>NC_137456.1:86503839-87703839 GCF_964235325.1 Thermobia domestica
CTAAAAGCTTATACCAAGAAAAAGCAATATTAATGTGAACTAGCTACGGATGAATTAGTCCCAGAAGCGGCAGTCCTATTAACGACAGGAACTGTTATCTGTCCTGTGTGCGAACGATTCATTTACATTGAGATGATGGAAGATGATATGATTCCCTCTCGTGAAATATGGTTGCCTCTGGCGTTATTAGCGCTCGAATAACCTTGCTACGAAAAATGTACGTGCCAGTAACACAGTTCATCAAATATATTTTCCCTCTACAGTGAGTGCAAATAAAACTTATTTTAATTTTGAGTTAGATTTGATATAAAACATATCAAATAACTTAGCGAGACAACAGGGACATTTCCATGAAAAGTATATTCTTATGTAATTATTGAAAAGCCAGTTGTAATATCTCCTTTCTTCAACATCTCTGTTTTCCGTACTTAATTTGATTCAAATCTAATTACTCACTAAGCACAGTAATATATTTTATTTTGAAAAACTTAAATGTGTAACAGTTTCGCCAACTATATACTTTTTAGACTTCCAAAGACACTGAATAAAATGAAAAAAAAAAAAAAAGTCGTTGATAATAGACAGCTTTTGAGATCCTACATCTGATTGCCTATTCTCAACCAATCTCACCAATTACAATGCAGTTCACTCTAAACAATCCAAAAGGTAAACAAACTCTTTAAACTACCTTCCTCCCTATTGTAAGCTACTAAAACGTAAACTAATTGCTTAATTTGCCTTCCTTTCTTGTTTTGACTTATACATAAAAGCTTGTCGTATAGCAATCTGAAATACGAGTAATCCCTTATAGTCCTGCGAGACATTTGTAACTTGTGTAATAATTTCTTCGAATACATTTTTTTAAAGATTTCTTTCATATCCTCAAGTGGTGAACACCCTATTTCCATGGGTGCCCGATGGGAATGCAGGGATCACCCCCCTGGCTCACGAAAATGTATACGTAATATAGCAAACCACGTATATTAAATACCAGATATACCAGACATGGTACAGCAACCATGAAGATGCCCCTCCCTAGAAAATTTTCTTCGGGCGCCCCTACCTCTTTCTGATTTCTTTCTTATGCCATAAACATATTCAATCTAAACTTATGCTCCGCATCATTTTAGCATGAAATTTTTAATTATATTAGGATCATAGACAAAGGCGGAGCTACTCTAAATATTTAGTTAGTTTTCCCCTTGATATAGTCAGTGTATTCATAGAAAGTAATTCAAAAATATTTAGGAAAAACGTAGAAAATATTGTTAGTGTAATGAGAGTAGTCTCACGTTTTAAATTCAGGTAGAGCGAAATTTTTCATAGTACATTTTGTTAGGTTCTAAATTGCATTAGCATGAAACAAGTTAAAGAAGAGAGAACCTTGTCTTCTTCCATTATCTTAGTATGAACGAATCGGTGACTCATAGAGCAGTTAACAGATCGAATCGGTCGCTCATAGGACAGTTAACAGTTCCTGTCACTAATAGGAATGTCGCAAGTGGGACGACACCCTACGGATCCAGGACGGACTTCTAGTGGAGAGGGGGGGCGTGGGTTGTAATACTGCTGCTTAGAGCTACTTTTAAGAGCTCCAAAGTCTGGGATGGGTTTTATTTATATATAAAATTAGAAAGTTTCCTCTTCTGGGAGGAGATCGCCCCGATCGCTCCCCTGGATTCGCCATTAATGTGAACTGATTCCAGTAAAGAAATTATAAGAACGGGTCCGGGAAGCAATCAAGCCCAGGTTCCTAAATACAGCACAATCAGAGATGTAATAGGGCATACACGGGAGTATCCAGTGTATATCCACTTACAGTCTAGCACACTGGTTTTCAACTTAATTCCGTATAACAATTTCAATTTATGCCCTTGTACATACCTATCTACATAAGACTGATTTTCTTTGAAATTGCACTTAATTTCTTTAAGATTTCCTGACAAAAATACTTATTTGTTACTAGCATCGATTACCCGCTTCGCTGAGTTAAAATGAAAATTTAAATGCACAACTCCATATCCCATGTGTTTGGTACCCGTGAAATATGCTGTTTTCATTTTTAGTAGCATCGATTTAAACTGAATCGGAAAGATCACAGTTCATCTCAGCAACACTGAAAATTATGGATTCGACACTAATAGAGGTCATTTTCGATTTATATATATATATATATATATACAGTAGAGCGTCGGTTATCCGAAGTAATTGGGGGACATGGGTGTTCGGAAAACTGGTTTGTTCGGAATCGAACTGTACATGTTTATTTGCCATGCGCGGAGCGGCAGGCCTGAACTCGAAGCTGGCGCAGCTGTTGCTGTGAACAGCTTTGATACTGCCGCTACTTCTACAGCCAGTGCCAAACCGACAGAAGTGTGCTGATTGTTGAAACACAGTGACTGGGGGCTTGACCGGTCAGCAGCGCCTGATGAAGGCCCCATTAGAAGCAATGTTCCGCCAGCGATGGCTCAGTGCGGCGACTACTGTGGGAAACTTGGTTTGGGAGTGAGGGGGATGATGGACGGTAGGGTGGGAGAGTAACAGGTGCGAGCGAGTACACAGTTCGGTTGACCGACGTTCGGATAATCGACGCTCTACTGTATATATATATATATATATATATATATATATATATATATATATATAATATCCCCCTCCTTCATGTTGCGGGACACAGCATCGGAAGTGTCGTTCATCTCAGCCACCCCGAAAACTATATATTCGACAATAATACCGGTCATTTTTGAACATTTATAAATATTCCTCTCCCTTCTTCTTCCCCTAAGTTGCACCTACAAAGTGATATGAAAAAAAAATCACAGGTCTGAACCTAATATATGATGAAAATTTCATCGAGATCGATCGGGTGGTTGAAGAGTTGAGTTTTATTTATTTTTATATATCTCCCCTTCTCTCCCCATCTCCTAAGTTCTACCGTCAAAGTGATATGATAAAAGCCATTCCAGGACCGAACCTCACTTTTGTGGAAAATTTGATCGAGATCGGTCGGGTGGTTCGAGAGTAGTGAAGTCACAAAAACGATTACCTTTCTTTTCATTTTTTTTTCATATATCTCCCCCCTCCCCTACGTTGTACCCTCAAAGTAAAATGACAAAATCCATTCCCGCCCCGAACCTCATCAATACAGAAAATTTGATCGAAATCGGTCTGGTGGTTCAAAAAAAAAAAAAAAAAAAAAATTACAGTTAAGTACGATATAAGTTATTAAGTTTTATTTATTTTCTCTCCCCCTCCTCCCCCGCCCTTAACTTATACCGTCAAAATGAATACCTAAAAACAGTCTCAGACCAGAGCTGCACCTACGTAAACAATTTGATCGAGATCGGTCTTGCGGTTCAAAAGATGAAGAGTCACAAACATAGTCACTTTCAATTTATAATATAGAGTAGCATTAATTACCTGCTTCGCTCGGTTAAATTAGGAAAAAATAGTAGTATGTTCCCCTAGTCAGTCACTTTCTACTATTACTAAAGCGCTCTTTGAAATGGTCATTTTCGATTATTTTTTACATATCCCCCTTCTCTCCCCATTTGCGGGGTACGGCGTCGGAAGTGTCACTGTTTATCTCAGCGACTCCGAACACTATGAATTCGACACTGATATTGGTCATTTCGATCATTTTTATATATATCTCCTCCCCTCCCCAAGCTGCGGGCCTGAATTTGGATTTCAACAGCATCGGAAGTGTCACTGTTAATCTCAGCGACCCCAAAGTCTATAGATTCGACACAAATATCAGTCATTTTCGATCATTTTTAAATGTCTCTCCCCTTCCCCCCTCTCTTAAGTTACACCGTCAAAGTGATATGACAAAAAGCATCTCAGGTTCGAACTTTATCTAGGTTGAAAACTTGATCGAGATTGACCCGGTGGTTCAAGATTTATTAAGTTTTATTTTATTTTTATGTATCTACCCCTCCCACCCCCTCTAAGTTCTATCTAAATCCCCTAAGTTCTATCGTCAAAGTGAAATTTAGAAATCATCTCAGGCTTGAAAATCGTCAACGTTAAACATTTGATCGAGATTGATCGTTTGGTTCAAGAGTTATTAAGTTTTATTTATTTTTTAACTCCTCCCTTCCCCTCCTCGAAGTTCTATCGTCAAAGTAAATAGATAAATACCATCCCAGGCCAAAACCTCATGTTGAAAGTTTGATCGAGATCGATTGGGTGGTTCAAGAGTTATTAAGTTTTATTCATTTTCATATATATCTCTCCCCTCCCCTCTCACGTCCCTAAGTTCTACCGTCAAGTGATGTGATAAAAATCACCAAAACTTACCCCAGATCTGAACTTCATCTATGTTGAAAATTTGATTAAGATCGGTCGGATGGCTTCAGCTGAGGAATTCACAACGTCAGTCACTTTTTTTTTTACAAATATCTCCCCCGCCCCTTCGCTTACGTTGCACCGTAAAAGTGAAGTGGCAAAAACATCCCAGGCCCTAACCGTATCTATGTTGAAAGTTCGATCGAAATCGGTCGGGTGGTTTAAGAGTTATAAAGTTTTATTCATTTTCATATATTTCTCCTCCTCCCCTCCCCTATGATCTACCGTCGAAGCGAAATGATAAAAAAAGAAAAAAAATCCCAGTTCCGAACTTCATCCATGTTGAAAATTTGATTGAAATCGGTCGGATGGTTCAAGAGTTATTAAGTCACAAACTAAGTCACTTTTATTTTTATTTATATTGATTTTTATATGTATCTTCCCCTCATCAAGAGTTAAGTTTTATTTATTTTTTCCATCTCCCCTGCTTCCCCCTCCCCTAAGTTCTACCGTCAAAGTGAATAGATAAGGACACTCCCAGGCCAAAACCGCATCTACGTCAAAAATTTGATCGAGATCACTGGGGCAGTTCAAGAGATTAAGAGTCACAAACATAGTCATTTTCAATTTTATAATATAGATTCATGACTAAAAAAAATATAATTACAGTGGAGGATCGTTAATTCGAACTTGGATAATTCGAATTATTGGATAATTCGAACAGAAGTCCATTCCCCTTGAAAACTGTATTGAAAACAATAGTAAAAAATCGTGGATAAATCGAACTTTTGAACATATGTTTTGGATAATTCGAAGTAAATACAGTTGAAATTTTTTAGTGTTGGACAGATGTAAACAGAGAAATACAGTTTTAACGTGTTTTCAGTTATCCAGATGCAGCCTTGGGGAAGAGTAATACAAAAGATAAATAGAAAATCTATGTAATAATAAAGATGAAGGTGAGTTGGGGAAGAAGTAAAGATAGAGAACGTGTGCCAATCTCATCTTGTTTCAGAATTGGTTGAAAATTTAAGATGAATTGTTGATAAAGTCAACCAAATGTTATTAATATCGTATTCCACGCAATACATGAAATTCAAGATTTATTGACCGTACAAAAACAATCAAATTTAAGCAAATGAGGTTTACGACTTCTTAAAAGTGAGAACAAAATATTCAAATTGTTACTGGTGTTTAATTGTTTGAGCTATTCAATGTATGTTGTAGTGTTGTACGTAAATATATTTTCCATTGTACACGTAGTTTGAATTGAGTCAATGTCGTTTGTTAGTTTGCGGTATTCAATCACGCAAATAATAAGCTGCTTTAAAGATAAAGTCTACACCATATCAATATGGTTTTGATGCACAGTACTTTGGTTTGTTTGTTTTTATATATGTGAAAATGAATGTTGTTAGATAATTCGAATTTTGAATAATTCGAAGTTTTTTCGTGTCCCCTTGGACTTCGAATTAAAAAGAGTCCACTGTATTTTATTAACAGCTGTATCTCACTTCCTGTTTTATACCAGGTATCATAAAAAAACGAATGAAATCCAAACTGTGAAACTGAATAAAAACGTTGTTTTTCACCAAATTTTCCATCTGATAAAAAAATGTTTAAAACACTAGTTATAGCACACAAAAAATATACCGGTAATTTACTTAAAAATTAGTTTAGTACATTTTTTATGGTAGTGTTTATAGTACCTTGTTAAAACGTTTGTCTTCAAAATATAAATCACAGTAAATTGTGTAATCTGCTATCACAAAAAAAGTATACCATACTATTTTCCGATCGGCATGATAAAATAGTATTTTTCCATACTATTTTAGTGTAAATTATTACTTATATGTAAACTTTGTTATTTTTAAATGACTCAAGCGAGGTAATCTTACGATGATGTTTGAAAGCTGCTCATTTAGGGGGAAAAGCAGGAAATCATTTGGGGGCGCGCCCCCTATGGACCCCCAGTGGCTACACCCCTGATATATATACACCTATATAATCTTAAATATACTTTCTGTTACAATTGAACTACTGTTGTTCACGAGACTCAATTTGTCCCGAAAACATTTTAAAATTCGATACGGCACAAAAAAACAAACATAACAGAAACTACTGTATAGCTTGATAAAGTGATTGCACTAACACAATGTAGAACATTTATTAATGCTTAAAGATATGCAAGCAATTACACAATATACTCCAATAGCAAATACAATTTAAACGTTGTTACATCACACGTTTCGTGGACCTCTTGTGATGCGGAAAGATTCTACTACTATCTAAGATTCAGTAGGTAAGGAGGGAATTCATATACCATTTTTCTAATTGAACTCATGAAAGAGTATGACGTGGGTAATTGAAATCATGAAGGGGTATGACGTATATAATTGAACTCATGAAAGAGTATGACGTGTGTAATTGAAATTATGATCGAGTATGGTGTATGTAATTGAAGTAATTAGTTTTTCTAATTGAACTCATGAAAGAGTATGACGTGGGTAATTGAAATCATGAAGGGGTATGACGTATATAATTGAACTCATGAAAGAGTATGACGTGTGTAATTGAAATTATGATCGAGTATGGTGTATGTAATTGAAGTAATTAGTTTTTGTAATTGAAGTTGTGAAAGAGTATGACGTATGTAATTATTTTGGATTGATAACGCGTGGCAGATGGTGCCGCTGGCGCCATTACTGTTTGACCGTAATGCGAGTTTCCTTTATACTTTTTCCGCCCGTCTACTTTGTATATTACCGACTGCCGCACTGTATTGAATGTTAGCTTTTTGCTGGCGCCATTATTGTCGCGAGTTTTTTATATATGCCCGCTTTGTATATATGCCGCTCGGTAGCCACGTACGCTAATGGTGTTTTTATTTATAGATACCGGCATAGTTTGTATATTTATTTATTATTGTAACTTAAGTAAGAAGAGAAAGTTTACGTACCTTTGATGACACGGCCGCTATTTTGTTGGCTATTTCCTGGTTGTTTGTTGTTGCAGTTGTATATAATTTATGTTCATATCCTAGTGTTATCTGTAATGAGAATAATTACACTGATTTTTCCATAAATAGGTAAATTTTACTTTTAGGGATGTTTTGTAGTGTTGCAGCGAAAACTAATTAGATTGTTGTTGACTTTAGTTTAGCGTTCCTTTTAGCAGCGAGGTTATATGAGACGTGGACATACTGATTAACGTGGAATCCGAACTACATGAGCTTTTGCCGGGAATAGAACCCGGGTTGACCACGCCAAAAGTTGCGTACGCTAACCGATTAGCCAGGGAGGAGCTCTATAGTGATTAGACTACGTATAGTTAACTATAATATAATTTTTACGTAATGAGACCAAGTTCTAATTAAGAATTATACTTTAATTTTTACTAGATTAATTATGAATTTACCTTGCACATTCTTTTATTTATATAATTGGAAATGATTAATATTAATTAACCTATAATACTTATATGTATATACTTACGTATGAAGAATTGAGCTTTGCCACATCTGGTTTTTGATGGAAGGATTTGTTTTTCCAATATGGCGGCGTTGCGTGATTGTTGAACAGAGTTTTCACCATAGTAGGACTTTGAGATGCGAATGCGCGCGTTTTGCTTGCATTGTCGTATAGATTGATGGTAATTAAAACTGTGAAGAATTTGGCTGGGGGAAGTTGCATAGTTTAACATATTATTGCATTATGTGATTAATTTATATTATTTTTTTGTTTTAGCATGTACTTAATTATTATAAAATTGAAATAATAATAATAGATAACGAGACATTTTGATAAAGAAAGCGGAACCCCACAGTACTACGATATGTACAACTGTGCTGCCATCTATTGGCAATAATTACAACTTTATTTAACAGCCACGTTATATGGGAGACTGATACAGAATGAAGGGGGAGATTTAAGATGAATTACATGAGATTTTGATGTACAAGAAAGAGAAGAGAATAAAATAAATAGAGAAAGCTATTATTGTTTATTGAATTGAAGCACCATTTAAGCGTAATATATTAGTTTGTAATGAGGTTATTAAATTAGGTTTAACTGGATACGTATGCACTTTGTAGGGTTGTTTATTATTTATTTAGGATTTTTATTTAATAATATGGTTTGTAGAAGTATATTGAATTGCTATAAAATAGAACAAACTTATATTTTATTTGTATAGATGTATTTAAGATTATATTCGGGTGCAGTTTTAGTATTGGTTTGCGTTAGCGTATTGAATGTGCGGAACGGCACATGATGGATTTGGAATGGGCGGAGTATTACAATTTATACGTTGCTTGGGAATTGTTTAGTATTGGTTTGCATTGATGAATGTTGCACATATTGAGGAAATGCTGAAGATTGTTTTTTATGCTAATTGGCACTACGATTTCCACTTGAAAGAATTAGATAAATAATAGCTTGAAAATATTTTAAATTGGATTACGGTATGGAGCATAATATTTAAGTATATTGTATTTACTGCGAACTAAAGTATATATGTAGCTGCTATTATAGAATTAACAAGTACCAGAGATAATTATATTGTTTTTATTTACCATGTATTGAATTATAAGAATATATATTCATTATAATATTTGATAACAGTTGGGAAGCTTTATATGGTGATTGATTTTTACGTGTGGAACTGATTTAATTTGAAGCAACAGCAAATACATTTGACAGGTAATTGACGTATTTGCAACTATTGAAATGGGTATAAAATGCTTTATGTATGTAAAAATATTTAATATTTTTTGTTTGTAAAGTATGAGGCAATTTTAACTGCTAATGTATAACATTACAGATAGGGTTTTAAGCTATTTTAGAATGAGCTTAGGAGATAACAAAATTATTATGGAATGAGACCAGCATGATGCATAGGGAAGATGACATGTGGAATGTTTGGGAAAGTTTTATTATTTTAGGAAATAATATATTAATGAATACAATGGGTAATATTTTTAAGAGAAACCCATATTTTAGTATTGGTGTACTATTGAAAGCATGAATCAACAATTTTGAAGGCATAAGACATAGGCAAAGACTTGTATTTACTGGTGTTATTGTTTTACATTTACCGGAGAGGATGTTGCTGCCATTATGTTAAAACAGTTTTGAATAGATTTGAATTATTGGAATATAGTATTTTTTATACCTATGGACTTATTTATAAATACAACTTACGAAATTAGAATATTATTGATTGAATTATTTACAATGTATATAATTATTTATATTTTAATGTTATTGACTAGTTATTTAAAATTTAGACGAATTGTACTTTTAGTGCTGGAATGGTATATTTATATTGGTATAGATCATGTACTAATACGGAACACATTGATTAGCATACAACTCTGCAGATTATATATTTGCGTAGACGAAATTATGAAAACTGTTGATTTTTAGTATTCAACGCACTTACACGAAAATAATTGTACAATTAGAAATTGTTGAAAGTTTTGAATGGGCAATTATGTATATGCGTGGTGTAGTACAAGTATTTGGAATATATGTATTGTATTGTGTTATTAACTATTGATACAAATAGGCTGAAGGATTTACGTAGTATTTGCGTTTGCGACAATATAAAATGTTATGAGAATGACATGATACCACGTGATTGTCAGACTTGCATTATATAGTAATTAGATTTATGTTTTATTAAGATATAGAGGTACATATTACGCATTAATATAGACACAGATTGATTTATTTTATTTTAGGCATGAAAGAGAAACTCCATATATTGGCGTTAACTGTGGAAAAACAGAGACGTGTGTACACTACAATTTGCCATTAGTATCTGAAAAGTTACACAGAATATAAACCTTCATCCAGCCTATGAGGTGGGTGCTCTTTGACTTGGCTATGGAGGCGATGCAATTCATGCTTAGAGCAGTTAAAATATGGGATTATATATGGGAACTTATATGCGAAAACTTGGTAGACAGAACATTTTTTTGTCACTTATTTAAAAAACTATTGTATAGTTACAAGAGAATTTTGAATCGATTTTAATTTATTTAGGAACTACCATATACAATATTATAATTATTTACGGTGAATGCGGTAGCAACACATGATTGCATGAAAATATGTGGAGCCATCTATTGTATAAATTGGAAACACAATTATGACTGTACTCGATAGAGGCAGACGATGATGAATTACACACTTGTAACATTTTGATAACTACATAAAATGTTATGAGAACGAGATGATACCACACGAATGTCAGACCTGCATTATATACTAACTAGATTTGTTTTATTAAGATATAGGTGTACATATTATGCGTTAATACAGACACACAATGAATTATTTTATTTGTACATGAAAGAGAGATACCACATATATGCGTTGACTGTGGAAATGCAGAAGCATGTGAACATTGCAACCTAGCATTGTTATGTGAACTAATACACAAAATATAAACTTTAATGTACTTTATTGTAATATTTATCAAGAGTTTTATTCCCATACAATGGATGGTAGGATCGTAGAAGGCAATACCTTTTTTTTTTGTGGCCAGAATTCTAGTTTATATTTATGACACTTAAAATATGAGAGTATATATATGAGAACGTATATGCGAAAAAATTTTGTAGACAGAACTTTTTTTACTTATTTAAGAATGCTGTGTAGTTACAATAGAGAATTTTGAACCCGATTTTTAATTTATTTAGGAACTACCATATACAATATTATAATTATTTACGGTGAATGCGGTAGCAATAACAGATTGCGTGAAAATATGTGGAGCCATCTATTGCATAATATGGAAAACACGATTATGGGTGTATTTGATAGAACTACCCGGTGATGAATTACACACTTGTAACATGTGTGATAACTACATAAAATGTTATGAGAACGAGATGATACCACACGAATGTCAGATTTGCATTATATACTAACTAGATTTGTTTTATTAAGATATAGGTGTACATATTATGCGTTAATACAGACACACAATGAATTATTTTATTTTGGCATGAAAGAGAGATACCACATATATGCGGTGGTTGTGGAAATGCAGAAGCATGTGAACATTGTAACCTAGCATTGTCATGTGAGCAAATACACAAAATATAAACTTTATTGGAACTTATACGTTTGTTGTTCGTTTGTTTGTTTATAGCTAGTCATATTGACTTGTACCATTTTAGAGGGTTACGCAGTTTTTAGGGAAGAGTGATGTATAATTGGAGGATTTAAGGATTGTGTGATGTTTCATAGAAGTTTTTATTACATTATAATAATTGCTAAGGTCTTAAGGATCTTTCCAATCCTTAACATTTGCTAGGAAATTAACGAGGAAATTGCAGTTAGTGTAGTATTGTATAGAACTGGAAGAGTAGAAATATGGAAAGAATAATGAATATGTACTGATAAAGTATATTATACCTGTATATTGTGAATGATGAGCATGAGGGATGAGGCGAGCTGTGCTAGTATATCACAGCACAGAAGTGTTAGGCAGATGAAGTTTTTTTTTTGCCTAGGGGCTGCTTAAGCTTTAATGTAGACAATGGGAACCCTGGTAGTGGTAGATGGATTTAGTGTACAAATAATGGAAATATGAGTGGCAGATGATCATGAACTTGATAATTTGCGAGGCACTACTGATTAAAGGGGTCAGGAGGTAGATTGTAGCAATAGAGAGTATAGACCAATGATAGCGTTGGAGGATAATATTAACATGGAGAAGGATGGAGAGCTAAAAGGTACGTAGTATTTTAAAGTAAGGGGTTATGGGTTATAACGAGAGCATATGCATGCGAGACGCAAAGTTTTAAGATGAAAATGGAGTTTAGGAAACTGAATTTGGTTGCACAACGTTGCTGTAGGACTAATCAGTTTGACTCGATATGCAATGCGGAAAGCACATTGTCCCAACATTAATAAGTTTTTGTAAACTGTGTGGATGGTTTTAATTCATACAGCATTTTCGTAAGTTAGCACAGGACGTAAAAGACCCCTTGTATGTATTTAGAATTGTGTTTGCTTTCAGTATTTAGAATTGTGTTTGCTTTCAGTATCCAGGACGTTTGCTGACATTTTTTTTTTTTTTAAAAATAAGTTAACTCTATTGTATGCTTTTTTGCGATTGTTTGAAGATGTTTTTAACTGAGATGTTTAGTGAATGTGAACATTAACTAAGTTACACTTGAATGTGCTTGGATGAGAGCTTGATTTAGTTTTAGGGAAAGGTAGTTAGGATTTTTTATGGATTTTTGATGTTTTACGGAGGAATGAAGATGATAATTTGTGTTTTTTTTTGTGGCGTTGATTGCTAGTTTCCATTTGCTGCACCACTGAAGAAAACTGTTAATTATTATTTGTAGAGCAGTGTTGATGGATTGGATACTAGATTTTAACGCAAGAAAAGACAGTGTTGGTGGTATATTGAAAGACCTGAAGTTATCAGGAAGTGGATACATATTGGGAACATAGAGAAGATAGAGATCTGGTGACAGAGCAGATTTTTTTGAGGTACTCAATAGTGAAGGAAAATAGGATGGGAGAAGCAGTTATATATTGAAATATATGACAGGCGGTTGATTTAAAATTTTGTATATCAGTTTTATATACGAGATAGGAAATTGAAGATGAATTAATGTGTATGCAATTGTGCGGTGTTTTACTCTGTTAAATATTTTTTGAGTTAAATAATACAAGACATGTTGGTTTGATCTAATTATAATGTTGTGTAACCATGCTAGTTAAGACCGGTAGTTGATTGTTGATCGAATATCTTGGGCGAAATTTTGCTTGATGTATGGGAAGTATTTTGTGTTGTTATGTATGCATGCAGACGTCTTACTATAATACGTTATACGGTTTTACTAAAAGCAAACGTTAATTGAATTGTGCAGTAGGATGATAAGATGGTATGAGTTTTTTTTTGGTTTGGAAACATTATCGTCTTAGAGGTTTTCCAGCTAACAGGAAAATATACAGTGTGCAGAATGAAAGTAAAAATTGTGGGTAACAAAGTAAGTAATATAAGAGGTTATAGTTTCATATGCCGATAGTTTATTGAATTAAAGACAGGTGCACTATTCCTTTTGTTACGAACAACAGTACTGATATTTTGAACTATGATTGGTTTTGTTTGAGATTTATTTTTGCGGAAGAGTATGAAGGATATGAGTTTGTAATGAAGGAGAAGATGAAATGACTGTGTTGGATGGATGTCTATATGAATACGTGGGACGGAGTGGTGTGAAGAAGTCTTGAAGGAAATCAGCAAAAAAACCGCAGCTTTGGAAGAGTTTGTCTATATAGATAAGGCATCATTTAATAATGGATATGGTGTTTTACTGCTTTTGCAAAGAGCATTGAAATGTTTTTAGTAATTGTTAGGATGAGTGACATCAGAGAGAGTATTATAGATTTTATCCCGACATCATAGCTTGTAAGTACAGATATAATTTTTGATCAACCTTTGAACTTTTTGGTGATGGCGAAATGTTTTTTGGATTTTTTTTTTTATACGTTGATATTTACGATAAAACTGTTGAGAACGAGTGATAAATGTGAGATATTTGGTGGCAATCTTGCTCGATAAGTGGATAATATAGTTACTGGTATGTAAAGTGAACTAGTTTTTTGGATTGAAGTTGTGATGATATGAATGTTATGATACAGTTTTTTTTTTTTTTTGATGTAGGAGCGTGCAAAGGGTTTATTGTTGCCGATAGATATGTTTGTATTGATTTCAGATGAATTTATTAAAATGTTGTTTAGTTTTTCGAAATTTGTAGACTGAGACATATGTTGCGTACTAAACTGTAATTTGATTGGAACATGATCACATCAATTCCTATTGGATTGAGAACATCAATATAGATTTGTGAAATGTGACTAGCAGAAGTAATGAGAATATTTGATATGTTTTGTGATATAAACCTATTGGGTTTTTGGAAGATTATGAATGATATCAGTTATGTAACTTGTGACAAAGGTTTGAAAGCTAGATTTACCCCCACCCCTATTAGTTTTAGATAATATTTTTTATCCAAATTAGTTTGAATATTTCATCTTTGCATCAGTTTCACAACCAACAAAGTTACCCAGACCGTTTACTGCGCGTGCTTGAATTTCTATATATTCACATTGAAAGCAATAATTAGAAATTACGATACCTGAAATCCCAATAGCTCCTTTTGTATTTACTTGTCTTTTAATTAGCCTGTTGGATTCCAACGTGTCGATAAATAATGCTTTTAAATCCATTTTTAAAAATATACTTTTGGTTATTTTACATTTAAGACATGGTGGATTACTTCCTTTTGTGACAACTTTTAGCAGCGACTGGTGCTATTTTATCTACAGAATACTTCACACTTGAAAAAATTTATTACTGTTGTTATCATAAGACAATAATTATTGAACTTTCGCTAAATATGTTTACAGATAAAGTATTGCGTACAATAGGGAGGAACAAAATGCTATCGAAAACTCGCCAAATGTTAAGGATTCTTGTAGACAATCCATGTAGTAAGTTGTAAATATATGTTAAAACTGAAGCCTACATTATGTATTTGATCAGTGCTAGAAATTCCTGTGAATTTTCATTAGACAGGCTATATGTTAAAAACTTAGGAAAGAAAAAAAACACTAACACCAACTTTGCAATGGAAAAGGAGAATAAACTGTTTCACAAACTTCTTCTTCTTATGTCTGAAGTTTCATGAAACTAAAATTTATTTGTACAAATAATCATTGATTTATTTCCTATTTATCTGTATTTTTTTTCATGTCTATATGACATATATTCAAAGATCATTTACTTATTTAAACAGGTTTTTTATGTCGATGCGTTAGGTTATATATTTCTATTGTATTGAATTAGATTCAATCTCCCAACATGACCCTCCTCCTCTTTGCTAAACGGATAGCGTCCATGTTATCGGTGGTGACAGACCACAGTCATGTAGAAAATCATCATTATTTTATTTACACTTTTTTTTTTTCACGTACAATAACTTTGTAAAATTATATAAAATACCCATTACTGTTCAAAGGGGAGGTTAACTAAACTTAATCTACCACCTTTTCCTATCACTTTATTTAACCAATTGTTTTTAAAAAAGAAGACCAGTAGAAACAATTTTCAGTTCAAGTTCTTGAAAACAAACATCTTTTAGTATGTATTAATCTTACTTATTTGACACACAGTTGTTCATTAATTTTACTTATGTACTGTTCAAACAGAAAAGATTTGTTCAAAGATTTGATAATAAATCTATAAGTACGTTAGCCATAGTTCACTATTGTTTTCTTATTGAGACCAAACTTTTATTCTTTATAATAGGTCCGTCCCAATGATTCACATTCAATTTTAACACTTTTGAAAATACAATTTCCTTGAGCATCCAATAAAATAAAATAAAATTATATGGATTACTATGCTGACAAAGTTTCAATGTTTAGTTTTTCAGTGCTAGTTGGTTTTTTACAGTTAGACTTTTCTTTATTAGGTATTCATTTGTTATTATAGGATCATAAGGGCTCAATGGTAAAGCAGTCATTTTCACTGCTTAGGATTCCGGGGTCAATTACCGTTTGCATCAATTATTTCATTTGTCATAGCGGAGCCATAAGGGCTCAGTGGTAAAGCGTTCATTTTCACTGTTTAGGGTTTCTGGTTCGATTACCGTTTACAACAATTATTTTATTTGTCATAGCGGAGCCATAAGGGCTCAGTGGTAAGGCGTTCATTTCTACTGTTTAGGGTTTTTGGTTCGATTACCGCTTGCATCAATTATTTCAACATTTTATGACAGACATTAAGTTTGGATTTATTTCTTATAAATTGTGCTGAACAAACAATGTGTTCTCCCACTTCTTCTTCTTCATTCCACCAATTTCATAACCTTTTCTAAAGTGATACGACATAATCGTGGGACTCACAGATTTCATTTATTATTCAAAATAATTTCATAATTAAGCGTACACAGATACCATAGTAAGTAAGTAAGTAATTTTTATTTCTAAGAAGCAATTTGCTATTTAATCTTTACAATTATTCAGAGTTCGATTCCATGCTGCACAAAGTATCTAAACTGAACTGAACTAAAGTTCTTTTGTCTTTGGGGATTGCGGCGGTTAGTGGTAAGGTGCTCACCTTTAGTGCTTGGGGGTCGATCCTAGGATACTCCAATTATTTGAACATTTTATGACAAGTATTTGTGTTTCTCAGGGTCGCTTTTTTTATAAAGTGTCTAAGAGTTTTTATACAACAAATCTTCATGACCTAAGTGTAGGGGACTGCATTTCATTTTTTCTTTCATCCAAGTAGATAATGGTATGCCAATTAACATACATGTCATTCTACACTGAGACCCTTTATCTATATTTACCTTAGATAGCTGGACATTATCGTGTTTTGAAATTTGTCCAAAAAACACGATAATGTCCAGCTATCTAAGGTAAATATAGATAAAGGGTCTCAGTGTAGAATGACATGTATGTTAATTGGCATACCATTATCTACTTGGATGAAAGAAAAAATGAAATGCAGTCCCCTACACTTAGGTCATGAAGATTTGTTGTATAAAAACTCTTAGACACTTTATAAAAAAAGCGACCCTGAGAAACACAAATACTTGTCATAAAATGTTCAAATAATTGGAGTATCCTAGGATCGACCCCCAAGCACTAAAGGTGAGCACCTTACCACTAACCGCCGCAATCCCCAAAGACAAAAGAACTTTAGTTCAGTTCAGTTTAGATACTTTGTGCAGCATGGAATCGAACTCTGAATAATTGTAAAGATTAAATAGCAAATTGCTTCTTAGAAATAAAAATTACTTACTTACTTACTATGGTATCTGTGTACGCTTAATTATGAAATTATTTTGAATAATAAATGAAATCTGTGAGTCCCACGATTATGTCGTATCACTTTAGAAAAGGTTATGAAATTGGTGGAATGAAGAAGAAGAAGTGGGAGAACACATTGTTTGTTCAGCACAATTTATAAGAAATAAATCCAAACTTAATGTCTGTCATAAAATGTTGAAATAATTGATGCAAGCGGTAATCGAACCAAAAACCCTAAACAGTAGAAATGAACGCCTTACCACTGAGCCCTTATGGCTCCGCTATGACAAATAAAATAATTGTTGTAAACGGTAATCGAACCAGAAACCCTAAACAGTGAAAATGAACGCTTTACCACTGAGCCCTTATGGCTCCGCTATGACAAATGAAATAATTGATGCAAACGGTAATTGACCCCGGAATCCTAAGCAGTGAAAATGACTGCTTTACCATTGAGCCCTTATGATCCTATAATAACAAATGAATACCTAATAAAGAAAAGTCTAACTGTAAAAAACCAACTAGCACTGAAAAACTAAACATTGAAACTTTGTCAGCATAGTAATCCATATAATTTTATTTTATTTTATTGGATGCTCAAGGAAATTGTATTTTCAAAAGTGTTAAAATTGAATGTGAATCATTGGGACGGACCTATTATAAAGAATAAAAGTTTGGTCTCAATAAGAAAACAATAGTGAACTATGGCTAACGTACTTATAGATTTATTATCAAATCTTTGAACAAATCTTTTCTGTTTGAACAGTACATAAGTAAAATTAATGAACAACTGTGTGTCAAATAAGTAAGATTAATACATACTAAAAGATGTTTGTTTTCAAGAACTTGAACTGAAAATTGTTTCTACTGGTCTTCTTTTTTAAAAACAATTGGTTAAATAAAGTGATAGGAAAAGGTGGTAGATTAAGTTTAGTTAACCTCCCCTTTGAACAGTAATGGGTATTTTATATAATTTTACAAAGTTATTGTACGTGAAAAAAAAAAAGTGTAAATAAAATAATGATGATTTTCTACATGACTGTGGTCTGTCACCACCGATAACATGGACGCTATCCGTTTAGCAAAGAGGAGGAGGGTCATGTTGGGAGATTGAATCTAATTCAATACAATAGAAATATATAACCTAACGCATCGACATAAAAAACCTGTTTAAATAAGTAAATGATCTTTGAATATATGTCATATAGACATGAAAAAAAATACAGATAAATAGGAAATAAATCAATGATTATTTGTACAAATAAATTTTAGTTTCATGAAACTTCAGACATAAGAAGAAGAAGTTTGTGAAACAGTTTATTCTCCTTTTCCATTGCAAAGTTGGTGTTAGTGTTTTTTTTCTTTCCTAAGTTTTTAACATATAGCCTGTCTAATGAAAATTCACAGGAATTTCTAGCACTGATCAAATACATAATGTAGGCTTCAGTTTTAACATATATTTACAACTTACTACATGGATTGTCTACAAGAATCCTTAACATTTGGCGAGTTTTCGATAGCATTTTGTTCCTCCCTATTGTACGCAATACTTTATCTGTAAACATATTTAGCGAAAGTTCAATAATTATTGTCTTATGATAACAACAGTAATAAATTTTTTCAAGTGTGAAGTATTCTGTAGATAAAATAGCACCAGTCGCTGCTAAAAGTTGTCACAAAAGGAAGTAATCCACCATGTCTTAAATGTAAAATAACCAAAAGTATATTTTTAAAAATGGATTTAAAAGCATTATTTATCGACACGTTGGAATCCAACAGGCTAATTAAAAGACAAGTAAATACAAAAGGAGCTATTGGGATTTCAGGTATCGTAATTTCTAATTATTGCTTTCAATGTGAATATATAGAAATTCAAGCACGCGCAGTAAACGGTCTGGGTAACTTTGTTGGTTGTGAAACTGATGCAAAGATGAAATATTCAAACTAATTTGGATAAAAAATATTATCTAAAACTAATAGGGGTGGGGGTAAATCTAGCTTTCAAACCTTTGTCACAAGTTACATAACTGATATCATTCATAATCTTCCAAAAACCCAATAGGTTTATATCACAAAACATATCAAATATTCTCATTACTTCTGCTAGTCACATTTCACAAATCTATATTGATGTTCTCAATCCAATAGGAATTGATGTGATCATGTTCCAATCAAATTACAGTTTAGTACGCAACATATGTCTCAGTCTACAAATTTCGAAAAACTAAACAACATTTTAATAAATTCATCTGAAATCAATACAAACATATCTATCGGCAACAATAAACCCTTTGCACGCTCCTACATTCAAAAAAAAAAAAAAAAACTGTATCATAACATTCATATCATCACAACTTCAATCCAAAAAACTAGTTCACTTTACATACCAGTAACTATATTATCCACTTATCGAGCAAGATTGCCACCAAATATCTCACATTTATCACTCGTTCTCAACAGTTTTATCGTAAATATCAACGTATAAAAAAAAATCCAAAAAACATTTCGCCATCACCAAAAAGTTCAAAGGTTGATCAAAAATTATATCTGTACTTACAAGCTATGATGTCGGGATAAAATCTATAATACTCTCTCTGATGTCACTCATCCTAACAATTACTAAAAACATTTCAATGCTCTTTGCAAAAGCAGTAAAACACCATATCCATTATTAAATGATGCCTTATCTATATAGACAGACTCTTCCAAAGCTGCGGTTTTTTTGCTGATTTCCTTCAAGACTTCTTCACACCACTCCGTCCCACGTATTCATATAGACATCCATCCAACACAGTCATTTCATCTTCTCCTTCATTACAAACTCATATCCTTCATACTCTTCCGCAAAAATAAATCTCAAACAAAACCAATCATAGTTCAAAATATCAGTACTGTTGTTCGTAACAAAAGGAATAGTGCACCTGTCTTTAATTCAATAAACTATCGGCATATGAAACTATAACCTCTTATATTACTTACTTTGTTACCCACAATTTTTACTTTCATTCTGCACACTGTATATTTTCCTGTTAGCTGGAAAACCTCTAAGACGATAATGTTTCCAAACCAAAAAAAAACTCATACCATCTTATCATCCTACTGCACAATTCAATTAACGTTTGCTTTTAGTAAAACCGTATAACGTATTATAGTAAGACGTCTGCATGCATACATAACAACACAAAATACTTCCCATACATCAAGCAAAATTTCGCCCAAGATATTCGATCAACAATCAACTACCGGTCTTAACTAGCATGGTTACACAACATTATAATTAGATCAAACCAACATGTCTTGTATTATTTAACTCAAAAAATATTTAACAGAGTAAAACACCGCACAATTGCATACACATTAATTCATCTTCAATTTCCTATCTCGTATATAAAATTGATATACAAAATTTTAAATCAACCGCCTGTCATATATTTCAATATATAACTGCTTCTCCCATCCTATTTTCCTTCACTATTGAGTACCTCAAAAAAATCTGCTCTGTCACCAGATCTCTATCTTCTCTATGTTCCCAATATGTATCCACTTCCTGATAACTTCAGGTCTTTCAATATACCACCAACACTGTCTTTTCTTGCGTTAAAATCTAGTATCCAATCCATCAACACTGCTCTACAAATAATAATTAACAGTTTTCTTCAGTGGTGCAGCAAATGGAAACTAGCAATCAACGCCACAAAAAAAAACACAAATTATCATCTTCATTCCTCCGTAAAACATCAAAAATCCATAAAAAATCCTAACTACCTTTCCCTAAAACTAAATCAAGCTCTCATCCAAGCACATTCAAGTGTAACTTAGTTAATGTTCACATTCACTAAACATCTCAGTTAAAAACATCTTCAAACAATCGCAAAAAAGCATACAATAGAGTTAACTTATTTTTAAAAAAAAAAAAAATGTCAGCAAACGTCCTGGATACTGAAAGCAAACACAATTCTAAATACTGAAAGCAAACACAATTCTAAATACATACAAGGGGTCTTTTACGTCCTGTGCTAACTTACGAAAATGCTGTATGAATTAAAACCATCCACACAGTTTACAAAAACTTATTAATGTTGGGACAATGTGCTTTCCGCATTGCATATCGAGTCAAACTGATTAGTCCTACAGCAACGTTGTGCAACCAAATTCAGTTTCCTAAACTCCATTTTCATCTTAAAACTTTGCGTCTCGCATGCATATGCTCTCGTTATAACCCATAACCCCTTACTTTAAAATACTACGTACCTTTTAGCTCTCCATCCTTCTCCATGTTAATATTATCCTCCAACGCTATCATTGGTCTATACTCTCTATTGCTACAATCTACCTCCTGACCCCTTTAATCAGTAGTGCCTCGCAAATTATCAAGTTCATGATCATCTGCCACTCATATTTCCATTATTTGTACACTAAATCCATCTACCACTACCAGGGTTCCCATTGTCTACATTAAAGCTTAAGCAGCCCCTAGGCAAAAAAAAAAAAAACTTCATCTGCCTAACACTTCTGTGCTGTGATATACTAGCACAGCTCGCCTCATCCCTCATGCTCATCATTCACAATATACAGGTATAATATACTTTATCAGTACATATTCATTATTCTTTCCATATTTCTACTCTTCCAGTTCTATACAATACTACACTAACTGCAATTTCCTCGTTAATTTCCTAGCAAATGTTAAGGATTGGAAAGATCCTTAAGACCTTAGCAATTATTATAATGTAATAAAAACTTCTATGAAACATCACACAATCCTTAAATCCTCCAATTATACATCACTCTTCCCTAAAAACTGCGTAACCCTCTAAAATGGTACAAGTCAATATGACTAGCTATAAACAAACAAACGAACAACAAACGTATAAGTTCCAATAAAGTTTATATTTTGTGTATTTGCTCACATGACAATGCTAGGTTACAATGTTCACATGCTTCTGCATTTCCACAACCACCGCATATATGTGGTATCTCTCTTTCATGCCAAAATAAAATAATTCATTGTGTGTCTGTATTAACGCATAATATGTACACCTATATCTTAATAAAACAAATCTAGTTAGTATATAATGCAAATCTGACATTCGTGTGGTATCATCTCGTTCTCATAACATTTTATGTAGTTATCACACATGTTACAAGTGTGTAATTCATCACCGGGTAGTTCTATCAAATACACCCATAATCGTGTTTTCCATATTATGCAATAGATGGCTCCACATATTTTCACGCAATCTGTTATTGCTACCGCATTCACCGTAAATAATTATAATATTGTATATGGTAGTTCCTAAATAAATTAAAAATCGGGTTCAAAATTCTCTATTGTAACTACACAGCATTCTTAAATAAGTAAAAAAAGTTCTGTCTACAAAATTTTTTCGCATATACGTTCTCATATATATACTCTCATATTTTAAGTGTCATAAATATAAACGAGAGGATACTTCGCTGGTTTCCAGCTTTCCCATTGGAGGCATTGTTTTTCAGTGTCAAGTCCAGGCTGTGATTATTACGTATTTGTGGACGCAAGTACGGCAAGTCTCAGCAACGGGCGAGAGAGTGGGAGAGATTAAGGGTTTCACTCGAGTGGAGACTGCGTCAACGTACACATTAGTGTACATATTTTTGGAAGCTTAGCTTCATCATTCATTTCATCTTTCATTTCGTCACACTATTTCATTCATTATCTTCACCGTGACTTATGGCGTCCCAACCTATCATTGGACAACACTCTGGCTTACCACCTATAGCACCGGAACCTTCTTGCTCCTCCGGGAAACCGATTAGACGGAGATGCCATTCTCTGGAACGAATCTCTACCAGCCAGGGCTCTTCTTCTCGTCAACGTTCTCCTATCGCATCCACCAAGCTACCGCCTGCTAAACGCCAGCATAAGTTAAGCGATGCAAGTTCTGAAGCATCAATGATTATAGACATACAGGATGATCGCCAGTTTCCCAACCTGCCTCCTCCGAATCGACCACCAATTTATTCTTTCTTACTCCAGAACTTTGACCCTAAATTTTCGAATCCTAAGCTTCTTTTGGTGCAGATTACTAAGTATATGCCTCGGGCTAATATTACTCAAATTGTCAGAACACGGAACGGCATGATTATTAAGACGCCGGATCCGGAATTTCTGCGTACGACCAGGAACAAATTCAGTTTTGAGATCTTTGGATCTAAATCAACTATGACCAAGCTCACTGATCAACGCACAAAACAGCCGCCGCCACCGAGAAAAACACCCACACTGTCTGTTGTGATACGAGGGGTAGATCCGAGTTACACTGACGAGGAAGTTTTTGAAGAACTAAAACTAGAAGGTCATAATGTCATTAAATGCCTCAGGATCAAAAACGACCATGGTTTGACATACATGGTGCGGGTACTAACTAACTCTCAACAGACTATCGATGACTTACTAACTCGTGGCGCATACATATACAAACAACGTCATCGCGTTGAACCATCACGCACCTCTGCTCCTTTACCTCTTCGCTGCGAGCGGTGTCAGGTTTATGGCCAGCACTCTACTTCACAGTGCAAAAACCCGTTTAAATGCGGTTACTGCTCAGGACCACATCCTACACGCAGCTGTACAAATCTCAAACTACCTCCGACCTGCTCCACATGTCAAGATCACTCTCACCCAACATACAGTTATAAATGTCGTTCCAAGCCAGCTCCAGAGCCATCGAAACCGGAGACTGTGGCACCATTACGCATACCAGAACAAATCCAACCACCGACCAATCCTGCTTTGCAACAACCTGTCACTGTTCATCAGTTACTGACGTTTCTAACTCTCTCGCTACAAAATATCCACCCCTTTCTACGAGATCACATCGCTCAACAAATTCAATCCGCGGCCAAGGCAATTTTCCATGCCAACATCTGTCCAACATATTCAGGCAATAGTGTATATTATCATTCAAATGTCCTTGAAACTGAAGTCTAATCGCTATCCCGTCACAATCAGTATTATTCTGCATTGCATTATGGCGCTCTCTTTCTTATTTCTAAACATCCGCTCTTTACCACAGCATAAGCCGCTTTTTGAAGCGCTTTTACTAGAAGAACACATAAATACCTTCATCCTTAATGAGACTCATCTCACCCATAGACTGCCCTGCCGCATATCTCGCTTCCAATTGTTACGCCAAGATAGCACGATGCCAGCTAGACGAGCCAATGGGGGAGTAGCGATTGGGTTTTCGCCCTCTATTCCATTTCGAAGCCATTCCCCAGTTCTTCCAAATCTTCCTGAATACCTTATTACATCTCTATATTATCAAGCACTGTACGTAACTGTGGCAACCATTTACGTTCGTCCGGGTCATGATATTCCATTCAGCTTCTTTCAATATATTTCCAACAACTTCCGTACTTACATAATCATGGCAGATGTAAATTTACATAGCCGGACAGTTACGCAGCGGGATTGTTTCCTCAATTACATTATCAGTCATACCACCGGAGTGATTTTGCCACTACCCAAACCGACTCGCCCCACGAGTCAGACTACTCCTGATATAGTCATTGTTTCGAGCAACCTATCACAACGTAGTTCTGTTAATGTTCTTGACCTCATTGGTAGTGATCATGCTCCAATCAAATTAGTTATTCAGACTCATAGCAATACCACTTCTCAAACGCCGCCGCCCCGTATTACCTACCGCTATGATAAAGCAGATTGGAATGCCTACCGATCATACCTTGAGAATCATCTTAATGATCTTTCTTCACCAACCACTGAATCCGACCTATCTCATGCTCTGGACTCTATCGTCACTGTTATGCAAAACGCCACAGAAAAATACATCCCCAAATCAACAGTTTCAAATTTTCGACCCTCATTACCTCCTCAATACTTACCGCTGATAAAACGATCCCGACAGTTTTATAGAGATTATGCTGCAACTGGCAATCTTGACTCTCTTCAGCATCACAGACAATTGCAACGAACAGTTCACAACTATCTTAAAGCTTACAAGTTGCGATGCTGGGTCAAAACATGCAATAATCTCGGCTCTCTTTCACATCCTACTCAGTATTGGAAACGTTTCCGGCAACTTACTGGTCTCAATACTCATACAACATATCCTCTCATCGACAACAATACTCCGCTTCATACTGATATAGATAAAGCCAATGCTTTCGCCAGGTATCTCCAGGACATCTTTACACCTCTCGCACCTGAATATCCCCATCGATCTCATACAGTCGACAACCTCCATCTGGATTCGCCTCATCTGCAGGCTAATGTTCATCACACTTTACCCGAAAACAATCCTCTTACTGCACCGATCTCGATTTCTGAAATAACCTCAGTGGTAGCTCATAGACGTAACACAGCCCCTGGCATGGACTCTATTACATATCGACACATTAAAGAAAGTCCGTACGTAGTTTTATATCTTCTTTGTCTCATCTATACCTTTATTCTTAGAACTGGCTTTATACCTGCTGATTGGAAAACTTCAAAAACTCTAATGTTCCTAAAACCACATAAACCTGTTGCCTCTGTTAGCTCGTACCGCCCTATTCAACTAACGTCAACCTTTAGTAAAATACTGGAACGCATCATTGTTAAACGTCTTCATCCGTACCTGGCACTACACAACGTCATTCCACTCGAACAAGCTGGTTTCAGACCTTCTTTCAGCATAAATGATCAGCTGCTTCGCCTTTCCAATTCCATCTATAATCACTTTAACACAGGCAATCCATCATGTTTGGTCCTGTTTGACCTCGAAAAGGCATTCGACAAGGTCTGGCATCCCGCTCTCATTTATAAACTCAAACAGCTCCGATTGCCTATTGCTTACATCAGATTCATTTTTAATTTTCTCTCTTGTCGACTGGCATACGTCTGTATCAACTCCAGTTTTTCATTTCCCATTTTTCTCCATTCCGGAGTTCCCCAAGGATCGGCTTTGTCGCCGTTATTATATATTCTCTTTGTTTCCGACTTTCCACCTGTTCCAGCTACAGTTAAACTCTTCCAGTATGCCGATGACACTGCTTTCTTTGCGACAGGGAAAACCATTCACCAACTCAATCTCGCTCTACAGGATTCTATCAATGCCTTTGTTGATTGGTGCTCTCACTGGAGACTAAAAATCAACGCTGGAAAAACTCAAGCAATTCTCTTTCTTGCTCCGAAGCATCGTTCCCGTGTCCACAGAAATCCAAGACTTCTGCACCTCACAGTGCAAGATGTATTGCTCAACCCTACTCGCAGTGTCAAATATCTTGGAGTCACTTTCGATCAGCATCTAACCTGGACAGCACACCTAAAAGATATCTCCAAGAAGGCTTACTCTCGCCTCAATCTCCTGAAACGTCTTGCTGGAACTACTTGGGGACTCAATGCTCATACAATTCTCAACACATACAAGGTCTTTCTCCGTCCTATTCTCACGTACGGATTTACGGCTTGGATATCTGCTCCGATCCTCTACTATGAGAAATTACGCATCCTGGAACGTCATGCTTTGCGAATCGCTTTCCGTATCAAATTACCAAGTCCCACTCAAGATCTTTATGACAGACTTACGTTTCCACACATCTTGTATCATTTAGAAACACTCCGGACCAAATACATCACCCAGCGCCTGCACAGCAATCATCCACTTCTCCAGAAAACGTTTGAAGACCACGCCCGAAGCATCTCCCCTACCGCTGCTCTTTTCCCGCCGCTCTCATTACTGTTTACTCTATACCGTTACACTCTACCTCCAGACCACCCTGACACCGCTTATTACGAACCATACTCTACAGACGCTCATCTACCTCACATATGGCCATCATATGCACAGTAATACCTTCTGTACTAACAGGGCTCCTCTGTCTTCATTGATGCCTAGCGCCGCCCCTAGGCGAGAAGATAACCTGCATTTGTTCAACTAACAGAACCTATGTGTTGTAGTGAGTTTCGCACTTCATTTCATCTTCTCATCTCATATCATATTACAGTTATGCTTTTCCTTCACTGAAGCTTATGTATTTCCTTTACCTCATGATTATGGTTAAAGGCCATAATGACCATCACAATTGTACAATAAAGTTTATGTATCAACCCATATCCCAACCACGGCTTCCTGAACAGCACAATCTATTTTAAAAATCTCTTCCCCTACAGAGGGCGTAACCCTCTTCGGGTAGTAGCTAGCGTCGGCTAGCTGGCAAAAAAAAAAAAAAAAAAAAAAAATATAAACTAGAATTCTGGCCACAAAAAAAAAAAAAAGGTATTGCCTTCTACGATCCTACCATCCATTGTATGGGAATAAAACTCTTGATAAATATTACAATAAAGTACATTAAAGTTTATATTTTGTGTATTAGTTCACATAACAATGCTAGGTTGCAATGTTCACATGCTTCTGCATTTCCACAGTCAACGCATATATGTGGTATCTCTCTTTCATGTACAAATAAAATAATTCATTGTGTGTCTGTATTAACGCATAATATGTACACCTATATCTTAATAAAACAAATCTAGTTAGTATATAATGCAGGTCTGACATTCGTGTGGTATCATCTCGTTCTCATAACATTTTATGTAGTTATCAAAATGTTACAAGTGTGTAATTCATCATCGTCTGCCTCTATCGAGTACAGTCATAATTGTGTTTCCAATTTATACAATAGATGGCTCCACATATTTTCATGCAATCATGTGTTGCTACCGCATTCACCGTAAATAATTATAATATTGTATATGGTAGTTCCTAAATAAATTAAAATCGATTCAAAATTCTCTTGTAACTATACAATAGTTTTTTAAATAAGTGACAAAAAAATGTTCTGTCTACCAAGTTTTCGCATATAAGTTCCCATATATAATCCCATATTTTAACTGCTCTAAGCATGAATTGCTATCCAACTTACTTCCACCTTCAGTAAGATCTTAGAGCGCATTCTGGTTAAACGATTACATCTTTTCATCGCCGATCATAACATACTCCCAGTCACTCAAGCAGGTTTTAGGCCAGCCTTCTCTATCAACGATCAGCTACTCCGACTCACAACGCTCATCACACAACATTATAATTCCGCTCAACCTTCTTGTTTAGTGTTATTTGACTTGGAGAAAGCATTCGACAAGGTCTGGCACCTTGGGCTCATATATAAACTTATCAAATTCCAGCTTCCTATCTCATATATCCGTCTCATATATAATTTCATTACCAACCGTATCACCTATATCTCCGTACGTGGCAGCTTATCACACCCTATCTTTCTATTCACAGGAGTACCACAAGGGTCGGCTTTATCTCCTTTACTATATCTTCTGTATGTAGCTGATATGCCTCGATTACCAGATAAAGTACACCTCTTTCAATATGCGGACGACACGGCCCTTCTGGCAGTTGGAACAACTACCCAGCAGATCAATACTATCTTACAGACTGCTATCGAAAGCTTCTACACCTGGTGTACTCTCTGGAGGCTTACTATTAACGCAGCGAAAACTCAGGCCATAGTTTTCTTACCACCCAGACAAACTTCCAAATTCCGTAGAAATCCACGAAAACTCTCTCTCCAGGTTGATGGGGTGCATATTCAACTCAGTAATACTGTTACATATCTGGGAATAACATACGACCGCCACCTTACCTGGTCGCAACACTTGAAAAATGTTACCACTAAAGCCTATAATAGACTCAATCTCTTGAAACGATTGACTGGTACCACTTGGGGCCTTAAAGCACACACAATACTAAATACGTACAAAGTATTCTTACGACCAGTCCTCACATACGGATTTACTGCTTGGTTAGCTGCCCCGACAAAATTCTACAATAAGCTTTTCATCCTAGAACGCCATGCTTTCCGTACAGCATTCCGTATTAAGCTACCTAGTCCCACACAAGATCTGTATAATCTAATTACCTTTCCAACCTTACAGTACTACATTGAAAAACTGCGGCTCACATATATCACCAAGCGCTTCGAAACTCGTCATCCTTTACTTCAGGATACAATGCGTTACTTAGCACTTCATCCAACACCTCATCGTTACTATCATCCTCCACTTTCGCTTCTCTTCACATTATATCATTATACTCTACCACCACTAGATCCCGCTTTACTTATCATTGCTGATTACGTCATTCATGAACATCTTCCTCTCATTCACCCATCATTTCCAGCACAGTGATTACCATTATTTACTAACATGGGCCTCATTCGTTTTCATCATTGCCTAGAGCAGCCCCTAGGCTGAAGATAAGCTCATTTGTATCACTAACATCACCCACGTGTTGTCCTGTGTATGCACCTCGCCACATCATTCACGCCCATTTCTATATCATTAGTATCGTGCATGCTATACTTAATCCTCCGTTATGATCATTAATGTTCTTTGTTTATAATATACTGTCTGATTATTTCCTTATTTATTTTCCTTTAATAACAATCATATATATGTAAAGTAACGTTTCATTCATCTATTTATATAAGCTATCACATCTTACTTTTGGCACTTCTATTGTTCTCATGTTTTGCTTTGTTTTCTCACTTATATATACATTTCTATAATTATCATATTCATATTTATGTTGTTCAATTATACTCGTTATTATGTTACTGCTCTTATGTTATTAAAACTACACCTACCACTCAAGTATGATTATGATCGAAAAGATCATAATGTAGTAGTTCTAGTAATAAATAAATAAATAAATTACTCTTAGCCCACCCATGCGTTACATCTTTACCATGTTACCTTCACTTCTCACACCTAAGAGAGGGTGTAGCCCTCTAAAAGGGAGCTAGCATATGGCTAGCACTAAAAAAAAAAAAAAAAAAAAAAAAAAAAAAAAAAAACATGAATTGCACAAGAATCCACCAGTTTGTGGTTATTGTGCAGGCCCTCATCAAACACGCACTTGTCGGAATCTCGAACGGCCACCCGAATGTCCAACCTGCCACGACCAACATCCGGCCTACAGCTATAAGTGCAAGAATAAACCACAACCTGACCACCAACACCCACATTTAGTAGTTCCACTCCGTATCCCAGACTCTTCACCTCCTCCCAGTCAACAAACTACCGATCCAGTTACCATTCAACAACTCCTTCAATTTTTAACTCTCGCTTTACAGAACATCCATCCCTTTCAGCGCAATCACATTCTACAGCAACTCACCAAGGCCGCTAAATCTGTTTTCAACGTTAACTTCTACGCCACTTATACGAACAACTACGTCCATTTCCATACATCTCCACAAGAAACAGCCGTCTAACTCTGTACATTATGGATTTAGTCTTTCTCTTCCTTAATATCCGCTCTCTGCCCAAGAATAAAACTTTATTTGAAGCACTTTTACTTGAAGAACACATCTCAGCCTTCTTGTTGAACGAGACATTTCTTACGAACACCACCTCATGTAGCATTCCTCGTTATACGCTTGTGCGTCACGACAACACAGCACCAGCATTACGGGCAAATGGAGGCGTAGCAATAGGTTTTCGACATCACATACCTCATCGCAATCACATTTGTTCCATTCCTCACCTCCCAGAGCATATAATCACTACCTTATATTTCAAGTCTATCATGATCACCTTCGCTACTATTTACGTTCGCCCAGGTCATCCTATTCCACTCGCATTTTTTAGTCACATCTCTCACACCTATAAAAATTATATCATCCTCGCTGACATAAACTATCATAGTCGCACTCCTGTTGAACGCATACAATTCTCAGATCATATAACCACTCACACCACTGGCATTCTCCACATTCCTCCGACTCCTACTAGACCTGTGTCTAATACCACACCTGACATTGCTATCATTTCAAATACACTTGCTGCTAAGATCACCCTTACAGTTCTGGACCTACTCGGTAGTGATCATGCCCCGATCAAGCTCTCATATCATATGGGAAATGCTCGACCTCACGATGCACCTCCGCCAATTCGAACTCCACGTTTCGACAAAGCTGATTGGGATCATTATCGCAACTATCTCACAACTGCCGTAGCTCATTTGAACCCTCCCACTTCATCAGATGAGCTTTACACACATATTGAAACGATCACTTCAGAAATCACCCATGCATCAGAACTGTTCATTCCCACCACCAGCTCCACCCCTTATCAGCCTAAATTACCTCCGCATTACCTCACTCACATCAAACGTTCCCGGCAAGCTTATCGGGAATACATAAGAACACGAAACCCCGAAGCTCTTCAACTTCACCATCAACTGCAACGTTCAGTCAAAAACTACATTCAAGCATACAAACGCCGTCAATGGATCAAAGCCTGTAATAACCTTACTGACAATGCACACCCTTCCCGTTATTGGAAACGTCTCAACGCACTCTGTGGCAAGTACAGCAAAACCCCATATCCTCTCATCATCGACAACAGTCACGCACCATCTGACCAAGCTAAAGCAAACGCCTTTGCTGACTATCTACAAGACATCTTCACACCATCCCGTCATGACCACATTTTTGCTCATCCAGTCGATCATGTCAACACCGCACATCCTATCCTTCAACCAAATCTCAATCATATTTTGCCGCAGCATGAACTCACAGCTCCAATCACTGTTACAGACATCACAACAGTCGTGCAGCATAAACGAAACTCTGCTCCTGGTTTTGATTCCATCACATATCGTCATATCAAAGAAAGTCCTATTTCTCTACTTCTTCTTCTAGCCTCTATTTACACTTTTATTCTCAGAACTGGCTTTTTCCCCGCTGAATGGAAGATGTCCAAAACCCTCATGTTTCCGAAACCAAACAAACCTCCTAGCGCAGTCTCTTCCTACCGACCTATACAACTTACTTCCACTTTCAGCAAAATTCTTGAGCGCATCCTTGTCAACAGACTTCATCCATACCTCCACACACGTAATCTCATTCCTTCTTTTCAAGCCGGATTCCGTCCATCTTATTCCATTAACGATCAGCTTCAACGTCTAACCACTCTCATTACAAATCACTATAATTCCGTTCGTCCATCCTGCCTTGTTCTGTTCGACCTAGAAAAAGCATTCGATAAAGTCTGGCACCTTGCACTTATTTTCAAACTCATCAAGCTTAAATTGCCCATGTCTTACATTCGTTTCATTTTTCACTTCTTGGCATGCCGTATCACATATGTTAATATCAACAACCATCTATCACATCCTATCTTCCTAAATTCTGGTGTCCCACAAGGCTCAGCTCTGTCCCCTTTGCTGTATTTACTATTTGTTTCCGATTTTCCTTCTCTTCCAGACGACGTGTATACTTTCCAGTATGCAGATGATACAGCCTTCCTTGCACTTGGTCGCACCATCAACCATATCAACCTCATCTTACAAGAATCTATGAATCGTTTTTCGCACTGGTGTCATAAATGGAACCTCACCATAAATGCTTCGAAAACACAGGCCATAGTATTTCTGCCGCCACGCAAACGCTCCAAGACCCACAGAAATCCATCACTTCTTTCTCTAAAAATTCAAGATACAGCGATCCGTCCATCCAAAACTGTTACTTACCTTGGTATCGTTTTTGACCACCATCTCACCTGGCTTCCTCATCTTAATTACATCAAAACCAAAGTATATAATCGTCTGAATCTCCTTAAACGCCTCACTGGCACTACCTGGGGCCCCACCTCAACCATGGTTCTCAACACGTATAAAGCATTTCTCCGTCCTGTCCTTACATACGGTTTCACCGCTTGGCTCTCAGCTCCTACCTCGTACTACTACAAACTTGCAACATTTGAACGTCATGCCTTCCGCATTGCCTACCGCATTTCTCTTCCCAGTCCGACTAGATACCTCTATTCACTCATTACGTTCCCTACATTACTTTACCACCTCGAATCTCTTCGCCTCAAGTTCATCACTGTCCGATATATGCAGCAGCAACCACTTCTCCTCGCCACTATGCACTACCTTGCCAATTCATCTGCTCGCCCTCGCTATTACCATCTCCCTCTAAATTTGCTGTTTACATTATACTGTTATACCTTGCCGCCAAATCATCCAGACCTAGAGCTATTGCAGGATCATCGATTGCATGTCCATCTTCCTCATATTTTTCCCTCACATCAAGCACAGTGATTACCCTCTGTACCTAACAGGGCCTCCCTCGTCTTCATTAGCCTAGCGTCGCCCCTAGGCAGAAGATAACCCACATTTGTTCTGCTAACATTCCCTACGTGTTGTGGCGTCATCTGCACTCATTTCATCCCTCATGATCATCTCTGCAAATAAAATACTTTTAATCAACTTGTTCTGTAATCTATAATGTATGTATGGTATATATTTTTCTATGTCTTGTATACCCTTTGCCTCACTGATGATTATGGTCGCAAAGACCATAATGACCTGACATCTGTAGTAATTGTTAAATAAAGTCTCATAGCCCAACGCCCGTCGTTCCACATCCATATACTTCCTATGCAACCCTTCCCTTAAAGAGGGTGTAGCCCTCTACAGGGTAGCTAGCCTGCGGGCTAGCATTAAAAAAAAAAAAAAATGAATTGCATCGCCTCCATAGCCAAGTCAAAGAGCACCCACCTCATAGGCTGGATGAAGGTTTATATTCTGTGTAACTTTTCAGATACTAATGGCAAATTGTAGTGTACACACGTCTCTGTTTTTCCACAGTTAACGCCAATATATGGAGTTTCTCTTTCATGCCTAAAATAAAATAAATCAATCTGTGTCTATATTAATGCGTAATATGTACCTCTATATCTTAATAAAACATAAATCTAATTACTATATAATGCAAGTCTGACAATCACGTGGTATCATGTCATTCTCATAACATTTTATATTGTCGCAAACGCAAATACTACGTAAATCCTTCAGCCTATTTGTATCAATAGTTAATAACACAATACAATACATATATTCCAAATACTTGTACTACACCACGCATATACATAATTGCCCATTCAAAACTTTCAACAATTTCTAATTGTACAATTATTTTCGTGTAAGTGCGTTGAATACTAAAAATCAACAGTTTTCATAATTTCGTCTACGCAAATATATAATCTGCAGAGTTGTATGCTAATCAATGTGTTCCGTATTAGTACATGATCTATACCAATATAAATATACCATTCCAGCACTAAAAGTACAATTCGTCTAAATTTTAAATAACTAGTCAATAACATTAAAATATAAATAATTATATACATTGTAAATAATTCAATCAATAATATTCTAATTTCGTAAGTTGTATTTATAAATAAGTCCATAGGTATAAAAAATACTATATTCCAATAATTCAAATCTATTCAAAACTGTTTTAACATAATGGCAGCAACATCCTCTCCGGTAAATGTAAAACAATAACACCAGTAAATACAAGTCTTTGCCTATGTCTTATGCCTTCAAAATTGTTGATTCATGCTTTCAATAGTACACCAATACTAAAATATGGGTTTCTCTTAAAAATATTACCCATTGTATTCATTAATATATTATTTCCTAAAATAATAAAACTTTCCCAAACATTCCACATGTCATCTTCCCTATGCATCATGCTGGTCTCATTCCATAATAATTTTGTTATCTCCTAAGCTCATTCTAAAATAGCTTAAAACCCTATCTGTAATGTTATACATTAGCAGTTAAAATTGCCTCATACTTTACAAACAAAAAATATTAAATATTTTTACATACATAAAGCATTTTATACCCATTTCAATAGTTGCAAATACGTCAATTACCTGTCAAATGTATTTGCTGTTGCTTCAAATTAAATCAGTTCCACACGTAAAAATCAATCACCATATAAAGCTTCCCAACTGTTATCAAATATTATAATGAATATATATTCTTATAATTCAATACATGGTAAATAAAAACAATATAATTATCTCTGGTACTTGTTAATTCTATAATAGCAGCTACATATATACTTTAGTTCGCAGTAAATACAATATACTTAAATATTATGCTCCATACCGTAATCCAATTTAAAATATTTTCAAGCTATTATTTATCTAATTCTTTCAAGTGGAAATCGTAGTGCCAATTAGCATAAAAAACAATCTTCAGCATTTCCTCAATATGTGCAACATTCATCAATGCAAACCAATACTAAACAATTCCCAAGCAACGTATAAATTGTAATACTCCGCCCATTCCAAATCCATCATGTGCCGTTCCGCACATTCAATACGCTAACGCAAACCAATACTAAAACTGCACCCGAATATAATCTTAAATACATCTATACAAATAAAATATAAGTTTGTTCTATTTTATAGCAATTCAATATACTTCTACAAACCATATTATTAAATAAAAATCCTAAATAAATAATAAACAACCCTACAAAGTGCATACGTATCCAGTTAAACCTAATTTAATAACCTCATTACAAACTAATATATTACGCTTAAATGGTGCTTCAATTCAATAAACAATAATAGCTTTCTCTATTTATTTTATTCTCTTCTCTTTCTTGTACATCAAAATCTCATGTAATTCATCTTAAATCTCCCCCTTCATTCTGTATCAGTCTCCCATATAACGTGGCTGTTAAATAAAGTTGTAATTATTGCCAATAGATGGCAGCACAGTTGTACATATCGTAGTACTGTGGGGTTCCGCTTTCTTTATCAAAATGTCTCGTTATCTATTATTATTATTTCAATTTTATAATAATTAAGTACATGCTAAAACAAAAAAATAATATAAATTAATCACATAATGCAATAATATGTTAAACTATGCAACTTCCCCCAGCCAAATTCTTCACAGTTTTAATTACCATCAATCTATACGACAATGCAAGCAAAACGCGCGCATTCGCATCTCAAAGTCCTACTATGGTGAAAACTCTGTTCAACAATCACGCAACGCCGCCATATTGGAAAAACAAATCCTTCCATCAAAAACCAGATGTGGCAAAGCTCAATTCTTCATACGTAAGTATATACATATAAGTATTATAGGTTAATTAATATTAATCATTTCCAATTATATAAATAAAAGAATGTGCAAGGTAAATTCATAATTAATCTAGTAAAAATTAAAGTATAATTCTTAATTAGAACTTGGTCTCATTACGTAAAAATTATATTATAGTTAACTATACGTAGTCTAATCACTATAGAGCTCCTCCCTGGCTAATCGGTTAGCGTACGCAACTTTTGGCGTGGTCAACCCGGGTTCTATTCCCGGCAAAAGCTCATGTAGTTCGGATTCCACGTTAATCAGTATGTCCACGTCTCATATAACCTCGCTGCTAAAAGGAACGCTAAACTAAAGTCAACAACAATCTAATTAGTTTTCGCTGCAACACTACAAAACATCCCTAAAAGTAAAATTTACCTATTTATGGAAAAATCAGTGTAATTATTCTCATTACAGATAACACTAGGATATGAACATAAATTATATACAACTGCAACAACAAACAACCAGGAAATAGCCAACAAAATAGCGGCCGTGTCATCAAAGGTACGTAAACTTTCTCTTCTTACTTAAGTTACAATAATAAATAAATATACAAACTATGCCGGTATCTATAAATAAAAACACCATTAGCGTACGTGGCTACCGAGCGGCATATATACAAAGCGGGCATATATAAAAAACTCGCGACAATAATGGCGCCAGCAAAAAGCTAACATTCAATACAGTGCGGCAGTCGGTAATATACAAAGTAGACGGGCGGAAAAAGTATAAAGGAAACTCGCATTACGGTCAAACAGTAATGGCGCCAGCGGCACCATCTGCCACGCGTTATCAATCCAAAATAATTACATACGTCATACTCTTTCACAACTTCAATTACAAAAACTAATTACTTCAATTACATACACCATACTCGATCATAATTTCAATTACACACGTCATACTCTTTCATGAGTTCAATTATATACGTCATACCCCTTCATGATTTCAATTACCCACGTCATACTCTTTCATGAGTTCAATTAGAAAAACTAATTACTTCAATTACATACACCATACTCGATCATAATTTCAATTACACACGTCATACTCTTTCATGAGTTCAATTATATACGTCATACCCCTTCATGATTTCAATTACCCACGTCATACTCTTTCATGAGTTCAATTAGAAAAATGGTATATGAATTCCCTCCTTACCTACTAGATTCTAGATAAAATTAAAAAAAAAAAACTCTGGGCATAAATTTTGTACATAAATTAAAAAAAAGTCTGGCGTTATCAGCATAGTGTACGATACCCTTTCTGTTGACCAATTCTGGCTGTTTCTTTTGACTTGCTAGGGAACTCGCACTAATTGTCAACAATATGGATAAGAATCTATTTCTGTGTCCAGTGTTGCATGATGTGCTTCCAATTCCCACCAAACACACAGCATAACTTTCCTGGGCTTCTGTATGGGTGAGGTTAGATTTACATCGAAGTTGCACCACCTGAGCATGACGTAATGTTGCGTGGTATTATTAGAAGGACAAAGGTGGAATCAAACGAGTCCTACGGGGCTTCTAACTCCCTTCGTTCGCTGACGCTCGCTTAGCTATGTTTCGTAACGTACGTACGTAAATCACTTATTTTATCAATACAGTTGTCAGGGCCGGATTTAGCATTTTGGCGCCCCTAGGCCCAATAATTTTTTCCGCCCCCTAGTCTGGTTAAAGTTACTTTCCTAAAAACCTTTATTAAAAAATTATATCAGGCCTATATGTTAATTGCTTAAACACCACTCCACGGTGTAATTTTATCATTGCAAGTTTTTTGAGGAATTTACTTGGTTCTGGGCTTAACAAAATACCGTTAATGTATTAACAAAAGATTGGTGAACTTTACCAACAATTATTTCTTCCAATGAACTTCAAAATCAGAGTGCTTTATTAGCCTGATTCTTTTTAATCAATTCAAAAAATATTTTAAGTTATGGCTATTTATTTTTATTTCTATATATTTTTTTAATTTTTTTCTCTCGGCCGTGCGCCCCCTGGGAGCATGCGCCCATAGGCCCGGGCCTACCGGGCCTATTGGGAAATCCGGCCCTGACAGTTGTGTGTACAAAGTGGACTAATTACCATGTGACATTACGTCACGACCGAATGGTGCAACTTTGATGTAAATTTAACTACACCCCATCTTTTATATGAGCTTTGCCACAGACTGTGGAGTTCCTCCTCGGTTTGACCACAATCTATTTCTCACATTGCTGTCGTAGGTTATTTACTTTTCATCATTTGTGATCAACCGTTTCAGAAATGACTCCATTTCATTATGTTTCAGTAGAGATTCGGAGATAGAAATTCGATTGAGCAAATGTTTTTGAATCAGATTATGTGACACCAAAACGTAGAGCTTCTTTTTCTAGCCAACTTTCTGCAAATAGTTTAAGACTTTTTTTTTTTAAATGGATATTTAGATCATTTGCGATGTCATGGCTGCTTATATGTCGGTCTTGCTCGATTTTGTCGAATATAATCCGTTTTTGTCGTGATTGTTCGGAAACAGCGAGACGCATCTTGGACATGGAAACTTCCAGAACGGAAACAACTGAACCATTTTTTGCCTCTTGCTTTTGATAACGTATCTTTCCCATAGAAAGCACAAATTTCTTCACAGTCTTGCATAGCATTTATCCGTATATCTAAATAAAATTGTAAAATGTAGCATACGCTGTTACTTTCTTAAATTTGATAAACCGTTTCTTATCTGTACACCGAGAATATCTTTTCTTAGAAACAAGAGTTTGAAACTCTCATTAATGAGGAAAAAAAGAAAAGTAGATGAGGTTGTGTAAAGAGAAACGAGAAAATGTACTATTGCTTTCCTTATGAATGAGAATTGCCAAATCTCATTTCTAAGAAAATATTGTCTCGGTGCACAGATAAGAAACGGTTTCTCAAATTTAAGAAATTATTTTTCACAGTGTAGTTTTACGGAAATTTCACTCATTTTCACGACACAATACCATACGTGTGTGTACAAAAATTTCAACATTTTTTACACATCTACTAGCTGTAAATGTCAGCTGTTAAATGACGTTAGGCTGGAGCCGCTGCAACTCATACACCGTCAGATTTGGAACACTAATGTAAGCTCGTGAGGGAAAGGCTCAGTATTTTTTAGATTACCTGATATATGTAAACAAAATACACTATTAATTAGCAGATTGTATCTAAATTTTGTTCCTGCTGTAACAGTGACAGACTTACTTCATTTGAAAAGACTTCATTTGTTTCACTTAAGTGCACAGGGTGATTCTTAAATGAGTGCGCATATAAGGACTATAGTAAGGCAACGACATATGCACCAATTGTTAGTTATGGATCCTAAGACTTCAGTAGCACGTAAGGCTCTGTACTATTTATATTTGAGCTAAAACGTCACTCCTATCCACGATATGTGAACAAATGAATGACACTCTCATTGATTATACAGTAGAGGAAAGTTCAGGGCCATTTCATCGTCACGGGCAGGACATTTACACTACATTTTTTATGCTTTAAAGTTGTATATTTTTAAAAATACAACATAAATTCTGCTAATTGTATGATACATGAGCAGTACAGACTTAGGAGTATATGTAGCTGATGTTTTCAGTATTTTTTTCTGTTTAGAGTAGAAAATATTAATTTCTAAACGTATGTCACGGGCGGGGACAAAAAAGAGAAGTGAGTTTCGACACACCAAGTGAATGTTACAAAACTCTGTGAATTCTTAGCTCAAAATGTTTTTATTTAAACGGAAATGTATAAATGATGAAATTGTTTAGCAAACTTCACTTAAGAGAAATTTGCCAAATATTTATATTAATAAAAAAAAACTCAACTTTACTGTGTCACGGGCGGGACACATGTTTGTCACGGGCAGGACACCGTGTGAATCAACACACAAAATCTCAATAAGAATGATTTGAAAACTGAAATAAAATCAAAAATAAGTCAATTTCTGCTGTTCTGTTATATTATTGTACACAAATAATTCTATTTACTTTACTATATATATAGTACACTTATTTCTAACCACCTACACTTTAGGAAATGGTTTTATTCACCCATTTGTACCCAGCTTGTAGGGAACTTCGTACAAGACACTGTCTGACAGTATATAAAATAGGTGCTGGTATCCAGTGCCCGTGCCGTGGAAAATCAGCGCCCGGGGCGAGAGTATACGACGGCGCCCCCGTAAATTTGAGTGAGGTCGACAGACTAGCCGCAAAGCGTCACATGGTTGATGCCATGCGTAAGAAAATTTTCAAAAATAAACCCTGCTTTTCCTTGATTTTGAGCACTATTTAATACTTTTTCCTTGCATTTTTATATATGTTTTATTTTTTCCTCCTGAATTTTGCGCCCCCCTACTTTGACGCCCGGGGCCGTCGCCCCGCTCGGCCCTACCCCCAACGCTACGGCACTGCCGGTATCACAGGTATTATTTGATTGAAATGCATGTAAGACACATCTTCAACAGTCTTAAAAATTTTACCGCAATCGCTTACGGTCTTCATACAAATTTCCTTGACTTCTTCGCCCTCTTCCACTAGGCTATGTGCGATAGTTGCATGTCTATGTTTTCTTTTTCTGTCCACTAGAAAAAAATTCCATCAACAAAAATGTTTCTTGTGTTATATCTTTAACTGCTGGCCTAACACAAGCCTTGTTAACATGCAAACCTAAATCGTCGCTCAGGATAGCTTCATGGCTTTCGGAATCATTATCTTCAGAATCTGAATAAAAGTCTGTTAGGAGTTGAAAGATTTTACACGGATGAAGCTCTGATTTAAAAGTTAGACGAACTACTCAATTTTCGCTGTAAAATTGTAGGAAAAAAAGTGTTTTGATTGGAGACATTCAATTGATAAGAGCATTTTCCCGCCTTTTATTCAAAGCGCCTTTTTTTTAAAAAAAATTTCTGCAGATGATAGCAGTAAAACATATTTTGAAACGAAGAGCTTAAAGCTGCTACGAAATCAGCAGCACATTCTAAAATTACTTTCTTTTGTTTCACAAAGTTCCATACTGGCGATTTGTACGTACTCCAATCCCATCCACTTCTCCCTTGAAACGAACGAATAGGTGACGCTAATGATAATATTTATATGACACTTATTTTAAGTTAAAACATCATACTGACAACAATAGATAATCCTCTATTTAAGTAAATAATGTTCATGCTTAGAAAACTTTATTTTAGTACACATGGAATCATTTTCTATCATGAATAACCAATGTACACAAACTTTCTCACCATTGACATGCCCACTGTCACGGGCAGGACAATATTTCAAATTGAAATAAATCGAAATATATTATTGGCATTAGTCCAAAATTTGGTAAATGTGAAGTACACATGCAAATTGTTACTTCTACTAAGTACGAACCACATTCTCAAATTTAGTAGTTCAGTACAATAACTTTTGGTAGTTTTCTGTCACGGGCAGGACACTCAAGTTGACGTTTATATCTTTAATGATATTATAAACAATTTTTATCCTGTAAACACTTTTTCAACTGCAGCTTGTAGCAAAGAGAAGCATCTTGAATAGCTCGAAGTTACTTCAGCCAAACATGCACAAATTACCGTAGAATGTTGCCGATAACAAGAATAAAAAATTACCTTGCAGTTGACATGTTACAAATTCACAACTTAGATTTAAAATTTTACGTGAATTCTAAGTATAAATAAGTTTTTCTTTGTGGTAAAGTAAATTTCGTTCTATTTACTTCATATATATGTAAAAGTTCATTGGTTTTGACAGTTTTCGGAAATTTCGGTTCAGGCTCACTTTCGCGTGGAATGGCCCTTCAAAGAATATGCTGACACAAAAAGTGAAACTATATCTTAGCTAGAAGGTTTATATTTGAAGGGCTATTCCTAACATCGGAAAGATAAAGAATACTAAGACGTATCTTCCAAGACAAGGCATGGCGTTGTAGAATAAGGTGAAATTAAAAAAATAGTACAAGTATAGTTAGTAATAATTAGTTTATAAATAGTAAAGTATAGTTTGTTGATATTTTATTTTATAACACATTCCAGATATCCAGGAGGAGACTGCACTTCTGATATATGGTTACCTCCGAAAAAATGACGCAAAAAGAGTCCCTGCAATTTATATTCAAGAAATTGACAACTTGCTTTTGTCAAAGACTGGCCAATAGAAAAAAGTCATGTATCTACTTTATATATGTATCTACGAATAAAATGTATTTGGTGAAATTTTAATATTATTTTTTATTTCTTTCACGAGCGATATTATACTTTTGTGTATTGCATAATGTAAGGATAACACAACGTTTGGCGTCATAGTTCAACCAAAATGGAACCCAGTGACTATCCGATATTCTTGGAATTTTTCTAATTTGTTGAATAAGGAAATGCAGTTTCTCATTTTAAAAACAGAAAACTAGCCTTTGGCTAGCTGGGGGCTCCGCCCACAGACCGCCTCGCGTCTCTTGTGTATCAGTCTTTGCATCAAGAGTAAATTTCGTGCATTTGCTCTTAACATTTCCTGAATTTGCCCCAACTAGGAGCTTCGTCCTCTGACCCCTGCATTTACTCGACCTATGGCCTTGCACCTCTTAAACAGACAATTCTACCAAATTTCAAGTTTCTTTTCGTATTTTAACTATCCAAAATATATGATTTTGTATTCCAAGAAAACGCCCATTTAAATAACATGGGAATGAAGACATACCCCCTCTAGACCCCTTAAAAACTTAAAAAAAAAAAAGAATTTTGGCAATTTTCCTAACGGCTAGTCTTGGAAGGCTACAATCATGCCAAATTTCATTATTCTAATCTTGCCGGAAGTGCCTAAACATTTTAGGGTGTAGATGATGTTCCATACAAATAACATGGGAAGTGTTTTACAATTCCCCATAAATCACTGTATAGTTGGAAATTTTTATTTTTGGTGATTTACTTAGGTAACGCTACTGAAAACATACAAGCATACCGAATTTCAAGTCCTTATTCCAATTCCAAGTACCTAAAACATCAGATTATAGGTCCAAAAGAAGGTCCATTTAAATAGCATAACTCTAAAGAAGGTAATATGGAATTAACAATGACTGCACCAAAGAACTTAAGTGTGGAAGAGGGCAGAAGACAAAGGTATTTAAAAATACAAATCACCTGAGCTCATCCGAAATTTCCTTTTGTAATAAAAAGATTGGCATTTCAACTTTGCTTTGCTTTTACATTATCAGTAGTTATTTTTCAAATGGAAAGCTTTGTTTTATGCTAGGGTGGGCCGAAAAAAAAACTTTTAATTTTTTTTTAAGTCACTATAGCGTGGAAAAGTTGCATTTGGTACTGATTAGAAAAATTAAAAAAAAAAAATGAAATCGGTTAACATCTTCCGTTCGTCGTTTTATGTTTTCCAATTGCACAACTTTACTGAAAACTAAAAAAAAAAAAAAAAAAAAAAAAAAAAACGATAAAAATACTTTTTCATACTTTATGTCTGGGGTAATTTTGCACATATGAGTTAAATGATTGGTTTACAAAACAAGCAGATTGACAGGGAAATATTTCACCGCAGTCCGAAAATTTTCTGGATTTAATCCCACTTCCCCTCTCCTTCTGCAAGATAGCTTGACTTTGAGAGTGTTCGAGCATTGTTGCTGAATGCTGAACGCTGCAAGTTTTGACACGCATTCCGTGTCCGTCACGTCCTCGTCATTTCCTCACTTACTGATTAAGTGTGGCGTTGTGCAGAAGTCCTCTTCAGTGTTAGCTGTGTTATTACATTTGTATTAGTTGTTCTTCATAATCTTGAATTATAGTGCTTAGTATTTTTGCTGCATTCCGTGCGGTGATCTTTCGTAGCGCTACAATGGCAGCTTCGAAGATGATTACGAGGCAAAACTTGGAGTGTCCTCTTTCTGGTCATCCCAGAGATTTGCCACTAACTAAACTGCCTACATATGAAGATGTACTTCGGTGTTGTTTTCACGAAAGACTACAATTGTACCCACAAACAAACAATTCAAAAGCGAGCTTTTCAAAAGTTGCTGGGATAGTAGCAAGAAAAATAAAATTAAAAAAAAAAACATTTATGATAGAGCGTCCATTCCTACCGTTACTGAGTACAGGATCGTGCAGATTGTTGTTGTGTATCATCAGTGTGCGAATTGAAAAATTTTCCCAGCGGGGGATGAATTTCACCCATATGCGCACCCAGTCCTCCCCCCATATATATATATATATATATATATATATAATAAAATGCAAAACAAACTACTTTAGAGCAGATCTTGAATGTTGAATGGCACAAAAGTTTCTAGTTTTTATACAAGAAAATCAAAGTAGATATCGAAACCATATTTATTAATGTGGGTATCAGTCCAATAAGAACCTGGCCCATCAGGGGTGTAGCCAGCAGGTTTGTGTAGGGGGGGCCCGTCGTTTTTGAGGGGGGCCCGTCGTTTTTGAGGGGGGGCCAGCTACAATGTACAAAGCCCAAAAATGTGTCGCTGCTAGTGTTTTTGAGGCCTGAAAGAAAGGAAAATTTTGGTTTCCTTCTGGAAGACTAAAAACACTATTTTAGCTTCTTCTTCTATTTCTTCTTCTTCTTCTTCTTCTTCTTCTTATTATTATTATTATTATTATTATTATTATTATTATTATTATTATTATTATTATTATCCATAAATTATATTCAATATAGTTTTTCTTATGCTTAATCAAGAACTACTGCCCGGGACCAAACGCTATACTTTTGTGCATAACTATAAAGGTAACCAAGAAAGTTATGTCCCTTTTCGTGGAGGTCTGTGTTCAATTGGACCTCACACTGTGAGTTGAATGCAAGTGGAGATAAGGCGAACGTCAGTTGTTGGTGTGGGTATATCCAACATACTACCTGGTTGTGGCAATTCAGACACGCCGTGAACTTGCGTAAAGACAGAGGGAACATGGGACATCCACAGAGCGTCATAAGAGCATGTATGCTGAACGAGCTCAAATGGAGGTCAAACGCCGCTGTAGCGGGACACAAGATATACCAGGCCTTTGGTGAGGGTGTCGTGACAACGGGGACGGTGCAACGGTGGTTTAACAAGTTTAAGGACGCTGACGAAACACCAGAAAACACCACGTGCCAGAAGACCAACACATATACAAAGAGGAACTGGGACTACAATTCAGTATATGGTGAAACCATTCAGCAGCACATCCATCAACTTGTGAAACACTACAAGTTGGGTCGATGGGTCTCTCATATTTTGACTACGGGCCAGAAGGCAACGCGGCAGTCGCCTGTATTTATTTACTGTTTCGGAGCCATTTCTGGACAGGGCGTTGACATGAGATAAAAAGAGTGTCCTTTACGAAGCTCCACGGCGCCGTCATCATTGGTTAGCATCCCATGAACCGATTTCAAAACAGCAGAAACCAGCACTATACTAGAAGAAGGTCCTTCTGTGTGTTTGGTGCATCGTGCATCGAGAACTGCTACCAGCTGATCAGAGTATCAGTTCAACTGTGTATTGTCAGTAGTTGAGCTGTGCTCAACAAAAACTCAAACCTCTGGAGCCATCACTTCCGAATTGCAAATGGGTCCTCGTTTACGGGACAACGCTAAGTCCCACGTGGCTAGGATGACTCAGGACACCATTTTCCGCCTTGGATGGGAAACAATATTGCAATCACTATATTCCCCGGGTATTGCACTGTCCATTCTTTGGAGAGTCACCTTAGAGGACGCCAGTTCAAATCCCTAGTAAAAGTCCAAAATGCACCTCATACTTTCTTCGTTTCACGGCCCACCAAGTTCTACCGCGATTGATTCCATGGCCTTCCAGAACGTTTTCAGAAGGTCGTCGATGCTGATGGGGACTATTTTTGGTTATGTGACATATCGATGTTCGAAGGTGGTGGGTGAAAAAGCAACAAAACTTTTCTTTGTTACCTTTATATTTAAATTTAAGACCTTGTGTACAGAACCTATCTACACAAGATTGATATTCTTTGAAATTTCACTTAACTTCTTTACGGTTTCCTGACAAAACTATTTATTTATTATTCGTGACTAAAAAAACAATTATTTTATTGCACTGAGTAGAAATAGAAGAGAGAGCGAATGAAATCCTAATTGAATAAAAACATTGTTTCTCACCAAATTTTCCATCTTCTATGTCTTTCAAACACCTGTTAAAGCATATAAAAATATACTGTGCTTACAAATCAGTTTAGTACCTTTGTTTTATGGCTGTATTTGTAGTACCTTGTTAAAACGTTTGTCTTCAAACTGTCAAATATAAATCGCAGTAAATTGTGTAATCTGCTGTCACAAAAAAGTATCCTATTTTTCGATCAGTATAAGGAAGAGATACTATACTATTTTTCTATCGGTATGGAAAAACAATATTTCTCCATACTATTTTACCATAAATTATTAATTGTCCATAAACTTTGTTACTTTTAAATGAATGAAGCGAGATAATTTTACTATGATGTTTTAAAAGTTGGTCATTTGGCGGGGCCAGGAAACCATTTGGGGGGGCCGGGCCCCGATGGGCCCCCCCTTGGCTACACCCCTGATATATACACTAACAAGTACAAAACAGTTGAGATGTGAGATCTTTCATAAATTTTCACTCAAGTAATATTTAGGTTAGCTACGCGAATTAGACCTACTTATCTTTATGTCCACTTAAAAATACTCCAGAGGGGGAAAAAGTTATCCCTGCCGGGGATAAAATTTTCCTTCTCCAGGGTGGGAAAGATTTTTGTCAGGGGGGGGGGGAAATCCCTGGCATCCCCCCGCCAATTTGCACCCTGCGTATCATGACAGTTACTATAATCTGAGAAAGTCGTACTGTCGTGATTTGAACAAGCCAACATTTACAAAGAAGATTGCAGACTTCAAACAAAGATCATTGTCGTTATTTGATGTGGCAGCATGCAAATGTCTTATCAGTTTGAACTGTACGTGTGATAAGACAGAAGATTTGTGTGAATGTTTAATTTCTATCAAGTGCAAGTGTGAAAAGTCTAAGAAGATACCTGCCCTTGAGTTACGATTCATCTATTTTCAAAGGAAGTGTGGTTTGGGCAAAATTGGATCAATAGATCTTCAAGGAACGAAAAGGCTAACTTCAAGACTGAGAAGAAGGAACTACAAACATAAACGTGTTTTTAATGATACGCTTTGGACTTCATCAACCATTTTTGAAAACGACCCTACAGATTATTTCAGTTCAAGACTTCAACAAGACGGTTCGGGCTCTTCCGAGTTCTGTGAAAGTGAAAATGATGAGTTCGTCCCAGATATCCCCACCAAAACTCCATCAGAATGGCAAATGAGAATAAAACTGAAGACAACGGCACTAAATAGTGATAGGTTTGGTGTATCTGACCGTGCTACTGCTGCAATTGCTTCCAGCGTTCTACAAGATATTGGAATGGAGACAGACACGGACTATTCTCACGTGGTCGATAAAAATAAAATAAGGAGAGAGAAAAATCATATCAGGAGATCTTTGCAGTGTAAACCTGATACTTTGCTTCGTTGTCTATACTTTGATGGGCGCAAAGATGATACCTTGGTAGTTGAAGAACGTGATTCAAAGTTATTTCGTAGACTTAAATTAGAGGAGCACTACACTATCATTCAAGAACCTGGGTCTACATATATTGGCCACGTTTCTCCATCATCGGGATCTTCTACTGATATCGCTTCCAGCATATTTTCCTACTTGACTGAAGTTGACATTTATTTGGACGAATTAGATGTTGTTGGCTGTGATGATCCTGTTACCAATACAGGATGCAGGAATGGTGTAATTCGGCAAATTGAACTTCATATAGGTAGACCGTTGCAGTGGGCTGTATGTCTTCTCCATTTTAATGAGTTGCCTCTCCGCCACTTATTTCAACACGATGGGGAAACAATAGGTCCTAAAACCTTTAGTGGGCCGATCGGTCAACTGCTTAATGGCTATGAAAGGTTACCTGTAGTTGAATTTGAAAGAGTTGACTGCATAATCCCTGAAGTAGACCGTCAAATTCTCAGCAAAGACCAGCACTACCTTTTGGATATTTCAAGATTAGTAAATGCAGGGGAATGTCCAAAAGATTTGTCCTATCGAGACCCTGGCCCTATGTCGCACTCAAGATGACTGACAACCGCAAACAGAATTGTTACGTTGTACAGCGGGGGACACTTCTAAATGGTACAACCATATGGAGATTTACGGCTAAGGTGTACCACTTAGAAGTGTCCCCCACTGTACATCAGTACTGAAAATCCCTCAGAAGGTCTTAAAAAAGTTGTACTTTTTATAATGAGTTCGTACGTGCCTTTGTGGTTTAAAATCAAAACAAGCCATTCTTTTCCAGATGGTTCGAAACATCTTTTTGAAGCAATTTCTACAACAAGATACCTCCCTGAAACTCTTCGGCAAGTGGTAGAGCCTGTAATTGAGAGAAACGCATTTTTTGCCCATCCAGAAAACTTGCTCTTGGCTATGATAACGGACAAAAGAAAATATATGAGATAACTTGCTCTTAGACGAATAATAAAGGCAAGACAGGCAAAAACTAAAGGAAAGACAATCAGGAACTTCATACCACCCATACTCAATTTTGGTGCTCAAGATTATAATGAAATGATTGACTGGTCGACCTGGAAAGTATCTTCTTCTCCATTGTTGCGTCGAATCAATGATGATGAAATCAGACTCCTTATACAGCGTGGCATGGTACCCGATTGGGAAGTTGTAAGAGAAGTGAAGACGTGTAGTGTTAGGTCGTCGGATTCCTTTTTTTTTATGACAGAAACACTTAGGTAGTGATATTGCATCAGATTTTGCCAAAAGCTTGGTGATACCAAGCGAAAACCATTCAATAGGATCGGTACATTCAATTTTGAACGAGAATTTGACCATGAAGAGAGTGTGCGCTAAATTTGATTCAGGCTTTCATCGCCAAACCCAACATTCCTGTGTGTCGTTAGACTCCCTACTCACCCGACATGGCCCCGTATGACTTTTGATCATTTCCCAAGCTGAAAATGCCACTAAAATGGACCCCATTTGAATCAAGAGAAGGCATCGTGAGGAATGCAACGGCATGGTTGCTCACCATTCCAAAAACCTGCGTTTCAAAAGTGTTTCCAACAATAGCGGGAGCGCTAGGAAAAGTGTGTGCATTAACCAAGGAGACTACTTTGAAAGGAATTAGTGTTTCGGACTTCCAAATCAATAAATGTACTTTTGCCAACCTAAGGTTCGATACTTTTTAAACACACCTCGTATAGTTTTATATACTCAACAGACTTGACTAACGCATGCACATACACAATAATTTATATATTAATTTAAGTATCCATAGTTTTCGAAAACACTGAAACACTTATTCCTTTCTTGTCAATGAAGAGTTTATATGTCTAGTTTCCTGTTTCTTCTCTCTAAATTTCAGAGATTCATGATGTACGGTATTGTTGGTAAAAAAAAAAATTGCAACACCCCATTAGAGCTGGATGGTTCGAGGAATCGTAAACAACAGTTTCGGTTTGTAATATGAAATGCTTTCAAACGATTAATCGAAACCAAACCAAACCGTAAAACAATTCTATTTTCTATTGATCATTAACGTGTTTTCAAGAAAATAATTATATAGAGCAAATCATGGGGAATCATAATTTCGTTCAAAGGTGAAACAACAGATCCACAATAACTTAACCTAAAAAGAAAGTAGCTACTACATTTTTTTCGGAACTTTTCCAAAGTATGTAACAACATTCTAAAAGTGTCAATCTAAAGTGCTTTCAAAACTACAAACAAATTGACAGCTCAAAAACACGTACAGATTTGTTTTGAAGAAGGAAATCTACATCACATAGTCATTGCGGTCACTCAGTGAAGGTCGAATCATAAACGTCATTTTAGTAACAGTGGGTGGAGGGTTTCCTTGGCAACAGAACTTAACATTCCAACGTTGCCGCTTGTAAACACGTGTTTTCAGAAGGAAAGAAACTATTTTAGTTTATCGTTTCTTTGTGCGTGGAAGAGATTAAAAAAAACACCACCACCCCCGTCCTTCCCAACATGCATAAGCTGGGACGACAAATATACCCTTTCATCCATCCAAACAAACCAATACTGAGATATTTCCTTTTCGTTCAGACTCTCAGGACACTTCCAGCTGATGAATCACCGGTTTCCGCACAAAGTGGCAACAGCGTACCACGTGCTTCTCCAAACGTTAATTTTTTCTAGTTTTGAAAACACTTTAGTGTCTGTTTTCAAACCGAACCGAATCAAATTACTGTTTTGTTTCTGAAATACACTGACACATTCGGTTTAAACCTTAAACCGGACTCAAATCGATTAACCGTTTTTTGGAACACTATCACAGCCCCATTACTGCTCTTAAGATAGGCTCTATGTAAACCGCTGTATTTTCAAAAAATCATTCCTTATCCCTTGTTTTCATAACAAAATGAGTAGCCTGTCCAATTTCACGTTTAAACCTATAACAGTATGGTGTGGGTGTGTAGTCGAGAGTACACGGCGGTATACTCCGTATACCCTCTGCTTCATCTTAGTCATTAGAGTGTACCTTATGCTTCAAACCGTATATTTTTTCCCTACTTTCATTGAGGGTATATTTAGTATTCTTCGGGATGAGTTTGAAAAGGCTATATCCGAGATTAGGAATGGAAAGGCAACCGGAATAGATAACATACCAATCGAATTCATTAAAAATATAGGAGACAAGGGAAAGAAAGAATTGTTGCGACTATGCAATGAAATCTATGAAACAGGAGAATGGCCAAAAGACTTTCTGAAAACGATCATGATACCGATGACTAAGAAATCGAACCCAAAGAGATGTGAGGATTATAGAACTATTAGTCTCATATCTCATGCAGCTAAAATTCTGCTCCGAATACTGAACAGGAGGTTATATGAAAAAACAAATAAAGATGTTGAGGAGGAGCAGTTCGGGTTCAGAAGAGGCAAAGGTACAAGAGATACAATTGGATTATTAAGGGCGATCGGTGAAAGATTTATAGAAAAAAGGAAAGAGGTGTATGTTGTATTTATTGATCTAGAAAAGGCTTTTGACAGCGTGAATTGGGAATTGTTGTTGGGAGTTCTAACGAAGATAGGGTTGGAATGGAAAAATAGAAGACTCATAAGAAACTTATACATGAAGCAACAAATAAGTGTTAGGGTAAGAACTGACGGAAGAGATTGCACTTGGAAGGGGAGTTAGACAAGGATGCTACCTCTCGCCAACACTATTTAATGTCTATCTAGAAGAGATAGTGAAAAAGAGCCTACATGATGATGATGGCATTTCGGTAGGAGGTATAATGATTAGATGCATAAGATTTGCAGACGATATGGCGCTTCTTGCAGAATCTGAAAAGAAAATCAATAAAATGTTAGAAAAAATGAGAAAGGGCTTTGAAGAATATAAAATGAAAATAAATGTTAGAAAGGCAAAAGCCATGGTGATTGGAACGAAGGGGTCTGTGTCAAATATAAAAGTAGGAGGGGAGAAAATAGAACAAGTGAATAGTTTTCGATATCTGGGTAGTATTCTTAGTAATAACATGAAGTGCGAACGTGAAATAAAAGCAAGGATAGGAATGGCGAAAGAAGCCTTTAGGAGGAAGAAAAGTCTGTTTTGTGGGACCTTGAATAAAGAGTTGAGAAAAAGACTCATAAAATGCTTCGTGTGGAGTGTTGTACTGTATGGGGCGGAAACGTGGACATTACGTAAAGGTGACGAAAATCGACTGGAAGCCTTCGAAATGTGGGTGTGGAGAAGAATGGAAAGAATTAGTTGGGTCGAGCGGAAAACGAATGAGAGAGTGCTAGAAATGGTGGGTGAGAAAAGAACACTTTTAGATATTATTAGGAAGAGGAAGAGAAACTGGTTAGGACATTGCCTAAGAAGAGATTGTATCATGAGGGACGCCCTAGAGGGTATGGTGGCGGGAAAGAGGGAGGGGGCGAAGGAGACTACAATTAATGGATGATATTAAAACAGAAAAATCATACGAGAAGACGAAGAGGTTAGCGGAGGACCGTGGAGCATGGAAGCTTCTTAGCTGCGGGAAGTGACCTGCCAATAAAGGCAGAATACCTATGATGATGATGACTTTCATTGATATTTATTCAATCGGGCCATGACTCCAGTAATAACGTGACTGTATCATCTTTTCAACGAACAAGTTCATTACTGAATTTTCTACACAGTCTGTGTGTGTCTGTGTCTGTCTGTCTGTTTGTTTGTTATTTGCTACTTTTTTTTAAAAAAAAAATTTTGAGCCCTCAATTCAACAGAGCATTAAAAACTATTTGAGAAAGTGATGGAATTTTTCGGACCACTCTTGCCGTTCCCGAGATATTGGCCAAAAAAGTTTCGATTTCTGGAGATTTAAGGAGCCATATCTCGGGAACCGTAAGTCATAGAGAGATCATGTTGGTGTAGATCAATAGCTAAGAGGATAGTGATGATTTTGGTACCAAATAGTAACCGGTGGCCACTGGCAAGTAGCTTCCGCAGAAGACCATCAAGGTTAGGGTCATGTCTTATATTTTAACGAAGGTTTTCATTGTTACCGTCGTTACTAGCTACTATTATTTGGATGTTATTATACAGGAAGGAATTAAAACACAGAAGTGTTAGTTTTGGGATTAGCTGGATAGATCGATGCAAAGCGGAGTATTTTTGTTGTAACAGGATATCCAAGCGTTTTGAAGGTCGATGGCTGTGATATTTCAATTGCTTTAAACCTTGTTCTCTGCTGAAGAGAACCAAATTTAATCGGGATTTTTAAACTAAGGTATGAATATTTTCAATATCACGCCAATGTTAATACGTAACTTTGAGCAATACAGAACCTATTAATTGAAAAAAAAAATCATATCTTAATGATTTTATAGAGATAAATTTGGGCACAATTTTCTTTCTTCTCGCACATCGGGCGCGACTTCTTTCTGTTCCTTCTTGGAGTGCGTTGTTTTTCTTCTCCCTACTTACGCTCATTTATATTATTAACGGTGTGATTTAAGTAAGGAGTGTCAACAAGAAAATAGCATGAAATGCTTTTAGACTATCAAACAGTAATCACAAACCAGCGTATACCTCTGAAAATTTTAGGACTACAGCACTTGGTGTGGCCGATGGAATCATTCATTTCGACTCTTTATAATAGTATGCAGAAGAAAAGAATGTAATAATAGCTAAATTAATATAAGAAAATACGTAGCTTTTGTTTTAACAGAAAGCTATAAAGAATATGTTTTAAATTTGATTTGAGATCATTGTCCGTTTCAGGAGAGAGGCTATATGAGACGTGGACTCAGGCCCCGGTCAGAACATAAGACAAAGGACTCAGAAATCATTTGTGGGAGTATTGACTTGAGTTCACTTCAGATTCATTATTACCTACTAACAAACAGGAGAAAAGTTTCAGGGGGGGCTGAATGTGGTTACAGGATAATTGAGACAGCCCTGGCTACGCCTGAACTACGAGCCTGCGTGTACCTACAGCTTAACGTGGAATCTGAATCACATATGGTCCTACCGCGAATCGAACCCGGGTCTCTCAAGTGCTAACCAAATAAGCACGAGGGAACTTTCAGGATATTTTATACATCTATAGGAGCTATTAACATTTCTATAATTTTTAGCTTATTATATAGCACAATCAATTACGTGTATGATTTATACCTGTTTGACATTCTTATAACCACAGCGTGTGGTATGCAAGTCACTTAGATTTCAATTTTTTCTCTTTTTTAAGATTAATATTAAATCTAATGCGACTACAAAGACACACCTGAAGGATAATAATTTGAGAAATACTGGATTAGGTCGCTTAACCATCCCAGCCGCCGTTTTCTGAATAATAATAATAATAATAATAATAATAATAATAATAATAATAATAATAATAATAATAATAATAATAATAATAATAATAATAATAATAATAATTATTATTATTATTATTATTATTATTATTATTATTAACCAGAGGATGTGAGTAAAGGTTGTATATACATTTTAGACGAAATACTTGGTGTTACAGCTGAGCCTATAGAGCCAAATTTTGTATGTGGCATCCGTATTGCTTTAGGTCACGTGAAGTGGGGCTCTCTAAACCCAAACCTCATCAAGCCGGAAGCTCGTTCAGTTTATTTCATGCTGCTAGAACTCGGTTTTATCTCCTAAATTTCCACCGTCTCATAAATCTCTGTTGGATGTAGGTGTGTATATGTGCTTGCTTCTCTGGAATAGGATTTTTTCCTAATTTTCTTTTTCTTTCTTGGAAGGAAGCAAGGAAAGGAATGAAATTTCCGTGTGGAAGGCGAGAGAGAGAGAGAGAGAGAGAGTTCACTTACATATGAGATTCACCTATGAGTAAACATGAACATCTACTGTACGCAAAAAGGTGTTCTGGTTATTTTCCTCGATGCAGTAAGTTCTGTTTACTTTTTCTTCTCTGTCACGTACAGAGTCCACATAGGCCTAAATAACTTACCAATCTACTTACAATACAAAATCATCTCCGTCTGTGAGTAATGCTAATTCCTAATACTTAACAATCACCACTTCGCTACGTTCGCTGCCTGTCTACTTGCTTGCTCTTATTTGAAAATGTATTCTGATCCTTCTGAACAGGAACGTGCTTTGCTATTTATCATTATGACAAATTTCGTATTAAATATAAATAAGGTTGTTGTAATGACATATAAAACCCATAAGTATTTATTCCATATCAGGCAAATACAGTGAAAACTGTTTATGTTGGCCGCTATCGATTCCATTGTAAAGTGGCCAACTTAGACAGGTGGCCAACTTACAGAAAATAAGTATGAAAATGAAATGAAATCTTTGAGTTTTACGTCCCACAGTTATGCCGGTTAGGCTAAAGGAGACGGTGATGATGAGTAATGAATGAAATGGTGGAATGAAGAAAGTGGAAGGAAACGGCAGAACCCCGAGAAAACCCACGCACACGGTGTTTGTCCACCACAAAGTTCACTTGGCCGGGGCTGGGATCGAACCCGGGACCCTAAGCACCAGAGGTGAACGCTCTACCACCGCGGCCCCAAAATAAGTGTGATTGGTATATTTTTAGAATAGGATTTCTAGTACTACTTAATTGTAAAATTTATAATAAGCAATGGCACGACAGCTACTTTTAAATAATGTATATAGAGTAATAATAACAATGTACAGTTCTACAAAAAATGACTACAGTATGTTTAATACAGGGATGCAAATAACCGCTCGCCCGGGGCGAGTGGATCATCGGTGCGGGCGACGTTTTAATATCATTATTTAAATACCGAAGGTAAGTAAATGATTTTTATTGTGGAATGTGAGCTAGTAGCTTTTCTCTTGGGCTAGTAAAATTTTGTAGCTTATTTGCTTCTCTAGTTTAATATATGTCCATACCTTTCTCTTCCTGAACTAGTACACTGACTTATTCGGATTGAAAACACAATAACAGAAACAACAATAATATAGAAACAATGTACGCAGTTTATTGAAATTGATATTGTAACACTCTGAGCTATTCAGATTGAAAACAAGAAAAGTAAAATTATAAATTGAACAATTTATATGCAGTTCATATGACTTTTTTCAGTTGTCACTGTTCTTTTCTATTCCAAAAAAATCCAATGTGCTTCAATTCTGTTGTGCAAACGAAACATATTATTTGTAAACTGATGCTCACAAGTGGATGTGTACGCAAGAAGACGGCAGGTGCCAATAGTTGGTAATTGTGATGGTTAGCTTGAGAATTTTCTGGAATTACTACAGCTCCCCGCTGGTAGAAGGAGCCAATATGGTTTTACCAAAACAGATTGGGCAAACAAATACATACAACCATTTTCTGAATTTTTGTACGTGCTATTTTTTTAAAAAAATTCACATCTTCCTTTACCACCCCTTTATCAGGGTAGTGTTCTGGCCATTGATCTCCAAGAACAAATCGTGGGAATTCATGCTTCTTTGTCTCCAAGAAAAATAACAAAACGGTATTTTGCGTAGCCAAGATGCGCAGGTAAATTTATCATTATCATTGTAGGGTAAATATTGCTTCAATGTGACCAATTTCTAAGGTACACAGGTGGCCAACTTGCAGAATAATAAGTAACGAATGTCTTATGGGAAAATGCAGATTCAAGACGAACCAACCAAGATGAGCAAGTGGTCAACTTAGAGAGGTGGCTAATAAACTAAAGACACTTGATACCGTTTACCTTTAGAACAGTGCAATATTGGCATTCCACATGAAGCATTCTGCCATGGACAGGTCGTAACTATACTTAGATCTAGCAAGTTAGTTAGTGGACAATTTAAAAACAAAAGTTAAATATAATCAACTAGAACTTAAGCATGGTTTATTTTTAACCTATAGCTTACAGCGAGCCGAAGGTTTGACGAGAAGGTTTTTCAAAAGACGCAAAATTGTCCTAACAAATGCTATCTTTCCATACCGAAAATATGAACAATTAACATTAGTTTCCAACGTTGTTTAAAATCTGTGACTTGGATAGCAGTGATTCCTGGGGAAAGTCACCTCGTAAAAACGTAAACGTTTTTTGTTTCAAACTCAGAGAAGAAAACTTATCTAATTTTCTAATCCTTGTATACAAAATTTTGAACATTAGGTAAGTTTCTTCAAATTTACTTTGAAGCGAAAAAAGATTAATTTTTCCATCTAAACCCGCTACTGGACCTAAATAAAGTGCTTCAAAGAAACAAACTAGCAATATAGTCTAGGCATCGGGGCTTAAAAACTGTGTTCTAAGGGCAAATAATGTAACAATTTGGCATCCGATATTTTTTTGAATACATACCCATCACTGATCACAAAAATGCCGAATGCCAGAAAAAATACCTCACAGAAGGGGAAGAGGAGGAGGGGTAGAAAGATGAAATTTTAGCCGTTTCTATTATTCACTATATCTCCGTAACTATTGTAGCTAGAGCATCCAAACTTGTTTTCATTTTGTTTGTCTAATTATATTCTACAATTTAATTCTGATGCATTTTTGAGCTAAATATAATGGTTTTCTTTGTATTCTCATTTTTACTCAATATTGGTTGCGCGTGACATCAGTTTTTTTTTTTTTTTTTTTTTTTTTTTTTTTTTTTTTTTTTTTTTTTAGCCACAGATTCTTTACAAGTTCGAATTCGGAAAAATGTTTCCTCGAAAAGTTTTTCGTCATTTTATGCTCGTTCATATACTTACATTAGTGTAGGACTAATAGTGCTAGAGTTATAAGCGACTTTATTCTGTCGTGTGTGAAACTGATCACGGCGCGACCCAAGAGTTACCTCCCCACAAATGGTAGATATTAGCAGCTGAAGGTGATTAACATGTATATCATCTTGTCTGCCTGCAAGTGTATAATCCTGATGATTAAGTCTGTCTATAATCTAATTAAAAATATCCATGTTTAATATGAATTGAGGGGCTTTTCGGAAAATAACCCTAGTCAAAACACAAAATTTCTCTGAAGAATGAAAAGAGAGCTTTCTCTAGTACACAGTATGAGGAACTCTGCAAATGTGTTTCTTTATACGTGTCTCTGATACCTTCTAAAAATGCACAAACATGCAGCTTTTTATTCAGTTTTCTGAAATAAGTATTGTGCTCACAAGGGTGTTTTTGTTAAAAGTCCTTCGATTCAGGGGCGGATCCAGGACCGACTTCTGGCGGGGTTGTCATACTGCTACTTTTAAGGGCTCCAAACTCTGGGATGGGTTTTATTTATATATATAAAATAAGAAAGTTTCCTCTTCTGGGGGGGGGGGCCTGGATCCGCCCCAGCTTCGATTTATATATTACAATGGTGCTGAGCGAAATAAGACAGGAACCAGATTTCAAAATTGCCTTCAAGAGAGAATCATTATGAATTTGTTTTTTTTTTAAATCTATTACCACCTTTCCCTCTTAATCGGTAAGAAAAAAGCAATAATAATAATAATAATAATAATAATAATAATAATAATAATAATAATAATAATAATAATAATAATATGTGGCCAACACATTTTATAAATTATCAGTTTTTAAACTGTTAAATCTTATTTATAAATGAAGTACTTGCTTATTATTAAGATTCTGTACAGTTGCTATAAAACAATAAATCTATTATAAGAAACGTAACAGAAGGAAACCATATACTTAAGAAATCTCTTCACAAGAGAACAAATTATTTGATTTCTAGAATTAGTTTTCAATAATGTTATGCCACTCTTTTATAAAGGTAACCAAGAAAGTTCTGTCACTTTTTCACCCACCACCTTCGAACATCGATATGTCTCCTAGGACGTACCTGAAAGATAACAAATATTCCCCATCAACAACGACGACCTTCTGCCTACGTTCTGGAAGGCCATGGATTCCATCGCGGTAGAACTTGGTGGGCCGTATAACGAAGAAAATATCAAGTGCATTTTGCACCTCTACTAGGGATTTGAACTATCGTCTTCTAAGGTGATTATCTAAGGAATGGAACAAGTGATAGTCGGAGGGTGCAACTATCCGGGGAGTATGGCGGATGCAATAGTGTTTCCCATCCAAGGCGTAGAATTGTGTCTCGAGTCATCCTAGCCACGTGAAGCGTAGCGTTGTCCTGTAACAGGAGGACCCCTTTGCGATTCAGAAGTGCTGGCTGCAGAGTTTTGAGTTTTTCTTGAACAAAGCTCGAGTGCTGACAGTACACAGTCGCATTGATCCTCTGATCAACTGGTAGCAGTTCCCGCTGCACGATGCCGCGAGCACTCCACCAAACACACAAGAGGACCTTCTTTTGATGCAGTACTGGTTTCGGTATTTTGGAACCTGTTCATGAGATGCTAACCAATGATGACGGCACCGTAGAGTATCGTACAGGTCCTACTTTTCATCACATGTTAACAACCTGTCCAGAAGTGGCTCCTTCCTCAGACGAGACAGCAAAGAAACGCGTCTCCTCGCGTTGCCTTCTGACCCGGAGTCAAATCATGTGGGACTCATCGACCCAACTTGTAGTACTTCCCTAGTTTATGGAGGTGATGCCGAATGGTTTCTCCACTCACACTGAATTGTAGTCCCAATTCCTTACATGTCTGGCCACTGTTCGCCTTAATTGCTGCCTGAATAACTTCCTTTTGTATATGTGTTGGTCTTGCGGTACGTGGTACGTTTTCGAGTGTTTTGTCACTGTTCTTAAACTTGTTAAACCACCGCTGCACTGTCCGCTAGTCACAACAACCTCACTAAAGGCTTGGCTTCTCTTCTGCCCCGTTGGAGCGGCGTTTGATCCCAATTTGAACTTGTAGAGCATACACGCTCTTATGACGCTCTGTGGAGGTCCCATGTTCACTCTGTTCTTACATAAGTACACGTTGTAACTGAACTGCCACAGCTAGGTAGTATGGTGGATATATCCACACCAACAATTCACATTCGCCTTATCTCCATTCGTTTTCAACTCACGGTGTGCGAGCCAATTAAACACAGACCTCCATAAAAAATGACAGAACTTTCTTGGTTACCTTTATATTTAGAAAAAGATTTTTTAAAAAAGTGATGTCCTTAATGTGTCATTCAGTCTTCTTCATCACTCTGTACATTAACTGATATTTAATTTTTATACTCACTCGGACAACTACACATTGGAATGCACAAGAAACCACGATTCTTACATTTGCATTTCAAACTTACACACTACAGTTTCTGACAGGCACACATGGTAATCTCTAAACAAGCCTTGGGAATATCTTCGAGTGTTTTCAAAACTGGCTTCAGAATTTGATCCTCCAAGTGCCATCCGGAGTCTTCTGGCCTTAGTAGATAGATTTCACACTTATCAGCATTTTCTAGATTGCTGTTTGGTAATGGGATCTCTTTATATGTTGTTTCACAGCATCACTAATTGTAGGTAATTTCTCCAGGCTGCATTTTCCTAAAAGTAGGAACTTAGCTTCATCACAGATCTTCACATTAACCTTAAGGAGCTTTGTGGAAAACAGTTCAGCAGATTCAATAGAGTTTGCTGATAAAGGAATCTGTCCTAAGGAAAATAAAAGGCCACAGTTTTCTGACATGAGTAAGTAGACAGTTCTTGATCTTTGATGTTCCAACTGAATATGTCGTTATGAAGCATCCGAGTGGAGCGTGATAAGCCATTACCAATCTTCTAATTCACACACTGGTCGCAAAGGTAGTGAACTGAAATAAACCTTCTTGTCTTTAAAATCCCGCCATCATATACAATTTTTTAAAAGAAATTCTGTCATAATGATGTATCAACAGTACGAAAACATCGGAGTTTCTACTCATCACAACAACTCTTTCTGAATTGTGATTCACAGCATGAAGTATCATACTAGAATCTGCTTCTTCATGCTTCCCTTCAAGATTTTAAACATCGACCTCGAAGCTTGACTTAACAGTCTTCTGATTTTTAGATGAAAGTCGGACAAAACCGGGACCCAAAATGTTTTTGCTTGTTCCTCAGCACCTATATGGATAGTATAGCTTAATTAGTTTTCAAATGCTAAATAGAGTTGTTATTGACATAAAAATGTTTATTTCAGTGGGAAAAGCTGATAAATTTCGATAGCAAAATCATTTTTAAAGTGGTATGTAAAAACCCGGTTTTGTCCAACCAGGTCGGACAAAACCGGGTACATATAAGATAATTAATTATAAAAAAAACTTCTCTTACTCATTATAAGAAAAATATGAATTACTTCAAGAACTAGTACAGTAAGAATCAATAAAACTGAAAAAAATATGTGAGCTTAAAAAGTACGGAAAGTATAGAGGGCTAGACTATATTAGACGAATAACATAGAAAAAATAACTTTAGGTCACTATTTTGTTAAATCTAAGAAGAAAAATCACAAATAAAAGTTTTATCATATTCGTCCACATTGCTACAAGCTTTGTGTGCCCATCCTTTACAGTTAAGATACTGTATCTAACCTTCTCAGATTTACACTGTACTATCCGGTTCTGTCCGACTGTTGATGTCCCGGTTTTATCCTACTACGCTATTATTCAGAACTACAGGCCTAGCACGTCTCAAAGAGCACAAACATCCTTATTCAAAATCTGAAATAACAGCAGAAAGAGGTGTTATTATATGTTGTATACTTACATAAGCCAATTTTCCAGGGAACAACAGTGTATTATCGATGGGAGACAAATCAAAACTTTTCTACACTAATTCTTCAACACATCGTCAACGACAAAGGAGCCACTTACTCAGCTTTCTCTTAAACTAAGAATGACATGGCGGCTGTTTGCAACTAATTCTATGCGTTGGCCGACAGATAGTGGCACTAATATAGCCAGAAAACCCAGGTTTATTCACCTACCCGGTCTTATCCGACTTTCCCCTGCAACTACCGGAAACAACAACAAGGAATTCTGAAGGTGATAGTTCCAGCAATGCATTATCTACTTATGCTCTACTTACTTAGAGAACTGTGACTTTTATTTTCCCTAGGACAGATTCCTTAATCAGCAAACTCTATTGAATCTGCTGAACTGTTTTATACAAATCTCCTCAAGGTTAATGTGAAGATCTGTGATGGAGCTAGGCTCCTACTTTTAGGAAAATGCAGCCTGGAGAGATTACCTTCAACTAGTGATGCTGTGAAACAACATATAAAGAGATCCCACTACCAAACAGCAGCTTGGGAAACGCTTATAAGTGTGAGATCTATCTACTAAGGCCAGAAGACTCAGGATGGTACTTGGAGGACCAAATTCTAACAATGTAAGACAAGTTTTGAAAAAACTCGAAAATATTCCCAAGGCTTGTTTAGAGAGAGGCATGTGTATCTGTCAGAAACTTAAGTGTTTAAGTTTGAAATGCAAATATAAGAATCGTCGTTTCTTGTGCATTACAATGTGTAGTTATCCGAACGAGCATAAAAATTCAATATCAGTTAATACAGAATGATGGAGACTATTTATCTTTTAATATATAAGATTGACATAACATTATCGAGAACTAATTCTAGAAATCAAATATTTTGTTCTCCTTTGTAGAGATTTCTTAAGTATATGGTTTCCTTCTATTAAGTTTCTCACTATAGACTTATTGTTTTATAGCAACTGTACAGAAAATTAATATGTAAGATTTGCTTCTTCTGTAAATAAGATTTAACAGTTTAAAAAACTGATCATTTGTAAAATGTGTTAGGCACATCTTTTTTTTTTTTTTTTTTTTTTTTTTGCTTTTTTCTTACCAATCAAGAGGGAAAGGTGGTAATAGATAAAAAAAAAAAACATAGATGGCAAATTGATAATGACTCTCTCTTGAAGGCAATTTTGAAATCTGGTTCTTGTCTTATTTCGCTCAGCACCATTCTAATATATAAATCGAAGGACTTTTAACAAAAACACCCTTGTGAGCACAATACTTTTTTCAAAAAATTGAATAAAAAGCTGCATGTTTGTGCATTTTTAGAAGGTATCAGAGACACGTATAAAGAAACACATTTGCAGAGTTCCTCATACTGTGTACTAGAGAAAGCTCTCTTTTCATTCTTCAGAGAAATTTTGTGTTTTGACTAGGGTTATTTTCCGAAAAGCCCCTCAATTCATATTAAACATGGATATTTTTAATTAGATTATAGACAGACTTAATCATCAGGATTATACACTTGCAGGCAGACAAGATGATATACATGTTAATCACCTTCAGCTGCTAATATCTACCATTTGTGGGGAGGTAACTCTTGGGTCGCGCCGTGATCAGTTTCACACACGACAGAATAAAGTCGCTTATAACTCTAGCACTATTAGTCCTACACTAATGTAAGTATATGAACGAGCATAAAATGACGAAAAACTTTTCGAGGAAACATTTTTCCGAATTCGAACTTGTAAAGAATCTGTGGCTAAAAAAAAAAAAAAAAAAAAAAAAAAAAACTGATGTCACGCGCAACCAATATTGAGTAAAAATGAGAATAACAAAAAAAAAAAAAAAAAAACATTATATTTAGCTCAAAAATGCACTAGAGTTAAATTGTAGAATACAATTAGATAAACAAAATGAAAAAGTTTGGATGCTCTAGCTCCAAGAGTTACGGAGATATAGCGAATAATCGAAACGAGTAAAATTTCGGCTTTTTCCCTCTCCCCTCCCGTGAGGTATTTTTTCTGGCATTCGGCATTTTTGTGATCAGTAATGGGTATATATTCAAAAAAATATTGGCACATTCTAAGTGCGGTTTCTTTTTTCAAAACTGATTGCAAAGACTTAGAAATATCATCTGCATGTAGAAAATGATAATATCTGATGGTGTTCTGCACAAAACTTTTTATAATATTATAAAACGTAGCCTACAAAGCATAAGTTCAGCGCTTCATAAAAGGAACTAAAATTTCGAAACCAGCACCACGTAAATAGATGGCGGACGAGATTGCTACAACACCTAAGTACCTTTTCTTTAACCATTCTTCCGAATCCCATACATAAGTATGTTCATTTTCACGTTTTGTTGCCTATAATTTTGTGCTTCAAAATACGTACAGGAGCGCGACATATGAGGCAAAAATGAAATAACATCTGTAAAGTTTGCCAGAATACGAAAAACACTTTACCGGTTAAAGTTCTTTTATTCGCATCGCTCTCCGCAGAACAACTCTCATCACCCGTTTCATAATCATTATCACTTGATACAGAAAAATTAAACGATGAATCAATATCTTGAGGAACAGTCATCGTCACTGATTCCTTCTACAAGCCGGCATATTTCACGCCCCAATTCAAATTATATAGCTTATTTCTAAAGCAGTATCTTCAGAATCATGAGTGACATTGTCGCTATTACCATCTAATGCCTCGTCTTGACTACAACCGTCAATTGCGTCTTGTACGATATTTTTACATTGATAACTGGACATAGATTGGCACTTGTTCAATGGCTCGGATTCTAAACCTTTCAATAATATACTTGGAACAGCATTCTTTCTCAGTTCGCGTGTAAATAATTCTCCTGGCATTAGCCAGAGGCGGATCTAGACAGTAAAAACTGGGGGGAGCAGTCAGAACCCAGACTATTATAAGTATATAATGTTTACTATAAACTTTCAAAAATATTTAAATAATAGCTTAAACTATTTTTGTCACTCAAAAAACTGGGGAGGGGGGCTAGGGCCCCCCGGCCCAACCTAGATCCGCCACTGGCATTAGGTTTTCTTTCAGTAAACCTGACTTCTCGAAGGCAGGCTCTTGAAGATGTTTGGAAGACGAGTGTTTTTATTTGGTACATTTTTCCATTGATTTTCTTGAGCCATAATTTATATCCATCTGGTGATTTCTCACGACTTGGAAACGTTAAAAAAAAAAAAAAGACAATGTCTTCAGCTTTAATCGCACGAGAATTACAACCGAAAACACAGCACGTGTTTGGCATTTCTACTTCACTTCACAGATACAGCACGCGCTGTACTAACACGTGTTTTCTACTTCGCACTAGTGTTTCTTTCAGAAAAAAAAATTCCGGGGGCACATTATTTTCACACAGTACTATTATATTTATTATATTATAGACGTATTATTTTGGTCTTCTCCGGGGGGCACTCTCAGAGCTCCGGGAGACAGTGCTCCCTAAAAACATGTCTGGAAGAAACCCTGCCTCGCACAACACTAAGCACTTACTGCTCTCTCTCTCTACTCTTTTTAATATTAATGCTGTAGGAAAAAACAACTAACAAAAATGCCCCTCAAGAATTCAACACAAAACAAGACTGCTAACGAACCCAAAACACACTCTAGTAATACATTGCACTATTAAAGGTTTATCAGCTGCATACAAGGGAGTGGTTGCTGACTCAAATTGAGTTCCTCGCGTAGCCCACGCGTGACGTCAGCATTTACTATTCATCAAAAACAAATGCCTCTAGAAGCTGAACGAGACGGCCTATCAAGATATAAAAAATACGAGTCTCTTATTTTTTGTTACTCTTTCGATTGCATCGAACTTGTTTTTAACTCGAACCTTCCTGCTAATATCCTGCTAATATTGTTGCTATAATTTCCTTCTGAAACAAAAACAGTAGTTCTGACTCCTTCAAATCAGTTTTTTCCATGTACTACTTACGCTTATGAGCACGCTATTCACGCGGTCAGTACCAAATAAAGGGGAAAGGGCTTGAGCTCTTTCAATGTGGACTTAATATCGTTTTGCATTGACTCGTGTAGCGAGCGCACAACGTGAAAACCCAGCTTGAATGTAGGCGGCATGAGCCAAGGAACGTAGGCCTTTATTACACGATTGTACCCAATCCCTTCCGAACGAAAAGGTTTAAGCTTGCTTATTGCCAAATTCGCTTTGTCTGTGGAGGTTGTTGATTCCATACTTTCACTTGTTTTGTCCCTTGACCTTGCTCTCTTACTTCAACCGGGTATCAGTTTAGATGTGCATATAGTGTCGTTTGTGCTAATCTACCCCATGTGTTTTCGTGTGGTTATGCTAAAATGAATAAAGCAAGGGTGTTGTTAGAAGAGTCATTTTCAACGTTTTGTTTAAATGATAAACTCCAGATAAAAGAACTAGGCCTACATCGACCCAAAATTTCAATTATACAGCAAGATGGAACAAAAGTTAGAAACTTTTCGTGCAGTTGGAATGAAAAGTGCTATTGGTTGACCGCTTGTGAAGAACGTAAGTCACTACTTTGTTTTTACTGTTTATTGTTTCGTGGTGAAACGGTATGGACAAAAACGGGATTTTTTGATTTGAAACATCTATCAGAAAGTATTAAGAAACACGACTGTAGTGTTGTTCACATTAGCAACTCTCCAGAGTTAAGCATAAAAGAACAGAGCATATGTACAATTAATTAGGTGAGTACCATTTATTATAGGAAATATTTTGTTACGTTGTTGCCCTATGATTATACTTAATGTGTTAGTATGAGTTTTTCTGAGTGGAATTTCGACTTTTTTAAGCAATTCACTTAATCAAATAATAACAATAATAATAACTTAGTAGTAGTAGTAACAATAAAGTATTTGTCTTGAGGCTTTGCCAACCCTACCTTACTGTATCTATCTACCTATATCTATCTATCTATCTATCTATCTATCTATCTATCTATCTATCTATCTATCTATCTATCTATCTATCTATCTATCTATCTATCTATCTATCTATCTATCTATCTATCTATCTATATCTATATCTTTATCTATATATCTATTTATATAAAGATATAAGATTTCTTGTTTGATTTTAAATATCAATATCGCTTTTAACATATGCAACCATTTTTACACTACAGGGTTTAATGTTCAGCTGATAGCTAAGAACGAAAAGAACTTGCAGGAAGCACTTGCAAACTTGAACGACCAACTGAAAAGAACATGCAAAATGAAGATAAATAAGAAGGAAACAAGAGTGATAAAGTGTATAAGAGCAGGACAGAAAGAAGCAAACGTATGGCTAGAGGGAGAGAAAACTGAAAACGTTCTTCTATCTAGGAAGTCTAATATCCTCGGATGGATGAAGTGAAAAAGATGGAAGTTCTAGAATAGTGCAGGCTAAACAAGCATTCAATAGGAAAAGAGGGCTGCTAACATCAAGATATGTGTCGTTGGATGTTCGAAAACGATTTATTAAGACTCTGGTATGGAGCGTAGCACTTTACGGATCAGAGACATGGATATTGAGAAAAACTGAAATATCCGAGCTGGAAGCATTTGAAATGTGGTGTTGGCGCAGAATGCTGCGCATTATCATGGACCGAAAGGAAAAGGAACGAAGACGTACTAAAGAAGCTAATGAAGGACGACAGGTCATGAAGATAATAGGAAAAAGAAGAAACAGCATGCTTGGCCTCTTATTCGGCGCTCTGATTGGATCACCGTGTTGATAGAGGGAAAATCAGAAAGAAAACCAGGAAGAGGAAGACCAAGAATAGAATATCTAGATGCAGTTCTGAAGACGAGACCTTATCAAAGTATAAAACAGGTCTCCCAAGAGAGAGAAGTTTTAAAATTTCCATGTTGCCACCAACCTATGGTTGAGGCGAGAAAGAAGATTATATATATATATATATATATATATATATAGTACAAAAGCAACAATGTAGTATTGTCAGCTTTCTGTCTCTGCAAAAATTTTATCATTGTATTATGTCAGGAAGTGAGTTAAATTAAGGTTGGCAGATTTGAGGACACAGTTCAACCAGTATAAGTTTTCTTTTTTTCAGTTTCATGAAAACATGTATGGGGCCGCGGTAGCTCTGTGGTAGAGCGTTCACCTCTGGTGCTTGGGGTCTCGGGTTCGATCCCAGCCCCCGCCAAATGAACTTTGTGGTGGACAAAAACCGTGTGCGTGGGTTTCCTCGGGGTTCTCCGGTTTCCTCCAACTTTCTTCATTTCACTCATTTCTGATCATCACTGTCTGCTTTATCCTAACCGGCATAACGTGGGACGTAAAACTCAAAGATTTCATTTCATGAAGGCATGTATTACACGTCATGTACTGGTATCCCTTTTTCAGCCCTGCCCTGTAATGTCCTCATCTTTTATTTTTAATATTGTGAAATCAGTCAACAATATTAATTACTTTTTTTTACATGCAAGAACAAAAGTAACTTAGAATAAGAAATAAAGGAAAAAAACGAAATAAGAAAAATACTTGAGTGATACGTTTTTTTAAAAATTGTTTGTTTCTTCTGTGACCTTGTTATTTCTCTACCTATATATGGTGTGTTAAGAGTCTTCATCCCGGCGAAATTAAAATACCGCTAATTTTACAATAATTATGTGATATCTTCAAATAGATAAAAGATAATCGAAATGTGGAACAAGAGCGCCCTAGACAATATTATTTTACATGAGAAACCGTTATCACGACTCACTTATCTGCTTTCGATTTCGAGCCATTTTGAAAATCGGCATTTATTTTCGCGTTTCTAAACAGCTAAAACATAAAGCCACTAGGTGACTTGTGATAACGATACCTCACGCAAAATAATATTGTCTAGGGCGCTCTTGTTCCATATTTCAATTATCTTTTATCTATTTGAAGATATCAGATAATTACCGTAAAATTAGCGGTATTTTAATTTCGCCGGGATGAAGACTCTTAAGGAACCATTGTAAGTTAAATAAATCCATATAAACTGCACAGTTTTATTAAAGACAACGGGAGAGGTATTCCAGCGCGCGAGAGATAAATCTTGTTATCGCCAAACACCACTGCGCTGCATTAGACCGCTCAATTCCAGCCAGCTTATTGTGAATATTGGACCCGGGAGAATATTGGTGGTCTGAAAACAAAGAAAAATACGAGTGATGCCATCTTATAGTGAATTAAACTCTTTTATGTTCATATTAAGTAGTTCATTGTAAAATTTTAATCCAGGGAACAGAATGATAATAATAGCAGCAATCCAGGTTAATTTGAATAGGATAACCAACCAATCGTAATTGAGCTAGAAAATTAGTAAGGTACATCAACTTTTCCTTTACTTAATCATGAAGCTAAACTTAGTCACATAAGGCCTATAAAAGTACAAAAATAAGTAATTAATTCCGTGATGAGGCCACTCAGATGACATTTGCCCCTTTTATACAACTTGTAAGCTAGTTTTGTCAGTTCTATTTCTGTCAAAACAGCGAATCATGTTCTTCTTTCGTGTTGAAAGTTCCGCCCATTTCCCCTGATACTCTGTTTGATGGAAAACCTATGACAGCGGCAAGAACAGAAGTTGGAAAATACATTAGTTTTCTCGTAAAAGTTGTATGTAACTTTTCAAGAGTTCTTGTCAAGTTTGGAAAACAAGTGAAAATCGATTATCCTGTTAACGAAGTTATTTTCCGCTGAAGCTGAGTGTTCACAAGAACTTAGAGAGTTTTCCAATAGTTCTCATCGTCTTTTCTGCGTCTCGTGAACAATGAAAGTGTTTAGTCAGTATCTATTTTTGGGCTGATAATTAAGTTATGACACGAATCAAAATTAGAAAACAAAAATCAGAATAAAAGATAACGATTTCATGAGGAGAAACAGACACAAAATTATTCGCTGATGTGTTCCACTTATCGTCTATATTTGTACGCTTAGGTAAGATTTTCGAATTAATTTTTCATGTATTTCTACCAACGCTTATGTTTTTAAAGTATTTTCTCAGACATGTTTTATCTATGATAACACACGAATTGGTTGTACATGAATTAGTTAAAAATAAATTTTTCATTACTGAATGTAAGCTCGAGTTCAGTATACATTCGCAAGAAATAATACTTGCTTAGTTTCTATATAAGATAGTTTTTCGCTTCCTGTTAGCAGTCCTTAGAAACACCTGACTAAGCGATAATATTGATAATAAGCCAGATAAGCTTTATATGATATTGTCAATCGGAGAAAAATTTAAATTTTCCTTATTCTATATAAAGAGAAATTTAGATTCGAAAGTAGCTTAAAAGGAAGGGGAGAGGAATGGGGGTAGACCCTACAAGGGAACCCGTCAAAACCCCCACAGCCAAAACACCCACACTCAAGAAATGTCAAAACGCCCACACAAACGGTCATAACCCCCACACAAATGGACAAATCTCCCAAATACACGAACGGTCATAACCCCAACAAAGACGTGCAATCACGATCATTTCAGAGTGTGGGGGATTTGTCCGATTGTGTGGGGGATTTTGTCCATTTGTGTGGCAGTTGTGACAATTTCTGCATGTGGAAGTTTTGACCATTTGTGTGGGGGTTTTGTCCATTTATGGGGGGATTATGACTGTTGCTATGTGTAGCTGTTTTGTCCATTTGTGTGGGAGTTTTGACCGATCGTGTGGGCGTTTTGACATTTCTTGAGTGTGGGGGTTTTGACCGTTCGTGCGTTTGGGAGATTTGTCCATTTGTGTGGGAGTTATGACCGATCGTGTGGGCGTTTTGACATTTCTTGAGTGTGGGGATTTTGGCTGTGGGGGTTATGACCGTTCGTGCGTTTGGGAGATTTGTCCATTTGTGTGGGTTATGACCGATCGTGTGGGCGTTTTGACATTTCTTGCGTGTGGGGGTTTTGGCTGTGGGGGTTTTGACCTAGACCCCTTTACAAACGAAATAACACAAGGCAATATCAACGTGTGAAACCATTCTTCTAACTTCAATATGATTTGCTTGTAATAAGAGAATATTATTAAGTAATTGTATTTTAAATCTTTACAAATTAAATTCAATGAAATGAAAACTGGACCCCACAACTATTAAAATATTTGCATGTATTCAACTATATGCCTACTTATACATTTATCACCATTGTTGTAGCGGCAACACTTATCTCTATGCGTCTTCGATGTCCGAGACACGGGCTCGATTCCTGGTGAGAGCTCGTGTGGTTCTAATGTCACATTAAGCTATAGGTCCAGGTTCTATACAGGCTGGAAGCTGAAAACTGATATCAAACAAACTCCAAATCAACTATTTCTATCCACAACATCAAAAAAAATCTATCCCTTTGTAAAAAGATATTAGATGACATTAAGTGTTTAAATTTTGTATTGTTGGGAACTGTAAAAGTCTTCAAACATACAAATGATTATCAAAATAATGGTAACATCTTAACACAATACTACTTACGTTATTAATTTTTAAACTATTCATTATAGCTTTGGAAAATTCAATATTGCTAATAAATATTGACGAAACCAGTATATATATATATATATTAAGAGTATGTGACAGTTGCTTCATAATCATTTTTTAAATTTAATTTTAAAAAATTCATTTAGTTTAATTATACATGTCATTAAAAACAACTCTAGTTAATATCATTTAAAATTTTTATGTGTAAAAAAAGGCAAGAGAATACAATATAGTATTCTTCAAGTATTAAAAGCCTTTTCATTTTTGTACTCTTCCTTTCATAAACGGAAACGCTGCCTTTTGTTATCCTGAGGGACAAAAAAAAAAAAAAAAAAAAACCTCTTCGAACTGCCGTGTGCCTTTTTCTCAGACGCCCCCACACATAGAGGACAATTAAAAAAGGGGGGTTGCAAAGCTTTTAAAATCATGGTCAGTGGCGTATTTAGGGGGGCTTCCGGGCTTAAGCCCCCCCCGAAATCTTACTTACTATAATGAAGTATATAAAATATCTTGCAGAATTTTCACATTTTCAGGCATATAGTTAGCAAAGCCCTCCCCGAAACAAAATCGTAAATACGCCACTGATCATGGTATTAAAAACAACATTCTGCAGAAATTGAATAAACGTTGTATGGAAGATAATTCCTGAAAATTTGCTAGGAGCATGTTTCAGACGGTTCGTCGTCCAAACCAAGATGAGATAAACTTTTTACACATATCTGAGAGTTTAAAGTAGGCACATACAGGACCAGAATGTCGCCGATTCTAGATTCCACAAGATTTTAGAAACAACTTGTGAATTCCCCCCCCCCCCCCGAAAAAAAGCACGTACCTCGAAAAACAGAAGCTATGTTACCGTAAAGAGGCGGAAACGACAAGTAAAATTGAGGACAACACAACAAACCGTTTAGCAAATGACAGAAAAGGAGGAATTCGGAAAATAGTTTAGAGGCGTGTCCATACAATCAGAAAAATTTGTAACTTGAAATTTCAGGGGAATCGAAAAGAACACAGGCACTCGTACAGTCGTCGACCACCAACAATTCCGCGAACACACACACAGCTTACTTTTACACACACACACTTCTATTCCTTATAGTGCCAACTTCAGTTATTTCTTTTTACCTAGTACAAATCTTAACTACATGGAAGGCTAAAGGCACTAAAAGCCACAGTGACTATCTGTAGTAGAGACTGAACATATAAACAGTCTTACATAAAAACTTTATCCATGACATAATAGATATAAAGCTATATACATGCATAAATAGGTATAAAAAGATGTTTTGTGTACCGTCTACTAGTGCGTCAATCAGGAATAATAGACTCAGCTGTCATAATCACTACGGAAGTTCCATACAAAGTAAATTGTCCGAGCGCATATCCCTGAAAATTATTATCAGTATCAAAATTAGATACATATACTTTAACACCGCAGTACACAGTGAATAAATTTCATTACATGGACACTTTTAAATAGAAAAACAGTTCACTCACACATATGCATTCGGTTACACCAGTGTCCTTGTGAAGTGTGGTGTCACCAATGTTTAGTGTGAACATGTGTCGTGAGAGATCAAACGCCATGTGCCATCCGGCAGTAAAGAACAACAGTCCACAGTTCGTCGCTTCATGCACACAAGAAAGGTCCCACAAGTATTGTCAGACGAAACTCAACCACAGGAAATGTCGCCGTGGCAACACAAGCGAAGGAAACGCAACGAAGTCCACGTGTGTGTGTGTGTGGTATGTCGTGAGAGCTAGAGAGGCAGCGATAAGGTAGCATCAGACTATTTTTTTTAATAATGCAAGACGTTTGCTGTGAAGCCATTACTACAGGCATTCGTAGGTTGCTCATCGATGCATTTAGACTATTTGTTCATTAACAGCACATTTTGATAAAATAATACGTTTAGAACGATTGGAAAGTAAGAATTAGCATTAAGAATTAGCATCCCAATTTTAAAAATTTATCATTCTTTTTTTATAAAGAAAATTCCAGAAACATTTAGTAACTTATTTTTTAAATATACCTGTATAGACGTACTTTTGTTTTAACCTAGGGTTTTTCTGTGAATTTCTCATGCAAGATTTGTTTCACCATGGCCTATAGGGTCGAACTGAATCTGTAAAGTAAAGTAATATTGATACGCATGGTGACTTTAATTGTATAATTTAATCAGGAGAGTTCTGAGTATTCTAAAATTTGGATATATATGCATACGTATCCATTATGTACATTTTTGAAGTATCCCAAAACATACCATTGATACGTACTTTTTGTATCTCAGTTGAGAAGAAATTCTATGTATTTATTTGCCATTGGCAAGTTTCCATCATGTGCTTTGTATTATTATTCGTCAAATATTAGATAAATTCATACAGGTGTTCATTAAATTCAAAATAGACCCAGTTTATACGAGTCAATAGGCGCCGATCACCGATGTCCCTATAGTCACGAATATAACGCTAGGTAATATATACAGTATATGTATATATAGGTAAATAGAGCATGATATTACAATAAGTATATATATTGTAAGGATCCCCACATCACGACAAAGCACATGTCAACACAACACGTGTTATTGATTGTAAACAGTGTAGCAGACGAGAAGCCGACACGAAAGACACCGAGGAACGCCGAAAGAAGATGGACCTCACGAAAGGACCCGAAGAGGACAGATAAAAGCCCAACCACCGAGGGACCTGGCATCAGTCGACCAACTGATCGTAACCTATCCTAAACCCTGGAGGCTGCTATGAAGCTAAGGGGATCACCTTATATACTATACCTCGTGAGGGCTGCTATGAGCGGAGGTTTCCTAGAACCGAATACTTGAGAACCCTGGAGGATGCTACGAAGCTAAGGGGTTACCCGTCCGTACGGAACATTATAACCTGCAAACCTTGGTCATTATAGAGACACTTTGTTGTTAGAACTTTTGTAAACACAAAAGACTTAATTTTATAATAAAATTGGTGAAGGGATAACAATCTCGGTCCATTATTGACTCTACCTGTAAGTCATTATATGGTGATAGGCACCGGAGTTTTGTACGGGGCGCTCTTTTTTTTAACTTTTTAGCAGGGACTGTTAAGGTCAGTATCAAAATCCATCTAAGCTTCGCTATCCCTCCACTCTTTTCTTTTACCTTTCCAGAGTGCGATTTATGCCGGAAACTAGATCAGGTAAACAAACAAATAGATCAGGAGAGAATAATACAAATATGACAGAGGGTGCATCTAATATATCTTTTAACATGCCACATTTGACGAAGTATTCCGGACATGTGCATGAGGACCCAGGCAGGTTTTTCATATGGCAAACATGCAAGCATGGTCACCAGCTAAGAAGAAGGAAGTTTTACCGATATATCTACAAGACACAGCACTAGATCTCGTGTTGCAGCTTAGAAACCAAAATCAATTTGGAACGATGCCTTATGAATCTTTAAAATCTAAATTAGTAGCATTAAGTAGGCCAAAGGTCCCATCGTATAAAACGGAACAGAAGTTATTCGAAGACCAACAAGGAATAGATGAGCCCATAGAGTTATATTTTGTACGTAAACTCCGATCAATCAGGCAGTTATTACCGGAAGCAACAGAAGAACAAAGATCCATAATTTATCCTTGGGATTACAAAGGGATTTCCTTAACAACATAGCGTTAGAAAGATTTGCAACAGTGGATACCTTACAGACTAAATTAAACACGTTGGAAGACGCCAATGACCTTTTAAGAGAAAGAGAGCACGCAGAGCTATCGCAAAAACTGCACATGCTATCCTAAAATTCCATACCTAACCCGCAGAATATATTCTATGGATTGCCAACCGAAACAAAGACAATGTATCCTGTGCAACAGCTATATCACCATACCTATCCTGTACAAACGCAACCTGTCACACAATCAATGCACAGTTATGTACTACCATGAGCAAAATAAATGACGCGTCTCTTTATTTTGAAGTTTTTTGAAAATATCTCCGTTTTCTTTATATGTTCGAAATTTCGGAAGGTTTCCCCAGCAGGACAGGTTAATAACAAACCCGTTTTTAATATTTGTGTTAGATATTAGCTTAAAATAAAGAAATTAGAAGCAAAAAACATTAAATCGACAGAAATCTCGAGAATTACCAACTCTGCTAAAGTGGGAAATTTTCAAGAACACGAGGGAATTCTGCATTTCAACACGAAGCAGCGACATCTATGTCATTGAGAGAAATGTGGATTAAATCTACAAACTAAACTTTTAACGAATATTTCTAGTATGTCTTATTATATGCATTATCTGCAAACTCCAAATATATGAATATATGCTAAGTATTAACATAAAGATAGAGCAAATAGTGGAAATTATCTATGGAAAAGGACGAATTGGTATGACGATCGTAATGAAATATCGTCTTTACCGGAACAGGCTCAGTTCACGTAAAAAAACAAATAGCTCAGCTAGTTAAAGCAATGAGTCTGTGTGCTGAAGGTAGCGGGTTCAATCCCACGGAAGTGCCGTTGTCATTTTTATCTCTACACTACGGTTATTTTATTTATTTTTTTATGTGGGAAAGAATTAAATTGTAACGTATGTGTAAAACTCATGACGATACCAAAAAAAAGAAAAAAATGCCGTTGTCGCACTTGCATTAGCGTCCCTAATTTTGTTTGCAAACAGTTTCGTAATTATTTCCCCTGTGCTCACTGCTCACCATATGCTCGCTGGCGCATAACGAATGTTTCCCAGTAAATGTTAATTCTAATTTGGAGAATTTTATAAAGTTTCACAATATTTCTCACTAGATACTCTTCTATCTACGTGTTTGGATATTTTGATAACAGATGTCCCTATTAAATGTTTAATTTTCCCTAGATGTTTAATTACGGAAAAGTTTTACAATGTATTTGTATTGAATTGAAATTGTTTTGAATTTACTACATAAGGTAAGTAGACCGAAGGAGGAGAACTCAAGTAATTGATATTCTACGTAAAAGCAACCTATTGTAGAATGATGATGCTTCTTACCTTCAACACATAATCTTTACGTTAGAGAGTCAGACAGAGAAAAATCCTGGTTTTTCCTCCTCTATGACCACCCATCTTAAACCTCTACATATCACTGTTCGTCTCACAAAATTTCGGTGCTCCAAAAACATTCAAATAATAATAATAATAATAATAATAATAATAATAATAATAATAATAATAATAATAATAATAATAATAATAATCCTGAATATGCCATCCTTACATAATGTAAGGATATCTTAGTTTCCTAGTTTAAATCTTAAATATCTTAGTTTAAAATGATTTCTTTAGTACTTATTTGAGCAACCATGTAGGAGGGGGTACGACTTTTTATTTTGCCCCTCTCATTTCAGTACCCTTCCAACAGAAAGTAATTTTTGATAAGCAGGACAGACAAAATGAATAAGAAATATATTTACAGCATCCTCTCCCCTTTCATGATTGGAATATCACGTAATATTTTTTATTCTACGAAAGATGGCCCTGTGCGGTTAGGGGTAGGTAACTAAAAAAATACTTAATATATAGCGCCCCTTGATTGTAATGTTACCGCTTCTTTATTTGTACGAGGGAGCCCCTACACAATCAAGGGTGACAAAAAGAATAGGAAGAGTGTCTATTGATTCCAGTGGTGGATCCAGCACGAACTCCTGGGGGAGGGGAGTTGAAGTGAAACATTCTTTTGATGATGTGAAGCTGTCACAAATTACCACTTAACTAAACTAAACAATAGTGGGGGGAACCGGAACCCAGTCAGTTTAAATTGATGTAAAAGTTTAATTTTTGGCTTCATATTAAAAGTTATGGTTTCAAATGAGAATTTCAGTCCAAGTGGTCAATCATCAAATCTCGTGGGGCTCTTCAGTGTAGGCTAATACGGCCCCCTTATGAGAAAAGGCAAAATTATTAACATGTTTATAACTTTCGAATTTTTCGTCTATTTTAAAGAAATATTTTGCTTCGTATTAAAGTGTTGGTTTGAAATGACAAATTCAGTCCGAGTGGACAATGATCAAATCTCCGGGGGGGGGGGGCTCTTCAGTATAGGGGGCTACGGCTCCCTTATAAGAAAAGGCAAAAATATGAAAATGCTTATAACTTCCGAATTTTCCGTCTATTTTAAAGAAATTATTGGCTTCATATTAAAGCCTTGGCTTCAAATGACAATTTCAGTCCGTGTGGACAATGATCAAATCTCGGAGGGCTCTTCGGTGTAGGGGTTTCGGCTTCTTTATGGGACAAGATTCACGTAGTTGATATTGCAAAATTGTTTTGTATATATAAGTGGAAACTTGCACCATTTGGTTAATTTTACCTCGTATGTTTTGCAGATTCATATTCCAAGCAATAGTTACTTCGCAGAGCTAAAAGAAGGCACTTACTAGTTTCATTAAAATGAAATGTCTTTTATGAGAAGTTCTCATGGAGCCGACGAACGAATAGGCACCCAAACGTTGGTTAAGTCGAACGGTTGAAACCCGTTGAGCTCGCTACAATTATTATTATTATTATTATTATTATTATTATTATTATTATTATTATTATTATTATTATTATTATTAATAATAATAATAATAATAATAATAATAATAATAATAATAGAGCATTCACCTTTGGTGCATGGGGTCCGTGGCTCGATTCCACTTCGCGCCAAGTGAAATTTGAGGTGGACAAATACCGTGTGCATGGGTATGTGTTTTCTTGAGATTTTCCATTTTCCTCCCACTTTCTTCATTTCACCATTTCATTCACCATCATTCTCCCTTAGCGTAGGTGCATAATCGACCAACGTTAAACTAGATATTGCAATTTCAATAATAATAATAATAAAAATTAATTCAACTGAAAGGACTGTAATTTATGTGGACAGCAATTATCATAAATATGAAACCATTATAAAAACAATGCTTTGAGTAGAAAGATAATCCTTTCCAAGTGTTAACGAATGCGCACGAGATAAGACATGTCTCGAGAAAGAGACAAGACGCGCTTTGTGACATCCAAGATAATACGAGGCAAATGTTTTGGATACGAGATAGCTTGTAAAATGTCTCGTCTTGTCTGGAATGTCTCGAAAACAAAAGTCTAAGTTTTAATATTATCTTTCAAGATCTATTCTCTCAGAAGTAGTTCTCTGCCTTAAAATTAATAACATTTGTGATTTAAAAAAAGATAAACAATGCCTAAAGTTAATAGTTAACTTTTCGAAAAGAAGCTTCATTAAGGGTGAACCTGAAAGATGTCCACAAACTTCGGGAGGTGATTCGTGACATCAAAAGGAGACAAATGGTCCTCTTGCAGTTTTCGAATTCAGCTTCGTTGTCGAGATACAGGGTTGCCAACTGGTCGTGTTTGAGAAACTCACTGAGAATAAATTCAAGCCCAAGAATAAACTACTACTCATATATTTTTCAGGTCAATTGACTTATACCATGTTGTAAGGTCAAATATTTATTTATGAAGTGTGTACAAAATTCGCCAGGGTCTTTTCTGAGAAAATCGTCGAGAAAAAGTCACCTCCAAGAATAAACTACCCCTTGTAAATTTTTCTAAGAGAAATATCTGATACTGCAATATAGGGTTGTTAATTAAATATTGATTAATGAAAAATAAACAAAATTGTTAAAACCATTTTTGAGAAAATAGCGTTTTTCGATTTTCGGCTGTTTGTAAACCACACTTATTTTAGGTGGTAGGAAAAAATGGAAAAGCTCCTGTAAGAATACTAAGTAAACCCTACGTTTAAAATTTGGTGTAGATAAGTTGAACGGTATGGCCTCTAGGCGAGTGCATATAAAAGTGTGCCGAACGGACGGACCGGAAGGACGGGTGTCGAAAAGTCACATTTTCGGTATGTAGACGCCATGAAACATGTAAATCCGTTGAAATCTGAATTTGATATTATTTTCATAATCACTATATTTTCTTCTCTCTTTTGTCGCTCGAAAAAGAAAAGCCTAAGTTTACCACAAAAAGCTAGGGAGTTTCTCAAAAAATATTCAATTACAGGGCCACCGCACTAAACTTTTTCAATTCAATTTCTTAACACTGTTAGGCCGCAGTTGTTACTGAAGTGTGTATTTGGATAATACGAATAAAATTATCGTATTATTCAAATACATCGAATGTCAGATTATCGAATAAAAAACTTCGATTGAAGAAAATCCACACTACAAAACTAACTCACACTTTGAGCACATTTTCATTAGACATATAATAGACCAATTAATGCAATCATTGTTTATGAAATATGAAAAAAATCAAATGAGTCACTTTGGGAAAGTCGTTCAAAAAGAACACGTGAAGAGTAACCTACCTCTTGTGAATTGTTTCGAACAATGAGTTAAGATATACTTTTGGTTATTAATGAAATATTTATTTGCGAAATTTGAACAAAATCGCCTGTCGTTCGAGAAAATTGTCGGGGAAATAACCTTGACCCCAAAAATAAATTATCCGTTGTAATTGTTTTTCATAGAAATGACTTATACTAAAATATAGGGTTATTAATGAAATACTTATTTATGAATCATCAATAAAATTGTCCGAGTAATTTTTGAGAAAATCGTGAGGGAAAAATAACTCCCCGAATAAACTATCTCTTGAGGATTCTTTCAGGGTAAGCGAGTTATTCCATATTACTAGGTTTTTAATGAAATATTTATTTCTGAGTACGAACAAAATTGCTTGACTCATTTTTGAGAAAACCGTGGAGGAAAAACACCCCCAAGAGTAAACTACCCCTCGCATATTTTTTCAGGACAAACGAGTTTTGCCATATTGTTCGGTTATTAACGAAATATTTATTTTTGAAATATGAATAAACTCTTTTGAGTCGTTTTTGAGAAAATCGCCCAGACAACACTCCACCAAGAATAAACTACCCCTCGCATTTTTTTTAGGACAAACGAGTTATGCCATATTGATAAGTTTTTAATGAAATCTTTATTTATGAAATATGAACGAAAACATTTGAGTCCATTTTGAGAAAATCACTGAGAAAAAACTCACCCCCTTAGTATAAACTACCCCTTGTAGATTTTTCTCAGATAAATGCCTTATACCACAAAATAGGGTTGCTAATTAAATATTGATTTATAAAAAAAGAAAGAAAACAAGATCGTTAGAGCCAGTTATGAGAAAATATCTTTTTTCTATTTTCATCGTACAGGAAACTACCTTTGTTTTGGGAGTAGGAGAGAAATAAAAAAAAACTATAGGAAATACTATGAAAATCTTAAACTAAAATTTGGTGCAGATAAGTTGAACGGTATGGCCTCTAGGCGAGTGCACAGAAAAGTGTAGCGAACGGACGGACGAACAGATAGACATGTATCGAAAAATAACTTTTTCGGTGTTAGGGGCTATAATACGTATAAATTTGTTGAAATCTCAAATTTGATTTTTTTTTCGAACACCATACTTTCTTCTCTCATTTGTCACTTCAAAGTAAAAGGAACTCAGAACTACAGATAAAAGACACCTACTTTTACACATAGACATTATTTATTGATTTAAAACTGTTTTAGTTTGTGTCATTTCACTTCCAATTGAAAGGTTTTACAATGATTAACGGCATACCAATGACGAGACGGAAGTTTTCAGGAAGTAAATGCATTCAGAAGTCTAGATTGCATTACAGCTATCAGCCTGTTTTTATTTCTGCAATTGTTAACAGCTGTAATTTCGTCCAAACGCTGCATGAAATAATTTTTGGTTGACGTCATTGTGTTACTATTTTAGTATTGTTCTCTTCAGACTTGGTTGAAGTTTTGTCTTAACGGTTATACATTTTTTTCTTATTTCATCGTTACACATAAGAATAAAATGTTGTGGTGACTGGATAGATTCGAACCTACGAACATTGAGTTTTTATTCTTCAAACAATTTACCAATGGACCAAGCTTTGTCCTCACGTTAACGTACGGTTACAGGGTTTATTACGATTTAAATAAAATGGCTGGCTGTTAGAGTTTCCTGCCCAAATATTTCGATAAAAAATTTTCATTGCTTCGTACATTGTTTAGATACACATTTTAGGAGAGTGAATTTTGGTGTATATAATAATTTCATGCCAGATAAAAGCTGGATAAGTTTTAATAACATGTTTCATATGTAGTTCTCAATAATAGACTTGTTGTTCGGGATGACGTTCCAAGGTTTAGCATTGACTAGCAGTTTTTGCTATTAATATCCCTTCTAGCAATATTGGCAGTAGACAAAAGTTAGCCCGTGTTAAAGCTTTTTGCTCCTAATTTAGTTATTTTACTTTATTATTTAACGAATATATTGAAAATTGTCAGAGACACGTATGCAGTAATTTATTTCGGGAGGGGTCCGACTTCAATATTAGGATAAATTATAATAAAATTTTAAAAGATAATCCCCAAAATTAGGCTAAATTTACAGAAAAGTTGGGGTTTCAGAGGGGGTCCGGACCCCCTAGACCCACCCATAAATGCGTTCTTGTTTGTCAGTAACATTTCCTCATTTTGAAACCCTCAAAAACTTCGGATAGACTATATAAAGGAAAACGAGTTATTTTCGATGAAATATCACTTCAAGGAGACGCGTCAGTTTTATTGCACAGTGTGGTATGCCACGTTCACAATGGCAAGAGTTTCTTTCCTCTGATTCTCTGTCATTGTGCCCTATCGAAAGGTTAGGTTTGTAACATATTACTCCTACGAACAAGCATGACTGGCAGATAGGAATACTGAACACAACTCCAGAGAAATGCATGCTGGAACTTACGTTTATAGCTACGCTTTGGTGATTTGCCCTCAAGGTCAATCGAGTGGTAATTCAGTTCCGTCTCTGTTCTTAAGCCATGTTCGTATTACTTCGAACAGTTTTGATAATGAAAAGCATGCCTCTTAATATAACAGACTTCTCTCACGTAAGAAATCGACACTCAGTTGGTCAGAGCAACTAGTCTGTACGAATTAGGTTGTTAGTTAGTTAGGAGCCCAGTACGAGTGAGGGTTTTTATTACTATTGTTTTTATCTTTTTATGTGAGGAAAAATCAAATTGTGACATCGCGATATCAAATGTATTTGGTTAGGTAGCTTTGTCTTAGCTAAACTTTAAACATCAGTAACCGTCGAAATTATTTCATAAGCGATCACTTACTGAACATTTCAAACACGTCAAACCAGTGGCATAACATCAAGGTTAACCTCTCCTCCGCAGTCCTTAGTTATGCGTCCGTACTTTCAAGGGCGGACTAAGGGCCGGGCGACTGCCCGGGGTGCCAGAGAAAGAGGGGCACCAAAACGAGCCTCAAAAAGTAAATTTTACAATGTGCTTTCTACTGACGTTTTTGGTTTATATTCTTGTAAAGTAGTGGCAATTATATGATCTTTTTACATTTCACTATGGAAGAAGAGAGTTTCATAGTACTAAGGGGGCTGTATCGAAAAATTGAGAGATGGCATGTAGAATAAAGAGTGCCGGGAATTAAGTATTGTTTGTTTGTTTGCTTGAGTTTAGCGTTCCACGGTTATGCCTTAATGGGCAAGGGAGATGTGGATACTAATTATAGTGGAATCCGAACCACTTTTATCGTTCAACAGTAATCCACCGGGAATTGGACCCGGTACCACAGAGGGCAGGCGTGCTAGCCACTAGACCAGAGGGGGTGGAGTTGGTATTGTTTATAGCGGGCCATATTCTTTGTGAAGTTTTCCTAGGTAATGGATTTCTTTTTGAAAATGGGTTTAAAACAGGGGCGTCATTTAGGGAGGGCAGGGAGGGGCATTTGCCCCCCCTGAGTTTGAGATGTATATAGATTTTATCATTAGAATAGTAGTAAATCAGTGAAAAACGCGAAATTTTACTTATATCAAGAGGTCTTGCCCCCCCCCCAAAGCAAAATCTGAAATGACGCTCCTGGTTTAAACTATTAAAAACACTATGATAAAATGTAAAATATAGGCTACTACTAGGGGAAGGGCGCCAAAAAGTCACTTTGCCCGTGTGAAAATTTGGCCTGCTCCGCCCCGGCGTACTTTCTGTATATTTTTTGGCCATGCAGCTTGTGCGGTCCCCACGCCACATTGTTGCGGGGGCGCTATTTACGCCTACCTTTCGAACGTAATTCAATAACTGTTTAAGAAATTCTACCATCAGCGTGGAAACGGGAATATATTTTTCTAATAATCCCATAGAACTTTCACTCAGAACGCCAGATGCAATTTTTCAGAGTGGGCTCTGGCTCATATTCAGGAATAATAATAATAATAATAATAATAATAATAATAATAATAATAATAATAATAATAATAATAATAATAATAATAATAATAATATGAATGTCTTTGGAGAGCCGAAATTATGTGACACGAATCATTATAGATAGAGCTTTAAGATGAGTGGTCATAGGGGAGGAAAAACAGGATTTTTCTCTCTCTGACTCTCTAACGTTAAGATTATGTGCTGAAGGTAAGAACCATCATCATTCTACAATAGGTTGCTTTTACATAGAATATCAATTACTTGAGTTCTCCTCCTTCGGGCAAATTTCATTATGTAGTAAATTCAAAACAATTTCAATTTAAGACAAATATTTATAGAGAAAATTAAACATTTAATAGGGAAATCTGTTATCAAAATATCCAAACTTTTTTTTTTTTTGGTATCGTCATGAGTTTTACACATATGTTACATTTTGATTCTTTCCCAAATAAAAAATAAATAAAATAACCTTAGTGATAAAAATGACAACAGTACTCCCACGGGATTCGGACCGTCTACCTTCGGTATACAAACTCGTTGCTTTATCTAACTGAGCTATTTGCTTTGTTACGTAAGCTGAACCTGTTCTACAGTAAAGACGATTTTTCATTACGATTGGGCTAACAATTCGTCTTTTTCCATAGGTAATTTCCACTATTTGCACTATCTATACGTGAATACTTAGCATAGATTCATATATTTGGAGTTCGCTGATAATGCATATAATAAGACATACTAGAAATATTTCGTTAAAATTTTCGTTTGTAGATCTAATTCACGCTTCTCTCAATGACATAGATGTCGCTGCTTTGTGTTGAACTGCAGAATTCCCTCGCGTTCTTGAAAATTTCCCACTTTAGCAGAGTTGGTAATTCTCGAGATTTCTGTCGATTTAATGTTTTTTGCTTCTAATTTCTTTATTTTAAGCTAATATCTAACACAAATATTTAAAACGGGTTTGTTATTAACCTGTCCTGCTGGGGAAACCTTCCGAAATTTCGAACATATAAAGAAAACGGAGATATTTTCAAAAAACTTCAAAATAAAGAGACGCGTCATTTATTTTGCTCATAGTAGTACCTACATATCAACAGCAGTTTAGTCCTTCTATGACGACTACTCAACCTAATGCTCAAGAATATTAGAACACGGCTCAAGAAGCAAAAACCGTTCCACACCACGAGTATAATCCTCCACAAAATGACCTATCTACCTTGGCCAATAAAATGGCAGAATTATCACTGGTGATAGCGCAGACAAGTTATAGAAACCAAACGAAGAACAGAAATCACGAAAACAGAAAGAGAAATAACAATAATAACGGAAAGAAAAAACGGGGGCAAGCCCAGAACAGTCAGCAGGCTACACCCACGGAAGATCAAATTTTGGTATGCGCGATATCCCGGTAGCGGGGACACGGTGCATCCGTTTGTTATAAGCGTCCAAAAACGTGTAAGGCTGCTCCTTAGCAAGGGGGCCGACAGCTATCATGATCCGGAACATGAAGACCAAAGAGAAATTAGCAAGCACAACAGCATAAATTACGAAATTCCTGTGATAGAAGAGCAATCAGAACAATTTACAGAAAAAGGGAAAATATTGCCCTATAGGATGAAAATAACCAGGGGGTGCTCTTAACCTATGTCCCGAACCTCTACTTCCACGCTCTCTTCACAGTGACGTCACTAGCGAGGAACTTAGAGCTTGTCGTCTGCTTGGCGCGCGAAGATTTGCTAGTAAGACCACAAACAATTCTTTATTTATTTTGGGTTTTTGCTATGTTGAATTATGTTGCTTTCTTTTCTAGTGGTGTACGTGGACGAATATTATTTAATAGAGAAAAGGTCTATATCTCGGAAGATTTCTTTACGTGGGCTTGGCTGTACTGACATGCAATATTGCAAGATAGTGTGAACTTGAGTTCGTGTGTACATATGTATTTTTACGTGTATTTGTCTTTCATCTCCAAGTGTTCCACATTATAGAATTAGGGATGTACCGATATATCGGTATCGGTAATATCAGCCACTTTTCGGAGTGTCGGTATCGGCATTGGCAAATAAACACCGATATTTACCGATACATTTTTCAAACTATTTTCAGTTTGTTTAATACGAGGGCTATCCAGAAAGTAGATTACGTTTTCGTCTGTGTCCGCTAGGGGCGGGGCTAGCGCGGCCATCTTGGGGTCAGAGCGTTGCGCAGCTCAGTCGGCATCTAGCCGTGCTAGTGAGAGGTTCGTGCTGTGCTCCGTTAAGATACTGTGACGGTTTGAAATGTCTGCGTTAATTGAAAATCCCGCGAGCTGCGAGGTGCGTGCAGTAATAAGGTTTCTGACAGCAAAAAACTGTAAACCGATAGAAATCTATCGGCAGCTGTGTGAAGTGTATGGGGACAACATTATCACTGAAGGTGGAGTGCGACAGTGGGTCATAAGATTTAAAAATGGCCGAACCAATGTTCACGACGAAGATCGAAGTGGGAGACCCAGCAAAGTGACTGCCGAACTTGTCGAAAAAGTCGATGTTAAAGTCCGTGAAAATCGAAAGTTCACAATAACGGAACTTTCTTTGAGTTTTCCACAAATTTCGCGAAGTTTGTTGCACGAAATCATCAGCGAAAAGCTTGGTTACCACAAGTTTTGTGCAAGATGGATTCCAAAAATCTTGACAGAGGACCACAAAAATCAGCGAATGGCTGCAGCGTTGCACTTTTTGGACGCCTACAATAAGGATGGTGACTCTTTACTCGATCGCATCGTTACTGGTGACGAAACATGGGTGAAACACGTGAACTGTGAAACGAAATTGCAATCAATGCAGTGGGGGCACACAGGTTCTCCCCAAAAACCCAAGAAATGCATGCAAACAATGTCGGCAAGGAAGATGATGGCGACTGTTTTTTGGGACAGAAAAGGTGTGATTTTGGTGGACTTCCTGGAAAGAGGCACTACAATAAACGCTCAAAGGTATTGCCAAACTCTGCAAAACCTCAGAAGAGCAATTCAAAACAAGCGCAGAGGAATGTTGAGCTCTAAGATCTTGTTGATTCACGACAACGCCCGGCCCCACACGGCAAATGTCACGCGTGAAGTTCTTGAATCTTTTCAGTGGGAGTTGTTTCCTCATCCGCCGTACAGTCCCGACCTGGCACCGAGCGACTTCCACCTATTCCCAGCAATGAAGAAGTGGCTGGCTATGCAGCGTTTTGATGACGACGAACAGCTGCAAGAAGAGGTAACGAAGTGGTTGAAGTCGCAGGCGGCCGAATTTTTCGACGAAGGAATTTCCAAGCTCGTACATCGCTACGATAAATGCCTTAATTTGAATGGTGACTATGTCGAAAAGTAGTATTTGTGTGTGGCTTTCATCTGTATATAATAAAATTTGTTTCCCATACTTTGTTGATTTTTTATTCCAAAACGTAATCTACTTTCTGGATAGCCCTCGTATTAACAGTGACACTTATATTTCATCGATTTCTTTTAGAGTTAAAACTTGTTCTAAATTATTAGCAATTGTACAATCAATCCATTTCTTTATGCATGTATACGCCTTTGATTTGCACTATTCATACTTAACTGATTTTAGTCCCTCCATGCCAAAATAGTAAAGACAAGACAAAGGTCCTCAGTCAGGATCATAGGCACCCGAAGAAAATTTTCTAGGGGGAGCCGATTTCCCGATTTCAAAGTAAAATAAAGTAAGTTTATTTTCCTTATTCATTTCTATAAATTTCTATGTATGCATGAAGTATATAATTTAAAATTATTTTTCGATATTTTTTCTGCTTATTGGTCCTCTAGATGTTTATTTGAGTTAGAGTAAAACTCCGGGACGTCGTGTGGGTAGAACAGATGGGGCGATTGCCCCACGCCTTGCACCACAGAATGAAAGACTTTGACCGTTGAGGAAAACTAGCAGGTTAACTATTTCTAATTCATTGTTGAAATTAGTGTTGTCCATGAGAGGAGATCGAGGTGAGAAATGTCTCGTCTCGTCTGCAATTCGAGACGAGAAGAATCTTTTAAATTCGTTTAAATTTAAAAATATGGGAGTTCTCGTCTCGTTTTCGAGGCAAAATGAGAAACTTCACGAGTCTCATTGGCAACACAAGTTCACCCAAGTATTGAACCTTAAACACCGGTTTAGTGTTGCATGTTTCATCGTTAAAAAAAAAAAAAAAAAAACTATGAATTGATAAAGTGCTTGTAAGAACACAATAAAGAGCATTCAAAGATACACAGTCACTACACAATATACTCCAATAATAAATATGGTTTACCTGTTGTTATATCTCATCGTTCGTGGATCTCTCGTGACTAGGAAGTCAGGACAAATTTTGTACACAAATTTATTCAAGAGGCTAGAGAAACTTCGAGGCGAGACGAAAAGAAATCGATTCTACTACACGAGAAAACCTAATTTCTCGTCTCGTCTCGATTCGTAACACTAAAATCCTTGAAATGAAATGAAATTCTTGAGTTTTACGTCCCAAGACGTAAATTATGCCGGTTAGGCTAATGGAGACGGTGATGATGAGTAATGAATGAAATGGTGGAATGAAGAAAGTGGGAGGAAACGGGAGAACCCCGAGAAAACCCACGCACACGGTGTTTGTCCACCACAAAGTTCACTTGGCGGGGGCTGGGATCGAACCCGTGACCCCAAGCACCAGAATCGTAACACTAGGTAGCGTTCAAATATTTAGATATAAACCAAATACAATTTTCCGGACTGTGTACTATTAATGTCACGAGGTGCAATCATAGCGTCAACAATGGTTACATTGAATATAATATGTGATGGATAATCGACATGACGTTTAACACGGATGGGTTCCGTTTTAATAATCATGTGGAGAAGATATGAATTGGCAATTTTAAACTTTAAGCCTGAGTGCCGTATATTGAACAAAATAAATTGCTAGGCATCAAAGGGCTTCCGCAACTGAATGCATCGACGATCTATTATTAATATTATTAATATTCTTCTTCTACTTCTTCTTCTTCTTCTTCTTCTTATTATTATTATTATTATTATCCATGGTTTTAATTAAGTATTTATTGAGATATTCTTATCACTAATCACAAAGATCTATTTATACCGGGTGTGGAACTCACCTTATCATTGGTTCCGCAATTACTTTAACTCCAGGCACCGGAAATTTCAGAAATTGCCCTTGCAAAAAAAAAAAAAAAAAAAATATTTATCTGGAACTTTGCTTAAATACATTCACAGCAACCTTTCCGATATAAATACTTTTAAAATGTAATTATAATTCAACAATTTTCTATCTCATCAAAAAATAAATAAATGATCATGCAACACTGGTACATCATTAATTTTCCATAATATAAATTGCGTTAAGAAGATGTTCTATTTATTGCTGGCTTATTTATTTATTTATTTGTAGTTTGTGTGTAGGAGAATGTTGTGACAGCGAAAATGTTATGCATAAAGAAAGAAAAAAGACATTCTGGCTGCTTCGTACACATCTCTACCTACTTGCTGCTCCTCGCTGGTGACGTCACGCAAAACGAGGAGCGAAGCGTCTGTGCTTATAGCTCAACCTTTCCTTCTAGTAACCTTGGAAAATAACAGGTCATGTTAAAAAGTAAAGCTAAATCAGGTCCTCAAAATGCAATAATTGATATGGGAGCACAATATTTGTCTGGCCTTCCGACTTTTTGCCCCCTGAAACAAGTTTAATTCCATTTCAGACGATAGTAAAAGGAATTTCGGGTAACGATATTTGTTCAAATCAAATAGCACTGATAAAATTTAAAATAGGTCAAACAACATTTATTCATTACTTTCGAGTAATCGACAGGACAATGCCAATAATTATAGGAATTGACTTTCTCCAACGTTCGCTTTCCAGCATCGACTTAAACAAGAATATAATTTCTTTCTTTAAACGTCCACGGAAGCCGCAGCTAACAGCTGAGAGCAAAGAAAATACACTGTCAGCTTTTACTACTCAGATAATATCACAGACAGACCAAAACTGTTTGTACGTGACTAAGTAAATAACTTTACCTTCACGCTCGCATATGTTCATTCAAGTAACAGGAAAGAAATAGCTGATGCGGAATTCTTGTATATATATAATTGCTTCCTGGAATACGCGAGAAACATAGGTTAAATGCTCTCTATCAGAAGATAGAAACAAACAAAATGAAAATTTTAATATCAAATCCTAATAGTAATAGCGTCACTATAAAAAGGAATACCCCAGTGGCGGCTCTTGAGGAAGGGTACGAAATTTCTTTTAACGACTTAGAAGAACCAAATTTTCTAGAAAAAGCGTACCAGTTTAAGACAAAAGAAGAAACTGAAGAACGCTTAAAATACGCAGAGAAACTTTTCAATAAAGAGTTCTTTGACGTCAACCCCAACCTAGACAAAAAGCAAAAACAAGCAATTTATGAACTATTGTTCAAGTATAGGGATGTTTTTACGTATGCCTCTGACGACATGGGATATTTTAGGGGATATGTTCATAAAATTAGGATTTCTAAGTCTACTGTATTTCACGACCGTTTCCCACCTATTCCATTACATATCAGAAACCAGGTAGACAAATAGATTCAAGAGCTTATCAAGGCAAAAATAATTAGGCCCATAGACAATAGTGAATATTGCTCTCCACTTCTGGTGCTCAGGAAACCTAACACGCATGAATTCTGGATAGTTCTTAATCTGCAGAAGTGTAACAGTTATACCAAGTATTTATCGGTGTCATTTCAATCAACAGAGAACGTTGTAAACTCTATAAAAGGGAAACCTTTATAACACCATTGATCTTTTCAGTTCATACTTCCAAATTTTGCTGCATCCTAAGAGCCGAAAATATATGACCTTTGAGCTAAATCATAACAGAAAATCATACGAACTTTTGAGGTGCACAATGTGCCACAAGACGAGCTCTCAAAGTCTAAGTGACGCCACGAGGATGATTTTGGAGGGACTACCTGATAGGATTACAAGTTTTATGGATGATCTTGTCAGCATCGCATATAGCTTTCTACAGCACTTCCAGGATTTAGAATTACTATTTCAGAAGCTTAGAAAACACGATTTTCGGGCATCACCGTAGAAGACACACATAGGTTATCATGAGCTTAAGGTATTAGGACACCTCATTAGTGGAGAGTCCATTAAAATGTCTCCAAAGATAGCCAAGAAAATACAAAATTTCAAGAGACCGACTACAAAGCGGATTCTCAAAAGTTTTATCGGACTATGTTCATATCTTGGAGCGCATATTGAAGATTTTACGATAAAAATTGAGCCTTTCCAGCAATTAGTAACCTCTAAATCTAAATTTGAATGGACAGAGAAGCATGATGTTCTCTTTGAACAATTGAAAGAAGACATATTAAACGCCCCACCACTCGCTCATTTTGACGACTCGCTAGAAATCCGCGTCTATAGCGATAGCAGTCAAATGCAAATAGCTCGAATACTCGCTTGCTATGACCTTAAAACTGACACTGGTTGCTTACTGTTCTCGAAGATTGATGAAAAGTGAACAGAAAGCTAGCATATGGCAAAAATAATTATACGCCCTCATATATACTTTGCGTAAATTCCGCTGTTTTTGCTAAATAGAAGATTCAATCTATACGTAGACGCAAAGTGGATGGCGACGATGAACACACAACCTGATAAGGTCGGAAAATATACCAGATACAAACTATTCTTAGCCGATTATGATTTCGATATACAGAATTTACCAGGGTCCAAACAACCAGCAGATATAATCAGTAGGTTCGAACAAACGCAAGATATCAAGAAGGAAAAAGAAAAAGAAGAAAATAGCGACGAAAAGGCGAAGATTATCATGCCTTTAGATCACACAGCTTTCAAGTTAATACTCTAGAGGTAGAACATAACAACCTTCTCCCAAACATCGCAAGAGAACAACGTAAGGACGACAATTAGAAGGATATCATTTCTGTTTTAGAAGGGAAGAACCGGCTAAGATCTCTAAAGTTAAGTCAGCAATATTTTTTGTCTTAAAAACGGCATATTATATAGGAAGCAAAACCATCTTGATTTTGGTTTATTATATCTTCTATGTATATCCAAATTGTTAGCCAAGTGGTGGTTCACAACCTTCTACCGCCAAGCAACTGGCCCACATTTCGATTTCTCAAAATCGTATAAAGCCGCCATAAAGAAATTTTATATGCCGCATCTGAAAAACTATCTTGCTCACAAAATACATACGTGTCAGGACTGCCAACGCCTAAAGGAGCTACCACAAAAGAAACAGGCCGAACTATTACATCACCTGGTGGGAGATAGAGCAACAACATGGGTATATGACGAACTGGGGCCCTTCCCAAGTAGAGAAGGAAGAAATAAATACATATTAGTAGCCACCGAATTAGCTACACGTTATGTGAAAACAGTGGAGGCAATAAACGCGGAAAATATAGAGAAATTTTTGGAATATGATATTCTCAAATTCGGAGCATTTACAACACTGTATTGTGACCAACATCCAATACATGGAGCGGCTCGTTCGCAACATTTAGCGCAGAAGTACGATTTCACCTTAAGTACTCACCCGCATATAATCATGCTTCGATAGGGTTGATAGAGCAAACCAACAAAATTATACAAAATTGTCTCAAACTTTTTGTACAAGAACACCATACGGATTGGGAAAGATGGCTTCCGCACGTTATTTTTGGCATCAATACTTACGTACAAGGAGGGACCAAATATTCAGCAAGCTTCTTATTATTCGGATACCAACATAGGATCCCGGCAGAATGTACACTCCAATCAAAACAACAAGTTGACAGATAAATTAGCAACCATCAGTAAGAAAGTACAAAATAACCTGGAACAGGCATATAACAGACAAAAGCAGTTTTATGACAGACGCCATAGACAGACAACTTATAATCCAGGGGACATTGTTTTAGTATATTACCCCACAAGAAAAATTGGTTTACATGAACACTTACGAAGGACCAGCACGAAGTTTGGAGAACGTTAATTCAAATTTATATCGAGTCGAATTACCACCTAAATTCAAGCACAGGGTTCAGGAAATTGCGGCGGACTGTTTTAAACCATTTTACGACGACCAAACTGAGGAAATAAAACTATAAAATTTGAATGGAACCTAAGATTAGAAAAAAAAAAAAACAACTAAAGGTACTCACCTAATAAATGCTCAATAGGATGTTTCTTTTTCCGGCTACGACCTTCTTGTTAATCCACACAACTATTTCTCTCCTTTTTCGATCCTGAGCGATTCTTTTATATTCACAAATAATTTTTTCTATTAATCTTTTTAATTTTGACTCCCGTATTTTTCTTAAATATTTGAGGCCGTAGATGAATTTTTCTATGTATTTTCTTTACTCCATTCCTTTTCAAGATTCTATAACTTCTTTTTATTAGCTGTTTGCTCACTTCAACCATTTTCGACTAAATATATTATATTTTCTTTTCTCTCCGTAAGATGGATCAAATAGCCAGCTCAGCGATTTACATCTGCATACTTCTAAGTTCTACAACCTGTGGCAATGAACTCATATTCAGCCAGCTGGGACTTACAGTTGTTAGATATAAACCGATCATCAATTATAATGACACCGAATTCTACCCTATCGTCTACATTTAGACTTTTCTGCTGTATGACTAAAAAATGAATCATGTTCTGGATATGAACGTTTAATTAATTTATTACATGAAAAGGAGGCACAATTTATTTCTAAAATTAATACTATAATTCCATGTGATTTTAGGCAAGAATGCTCTCATAGACATAAAAGAATGATATTCAGTCTTCTAATGGGACTTACAAATTTGGCATTTAGTGGCTTTTCACTATACGAAGTACTTAAGTTAAAGAACTTTATAAACCTTCTTAAAGACCAGACGGGTTACCTTAATACACAGATACAGCAAATTAAAGAAAGTAATTTTCAACTAACCCACGTTGTTTCTAATTTCACGGTAGGCATCGAAAAATTGGTTTCTCAGATTTTTCATACTTTGAACTTGGAACCTTATTAGTTCGTCCTATTGCTATGTTCAATCTTGACTGCACCAAGTTGGTATTCTTATTTGTGCAGTCTTGCTGAGTTGCTTCGTTTTCCTCTTTGCTTGACATAAACAAGGAAAATCTTTGAATATTATTCAACTACAGAAAAAATATAGAGAAGTATGATAAGAAGGGCCTTGGATTATTGCAAAATATGTCTTTACAGTTTTCTTTACGAATTACTCAGGTATAATTTAACTAGAAAAGTCCACGAAAGTATCTTTTAATATATATACACATAAAAAAATCTTTAATATTTTAATATGAAGGATTTGCTTTTCTGAAAGTTAATGGTATACATGGTCACACGTAGGTAAATGATAATTATGTTAAAAACGCTCATTTGTCACGCACGTTTTCCTTATAGACACGCTATGCGGTAGCTTACCTGACGGATCAATGAAGAAACAGATGAAGACAATGCTATTCAACGCTACTCAGTTATTTCCTCTGATTTATTTTGTCAATCAAGTTGTTTACAAGGGGAGGAAAGGGATGAAATTGTGTCAGGTCCAGTAGAAAAGGATAATTCATTTATGAGCTTTGACAAGCTTTTACTAGTGGCCGAAGTATTGATGCCAATGTGAGGTTTGAGTGCAATAACAAAGTGAATTAACAATACACACAATATCATTTTGTTATTATTATATTTGTAGCATTAAGTTTCATTTGCTAAATATTGCCCTTGACCTTAACGCAGATATTTGTTCATTTCAATACATTTTTTTTTTTTTAATTTGATTTGAGTTGAGCGTTCCTTTCAGCAGCGAGGCTATATGAATCGTAGACCTACAACTTAAGGTGGATCACTAGATGTTCTCGGTGCTATGTTAAACACTGCTTGAATAGTGCGGCGTTGCCAGATAGTGTCAAGTGTTTACTGATGCCAGATAATAAAGGAAGTAATCATAGAATTATGCTTGGATACGTACTGGAGATATTAGTTCTCGATCCTTACCGCAATTCACAGCTAAGTTCCACTTCTCGAACTGCAACGCTAGAATCCAGGAATTTTCTTATTGTGATTACCACAGTAAACGTACAAATTTGGCAACGACGCATTATGGCGTTCTGCGCAAGTTCCTTCTCAAAATCTATTTCCTTAAATATAGAATAATTTTCAAATAAAATGTGAAACATAACACGAAAAACGGTTAAACAATATATCTGTTTCATAATTAGATCGTTACTTTAAAATACTTTACACATACAAATAAACATTTCATAAAACTGAGCACTTCTAGTAAGATCTAACAGTAAGTGCCATCTTGTATGGTCATTGTAAAACGAATCAAATATTTTTTTCTTTTTTTTTCTTTCTTTCTTTCTTTCTTTTTCTTTCTTTCCTTCCTTTCTTTCTTTCTTTCTTTTTTTTTTTACCTTTTTCGATATTACAATACACAACCAAATGAACCAATATCTTGTGTTGTAGCTGAAACATAACATGTATCTTGTAGTATAATGTTTATAATATATAACGTTTCATTGCGCAGTAGTTAAGGGTACGAGCTAAAATATATACTGATTTCCGGGTGGTGATCCACCTTAACGTGGGATGAGAAGCACATGAGCTTTCAGAGAGAATAATGCATTTCTTGAATTATTTATAGATTTAGAAGAAGAACAAATTTGGTTTAGTGGTTGAGTCAATGAATGCTAAGGGAATGAATTCGCAACTACAATGTTGTCTTGCACTGAAAATCAAATGTGTGTGGTTTTTCTCAAATACTATTGGGTGTTCCAATAACAGCGACGGATTTAATATGCATAATAAAGTATTGTGCATAATATGCATAATAATATATATATGCATAAGTAATATGCATATATATAGTTTTACATCATTACAACAAATAAATTTTCCGTTTTAAGAATGAAACATGACATCCGGCATATGTCGTCCACGACGTGCTCTGTTAGACTTCACTCGCTCGATTAAATTTATAATTACTTTTGCAGATACTTGTACATTGATGCAACTGATAACATGTTCAATTTCCTCCTTGAGTTCTCGTTCTGTTCGGAATTAGTTTGTGTAGAACTTTCGAGATTTCAAAAGACCCAACAGGAAGTAATAGCAAGCAGTAAGGTCACATGACCCAGCTGGATAGTTCTGGTCATCACTTCAAAGGAAAATTTGCTTGGGGAATTTTTCACGCAGCAAGACGATCGTCTCGTGGGAGGTAGTCTCATCTCGTTGAAATCTGTTGCGTTTCACATCAATTCCGTTTAAGTGCATGAAAAAAGTGATAACCATATTGAGGCGTCGTTCCTTATTAGGTGTCACGACATTCTCATTCTCATGTTGAACAGAAGTACGCTACTGTCACTCGAGCTCCTTCATGGTTAAGTGGTTAGCGTATGTGCCCTTGGCGTGGGAGACCCGGCGGGAGCTTATGTGCTTCGGATTCCACGTTAATCAGTAGGTCCCGCTTCATATAGCCTCGCTGTTAAAAGGAACGTTAGTTAAACTCAAAATCAACTCAACGCTGCTATCACTCCAATAGCTCAAAATCCGCATCACAATGTTCCTTGTAATAACAGTCTTAACAACCAAATCATAAGACACGTTATGTAGAACAAACTTGGCATTCTTATATTGGGACATTTACACATTGTAATGATGTAAAAATAATTGTCATTCTTCTTCATAACGGCATTTCTTAATCAAGATGCCCGATGTTAAGAGAAAAAGCAACGTATTGCTAATTCAGCATGCTGTTCCCTTGAACACTCATCATACCAATAATACAGCATTGTTGGAAAACGGATTGGAAGTGTTCTATGTTCTGTTATACAACAATATGTATTTTCACCATGTGAATTTTGTGTGTCATCATTTTCCATTCGAACAGCCCGTTGAACTGGAAACGCTATTCTTTCTGATGCCTTATCAGTGTGGAGTCCAAACGGCTGCTGCGATTGTTAAAATTCCACCATTTTAGATTGAAAACCACGTATTCTATTTCCAACAGCTATCCTCTTTACATACGAAAGTAACAGACGTTTTGAAATAAAAATAAAAAAGTAACAGAATGAACAAACCGTATATTATATCATTTGAAAGGTACATCCTTAAGTTATTTTTCCACATAATCGCCATGTAAATATTAAGGCCCTTATCATACCACGGCACAAGGTTTTCAATACTGTCGCGGTAGAAATCTACCGTCTGCGATTTCAACCAATGGCTTACACCGGCATACAGTTCAGCGTCAGTATCAAAGCGTTGCGTAGCGATCCATGTCTTCATCGCTGGGAAGAGATGGTAGTCGCTCGGCGCCAAATTCGGGCTGTATAGTGGGTGATCAGACACAAGGGAGGGTAGGTCTACCACTGCAGTCCTCATCATGAACATTGGAACGGCCATTTTTAAACTCAATGCACCATTGCCTCACTCGAACTTCACTCATTATTCCATATCCTTACACTTCAGACAGTTAGCGATGGATTTCAATTGACTTGCGGTTTCTTTGCCAACAAAAACCTAATCACAGAACGCTCCTCACAAGAGGCGGAATTTTCTATTGCACATTGTAACACGTCACAGGAAGCACAATAAGAGTGTTACAGTCCTCACCTTACCACAGCTGGATATGTACTGAGTGTGGCAACGTTCTGCCACCAACATGGCGACTCTAGCCCCGTCCACTGCCGCAATAGTCCAAGACGTCTAGTACTTTCTGGACATTCCATTTATTTTCGTATCCTTACTCATAAAGGAGTTGGCCTATGGCTCCGGACTTTTGATACATCCTGTATATACATGGTTAGTCAAGGGGGCGTTGAAATGTTGTAGCCCTTATTATTATTTTTTAAAATCATTACAACGATTTATTGATTTATACGAGGAAATTGTAATGGTTTGATTGCCCTTATTTCTTTCGCCAGTCTTTATACAGTAATACTCCTTACTTGCAAATTAATTTGGACTTGAAAAAGAAACCTTTCAAATTTCAGTCCATTTCCAAGAAAACAGAAAAATAATTCCATATGTAAATCAATGCATTAAAAAAAAAGTTTGCAAATGTATTCAACAGTGTTAAGGAAGCAATTAAATTGCAGGAGGAACAATTTTAAAAGTTTTTCTCTACAACCTAATAAAATAAGATAAAACTACTGAGTCATTTGTTGCACTTCAAGGATCTGAAGTTAAACGCATTTGATGTGGATCTCTCAAATCTAAAATCTTTTGGAAATCATTATGATTATTTGAAGATATTGTGAACAATCATTAACTGAACCGTTTAGTGCAGAAACGAACTAAGCGTCAAAATAAAAATAAAAAATCTATCCAGATAAATGCAATGGATGATTTCTGATATGGATTAGGGCGCTATTTCAGAAACGAAATGTTCATAAAATATCAGCATCTCCCCATGAAAGGGAGATAATTTTACTTTAGCTGATAATTACGTTAGTATTGGCTACATCAAACTTTATATTCACAATCAGTTTTCTTAAAAATTATGAGGATGACACTTAGTTCGTTTTCTCCCAAAACATTGATATAATTGAGGCCAATATAATTGGCCAATATATATAATTGAGGCCAATATATATAATTGAGCGAAACCAACAAAAGTTACGTGGAGCTCGAAAAGTTACAGTTAAGGTGTTCGAGAAATAATTTCAAACTGCTATGTGCCAGCCAGTTCTCGTGCCTATATGTGTAGTTAGTTTGCGGAAGTCGTTTCTCCTTTTCTCAGAAAATACAGTTTCAAAATAAGTGAACAATTAATTTGATCAATCAGACTGCATTTTCAGGAAACAAGTCTTTGTTAAGTTCCCCCTCACTAGCCGGAACGCCTCAATTGATCGTTTTAGGTTTTGATTTTCGAAAAAAAGAAAAAAAATAGTGAAGAATGTTTTGAAAGTTCTAGTAAATTATATTGTAAAAATGAGGTATTTTGAATGGTAACATTATTTATGTACCCACATTAAAACATCGAAATGTTTTGCTTTTTTATATATATACACATGGAAACATTGATGCAAAGTTTTGAGAAACCTTTATCTGGAGATCTCTACAGATTCGGCGCTTCATAACAAAAGATAACATCAAAAATTGGGTTAGCACTTATTGGTCACTCGTACATCATATAATACATGATCACATTACAGACTTCAAAGTCACTAACCATCTTTCATATCGGTCTATGACTTCTATATTTTTTAAACAAAATGCAAGAATTCTTGTTGTACACACTGCAAAAAGAATTTACTTTGCTTTTGGTCCCTTGACCTTGAATTCAGGAAACGAGATAGTACGTAATGCCGATGAGGTTTTCACAATTAACAGAAACTTATCGATTGATTTTCTTCTTGTAAAATCTTGAGAAAAATCTTAAATTACCTGGAACATTGAATTTGTGACTTGTTTTAGAGTAAAGATATCAGTACATTAATGTTAAACCTTGATAAATTATTCATTCCAGTAATCTTTTATCAATATTTTTATACCTATTTATTGCAAATATTGCCCAATTAATATATTGCGTTGGTGCGATTGAAATATCCAGATTTTATAACGGGCAGGAAATTACCCTCTCTAACGCTAGCAACGGATGGACCAAAATTACACATACGACCTCACAAATTTCCTATATGATAAGAAATCACTTGAGGTGCCCAGTTAGTCAGAAGCCAGTTTGTTGTTGAACACGGCGTGAAAATGCACCATAGAGGATATACAGTTGAGAGTGATTCACCTCCAGAAGTTCAAACTGGAACGTTCTCCACATCTGGACGGAAGAAATATTAGCAGCGTATTTGAGTCAGGAGTGGTAAATGAACGTAACAGCTGCCGTTGTTTTGTGAAATATAGAGTCAGTGACAACACCGAAGAAAGAGTCTCGCGGGCGACCAATAACATGTTTTGAACAACCGCTTGAAAGTGGACTTCCGGAAAGGTATTCATGCAGCTGCAGACTAGTTAGACATATGCAATAGCAGTGTCACTCGACAGCTCCACACGGTCAGTAAGTTGGAAAAGTTGCACCCATGACCTGCACATGAGTTAATACCCACCAATTTGGAACGCAGTCTGAAGGTGTGCAGTACTCTGAGTGTACACAGTAACCGGGAAAGTTTTCTGCAGCCCAGTGCCACGTCTGATTAAAAGTGGATATACTAAGACAATCGTAAATGATCAGAACAGTGGTTGGATCGTGATCAACATCCATGGCGATTTCCAAAACCGCTCCTCCACTAGCAGATGTTATTGCTAGTATTATGGTTTATGATAGGTGTAATCCATCATTCCTTTCTCATTCCTGGTGAAACAATCACTGCAAATCGTTACAGCGTTGAAATCCACTAAATGTAATGCAAACTTATCCGGAAACATTAAGCAATGGTCAATAGACATGGTTTCATGTTAGATTACAATGAATTCCCACATTTCGCTGAAAGGATGGTGTAAATACTGTACAGTTGCGATTTGAGATTCTCACTCACCCACCGACTATTCCCTCCTGCGGTATTTCGATCACTTCTTCGTAGGGATGAGCCGAAGGTGCAACGTACGGTTGATTACTTCGTATTGCAAACTGCAAACTTCTTTTAACATAGAATTGACTAAGCGTGTGCAGTGACTAACTATTCTAAGACTGCAGTAACTAACTATTATATTGCATTTTTCGTTCTTCTGGCCGTTTCAGATAAGAGATGTGAAAGGACATTTCAATCACACCAATCTACTACTAATTAGTCACTTTAGTTTGGACCACAATTATATAGTTTTAAAATAGATGAAAAATAAAAGTATGGAAGTAACATATCGTGTACTGCGAGAAATATATAAAAAGAGAATCTAGAGAGACCTTCGCTTATAGTTAGCGAGATTTAATTTGACCACTTTAAAGAGATTGATATGCATGTAATATGGTGTTGTCATGTCATTACTAGTGAGGAAGGTGAATTTCCGCGTCAACATTTCGAAAGTGAGAAAGGTATCTTTATTTAGTTAAGTGTATAACTTTTAATTTATAATTCATTTTAATTTAAGTAACCCATGTACATTAAAATAAATTTGCAAAGCCATACGGTAGTTGATTTATTTATCAAAGTTTAGCGTCACTTTTCAGCATCGAGGCTATTTGAGCCCAGAACCTACAGTTTACGGTGGAATGTGAATCACAGTAATACGTTCAAAATTCAATGCTGTCCCTTCCAGTGGCGCACTCACGGAGGTAGTCCACCGCGTCCGGACCGCCCAAAACTTCCTAACTCGAATACATTCGTACACTTTCCCAATAAAACAATATTTGTTTAACAGGGAAATGATTGATATAGCATGATAATTCGATCTTACACTTCATCTATACTCCTTCTCCTATTAAAAAGAACAGTCTAGTTCTATCTTTTTTTTTTTTTTTTTTTTTTGGAAAATATAGATGTAAGAATTTTACAAATATTTTTTATCTTTTCGGATGCAGGATAATACCTGTTCAATACTACATAGATATAGTGGCTTGTGGTATTGGTCCTCCCTCCCTAAAGCTTGGATTTCTCCCAACAAAAGTTCTGGATGCGCACCTGGTCCCACCAAGAACTGAACACACACGCAGTAACCACTATGCCAGCCGGAAGGGCTGTAGTATACATAAATATTGTACCCTTGGAATTTGTTGGTTATCGAGTGGTGCATGGATTGATTACTGTTAGGCACCTAAAATAAACTGAGATTTAAGTGAAAATGTCAATTAGTGAACTTCGCTCTTTGGTGGCAAACTTTGATTTTAAAAAGCAGAAATTGTGGTGATTGGTGCCAAATTATTACCCATATTTCTCCTATTTGCAAACCAAGATCTGACCCCGTTTGACACAATTTACAAGTCGTATGATATAAAATACAAACTAGAAAAATAGTAAGTTTTTTTTTCTTAGAATAATATGAGTGATGAAAAAAAATATTTCGGAGAGAAGAGATAATTTAAAAATTTAGTTTCTAGTTTTACCAATATAAACAAGATAAATTTCCTCACTAATGGAAATACAGCACTATAAATGTATTCTCATTAGGTTTCAAATCCTGTCTCTTCTAACTGATGGGATTTTAAATATGGTTGAAGTACAGAATAACTAGCTACCGAGTGAATGAATGGCTTAGTTAACCTTAAATACCATCATAAATATTGGCTATGAGATGAGAGTTTTGTTGATTTGGGATTACGATTACGGAATCAGCTAGAAGAGCTTTGGATTATAAATTGGTAAAATGTTAAGTGCCATATTAGATACTATATTGTGTAAGGTTATGTTTGAAGTAACCGAGGCGCTGTTCACTGAGTAAGCTACTACTGTATGATATTATATGTTCGATAATGCACATATTGGCAGTCGATTAAGCGTTTTGTTTATCGTTGTTAGTTCTCGGAAAATTACATTCTGATTTTTACACTATTAGTATCACCAACGACAGGGTTTGGCAGTGAGAAAGTTACATACGGAATTCTGACAAATTATGCGCATTGTCTGATACTTGAGACCATTATTTGAAACCACTAGTACATACATGACAACGAAACATGGAAACTTTCCATCAAACGACAATAGCATAATTTGATTGGTTGGCTGCTGTAAATTGACGTCACTATATGTTAAAAGACTCACAAGCTGATTGGATGTTCTGGACACTGTGGTCTAGCAGACATGCTTTATATACAAACTAAGTGCTTTGGCGGGAATTGGGTCAAGATAAATTTCGCCAACTATTATAAATAGCGTTATCGAGTTTGTTTGTTTTTCAAAATGAGCATGTAAATGAGTTTCTGCGTTTTAAGAAGTGTTCGTTGTACTTTTATGTGACTGCATCGTTGGCGATGAGGAAGAAGGAGTAGTTTTATTTTCTAACGACGATGAGGAGGAAAAATTATTAAGTTCTGGTGTAGTTCGTGTTTGCACCTGTAGATGTCGACACTGGTAATAAACACACTCGTGAAATCCTGACCACACTGGGAAATGATGTTGACGTCGTAATAACAAACGAGTCCTACTTCGTAATTTTCGAATTTTGTTTTCTAACCTTTTGGCTTCAGTCTCCATCGCTATCACTGTCCTTGTGATATTCGTAATCATGTCCATGAGGCTTTGGTGATGATTGGACTCATCAGGCGAGTCACTAGTTCGTTTCCCTGCTGCAGCACCAGTAGAACGTCGATTGGCTACAGCTTGAAGGTCCCGAAGAACAACATAGATGGTGCACAAAGCTATAAGCAAGATGGCTGAGATCACCAGTCGAAGTACGCTATTAGTACAGGGTACTAATGTGGTCATTCTACGTTAATTGTCATTGCTTTGAAATACTAACTTCACAGTTTTTGTTCCTAGTACACTTACCGTATCAAAAAAGACACTTTTTACTTTATCAAAAATAAAACACTTGCATGCCAACAAAGGAGATTTTTGTTCATAACAGAAGGCTGAATTCGTTGTTCATTTTCACTACATAGATTCTTGTTTCCATATCAGTAGTAATCTCTGAAAAATAAAATAACAAATGAAAATTAATATCTTAAAATTACATTAAATTAAACAGTATATTAGTGTTTAAAAAATCCAATCCCGGTATAGTGCTCACGAATTCAGAATACAAACCCAACACAAGAGCATATTACAGTGACGGATTTACGTATAAGCTAAACAAGGTATAGTTTAGGACCTCACTCCTTGGAGGGAGGAGGCAAAAAATTAAGAAAAAACTAGCTGTAATGTAATTTCAAAATAATGAAAAAGCAAACGATAAAACGCACATACAACAATGGTGTTTTGTATTATGTACTAGTTTGTTATGAATGGGGTCTCTGTTTTCCAGCTTTGGCTTGGTAATTGGAGCATGTTTCTCAGCCTCGCTTGTGATGGGATGGGGCCCTGGTAACCCAGTCCCGCATGTAATCGAGCTGTTTCCCAGCTCCGCTTGTAATAGGGCCTCATCTTGAAAAGCTTGGGGCCCCATCAAACCTAAATCCGGCACTGAGCGTATAGAACATGACTAACTGATAAGAGAAACTGCTAACTACGAACAAATAAATAAATGAGGTTACAACAGAGGTTCTCAAACTGTACGTAGTGAATCGCTTTTGCATATTGGAAGAAGTCAATTTCTTTGCTTGCTGACTGGTGGAAATATGTATGTTCGGAGTCGTCCATAATTCAAGCTGTTAATTAACTTAGCATTTCACTGTTTATAATTCTATTATCCGCTAGATATCACGAGAAAATCATAATGAGAAACGTACAGTCTTGTTCAAGACAAGTTGGCCAACAACTTCTCTTTAAATTACTTAATGTTTTGACCAAAGAAGATACAGGTTCATGTGATTAATTTCATGCAGGGCTTCTAAAAGAGAGGTGAAATGCCAGTGTTATTAGTACAAGACTGAACAACTATAGGTCTACATGAGAGAAATGAGCTTATGAAATATCAACTAGGAATTTTTACAAATTTTTCATTATTGAGTTGATGGTTCAACGATGCAATGTTCATTATCATCATAGATATTATGTCATTATTGGCAGATCACTTGCCGGAAACTGAGAATTATCCATGCACCACAATCTGCAGCTAACCTCTTTGTCCTCACGTACCCATTTTCTGTTTTAATACTGTCCATCAACTGTGTCCAACTTCTATTGCATCCTCTCTGTTTCTTACTTCACCATACCTTAACGATACAATACCTTCTCAGTATCAGTCAATGTTCCAACCAACTTCTCTTCCTCTTTTCAATTACGTCTATTTTTCCTCCCCTACTTCTAACACCTTCTCATTTGTTTTCCATTCAACTCGACTAAATATCTCTAGTCTTCTCTACACGTACATTTCTAATCACTTTTCTGTAGTGTTCATCCTTCTGCCCTATACAGTACAATACTCCACACGAAGCATTTTATGAGTCTTTTTCTCAACTCCTTATTCAAGAACTCACAAAATGTCTTCTTCCTAAAAGATTATCTCGTCATTCTTATATTTATTTTCTGTTTTATATTTGCATATAATGTCCTCGCTAATAACTGTTCCGAGGTACTGAAAACTAGTCACTTGTTACACTTTCTCTCCTCCTACTTCTTTCTCCGTATTTGATATTGATTCTTCTTTCTCCTTACCACTAATTTTGTCTTTTTAACGTTTACTTTCATCTCATATTATTTGCAGCTTTTTGTCAAGTTTTCTAACATCTTATTAATTTTCTTTTCAGATTCTGCAACAAATGACATATCGTCTGCAAACCATATTCACCCAATCCTTCTAGCTCCTATAAAAACACAAAGGTACACTCACCTCCAAAATTATTGTTGCATGTTATAAATATGTTGTTGTAGGAATATAATTTAATAACGAATTCGCCCAGTATTTCTTATAATGTTAGTATGTGTATAATCGGCAAAAACATGTATGTAGCAAATTTCATGTCAAAAGAGCAGTAAATAAGAACAGTAAAACGAAAATAAAAATTTTCTTGTCCATTTAACAATATTTTGTTTTACTCACTCTAATTTTCGTATTTATAATTCTTTTCCTATGAAATTTATCACAAATATACATTTATCGATTATACACATAGTATCAGTACTAAAAGTACCCTTCAAAATCATTATCAAATTATATTCTTACAAGAAGACAGTTATAGATGTGCGACAATCATTTTAGACATGAGTGTACATTACTTACAATTGCCCTTTTCAGTATCTCTTCTACATAGATTATCTATACACGTGTTTACGAGAGATAACTTCTTTGCCAAACTCCCTTTCAATTGCACTCTTTGTATTTTCTTCTATTTTAACGCTTACTTCTTGGTTCTTACATACGTTTCTTAATTAGTCTTCGATACTTCCATTTCAACCTCCCTTTCTTTAGAACCCATCAACAATTCCCATTTCACCTGAACGAAAGTCTTTTCCAATTCAATAAATACAACATACACCTTCTTCCCTTTTTCTATAAACCTATCACTAAATAGTTCTTAATAAGCCAATAGCTCCCTTTCCCTTTCTAAACTCAAACCGCTCCTTCAGAGTTCCCACATTTGTTCTATACAGCTTTCTGTTGGGGAATTTAAATTATAATTTTGCTCCATACAACATGATTTTTTTTAAAAAGTTATAACGTCCCACAGTTATGCTCTTTAAGCTAAAGGAGACGATCACACAACGTCAGAGAAATAATTCTGTAGTTTTCATATCTCATTGGGTTCGTATTTACCGTTGTGAATCATATGAATCAGCATGATATATGACATATTCAGTCAATTTAATCAGCTGTAACTTGAGTGTAAGTACTGAACAAATATGATTTGTTCTTGTCGTAATGAAATACTCTTCCAGAATAATACTTGTTGCACCGGAACGTTTGGTCTTCTGTGCACTATAGATTAAAATCGCTTTTAATTAACATCTCTATTCTTTACGTTTAACATTTTTTTCTAATCTGCTTTACAACTAACATGCTTTTACACAAATGTTATTATTAGAGCTTACCAAGAGGAAAATTCTTACACTAAGATTTTTAAGGAGCTACCGGGTCTGACCGAAATATTGTCTCGTAGTGTAGTGGTAGTAGTGAAATCTTATATTTGTAATTACTAGTTTAACTTTTTTTTTTCGTAAGGGAACACTACTAGTTCCACCGTGCTCCTATTCAATGTTGGTACATGGTCTGTTTTAGGGGGCGAAATCGTCACAGTCGAAGTGTATGTGCGTGTCTATGAGAGAGAGAGAGAGAGAGAGGAAGAAAGCGGATTGTAAAAAAAAAATAAATAAAAAATAAAAAATAAATAAATAAAATAAATAAATAAATAAATAAACGTGGAGAATTTATATATTTGAATACCCATAATTATTAAGCTTGTGGAAGGAATACCACTAATATAAGCTATACTAAATTGTGACATACTACAGAAAAATATGAAGAGGTGATAATAATGAAAAATAGCAGATGGTACCCTTGGGAGTAATGGTTAATTTAGGAAAGTTTGTGTCGGTTTAATAGGTTTTATTCTGATTCACTTTATAATGTCACTTTATTCACACCCCAGTAAATTAATATAATGGGTGATTTTACAATTTTCCCGAAAATGTTGAATATGGGAAATTCCTTCCCATTCCGCAGGATTTCCCACCCTAGTCTGATCGTTTCTTGCATTAATTGGGTATAATACAGTTTTCGGGGGTGGGCTAGTTCCAACAACTGTGCACATGCAACATATATATCAACTCGACTTGACGAAAGAAAATGGTCGGTACTGGAATTGGTCACTTTCGTTCAATTATTTCCGGTATGCTGTTCCTAACACAGATATATAGAACCCCATATTGTATGTGTACAATCGCTGGAAACATTTCCCTGGAAACTGTATTAGGTACCGTATAACGAAAGTGGTAAACCAGAAATAGCAGAAATTCTATGTAATCGAATCAGTGCAAGGGGAAGCTGGAGGACCCGAGCGGGGATGCGTCCGAATGGATCTGGCGCATCAGCAACGGTGGGTATGCACATAAGCGAGGATAGCTGGAACACACTGTGTTCCTCATGTTATTCGATGATCGTTTTATCGTTATGAATCATGACTTAACACACTATAGTCACATTCAAATTCAGTCCATCATGGCCTCTTTATGGACTATTATGTGCTTAAAAGCGTACACTTTGGACTATGTTTTCTAAAATTATTAGAGATGTCAGGGGTAAGATCCGTATATTTAAGTTATTTATATATTCCTCTGGATACATTAGTTACTCCTTCTGTAAATTTTACAAATTGATGTATCCGTAAGCTGGGATAGCACCAATAATCCAGTAAAATTTTAATGGTTTTATTCTGATTGCTGCAACCAAGATGAGCTTGAGAAGACTGTACACCCTCTTCAGATACATCCTGAATAAATAAAGTAAAAAAGAAAGTCAAATCCTTTTCCCGTCCCCCTGTCATAAGATAACTTGAGATGTTTGTCAGTTGATGCATGATTTATTTCTTCTCTCTGCTGACTCGAGACTATTGATGGAAGGAAATAGCGACACGCTCAGCCTTCATCAATAGTCTCACTTACTCATCATATTCGTCCTTGCTTTTACACAATAAAAGAAGTTCTATTTGAACACAATAAAATTTCTATTTGAAATTTTGAAAGCAGTTCGTCGCAGTCTAGTTTATTATTAAGTACGTATATTTTACAAGAATGTCATGTCATGTAATGTTCTCTCCTAGAAAGGAGTTCCCTTGTGGTTATGTAGATACCATACGCGCCTGTGGTGTGTGAGACCCGGGTTCGATTCCCGGCGGGAGCTCATGTGGTTTGGATCCCATGTTAAACTGTAGGTTCGTCTCTTATAAACTCGCTGCTGCACGGGACACTAAACTTAAATTTAATCCACGATACTTGAGCGCCCTCTAAATTATTTTCTGTCCTATGGCATTAATTTAATTTTACTTCGAATATTTAATAAGTAATTAATCCTCGTTGTAAGGTCAGAAATACAAGGTAAAAGTACATTAGTTGTAAATGTCACATCCAGACGGTTCATTATGACGCTTAAATAGGTGGTTCGTGACTTGAACTTACTGCAAAGAGGTTGCAAAAAACTGATTTGACCTTGTTATGTTTATTATGTGACATACACTACTTGCGTTATTTTCAAAAGACAAAAATTCAATAATAGGAAAAGGCTTGTTTGAGTATTGCTATAGCAACAAATTGTGATTGGTTTCTGTATTTTACGAATAGCACTGAACTGAAGCTATACATACTTTCTTTTCACTATAGGGGAAAAAAATAATCAAGCTTTACGGTTTTATGATTTTTTAAAAATACTAACTAGGGAAAGTCGCGGGGTGTTACGCTGACTTCGTATTGATATTATGCTCAGTCGACACCTTTTTACATATGAAACAATTAGGCAACCGGAGAAATCCTCGATCACAAACGTGTTCCAATTATGAGCGTTAAAATTTCAATATTGAACAGATTTTGCAGAAAGTTTGAAGTACAATTTCTTGAGATAAACGCTTCAGTTTTGGTATCAGGTGGTTTTCGTGGGTGTCCACCACAGTAATAAGATCAAAACGTACGCATTTTGCAAGGTAAGGGCAATTATTTGGAAGGGGGTGAACGGTAATGGCGGCTTACATCTTGCAAATTGCCTCCCATTTGGCATACTGGGCCAATAGGCTAATAAAATGTATTTGATACCCCTATTCGGGTGTATTGTCATTCAAATATCAATTTCCTATATAGCCACGCTCAAATTGGATAATAACATTTGTCTTGGAAACGCTTTGCCAGGCGCGCAAAATTCAATGAAGAACGTCGTGGTATTCATAATTAAACTTGTGATTATCTATATTGTAGTGTTCTTCCCCTTCTGTAGCTAGAAGTGAGACCAATATTTTCACAAAAGGTTCTGTCACCAATGTGTTGTTTTGTCCGAATCAGCTGTTCAGCAAAAATTTTGCATTGGGAAGCACTACAATATAATATCATGTGGAAACCAAAAATCAGGTTATTGCTAAAATGAAGTTAAATTAAATAAATTGTCCACTACAGGCTGGCATTGACAGTAAATACGAATATTAGTTTATACCACCGGTATTTTATTTGTAGTTAATCGTGTGGAAATGGCGATCCAAACAGCTCGCGCAGCGCCTGAGAGGCCTGCCGCGGAACTAACCTGAACGGTTGTCCAAACCTTGACTGCCTATGCTTATGCATCGCAGAATACTATGTTCTAATACATCATCGCTAGCCATGTGCTTAGTTTTCAGCGAATTGGAATGTCGATTAGGGAAAAATATTGGTCAAACTCCAGAGTCAAACTCTAAGATATTCAACGACAAAATAGACCGAAAAATTTAAAGAAGAAAGACAAATGGTTAGCGGGAATGTGCACTCAAAGCTGTGAACCAGATGGCTTTTATTCTCGAGAAAACCGCTGTTTGCATACATCATCGCTTGCCGATTGCTTGTTTTTTGGTCACATTTCTCGCGGAATGCCGTAAAATATTGCCTGAAGTTTGGCCACTATTTTCAAACAATCGCCATTATAATCCGTTGAAAAATTAAAAAAAAAATGGCTAGCGATGAAATATTGAAACACCGTCTTCCACAATAGATACCATCAAGTCTATGGGTTTTCTTGGGGTACTTCCGTTTCTTCCCTTCTTCTCATTCCATCAATTCTTCCATCATCATTTAATTGCCTTAATCATCGTCTTCCTTAGTCTAAAGGGTATAATCATCGGATGTTAAACTGAAATATTCCATTTTTTCCACAATGCACAGAGGCCAGCTGGGCTGGGAATCTCGTTCAAACAAAAGTGTTTCGGAGACAAATGTCATTGTTCAATGTTGAGTTGGCCACACAGGAAAGTGACATTTGAATGACAATACAGTTGGTGGCAAATAAATTTTATTAGCCTATTGATTCGGTGTGTCAAATAGGATGCAGTTTGCAAGTTGTAAGTCGCCATTACCCTTCAACCCTCCCGCAATAAGTACCCTTATCTTGCAAAATGCGTACGTTTTAACCTCACCATTCTGTCGAGCACCCAAGAAAACACTCCAATACGAACAATGAAGCGTGTATCTCAAAAAATGGTTACTTCAAACTTTTCTTTTGAAATCTATTCAATTTTGAACTTTTAACGCTCATAATTCGAACACGCTTGCGATTGAGGATTTCCCCGGTTGCCTAATTGTTTCATATGTAAAAAGGAGTCGACTGAGCATAGTATCAAAATGAAGTCAGAGTAACACCCCACGACCTTCCCTAGTAAGTGAAATTAATTAGTATTTTCCACTAACGGGTTCAGACAACTATTCGTGTACATATGAAAGTTCAAAAACATATATAAAAATTATTTTCAAGAAGATATAATATTTTACATAAGCAAATTAAGTATCAGCAAAAAATAAATAAATAAATAAATAAAGAACACATATTATACATATTTAACTTTCATATTTAACGTTCAAAATAATCGTCAAAATAAACTATCTTTGTATTACTTGTATGTATAATAGTTACATGGCAACAAACAGTTAAAAATTGAAAAGCGCTTAGCTGTTGCTTCAAATTATTCTCCCTTTCTCTTCGCTTCCTTTGGCTCTTCGAGCATTTACTTTGAGTTGGATTCTTCTTTTTTTATATGATTCCTTCCGTTTACCCATTTTCCACTTTTATTAATTATAATAATTGTGTCACAATTCACAGGTTCTGCCCCTGGACTTTAAACTCTAACAAGGAATTGCCCTACTATTGTGACTGCAACAGTACACATGCAAGTTTGGCAACGAAGCATTATTGCGTCCTGCGCAAGCATCAGATTCAGTCGCTAAAACTATTTCCATAAACATAGAATAATATTTGGATAAAATGTAAAACATAACACGAAAAACAGCCATATTATATCCATATTCCGTAATGAGATAACTACTTGTAAAATAGTTTATGCTTGTAAGTAAAAAAATCATAAAACTGAGCACAGGAGTAGCAAAAATCAAACAGCAAGCGCCATTTTGCGTACTCATTTAAAACTCATCAAGTTTTCCTCTTATATGTTACTTTTTTAGGTAACAGGATACATAAGCACAGGAAATAGTATCTTATGTTGTAGCTGACGCATAACTCTATTTTATAGTGTAATACTTATAATATCTGCCATTTCGTTACGCATTGGTTAAGGCAATGAACTAATGATTATACTGACTTCCGGGTGGTGATCCACCTTAATAAAATACAACAAAACAAACCAAAGCGAGTCAAGTCATGTACAGGTATTATTTATTTATATGTGAATATTTGTAACCGATTAGTTGCTTGGAGTTTGGCGTCTCTTTCACTATCAAGGTTACATGAGACGTTGAGCTACAGTTTAGAGTGGAATCCACACCACTGTAATGCCTTCAAAAGTTTCAAAAGTTCTTTTATTGGAAATCAAATCCAGAACCGCGTACAATAAATACGCGCGGGGGATGCTCCACAGGACCGACACGGTATACGACCGACAATTCAGCTTAGAAACCTGTTTCGGTCCTGTGCCATGTCGATCCTATGCCGTTTCGGTCGTACGCCGTTTCGGTCCTATGCCGTTTCGATCCTAGGCCGTGTCGGCCCTACGCAGTGTCGGTCCTGTGCATGTAACCCTACGCGCGCGATAGCTACTAATCCATAACAAGAGCTGAGTTTGACGGAGACAGACCTGCGTTAACTGTGCTCCAATGTCGGACAAAGCAAAGACTAGTGAAGACTTACAAGACCAATATCAGGATATAATCAGGAAGAATAAAGCATTTCTTCTTGAAGTAGACAAGATCGTCTCAGGTACTATTCCATTCCAAGACTGTGAGCGATGCCGTTCTCTTCGACTACTCCCTGGCCCATGCGGCTCTCATCAAACAGCCCTCCCGCAGGACGCCTATCAACATCTTACTGATATTCACAGTGCTCTGTTTAAGATTACTTTTGACTTCAAGAAGCTAACTGGACAAGACCTAGATGTAAATCTTCTTACTTCAATCTTACAGAATCCTACTACTGCCGACACTGGCCCTTCTCAGGCTCACCTCAACCCTCATCACGAAGAAAGGATCTTCAAGAAACCGAAGCGTACTATCAAATCAAGACCAGTGACGACTACCACAGTTTCAACCCATAATAGTTATACTCCACTTGCAACCGCTGACCCCCCTGAGGCATCAAGTATAGAGACTATGGAAATTTCCTCCCAGGATAGTTCCAACAATATCAGTAGGTCAGACAACACAGCACCTAACTCCACTGCTAATATTCAAAGAACTATTAAAGCATTAACCATTTACGACTACCCTAAAGACAAGTGCTACAAGTTGACTCATGGGGCCAGCTCGGTGTGTAAAGAGATCCCCTCCTGTGCTGTCTATCCAGATCGAATTAAATTACAATGCAACAATCAGGATGATTATCTATCTTTGATAGAGTTCTGCAAAGAGTACCAACTGCAATATGCACTTGACTCCGTCAAAAAGGAAAAGACATTGAAAGTAGTCATTAGACAGTTACCTATCGACACTTCAGTGAAAAATATCAAACAGGACTTAGAAAATCGCGGTTACCCATCGATTTCTGTACAACAGATGAAAGGACGAGGTGGGGCACTCTTTCCCCTCTTCCTAGTCACTTTAATAAGGACGCCTAATATAAAAAGTATCTTTAACCTTGAATATCTTGAGTTCTACAGAATCAAGATTGAACCGTTCAAAGGAAGACCCTATGTACAGTGTTATCGCTGTCAGCGGCTTGGGCATACACAATCTTCATGTTTTGCAAATCCCCGATGTGTTAAATGTGCAGGAGGCCATCCCACTTATGAATGTACGCGCAAACTTCAAGATGAAGCAGTGAAATGTCCAAATTGCGGAGGTAATCATCCAGGAAATTATTCAAAATGCCCAACGATTCATCGTATATTATCACGAAGATCCACCCAGGAGAAGTTACCCACACCTCAAGATTTTCCCCCTCTTTCACCAGATTCTTTACCGGACCCTGCACTCAAGAAGAAGCCACAACCTTCCTATGCTGATACAACTAGTGCACGATCAAAGAAGCAGCCAATTCCAATACCAACTCCTACTCCAGAACCTGCAGTTAATTATCACGATCTCCTACAAGTAATACGCGAACTGCAACTTCACAGACTTCTTCCAGCCATCCAAAGACGTTATCAGCAACTCAAGACAGCTCCTGATAAATTCAGCAAACTTATCATCTTCTGCGAAATCTTAGATGAAATTCAAGACTAACCGTTCCACAACCGATATACAGGACCACACCCTTATAAGGGCCACTCCAGACACCACCGATAAGACAAGCTGACAACCAATCACCAACTCTGAAGCTCTTAAACTAGCCTATCTTGTTACTCCTTCAGGCAAAACAACAACTACGTCATCAAGGTGCGACAGTCGCCCTTAGACATTACATACAATGCAACTAATTCACATGCTTCTACAGCACAGATAGGAGGTAAGGGATCCAGTAGGAACCCGGTACTCCCACAAGGAAAACCGTCACATACAAGAGAGAGAGAGAGCTACTAATCCAGCAGGGAGGGATTTTGTAACTGAAAACCCTAGTTCTAACTTACTACCAGCAGGTAATGGCACACTTTTTCACTAAGTGTTGCTCAAGGGAAGATTGAGGACTCAATCATCTCCCCTCACAGTTCTCATTTGCATTTTTTCTTTTACCCACAATCCAGTCGTTGAAGCTATAGATTTACGCTTCTGAAACATGTAAATTTTAAAATATTTCTCATATATAGGGGTGCACCCACGGTAAAGTTGACCACCGATCCAGATCCCCTCACAAACTTTTTAACTCAACATATATTTGTCCATTTTTCAATAAAAATATACTTGTTTAACAGGAACATAATTGATGTAGCATAAATATTTGATCTTATACTCCATCTATACTTTTTCTTTTATAAAAACAATCTAGTTCTATCATTTTTTTTTTTTTTTTAGGTGGAAGTATTTTACAATTACTTATCGTCTTTTCGGGAGCACGATAATACCCGTTCAATACTACACAGTAGGGATGGGCACGAGCGAGTTCGAGCGAGTTTTCATTGAAACTCGACTCGACTCGAAATAGACATCTTTGAGCTCGACTCGAGAACTCGGCTCTAAAAATTTCATCCAACTCGACTCGAATTTGACTCGAGTTCAATGTTTCTTCCAGACATGTTTTTTGGGGGTGAGTGTTTTCTGAGAGTGCCCCCCGGAGGAGACCAAAGTAATACGTCTATAATATAATAATAAATAGAATAGTGCAAGCAGTACCCCCCGTACTACTAAGTGTGCCCCCCCGGAACATTTCTTCTGAAAGAAACACTGCTCGAGTTTCGAATCGAGTCGAGCCAAATCGAGCCAAATATTGTGTGTAGTTCCAAGTACCTGCTTTAAGTATCCTACATAGACAACATAATTATGATCAATGATACTACTACTACTACTATAACATTATTATTATTATTATTATTATTATTATTATTATTATTATTATTATTATTATTATTATTATAACAACAATACCGTGTATAAACATGAAAGATAGGTGGTTTGTATCTGAATACTAAAAATTAGTTGACTGCTGACCTCGGTAGTCATGAAGTCTAGGAGGCAAGGACATCGTTCACGAGGTTCGAGTTTGAGTTCCAGAGGAGCAAGTATCCGAGTTCGAACCAAAAATCGTTAAAAGTTAGAGGGCGCCGGCCACACATGTTCAAAACTGCTTGGTCCGAATTTAGGGTTTTCAACGGCTCGGCTCACATCTCATTCCCTATCGAGTCGAGCCAACAGCTCACCTACCCAAAGCGACACGAGCCGAAACAAACTGAGCTGATGTGGCCCCGCGTAGCGTAATCGCTAACGCTCTCGCCTTCGGTTCGATTCCCGGTGGGGCCACTCGGTCGAAAAAGTGTAAAACGATTTTTCAGGCCAGCCACCCTGAATGACGTTTTTCGTGGGTTTTCCTCATTCACACCAGGCAAATGCCAGGGTGGTACCTAACTTATAGGTCCCCGGCCGCTTCCTTCCTTCTCCAATCCTTTCTTCCTTCCCTTTCCCCGGATTGTGTGCTCGCCGACGGACGTCATCCCTCAAGAACGTGAAGGGCTAAATGGCCTTAGATGCCGAAAGCCCAGAAATCTAAAATCCTATCCTATCCTAAACTGAGTTGATGGCTCACCCCAACCGAGCCGGCTCGAGACGATGGCTCACCTGAGCTGAGTCGGTGCCTCATCTCAACCAAGCCGGCTCAAGCTGTTCGCTCAGTTGAACCGAGCTAAGCCAGTTGACATCCCTACACGGGTTGGGCTTCTGCTTCGGCTCTAAACTTTCACCTTGCAGGTCTCAGCCTTGGTGGTGGTGAGAACTACAGTATATACCTATGTTATAGTGCGTCCAGTAAGAGAACGTCTCTGATAGCTCGCACTGACATTGCACTACTCGCGTGTCAAGGTTTTTATCGGTGCAACTGTATTGGCAATTTAATTATTGGTATAAGACAGAGTAATCGTGGTTAGTAACACTGGTATCAAAGTAGGGGCTGCAATGTCCCATCGCATATGATAAGAAACACCAGAGACCATCTCTTGTTGGCCGTGCTATAGTGCTCACGACATTTAAGGCTGTCTTGTTATAAAAATCCATTTTCGTCTTGTTAATCGAGACGAGGCGAGATGCGAACAGTGTCTCACCTCGTGAGCAACACTAAAAATATTCCACATGACTGCTTACATTTCTCATAGCTTTCGCTTTCCAGTCTAATCAGACAATGATTTCAAAACGAGTTAAAATGAGCTAAACGAGTAAGAATATAATACATACAAATTTATATTTACATATTATTTGCATATCTAATTCTTTGCTAATTTGCCTATATGTTAATGATCTTGATTTACATATAAATATTTATTTATATTTAAATGCATTTAAATAAATAATCAGTTGTGGAAGCAATATTCTAGATTTAGTCCATCCAATGTTGAAGACAGATTTGCGCCACTGTTTAAAATACACTGTGTGTGTTGAAGCTTCGGTCAGTGTTGCTTTTGTTACAATATGCAATCCAAAACCATGGATAGTATTATTAGAAAATACCCGTTAAACTCTTTTATTATAAGAATTTAAAGCACCCTAAGTGTTTGTACAGTACACTTAAGTTTACAAAAAAAAAAAAAAAAAAAAAAAAAAAAAAACGAACGGGAGAATGTTTCTGAACCTTTCCAATTAATTGTCGCGTATTTCAGGCTGGATATATGGTCAGTTGGTTTTAAATTTAATGTCCCTTTCCAACATTGAGATTATATGAGACGTGACAATAAATGTATTTGAATGTGAACGGCTCAGGAACTACTTTTTTACCAACATCAATGAAACCAACGTATTAACTCAAATCCGAGAATGGTTATATGTAGCCTACAATTACACTTTGACTTGGTGGAATTAATTAATAGCGTTAAAGATGGAACGAAATGTGTGATTGATTACATAACACATTTCGCTATTACTATAAGCACCATTTTAATTGCTGAGCGTAAAGACACGAAAGCTTCTTGATAAAACTGGGGGGCTTAGTGGTAAAGCGCTTACCTCTGGTGCTTGGGGTCCCTGGTTCGATCGCCGGTCAAGTGAGTTTGAGGTGGACAACATTATGTCCGTGGTTTTTCTCGTAGTACTCCCGTTTCCTTCAACATTTTCATTTCACAATTTATTCTATCATCATTCGCTTGCCTTGATCATCGTTTCTCTTAGCCTAAAGGGCATCATCATAAGACGTTTAAACTGGGATGTTTCACTTCATATATTGATAAGGTTCTCATAGGTTACAAATACGTAATTTATTTACATGAATCAGTATAGTAGGGGAAACGAGAGGGATATTTTTCTGAATCGATGGACATATGGACACCAAAACTTAACATAGAAGACTTCTCAATATATGCAATAAACGAATATCACATTCATTAGTATAGATTATAGAAATTCAGCTCCGAAGACATGGAAGAAGAAGCAGATATTCAATATTGATGATGCTGGATAGGAAGTGAAACTTTTCCTGAAACGGTGGACATAAAGGGGCAAAATTGAGATAGGGGAGGGGGCTTTATGATACATAGCTAATGCATATATATATATATATCGTCCCACAATTATGCCGGTCAGGCTAAAGGGGACGGTGATTCTGAGAAATGAATGAAATGGTGGAATGAAGAAAGTGGGAGGAAACGGGAGAACCCCGAGAAAACCCACGAGCACAGTGTTTGTCCACCACAAAGTCCACACGGCGCGAGCTGGGATCGAACTAGGAACCCCAAGCACCGGAGGTGTCCACTCCGAAAGAGTTGAAGAAGGAGAAATTTAAATACTATTACATATTTTCTCTGAACCTTGCACAGAAAAGCAAGAAATATGGCGTACGGTGATTTGTAGAAACACAGTTTGTAGGAATGCTTAAACTTCACTCCGAAGGTTGGGGTATAAATTCCTTTCGGGAAAGAGGAAGAAAGGGAAGTTTTTTTATCGTTAAAAAAGAAGGGAAATTTAGTACATGATGAATTTCGCATTCTCTTGCACGAATTTAGGAAACTCTACCTGAAGGAGTGAAAAAAGAGAGAATTAAAATATGATATTTTCGCCTTCAGTCAGTGCACATACATAGATAAAAAAAGTTATACACATATAGCTGGATAAATCAAATATATCCGGATTCCGTAAGAATTGTGTGCGCAATTCCATCCGTTTCATACGTTGCCAGTATGTCAGACCACTGTCACATGTCACGTGGTAGCAGCGTTTTAGACATTATTAAATCCACTTTAGATCACAGAGGTGCCTTAGAAAGTTTGACTTATGCTCTCTCTCTCTCTCTCTCTCATACTAAAATGATAACAGTTGAACCGATCATTAATAAAAACGATCAATCTGTAGGTAATTAATTTAATATAAACCATATTCTTCGTAAATCGCTGTTTTGTGTAATTTAAAAACTATACAATGACTGCTTACTTATCAGTGATTACTGAAAATATTTATAGTACAACTGTTTCTCTCTTCGATGTTTTTTGTACCAAAGCTAAAGGCGACTGTTATTATCCTATTTATAATACACAAATATATAAGTCTGTGTATAACTTTCAATTCCTAATTGTACACAGTCAACCTAGTCAGTGTCGCTATATTAGGGTGATCAGACGCCCCGTTTTTAACGGGATTGTTCTTTTCTCAGTCCCGAGATAAATGCCAACGTACATACGTATATGTTACAAATATAGCCTATGTATGATATTCAAGATACAATGGATTTCCATAATCTCACAGAATGGGTATGAGAATACCACAGCATAGGTATGGCAGATTACAATGGCGTCACGAACATTGCTCATGGAAAAATGAATACCATGACCTCTTTTTAGACGAACTATGCTTCTGTCTGCATCACAATGATGGTCACATCCGTATCTGGTGCTAGTGTCGTAATAGGTTTGGCGATGCCTGCATTTTGCATCGCCATATCTGTCGGGTAAGCTTTAACAACGTGTTGAAGGCTGATGGCTTGTCATACCCCATAAGAGGACATCCAAGGGTTCATTTTCTCGATGCCTGGTCGTGTTGCAACTGTTCTGAAAACCCATAATGGATCCACAGCCTAATGACCATCGCCAGTCCTTCTTCGTTACTGCCATGTTGTCATGCGTCGCACAGAATTGTAAGTTTAATAATTTGGTACTTGTACCACCAGATCTCCTTCTGGACGCTGCTGTCTCGTGTCCATCTTAGTGTTGCATTTTTAATGACAAGCTGTGTACATTAACTTCCAAATGTGACAATCAGTAACCATAAAGTTGAAAGTAACGCTTATTTATTTAAAACATACAAGACATAAAAGAAGTAAAAAAAAAAGTACATGATGAATAATGCGACGCGAATTTCCAAACTGAGTTCGTGTACACAACTAACTGGGTTTATAAAAGATTTGGTCCCGCAAGTTCTATTCGCTATCTCTTCGTCACGCACACAAACAAGTTAATTTTCACCTTGCACGTAGTGGAAGCTCCAATGCATAAATATTTTGAGATAGAATTACATATCATAATAGTATTCGAATATTGATATATAGGTTGTGAATATTTACGGATAATAATTATCCATAAAATTACAGGCTGATCACTTAAGTCCTTTGAGGCTTCGTTTCGGTAAATTTAGTTAGTATGAACGACATATTCAAGTGTATAACAGTTCCTTTTTGTGTGTGTGTCAAGATATTACAGTTAGCCTGATCTTCCTCCTCTTAAGAGCAGACGATTCTCGCATTTACGTCATTTATCAGCACCGAGGCTACTTAGGAGAAGGCCTACAGTATAAGCTGGAACTTGAACCACTTTGCATTATAGTGCATTCGATGCTCTCCCACAGGAAATCGAACCCAAGACCTTGTGCTCAAAAGACACATTCGCTAGCCACTGAGTCAGAGGTGAGTTAGGAAAAAGTTGCAAGAAGTGAGTAGACATGTTTAACACATGTATAAGACAATGACAATCAATCTACAGATTGTTTACTTCAAATTTGATTTTTTAAACAATTTCTTACGAGATTTTTCCAAAAAATAATAATAATTCTTCCAAAATGGAAAGAAAACAATATTAAAACATTGATTAATTATTCTAATATTTTCTACATTATTTTCTTTGTTGACGCCATTTAAAAAAAAGACAAAAAGAAGAGAAGAGAAGAAAATGTGGTACAACTTAATGAAAAGTTGGCAAGTTTCTCCTGCAATTTTCGCTGGCGCGTTTATTTTTCTTTTTCCTTGCCTTCAGAAATAAACAGAAGAACCGAGGCTAAAGGGATGGAATTTTGTAAATACAAATGAAAGTGTTTACACATTTAAAAATAAATATATTACAATATATTCTAATCAAGACAGAAAAAAAATTTTAGTTGTTAAATCAGATTCTAATTACTCAGAATCAGTGGCGTATCTTGAAGGAAGCCCCATTGGTAAAACAAACTACAGTTTTATTGGAAAAAATATAATTGAAATGAAATGAAATCTTTAAGTTTTACGTCCCACGATTATGCCGGCTAGACAAAAGGAGACATTGATGATGAGAAATGAATGAAATAGTGGAATTAAGAAAGTAGGAGGAAACAGGAGAATCCCGAGAAAAGCCACACACACGTGTTTGTCCACCATAAACCTCACTTGGTGTGAGCTGGGATCGAACCAAGGATTCCATGCACCAGAGGTGAATGCTCTATCATTAAGCCACTGCGCCCCCCTTCCCCCGAAAAATATAATTATTCAGAAATAATTATTAATATGAAACATTTTGTAAAGAAGTTCACTTCTGAATTAACGTGGTTTTATAAAGATTGTATTTGTCCCACTACACAATATAAATGCGTTTACTTATATATAGATGTAAGAAACTTCAGTAGATACATTAAACAATAATTTTAGCATGTGGAACTATTCGCATTAAAAAAAAAAAAAAAAATCTGTTTCCCATTACTGTGAGTGTCATTCTTATTGCTTAGAAATGTTTCTATATTCAGATGGTTGCATGTGCAGCAGATAAATTCGTTACAGGCAACTTACAACACTTTACAGATAAATCTGGTATATATTGCGATATTTATTTATACCCTAAGGATACCAACTTAAAATTTTAACTAACAATATCAAGACAATTACCTAAATATACCTTATTCAATTCATAATAGCTAATACTAGTAAATATTGGAGTGAATGGGTATTTGTGTTGGGTATGAATGATGTTTATAATGTATAGTGGTCACTTACCTTGTTTTGTTTATGTCTGTATGCTGGATGTGGCGGAGGCTCTGTCCAGTGTGACAGCCACTCCTGGCAGCTTCTTTCTGAGCACGGTTTGGAGGATACGATTCGACCGGGAACAACAAGCGACCGAAGGCGGATTCTTGCGCGCATGCGAATCCCATTGACAACGAACACACAACACCGTTGCCAGGAGTCTCGCTAATAAGCAATTCTTGCAACTATTCTTCTTTAATATATGTAGGCGGAAAGATTTCTTTGACAATTTGCTGATAAATAATGTTCGTTGAAGAGAGCCTAACTAAACACAAATAGAAATTGCTATAAAGAAACTAAAGAAACGTAAACACCTGAGTATGGACGAAGTTCCTGAAGAGTTACTTTTAGCTGAAGGAGAGAGAAAAAGTTATGGAACGAGATATGCATACTCACTCTCCTCATCTGAACAAAAAGGAATTGCAAAAAGTCTGGGAAGAGTCAATTAGTATTCTAATTCACAAAAGAAAGCGACATACTGTTTGCAATACCTGTATTATCAAGACATCTGTTTTAGTCAACATCCTATAAAGTCACCTTAAACATTCTGTTAGCAAGATTGACCATATACAAAAATGAAATTATTGGAGATAACCGGTACAAATTTAAACGAGATGCGATCAACTATCGAACATATATTTACCATTTGTCAAATACTCGAAAAGAGATGGGAATATAACACAACGGTATATCTAGTATTATTTACTGATTTCAGAAAGTTCTACAACTCGATTACAAGGGAAATATTTAATATATGACATTCTTACCGAATTTCGTATACCGATAAAGCTAGTTAGATTAATAAATCTGAGATTAAATGAAATCCAAAGTTAAGTAGAGGTAGACAAATATTTGCCCATGCTGTTTCACCTCGAGAATTGACTGAAACAAGGAGATGAGAGGTTACCATTACTAAACTACACTTCAATAGGATTTTCTTCTGAAATACCCTATAAGGAAAATTAAAGATAGTATCAGAGGCCTAGAGCTGAATGGCACTTCCCATGTTATGGCTTATTCTGATTACGTCAATCTGAAAGGTTGTGATAAGATAACAATAGGAAGAAATGCAGAGATTCCATTAAACACCTACAGGAACAAGGGTTTAGAAGAAAATTGATTAAAAGAACTAAATACATGGAAATTCGACGTGACTGTAATGCTGCACATTATGGATATCAATAATAGGGTCTACTGTAATACTGCAAATTAAAACATCAAGTAATAGTTTCGACAAAGTGGACGTTTAAATATCTACGATCAACATTAACAGACCAAAACTCCCTAACAGCACAATCACATAGCAGGCATATGCCTATCATGTTCCTTCAGGTACATGGGAATGTGTCCAGTATGTGCCTTATGTACCTCTGAGAGAGAAATCACATGGATAGCAAGTGATAATCACAGTCCATGTCCGCCCCTAGGCACATGCCTGACATGTATCTGGGGAACGTGCCTAGTATGTTCTAGGTATGTTCCCCATGCCTAAGCGTCAATGAACCACAAACTTACTCCCCCAAAATATCTTAAATCGCCTATATGCGTAGTGTGTTTACATTAAGGTAAGTCTAAAAAACACTTTAAACAAGTAAAAAAATATACCCCCAGGGGGGCGCGAATCACCAACCTTTGGATAACTAGCCGCGTGCCCTACCGACTTAGCAACAGAGGCGATGAAGACAATGTCGCTAATAGAGGCATAAATGGTTGAGGTCTTTTGAATTTGGCTAATCAGAATGCTCTTTTAATCGCGTATATTCAACAATAACCGTTTGGGATCAGATAAAATCTACTCACCATGTAATTTTATAACAAAATGACGAGTGTCTACTTTATTTCATGGTTCTTCCATATTCACTTTCAAATGATCGGGGACAGTCGCCATCTAATAAAGTTGATGCGTTTGTTGCTTTAGTACACACTCGCTTAGAAAAAGAAGCAACAAATATATCAAATGTGGGAGATGAAGTTAGAACAGCTAAATGTAGCATGCTTATCACATCTTATACTGTTAGAGTATCTGAAATAGTATGTTCCTAAAGGACGAATGACAGACATATCTCCCAAGTGACGACATAAAAACAAATGACTGTTAGAGTGCGAAACTGAGCCGGCATATAAATGCTATATTTGTGGTACAGAGTTGCAAATATCAATTAGGTATAATAAGTACCTAAAACTGTAGGTAGCTAAAGTACATACTTAGTACATGAATATCATATGTGCCAAATGTCGGGTACCTAAAAAGTAGCTGGGACACCTAAATGGCACATGCGTATCACATCCTTTGCTGTTAGGGCATATCTACAGAGAAATTAAATGTCGACTTAAAGCTGAGAATTTATGTTATTATTCAGTCCAAACCTTTTTTTTTTTTTTTTGACGAATTGTGTCGAAGAATTTGAAGCTTAAAATATATTAAAATATAATTATGCATGATGTACTGTGTGGAAACGAAACATGGTCGCTTATTTTGAGCAAAGAATGTTGACTGAAAGTATTTCAAAATAAAACCCTAAGACGTATGTTTAAACCCAAGAGGGACGGAAATGGGGAATGGTGGAAACTTCGTAAAGAAGAACTAAAGAATACATAATTTATGCCATTTACCTAATATTGTTAGAATCATTAAGTCTAGGGTGTCCAGATTGGAAAGTCACGTAGCCAAAATGGAAAAATTTAGGAATGTTTTCAAAATGTTAGCTGGAATCCCGATCGAAAAACACCACTATGAAGATCCAGGCGAGATGGGAGGACAATTTTAAGATGAATCTCACAGAAATAGGAATACAAACTAGAAATTCGACCCAGGTGGCTAAAGACAGAAGTCAGTGGGGAACTTTCGTGAATGCGGCATTGAACTTCTGGGTTCCATAGGTCATAGAGTTCGTTATATCTTCAGTTTTATTTATCTTAATAAGTAGAAGCATTAGTTGCAAGTGCAGCATTTTTTTTATTCATATGAGGAATGTCCAAGCCTGCGAGCCCGTCTCAATCGGTCTTGAGCTTGATAATAGTGTGCGAGCCTGAGAGAGTGCAATCTCTGTTGAGGATAGCGATCCCGATCCCGTAGTGAGCGTGAGCCAATGAGGTTAATGAGTGCAAGACCGAGCTAGTGTGAGTCTCATTAAGAAATTAAATGAAATCGTTATGCCGGCTAGGCTAAAGGGGACGGTGACGATGAGAAATGAATGAAATGGTAGAATGAAGAAAGTGTAAGGAAGCGGGTGAACCCCCAAAAACCCACGCACATGGTGTTTGTCCACCACAAAGCTCACTTTGGGGCGAACCAAGCACTCCATGTATCAAAGATGAACGCTCCACCACTGAGCCACCGCAGTACTGTATCATTGAGGATAGTGAGCCTAAGATCGAACGAGTGTAAGTCTGAGACCACGTGGGATTCATTGAAATTAGAAACGACATTGTTTGGGCACTGTCTCGCAAATTTCGAAGCACTTGGTCCTGGTCACATATCTCAATCTACGTATATATGCCAGGTTCCATTGTAATTTTTCTACGAGGAACATGCAAAAGTGACAGGATTGTAAGTTTCCGCTTGGCGAGAGGCTATTTATCGGGGGGTTAAAAGCAAAAGATAAAGAAACGTCGACCAATAGCGTTAGTAATTTGGGATAATGTTGATGGATAAAACCCAGCAACCAGAGAAAACTATTCTATGTCTAGAATGTAACATCTTGTAACTACTGAGCTTAGTAGAGGCCGAACAACGATAGGTAGAAACCAGATACTCTACTGCTGGTGGTGAGATGGGTTCACTAGAAGCAAAAGAATATTAGAATTCTGAATTCTGTTGTAGTTTAGCATCAATATTCATTGATAATAAGATTCTAGTTGAGTCATGAGTGATAAGATAAAACATACCAGTGAGCGCGAGCCTTTTGCAGTATAGCAAGCCTATATCCGCGCGAGCCCGATGAGCTACGATTGCAAAATGCTATCTTTGACCATTAAGGATACACGATGACTTCAGCTTGTGGCATTTTAGCACGTTCAGTCAACCACGAAAGTATTTGAACCCTGACTGCTATAATTCCATTAGGTCGTGTCTAGCACTTTTGCTGGTATCACAAACGGCTGGATAAATGCAACCTAACTTACACGTATTTATTCTAGCAGTTAGTAAGCTTGTGGAACAGTGAAACAGGCTTCTGCTGTGCAACTGATGCACGAAAAAATCTACACTTTAAGATTAATCTCTATTGTTTGGAGAGTAGGGTCTATTGTTCAATGAGTGCCATATATCAATGTCATTAACATTCGTTGTGTGCATAATGTATTATTTCACTACATTCTTATGTGAGAAGAAAGAAAAAACACTCATCATACATGAGTTAGAAAATGATTGAAATTAACTGAAAATATTAAATCTGGAACAACTGAAAAAAGTTTGTAGATATTTCCCTCCATGCATAGTCCTACTTTAATTTCCCATCATTTTCGTCATTCCAACATCTCTTTCCTCCTCCATGTTGCTTATCGAACTGACTACGAATTGAAATGAAAAATTAAAGAATGTTAAAAAGTTTGGACTTCCTGGTTTCGAACCCAATTCTCCTGTTTACAAATCCAATACGTTAACTATTCACCTACGCTAGTTTCTTGAGTTTACACAAAAACTCTAAGACAATTAAAATCCTTTCATACTAATCAAGGCTAGGGATGCGCAAGAGACAAGATTTGTGGCTGTCTCGTCTCGAAAATGTGCTGTAAAAGTGATTTCCCGACTCGAAAAATGTATATTCCTCTATTGGAAGAGCCGTGTCTCGACTCGAATTTTGCCAGGAAAATCCTGTCTCGACTCGTCTCGTGCGCATCCCTAGTCAAGGCGAGCCACTAAGGCCCTATGAAGAGATTATTATTATTAGAATTAATTTTCCTAGTCAAATTTTATAATTTCGTATATGCTATCGCAATTCTATTATTGTTTTATTATTATTAACGATCATTGCAAAACCCTATCATTTCACAGATTCAACCTGTTTTACTTAAGTTATTATGACGTAAAAGAAGATATGACTTGTGCGAAAAATTCGTTTATGCATTGCAACAGATATAATTTCCAAGTATTTGACGCATGCTCAGTCGTATCTGATTATAACGAAAGCCTAACAGAAACCCAGATTGAAAAAATAAATTTGAAATGGCATACGAAATAATTGAAGGGTTTGGGTGAATAGTTTGTTAATCATGTGTTAATAGTTTATTAACTATATGTATAATCTCTATTCTATTATAATCCTCTCGAGCGCAAGGAACTAGGGATCGATTCTCGGCAGTGAAACAAAATCTTTCTCTACAAAAGTGAATTATACAAGGCAACCCGTATCACAGTTTCGTCACGAATCTAGGCCCTCTCTCAAAAGAAACCAGCTCGGAATATTTTTATCTAAAGAGTCAATTACCTCAGAGAAAAGAAGCTCTGACTGTTAGAATTATACTAAGAGGCAGTTTGAGATACAAATATAAGATTTATTACATGAATTTAGAAAGTAAAATGATAACAATAAGGGAACACTACATACAGCTATTCAAAATATCCAAGCAGTGGCGTAACTACAATGGAGCGAGTGGAGCAGTTGCTCCAAGGCGCAAGGGCGAAAAAGAAGAGTACGGAAAACTGTTCCTTATGCAAAGAACGTTTGAAAACATTTTAAAAGATACGCTATGACTATTAGCAGTTAATTGGCAACAGCCGATACCGGGGGCGGGTCCAGGAATTTTTGAGAGGTAGGGGCGCAAGTCTGAAAAATAAACTTGAGACATTTTTCGATATTTGGTTCGCTAACTAAAAATAAGAGCTACAGTGCTTCATAATGCGTATTTATCTCCGCCCTTCTGAAGCCGGCATTGAGGAAAGCCATGTTGTTCAATACGAGAGAATTCAGGTTTACCATGAACTGGAAACACATACATTATCTGCAATGAGTGGAGAACGCACTCAGAAACTTCCTTTCGAGATAAATTTTAACACTCCCCCCCCTTCCCACACACACACAGCCTTTGAACAAGCGCTTTATTTGGGACTAATTTATATATTTTACTCTACATGGAGGGGCGCGCGAGCCCCGTGCCCCCTTTCTAAATCCTGGATCTGGAATTTTAGGTTTCTTAATAAAAATAACTTTGTATACTGTTAGTATACATAACAATATACTGTTTATAACGCAGCAGCTGAAATGTGTGGGGCTGGGGGCGGAAATGAGTGAATCGATTATCGATCGATCCAGGGCACAGTAAAACTAGTTACGCCACTGTATCCAAGTATATTGAAATAGAACACTCATTCTTACATTTTTCATGTCATTGTTTCTATGAATTACAATTTGAAGGTAGACCTAAATATTTTTAAAAAATATTTGAATAAAAAAAATCGTTTTTGCAAAATGAAATTTAAGTATGAAATACAGTACATTGTTCAAGCGAGTGTGTTCTAGTTTGCATCGAGAAATATTATAGTTCATGTTTCGAAAGCAATAAGAAGGAATTCTTGACTCAATATTTAAAATTTTGATCTGTCGTTAATGGTATCTCTAGGGAAATTGAATTTTAAGTCTCTTAGCAATGATAATGATTGAAATAATAAAAATCATAGTTACCTCCTGCAACGTAGAATTTAGGATTCCAAAAGGATGCCTTGGCGACACTCTGATATGATTTTATATGAAGAAAACAAGGTGTTGAGTGGAACATACAATCACACAATGTTATTTGATGTAAATGGTAACAAAGGGGGTCGAATAGTATAATTAGACGGAGTTTACGGTGTTTCTTTTGACATGTTCAATGGTGATTGGTTAGGAACTAAAGTATCAGAGCATAACTGGTGTGGCATATAGAGGTAGGAACAATATTCGTTCTCCGGATTTCATTACTTTTTTGACCTTTTTTTTTCGATTTCCCTCTATCGGTGATGACAAAAATCATGTGGTTTGTCTTAGCGGAAGTACGTTTCCCTTAGAAAACCCACAATAATTAAAATTAAGCTCGGCGGTTTATTCACTTCCACAATAATATCTGTCATCCTGTTTTCCTTGGAGCGTAAAAAAAAAAAAAAAAAAAAAAAGACATTCCAAAACCACTTAAGAGTAATTAATACAAGTCTCAATGATCATGAAAAATATATTTTCCATTAAATAGAGCACTTATAGTTTATTTTTATTGCATTTATTAAATCGTGTTAATTATAAAGGTAACCAAGAAAGTTCTGTCGCTCTGTCACCCGCCACCTTCGAATATTGATATGTCACCTAAGATGTATCTGGAAGATCAAAAATAGCTCCCATCAGCATCGACGATCTTCTACCAACGTTCTGGAAGACCATGGATTCCATCGGGGTAGAACGTGGTGCCCCGTGAAGCGAAGAAGTTATCAAGTGCATTTTGCACCTCTACTAGGGATTTCAACTGGAATCCTCTAAGGTGATTGTCCAAGGAATGGAATAGGCGATAATCGTACGGTACAATGTCCGGAGAGTACGGTGGATGCAATAGTGTTTCCCATCCAAGGCGTAGAATAGTGTCCCGCTCATCCTAGCCACGTGGAGCTTAGCGTTTTTCTGTAACAGGAGGACCGCTTTGCGATTCAGAAGTGCTGGCTCCAGAATTTTTAGTTTTTCTTGAACATGGCTCACTGCCGACACTACACAGTTGCATTGATGCTCTGACCAGCTGGTAACAGTTCCCGATGCAAGGATGCTACGAGCAGTCCACCAAACACACAGGAGGACCTTCTTCCGGTGCAGTGTGGGTTTCAGCTGTTTTGGAACTGGTTCATGTGATGCTAACCAATGACAACGACGCCGTGGAGCTTCATACAGGACCCACTTCTCATCACATTTCAAACCCTGTTCAGGAATGGTTCCTTCCTCAGACGAGACAGCAAAGAAACACAGGTGTCTGCTCGCGTTGCCTTCTAGCCCGGAGTCAAATCATGTAGGACCCATCGACCCAACTTGTAGTGATTTCCAAGTTGACGAAGGTGCTACCGAATAGTTTCTCCACTCACCCTGAATTGTAGTCCCAGTTTCTCACATGTCTGGTCACTGTTCGCCTCAATTACTGCCTGAAGATCTTCATTTTGTGCGTGTGTTGGTCTTCCGGCAAGTGGTGTGTATTCGGGTGATTCGTCACCGTCTTTAAACTGTTAAACCACCACTGCACTGTCCGCGTAGTCGGGCATCCTCACCAAAGGCCTGGTGTATCTTCCGCCTTGCCACAGCGGCGTTTGACCCCAGTTTGAACTCGTAAAGCATACACGCCCTTATGACTCTCTGTGAAAATCCCATGTCCACTCTGTCCTTACGCAAATTCACGGTTTTACTGGACTGCCACAAGCAGGTAGTTTGTTGGATATACCCACACCAACAACTGACCTTCGTCTTATCTCAGTTCGCATTGAACTCACGATGTGAGGTCCAATTGAACACAGACCTCCACAAATAACGACAAAACTTTCTTGGTTACCTTTATAGAATAGTTCATTTGTTTCTTGTCATACGTTTTGTTATGACAAAAACATAAGTTTTTTTAAGAAATAAATGAAGAAATATTTACATTGATCATATTATAATTAGCACATATTTCCCATAAACAACTTTTTGATAACGTATCTTTCCCATAAACACGCGAAATTTCTTCATGGGCCTGTACAGCATTTGCATCTTTATCGGAATTAAATTGTAAAACGTTGGGCATTTTGCGGAAAGTTCACATATTTTCATGGTGCAATACCTTACGTCTGGTTATAAGAATTCCAACATGTTTTGCATATGTACTAGCTTCAACTGTCAGCTGTGGACTAGCGTTTCACCTGACCCGCTGTTACTCGTATCCTAAGATTTCATTCACTAACATCATCTCGTAAGAAATGGTTCAATACCTTTTAGACTACCGCGAATGAATGAACCCATTTGTGCACATATTTTTAATGAGGAATTTATATGCAGAGTTTCAAGTTTCTAGCTTGAGGAACTCGTGAGATAGTATATTTTCCGCAAACATTTTGACTCCCACATATCTTCCTCATGATACAGCCTCGAATCAAAATGACATGATAAAAACCTACCTTGAGACAGGTGCTATTTATGTTCAAAAATTTGTTTCCAACTGATCTGCCGTTTTCCCTGATGCGATCACAAACATGAGACATATCTTTCAATGGACCGGTTTTCAAAATTCTTTTTGTATCTGATAGCTATACCTGTCCTCTATGTTTTTCACATGTTTACTCTATGTTGTTCCCAGGTGTCACTAGTGTACTGCTAACTGAAGAAGATGGCCATCAACATGGAAATGAGGTTGAAACAGCGAGTCATCATTGAATTCCTGACTGCTGAGGGTCGCAAGCGCATCCAAATTATCGCCGAATGACAGCTGTTTAGGGGGACCCTATTGTTGACGTCAATGTAGTGAGACGGTAAACTAGGAAGCTGAAAAGCAAATCCGATTTACATCTAGTATACTTGATCAACCTTTCAGTGGACGATTCCTCACCGCATCAGATGAGCAGCTTCGAAATCGTATCGATAAAATAATTCCCGGTAAGTGTCGAATCAAATAGTAACAGGTAACAGGTCGCCACAGAACGCAACGTTTTCCGAGAAAAAGTGCACTTTCTCGTAACCGAGGTGCTGTGGTATGACAAGGTGTGTGCTCGTGGGGTTCCACAAATGCTGACGCTTCAGTACAAGGTGTAGAAGAAGCAAGTGTGCCAGAGTTTGTTGGCCTGGTGCGAACCTTAGGATAAGGATTTTCCTCTAGTGCATTCGGGGAAGAATCGTGGGCACATTATTTTGATTCCAAGAACAAAAGACCATCGTTTTAGTAATGTCATAGCATAACTTTAAGTACTAGGAAGTTCAAGGTTTTACAATCTGTGGAGAAAGTCATGGGTACCTTGGGATTTGAAAATGATCCTACTCATTAGCTTCTTGGAACAGGGAACCACAATAAACTCTCAACGCTAACTCGAAACATTGGAGAAGCTCCACGCAAGGTTGTGCTGCGCCCGGAAGTGTTTGGACCCTATTCTTCAGCAGGATAACGCCTTCCAGCACACGACTGCAAGAAGGGTTGCAATGACTGCAATTCATAAATGTTTCACGGCACTTGCCGTACTGTCTCGATCCACTTGCACCTTGCGACTCTAATCTTTTCCCAAAGATAAAATAGCATCCCTTTCTTTCTGACAACGAGGTAGAAGCTATTATTCAATGCTACTGTGGGCAATAGCCATCAAAATTCTTCTTTAGTCACGCATTGGCACAAGTTGAAAAGTAAATAATGCATTGTATAGAAGAAAAATTTACCTATCAGATACAAATATGAAAGAAAACTTTTGTCCGTTGCCATAGAAACTGCAGTTTCTAGGGCAACGGATCCTGTCACGGTTAGCCAAAATTGAAAGAAGACGTAAAAATTTAACGAAGATAAAAGAGCTAATGTAGAGTTGGAGAGGAGTCGCTGAAATTAATTTTCTTTAACGAGGACGATTACGAAAGATCACTTACTGATTGAAATCCAGATTATTTCCCAATAGAGTAACTTCCAATAAACCTTTTGTTATTGTTAATTATTCCATATCGGACTCCCGAAGAAACTCATCGAAACAACTTATTGACCGTGCCAATAGCGACTACTCTCAATCATGACTCCGTTTTCTTTCATTCAGAAATAGGAAAGAAAGAGAAGAAAGTAGAAGGGTAAAAGAAGGAGGTAGGTAAAGAAGAAAGAAAAGAAATAGGGTATTTTAATGAGAAACAGATTACTGGATAATTCCGGAAATATAGTAAAAGGTCGGGAAAGTCGTTGAAAGATGAATCATTCTAAATGTTATTAACAACTAATCAATTTTGGAATGCTTCGGAATAGACACATGTTCCCTCATACCACCCAGACCTAGCTCCAGGCACCACGATCATGGGGTTGCCCAGACCTAGACCTGGAAATGAGAAAAGTGAAATTTAATTCTTTGTAAAGTTATTCCGACCGGTGACTGATAACTATCCAGCATCTGAACTCTGTCCTCTAGGATCGACCACACATATGAATTAGCCAAGGAAAGAAAAAAAAAAATCAAACTTATAAACTCAATATAAATTTATGTATCGTATCAATAAGAATTTCAACTTCCTGGAAGAAAGATGTCGTATTTAGGCTTATCCTGCTATTTTTGCTTCACTCCTCGAGCCGATTTAAACCATTAGTGACGGTCCTTCATGACCTAGGTTATTTACCTTAACACATATATTAAAACATGACACATATATTACAGATGTTAATATGACAAATGATATCACTAAAATTACTTATATTAAATCTATCATGCATTCACACGCTCACTCACTCAGGACAGTGTATATATGTTTAAAGGAAACCAACTAACTACAAAGGTACAAATAGTTTATTACATTCATAGTGAAAAAAAAAGGACAAAACAAATAATTATGAAGAAAATATTAAAAGCACAAGTTCTTGGTTATATATTAATAGAGTACATAGTGTTATATTTTAGTAATTTTTTATATATTCAATCATATTGACAAATGGAAAAAAAAATAGTTACATGTATCATATCTTAGGCATGCTAAAGCAAAATGATGATTTGCGACATACGCAAAAGAAAAAAAAAACTTATTTCACTTAAAAAAAATTGGACAAAGAGGAAAGAAAAAAAAAACTTTTTGGTGTATTAGAACTTATATGAGTCTCTACCTCACGTCGAGATATTAAAATATTAATAATTTCGAGCGTCCAAATCACAACTCACGCACTAGTCGTAGTGTCCAAAACGTTTCGCTCCATTTAACTTAGTTTGTGGTCATTTATATATATCTCTATATGTATATATATATATATATATCTATTGGTTTACAAAACCATTCGTCGTCTATATTTGGTTTGTAACTGGTAACAGTTTATATCTGCAATCGCACACTGCTACGTCTATACCCATCTAGGGATTTCGAGAAAATAACTTTCACTAGAGGAGGTTTCTCCTCTTAGACGGTCTATTTCCAAATTTATTAATCGAATAATTTCAAGTTATTTATCCAACACTGGGACACTTCACGAGACCTTTCATTAGGATCACTTTCGTATATGTTTATACATGGTTCGGATTAAAAAAAAATGATCTTCCACAGGTGTACGGAGTATGATGGTTCAAATTGAGGATAAAAAAAAAAACTGGTCAAGTCACAGGATACACATGTAGGTGAGAAGGATTCAAGGTGCACTTTCCACAATGGTTTTAGGTTAATTGTCCAGGGATAATATTTGTTATGATGTGGGTTACGTTTAGACCTGCCGATATTTTTTCAATGCATGCCATTATATAATTACAGAGGTTATCACTTACATTGATTCAGAGGAAAAGGAAAATTACTTAAGTGCACGGCGGTATTCTTAACAAAATCTACATTCTTAAATTCGTCGGAAGACTTCTGGTAAACTATAGCAACCAATACACGTCTAGGGGGACAGACACGAGCGCTCTTACATATATTCATAATACATTTAATATCATACTTTTACTTTAACATCATATTCACATACTAATTACACATATATTTCGAAGTATTTATTTCTCTCTCTATATATATATATTTATAATAAATGCGCACACATTTAAATTAATCATCCCCAACAATAAAATTTTACAAGGTTGCAACATTGTCCAAGAAAACAAATGACTTCCAACATTACATTTGGAAACAAATTAAATTTTATCTGATACCGCGCGTCTATAAATTTTTAACTTTTATATAATCAATTCGTGTTTAAATCATGAAGGAGAAAAAAAAACTTTGTGAGGCAGGCACGTAACACAGAGCATTTCTAGATATAACTAGGTAAATCAAAATACAATTTCTGGGCCCAGGTTAACTACAAGGTAATTGAAAACCAAAACAGAAAGGAAAGTGACCAATGGATTAAAAAGAAACTTAAGAGGAACGACGGTGAAAGAACGTAATCGAAGTGTCGTCAAATACTAAGTCTTTGTTCATTTCAGCGATAGGTCAAAATGTGACGGAGGACCCAATTATTATCTACTTTATCTATGAATCGTGTCTTGCAACGTCTCAGCTGGTAATTTCAGATCAGAGTTGTAAGTTAAATAAATTGTAAGCAACAAGTTCAAAATCGGGGGGGGGGAAGGTTGAAAAAATTAAAAAAACTTGAAGAAATGAAGACAGAGAGAGAGATAGAGAAGAAGGAAGACGAAGAATAGGGGCGCCAAAGACTTAAGTGAGAAATAACTAACGCTACAAAGTTAGAAGTCGAATTTCGCTCTCAACAAAATCCATAGCCAAAATATTCTTAACATGCCAGAAAGGGTGGTCTACTCAAATACGTAGACTCAAGGGGCGTCCTGCTGCCAAGGATGCAAGTTCTGTGTCCATCAGATCCCAATCCCACAAGAGTTTGGTTGTAAGATTGAAATCCGATCCCCGTATCCGGCCCAAACCAGCAGGGTCCCGAAAATCCTCCGGAAGGTTAGAGACGGCGTTAATTTAGAATTTCAAAAGAAAAAAAAATCATCCGACCTCTTGGAAACTAGAAGATTCCAGAATAGTAATGAAATTAGAGTAATAGCTAAGATATCCCTAATTAGAATTTGCCAAAATAAAAAAAAAAAATAAATAAACTGAATTTTGGATCGGTGATTTCAATAACCCAAACATCACCGATGGCTACCCCGCGCAGACATGCCACAGTCTGGGACGTCGTTAATTTCCCTCGTCTAATTAAACTAAGAAAAGAAATGAAAATACTTAAAGGGACTAGGGGTCGACATCCGGGTACGCGAAAATAAATTTCAATAACTAATTGTTTTGATTCTGTACCCAGTCAGAGCTGTCGCCTCCATGAACATTGTAAGCTAGCCTGAGTAGGTAACGTGAAGAAAAAAAAATCTCACGGAGTGGTACATTCTATTTTTAAAACCGACCAGAAGATATGATTCACTACAGCCCTGTTGTCTAACTACTATTGTCTTTTCATAATTTATTATTCAATATGTCTAGTCAGCGATTATATGATGCTACCCATTCTATCAGATGGTATTACTATGGTTGATTACTATTATGACACATAAACTACAAAGTATTACCGTAGTCCGACTATATATCGCCCTCCGGTCCGCGTGATATTATGGTGCAGGGGTCAGAACCTGAGATGTTTGTAGTTACACGTATCTATTCAATATCTATATATCAACACGCGGCGAAGTATTCACTGGGCTACTATATATTTAACTATATGGGTGTCCTATATTCTATATTCATTTACTACAATATTCATATACTTATTAATATTCATATTCACATTAATATTCATTTGCCACGACGCTATATTCTACAAACACCCTGTTTCCTCTATCTACGCCCAGCCTATTTACACATTTCATCATAATACTTTAAAATCTATAATCACTACAAACATTTCCCGCTCCGATCACCGCACGACAACCTCACTCGAACCCAAGACTCTTTCATCCCACACACAATACTATGTAATACCTGGTAGCTTTATTAAAAACGAGAAAAAAAAAATCCTACGTATGTTCACTGAAAATAGAATTATCTGCGATAATGTTTAATGTTTACGAAATTTCTGCAGCAACAATTGACTTCTGCAGCCACGAAGAAAAATGAACATCTAATATATTTTCAAAGCGAAGAACTAGCATCATATCGCCCGACTTCTGTTAAAAATTTACGTATTGTTTATTTATTTAAATATCTCGATTTCTAGACTATGCAGAATGTTGAAACTTTCAGAATATATTAATTTTGGGTCACTTGACCTAACTGTACATTCATATGGGCTGTGAATTATACCTTCTAGGTTTTATTTCGAAAAGAAAGGTCAATTTCACGGAAACTAAATCACTAAGCACCTCGACAGAAGAATGGCGGTTAGTACTGACTTTTGACACTAGGGCTAGCGACGATATAATGAACCCTTGAACAACTGAATGTGACCTTGTACACGGAATTATTATACTATATTACGTTCACTTAATGACGGAGTAATAAAAATTTATCGCATAGTAAATACTACACTGTCCAACACACTCTTTCATCACTTAATTATCACTATCACTGATGCTACATTACAAATATACACCTACTACTCGAACTACAAGACACATCATGCCACATTCATACTACACACTACATTAATACATGTTATACTAATAAATATACACAGAAATCATTCAGATTTCACCATGTTAAATCGGCTCTATGAAAGGTAACGAAAGGAAAGAAATGAACAGGGCCAACTGGCCCTTATATTTACTAAATCACATTCTTGAAATCAACCTGTTTAATCGATGCCCTGAGGGGACATATCGGAGTATTAGCTAGCAATAGGACCCCTGCCCTGAAGGGGCAGGAACCCGGAAACAAACTGAATGTTCAACTCATCCCGCTGGAAGCCGTACTCCCAATTTGGGAGTCAGATAGGAGCCCTTACTGAAATTTACACGTGCATTGTGATTACTGGACTGACTACCACAAAATTAAATACCGCCATGTTACTAATAAATAAATACAAAAAGAAATCACATCCACTACATACACGAACACAAACGGTAGTGAGGCAGGCCTTACGTAACTAGAAAAGGAATAATTTTAAGGATAAGAATATTTTAAGGGAGAAAACACCACTCCTCCGAAACTGTTTATAGATTCCTAAGAAAACTCGCAAACTGATGCACTTTACAAAGCCTGTCCATAACTAACAATATCTGCACAACATGGCGTCATCTATTTTTTATTTCTTCAGTCCGGTTTTTACTAGGAAAAACTAACAAATTATGGCTCCGTAGCTTCCTGCTTGGTAGTTATTCGACTATTATATTAGTTTTACCTTTTACTGCAGTTTTTCTCACTCCGTTGCGACCTTTTAAGCTCGACGATCGAAATCTGGCTGTTGTCAGCAAGATTTTCCGGCTTGGAATGGAATAATTGCGCGCTAATATCATCGCGTGGGTTTATCAGCCAATCAAAACTAAGCATTTTGGCGGTGGGGCTTTGAAGCGAATAAAATTTGGTAGAATCTGGATTAAACTAGTTTTTAGAAGGACCTAGGTATCTAAAAGAGAGGTGAAGGGTGGTCCTGAAAATTCTGTCGAATTTTAGATTGGTTATTTGATCTGGAAAGTTCCGTCCAATAATGGATCTATATTTTCGGATAGCACTGACACCGTAAGAATTGTAATAATCCATTTACATATACATATGCAAGACTTATAACTAATTTAAAATATAAATAAAGATATTGATTCCCAAAACTATCATTCCCAATGAATTTTTTTTACAGTTTTTCCATGTTAATTTGAAATAGAATAACAAATAAAATTTACGGATTATCTGAACAGCCAGAAATTTTTTGTTAAACGTCAAGTACAGTCGGTGCAAAAAATTTCGGGCACCCTCCTATTAAAAACATAATTTCATTAGACTGTAATGGCATATTACAGTTCCCCGGCGTCGTTAAAAAAAAAATTTGTTTGAATAACAAAATTTTGTTGAATAGAATTAACATGTATTAATACTAATAAACTAACTACTCACTCATACACTCATACACTCATACACTCAAATGAGACAGTGTAACATTCACTTTGGGTATTGAGATAGAAGTTCACGTTTTTTGTCCTCGGTACAGTTGAAAAGTTTAAGATTCTGGAAATTGTGAGTTCACCTTTTAGGTAGCAGGAAAACACTAGGTAACCAGTTCGCAATGTTCCCATCGAAAGTGGGAAAATGTTCAATATCCCGGAGGGTAACTTTAGAGCTCACGCTAACATGAGTAGGGGAATAGTTACTAGGAATTAACATATTCTCCTGCACGATCGGAGTCGTCACCGGATTTACCACCGACGACGTAGTAGCGGTGTTATAACTACCCATGTAAGGGAAAGGGATTTTGTTGGTCGTATTGAACATGTTGGGCTCCATCACCGGACCAATCGCACCCATGAACAACGACTCAGAATGGCACCCATCTCCTTTTCCCGGCAACACGCTATGTGATTGTATACCTCCATGTAAGGAGGGAGCACTCACGCTAGTGACCGTAGTCGTCACAACACTCGACTGATTCGGCACACTATTAGAATTGAACCACGACTTGGGTTCTGACCGATGCATGGGGTAGTGCGTCGCAATATCCCGTGCATCAACCGACATTAAATTTTCTTTTCCTGCGCCACGGGTAGTTGTAGCGGGTAATATTCCTGAGGAATCGCTACCGGGGAAAGGATAGGTTACCTCTGATTTTTCGCGACTAGATTTTGTCATTTCTTTTCGAATATTTACTATGTCGTTCTGAATTTTCGAAATTTTCTGGTCAGTTACTTCCAGTTCGGTTTTCAATGATAAGTCTGACAAGGTTGACTTTAAACTATCAATTTCGGCCTGCTGTGTTTCCAGTTTATTGTCGATTTTATGTAATTTGGTATCCATTTGTTCGATTTCAGAATGCACATGATCTAATTTACCCTCAGTCTCCTGCTGAAGTTGCTTTATGGACTGTTGAGCCTCGCATCTGACCAAATCAATTTCAGTAGACGTTTGCTGCCTCAATGTGGTTATTGAGGAAGCAAAGTCCAAACATATGTTGTCGATTTTCTGGGTTAATACCTCGAATCGAGATTCGGTTTCTCGTTTCGAGGTGTCAAATTTCTGATTTATTTCACGTCTCATCTCCCGGCTATTATTATCTATTTTTTCATTTATTTCGCGGCTATTTTCATTCATTTCGCGTCTCATCTCTCGGCTATTATTATCTATTTTTTCATTTATTTCGCGTTTCATTTCCAGGCTATTATTATCTATTTTTCCATTTATTTCGCGTTTCATTTCCTGTAGCATTTGTTGCAATGAAAGGAGGAGAGCGTCATTATTAGATGACCCAGTCTTCCTTTGCTTTTCTTTGGGTTTATCACCAATTGGATCCCCATCTCTTTCATCATCATCGAGGTCAGATATCTCCACTGGAGATATTTGGCCTCGGTTCTTCGGGGTACTATACCCTCGTTCACCGTCCAAATCGGGATGTTCATTTTCCTTTTCAGAGGATAAACTCATGGGTTCACGCGACTGGTGGAGCTTTCCTTCACATTCTTTACAATATTTAACTATTTCACCAGCCCGGACCTTTTCTGCATTTTCAGCAGTATCCTCTAAATTAATACAACTGAAATGAATCCATTTCAGCCCACATTCGTGACACCTCACTAGCCTACGAGAGACGCGAGCTCTTTTCTCACTACTTTCTAATGTACATTGTGTACATGAGACTTCCGCGTTCTCGTGTGATACGACTTCTCTATTGGTTGCCATAGCTTACACCCAAAAAGACACAATATAAACACATGCAATTATATACTTATCAACTAACAAGACTTATTATTCAGGCACTGTTCATAAATTAAGGGACTCCTATCTAATTCCCTCCTTGGGTCAACTTCCAGCATTTTCAAATTTTAGAAGTCACTTTAGCAAATTCCTTCATTTCCCCCTTTCTACAGAGAGAGACAAAGATAGCAGAACAGCCAATGACTATAATTATTTAATCTCACTGTAACTTTTAAATTATGCACCTTTTGTGGCCAAGTCAATATGTGCTCGATCCTAAACAGTGTTTAATAAATAATTTCAGATCCGTTACCAGGGAAAACAATTGTTTCCATGGTAACTGTCCTATGTCAACGGTCGCCAATATTGAAAGAAAACACGTTAGCCAAAATTGAAAGAATACGTTAAAAAAATTAACGAAGATAAAAGAGCTAATGTAGAGTTGGAGAGGAGTCGCTGAAATTAATTTTCTTTAACGAGGACGATTACGAAAGATCACTTACTGATTGAAATCCAGATTATTTCCCAATAGAGTAACTTCCAATAAACCTTTTGTTATTGTTAATTATTCCATATCGGACTCCCGAAGAAACTCATCGAAACAACTTATTGACCGTGCCAATAGCGACTACTCTCAATCATGACTCCGTTTTCTTTCATTCAGAAATAGGAAAGAAAGAGAAGAAAGTAGAAGGGTAAAAGAAGGAGGTAGGTAAAGAAGAAAGAAAAGAAATAGGGTATTTTAATGAGAAACAGATTACTGGATAATTCCGGAAATATAGTAAAAGGTCGGGAAAGTCGTTGAAAGATGAATCATTCTAAATGTTATTAACAACTAATCAATTTTGGAATGCTTCGGAATAGACACATGTTCCCTCATACCACCCAGACCTAGCTCCAGGCACCACGATCATGGGGTTGCCCAGACCTAGACCTGGAAATGAGAAAAGTGAAATTTAATTCTTTGTAAAGTTATTCCGACCGGTGACTGATAACTATCCAGCATCTGAACTCTGTCCTCTAGGATCGACCACACATATGAATTAGCCAAGGAAAGAAAAAAAAATCAAACTTATAAACTCAATATAAATTTATGTATCGTATCAATAAGAATTTCAACTTCCTGGAAGAAAGATGTCGTATTTAGGCTTATCCTGCTATTTTTGCTTCACTCCTCGAGCCGATTTAAACCATTAGTGACGGTCCTTCATGACCTAGGTTATTTACCTTAACACATATATTAAAACATGACACATATATTACAGATGTTAATATGACAAATGATATCACTAAAATTACTTATATTAAATCTATCATGCATTCACACGCTCACTCACTCAGGACAGTGTATATATGTTTAAAGGAAACCAACTAACTACAAAGGTACAAATAGTTTATTACATTCATAGTGAAAAAAAAAGGACAAAACAAATAATTATGAAGAAAATATTAAAAGCACAAGTTCTTGGTTATATATTAATAGAGTACATAGTGTTATATTTTAGTAATTTTTTATATATTCAATCATATTGACAAATGGAAAAAAAAATAGTTACATGTATCATATCTTAGGCATGCTAAAGCAAAATGATGATTTGCGACATACGCAAAAGAAAAAAAACTTATTTCACTTAAAAAAAATTGGACAAAGAGGAAAGAAAAAAAAAACTTTTTGGTGTATTAGAACTTATATGAGTCTCTACCTCACGTCGAGATATTAAAATATTAATAATTTCGAGCGTCCAAATCACAACTCACGCACTAGTCGTAGTGTCCAAAACGTTTCGCTCCATTTAACTTAGTTTGTGGTCATTTATATATATCTCTATATGTATATATATATATATCTATTGGTTTACAAACCATTCGTCGTCTATATTTGGTTTGTAACTGGTAACAGTTTATATCTGCAATCGCACACTGCTACGTCTATACCCATCTAGGGATTTCGAGAAAATAACTTTCACTAGAGGAGGTTTCTCCTCTTAGACGGTCTATTTCCAAATTTATTAATCGAATAATTTCAAGTTATTTATCCAACACTGGGACACTTCACGAGACCTTTCATTAGGATCACTTTCGTATATGTTTATACATGGTTCGGATTAAAAAAAAAAAAATGATCTTCCACAGGTGTACGGAGTATGATGGTTCAAATTGAGGATAAAAAAAAACTGGTCAAGTCACAGGATACACATGTAGGTGAGAAGGATTCAAGGTGCACTTTCCACAATGGTTTTAGGTTAATTGTCCAGGGATAATATTTGTTATGATGTGGGTTACGTTTAGACCTGCCGATATTTTTTCAATGCATGCCATTATATAATTACAGAGGTTATCACTTACATTGATTCAGAGGAAAAGGAAAATTACTTAAGTGCACGGCGGTATTCTTAACAAAATCTACATTCTTAAATTCGTCGGAAGACTTCTGGTAAACTATAGCAACCAATACACGTCTAGGGGGACAGACACGAGCGCTCTTACATATATTCATAATACATTTAATATCATACTTTTACTTTAACATCATATTCACATACTAATTACACATATATTTCGAAGTATTTATTTCTCTCTCTATATATATATATATATTTATAATAAATGCGCACACATTTAAATTAATCATCCCCAACAATAAAATTTTACAAGGTTGCAACATTGTCCAAGAAAACAAATGACTTCCAACATTACATTTGGAAACAAATTAAATTTTATCTGATACCGCGCGTCTATAAATTTTTAACTTTTATATAATCAATTCGTGTTTAAATCATGAAGGAGAAAAAAAAAACTTTGTGAGGCAGGCACGTAACACAGAGCATTTCTAGATATAACTAGGTAAATCAAAATACAATTTCTGGGCCCAGGTTAACTACAAGGTAATTGAAAACCAAAACAGAAAGGAAAGTGACCAATGGATTAAAAAGAAACTTAAGAGGAACGACGGTGAAAGAACGTAATCGAAGTGTCGTCAAATACTAAGTCTTTGTTCATTTCAGCGATAGGTCAAAATGTGACGGAGGACCCAATTATTATCTACTTTATCTATGAATCGTGTCTTGCAACGTCTCAGCTGGTAATTTCAGATCAGAGTTGTAAGTTAAATAAATTGTAAGCAACAAGTTCAAAATCGGGGGGGGGGGGAAGGTTGAAAAAATTAAAAAAACTTGAAGAAATGAAGACAGAGAGAGAGATAGAGAAGAAGGAAGACGAAGAATAGGGGCGCCAAAGACTTAAGTGAGAAATAACTAACGCTACAAAGTTAGAAGTCGAATTTCGCTCTCAACAAAATCCATAGCCAAAATATTCTTAACATGCCAGAAAGGGTGGTCTACTCAAATACGTAGACTCAAGGGGCGTCCTGCTGCCAAGGATGCAAGTTCTGTGTCCATCAGATCCCAATCCCACAAGAGTTTGGTTGTAAGATTGAAATCCGATCCCCGTATCCGGCCCAAACCAGCAGGGTCCCGAAAATCCTCCGGAAGGTTAGAGACGGCGTTAATTTAGAATTTCAAAAGAAAAAAAAATCATCCGACCTCTTGGAAACTAGAAGATTCCAGAATAGTAATGAAATTAGAGTAATAGCTAAGATATCCCTAATTAGAATTTGCCAAAATAAAAAAAAATTAAATAAACTGAATTTTGGATCGGTGATTTCAATAACCCAAACATCACCGATGGCTACCCCGCGCAGACATGCCACAGTCTGGGACGTCGTTAATTTCCCTCGTCTAATTAAACTAAGAAAAGAAATGAAAATACTTAAAGGGACTAGGGGTCGACATCCGGGTACGCGAAAATAAATTTCAATAACTAATTGTTTTGATTCTGTACCCAGTCAGAGCTGTCGCCTCCATGAACATTGTAAGCTAGCCTGAGTAGGTAACGTGAAGAAAAAAAAAATCTCACGGAGTGGTACATTCTATTTTTAAAACCGACCAGAAGATATGATTCACTACAGCCCTGTTGTCTAACTACTATTGTCTTTTCATAATTTATTATTCAATATGTCTAGTCAGCGATTATATGATGCTACCCATTCTATCAGATGGTATTACTATGGTTGATTACTATTATGACACATAAACTACAAAGTATTACCGTAGTCCGACTATATATCGCCCTCCGGTCCGCGTGATATTATGGTGCAGGGGTCAGAACCTGAGATGTTTGTAGTTACACGTATCTATTCAATATCTATATATCAACACGCGGCGAAGTATTCACTGGGCTACTATATATTTAACTATATGGGTGTCCTATATTCTATATTCATTTACTACAATATTCATATACTTATTAATATTCATATTCACATTAATATTCATTTGCCACGACGCTATATTCTACAAACACCCTGTTTCCTCTATCTACGCCCAGCCTATTTACACATTTCATCATAATACTTTAAAATCTATAATCACTACAAACATTTCCCGCTCCGATCACCGCACGACAACCTCACTCGAACCCAAGACTCTTTCATCCCACACACAATACTATGTAATACCTGGTAGCTTTATTAAAAACGAGAAAAAAAAAATCCTACGTATGTTCACTGAAAATAGAATTATCTGCGATAATGTTTAATGTTTACGAAATTTCTGCAGCAACAATTGACTTCTGCAGCCACGAAGAAAAATGAACATCTAATATATTTTCAAAGCGAAGAACTAGCATCATATCGCCCGACTTCTGTTAAAAATTTACGTATTGTTTATTTATTTAAATATCTCGATTTCTAGACTATGCAGAATGTTGAAACTTTCAGAATATATTAATTTTGGGTCACTTGACCTAACTGTACATTCATATGGGCTGTGAATTATACCTTCTAGGTTTTATTTCGAAAAGAAAGGTCAATTTCACGGAAACTAAATCACTAAGCACCTCGACAGAAGAATGGCGGTTAGTACTGACTTTTGACACTAGGGCTAGCGACGATATAATGAACCCTTGAACAACTGAATGTGACCTTGTACACGGAATTATTATACTATATTACGTTCACTTAATGACGGAGTAATAAAAATTTATCGCATAGTAAATACTACACTGTCCAACACACTCTTTCATCACTTAATTATCACTATCACTGATGCTACATTACAAATATACACCTACTACTCGAACTACAAGACACATCATGCCACATTCATACTACACACTACATTAATACATGTTATACTAATAAATATACACAGAAATCATTCAGATTTCACCATGTTAAATCGGCTCTATGAAAGGTAACGAAAGGAAAGAAATGAACAGGGCCAACTGGCCCTTATATTTACTAAATCACATTCTTGAAATCAACCTGTTTAATCGATGCCCTGAGGGGACATATCGGAGTATTAGCTAGCAATAGGACCCCTGCCCTGAAGGGGCAGGAACCCGGAAACAAACTGAATGTTCAACTCATCCCGCTGGAAGCCGTACTCCCAATTTGGGAGTCAGATAGGAGCCCTTACTGAAATTTACACGTGCATTGTGATTACTGGACTGACTACCACAAAATTAAATACCGCCATGTTACTAATAAATAAATACAAAAAGAAATCACATCCACTACATACACGAACACAAACGGTAGTGAGGCAGGCCTTACGTAACTAGAAAAGGAATAATTTTAAGGATAAGAATATTTTAAGGGAGAAAACACCACTCCTCCGAAACTGTTTATAGATTCCTAAGAAAACTCGCAAACTGATGCACTTTACAAAGCCTGTCCATAACTAACAATATCTGCACAACATGGCGTCATCTATTTTTTATTTCTTCAGTCCGGTTTTTACTAGGAAAAACTAACAAATTATGGCTCCGTAGCTTCCTGCTTGGTAGTTATTCGACTATTATATTAGTTTTACCTTTTACTGCAGTTTTTCTCACTCCGTTGCGACCTTTTAAGCTCGACGATCGAAATCTGGCTGTTGTCAGCAAGATTTTCCGGCTTGGAATGGAATAATTGCGCGCTAATATCATCGCGTGGGTTTATCAGCCAATCAAAACTAAGCATTTTGGCGGTGGGGCTTTGAAGCGAATAAAATTTGGTAGAATCTGGATTAAACTAGTTTTTAGAAGGACCTAGGTATCTAAAAGAGAGGTGAAGGGTGGTCCTGAAAATTCTGTCGAATTTTAGATTGGTTATTTGATCTGGAAAGTTCCGTCCAATAGTGGATCTATATTTTCGGATAGCACTGACACCGTAAGAATTGTAATAATCCATTTACATATACATATGCAAGACTTATAACTAATTTAAAATATAAATAAAGATATTGATTCCCAAAACTATCATTCCCAATGAATTTTTTTTACAGTTTTTCCATGTTAATTTGAAATAGAATAACAAATAAAATTTACGGATTATCTGAACAGCCAGAAATTTTTTGTTAAACGTCAAGTACAGTCGGTGCAAAAAATTTCGGGCACCCTCCTATTAAAAACATAATTTCATTAGACTGTAATGGCATATTACAAATATAAAATTTTGAAAATGGTAGCTAAAATACAAAAATAATTTGTTCAAAATGGTAATTTTGAACAAATAAAAAGTCACACCAAATAAAAATGTCTAACTTTCAATGAATCCTCTTATATAAATAATCCCACGGATGTACGGGCATGACAACACCTGCCCGTACACGAGTCTCGAAACATAAGAGGGGTCGCAGCGCCTGTAGTTCATAGAGGTTCTACCACACTCGCCTGTAGTTCATAGAGGATGCCGTAGAACACCGATCTTGCAGCTTGCGACCCTCACCTCTTGTTAAAATATAAAAGAGCATCCCTTTACTTCTGAGAACGAGGTAAAAAGCTACTATTCAATCCTGGTGTGGACAAAAATCATTGGCATTATTCTCTGACGGATTTGCAAGACATGCATTGGTGTAAGTGCGTGGGAAGGAATGAGAACTGTGGCATAGATGACAAATTTACCTATCAGAAACAAAAAGAATTTTGAAAATCGGTTAACACGTAAAAGGTCACAGCAAATTAAAAATGTGTCTAACTTTCAATCAACTTTCGTATATAAATGACTCCTTTGTCCTCTTAAAACAGTAATTTTTTTAATGTGGATCATGTGTTCGTTTATTTGTAGTAAGGTTCCAGTTTCATATTCCTAACTTGGTGGAGTCGTAAGATACTCAATTTTTCGCCTAAATTACGTGTATATATCCCCACTCTACCTTAGGATACGCATTTTAATCAAATTGACATGTTGAAAATCCAGTTCGAAGTAAGTGATTACTATATTACAAAATTAATTTCAAGCAATTCAACCATTTTCCGTGACTCAGTCGCCAACAAGATTAGTTTTATTCTTATATATTACATATAAGGTAACCAAGAAAGTTCTGTCGCTTTTTGAGGAGGTCTGTATTCAATTGGCCCTCACACCGTGAGTTCAATGCGACTGGAGATAAGGCGAAGGTCTGTTGTTGGTGTGGGTATATCCAACATACTACCTGGTTATTCAGTTCAGTAAAACCGTGAACTTGCGTAAGGACAGAGTGAACATGGGACCTCCACACAGCGTCATAAAGGCGTGTATGCTGTACGAGTTTCAAACTGGGGTTAAACGCCGCTGCAGCGTGGCGGAAGATCCGGCAGGCCTTTGGTAAGGGTGTCGTGACTACGCGGAGAATACAGTGGTGGTTTAACAAGTTTAAAGACTGTGACGAAACACTCGAAGACACACCACTTGCCGGAAGATCAACACATATACAAAATGAAGATCTTCAGGCAGTAATTAAGGCGAACAGCGGCCAGACATGTAAGAAACTGGGACTACAATTCAGTGTGGGTGGAGAAACCATTCAGCAGCATCTCCACCAACTTGGGAAGCACTACAACTTGGCTCGATGGGTCCCACACGATTTGACTCTGTGGCAACGCGAGCAGACACCTGTGTTTCTTTGCTGTCTCGTTTGAGGAAGGAGCCATTTCAGTTCAGGGTGTTGACATTTGACGAGAAATGGGTCCTGTACGAAGCTCCACGGCGCCGTAATCATTGGTTAGCATCCCATGAACCGGTTCTAAAACAGCCGAAACCAGCTCTGGACCAGAAAAATGTCCTCCTGTGTGTTTGGTGGACCACTCGAGGCATCGTGCATCGGGAATTGTTACCAGCTGGTCAGAGCATCAATGTAACTGTGTAGTGTCAGCAATTGAATTGTGTTCAAGAAAAACTCAAAACTCTAGAGCCAGCACTTCTGAATCGCAAAGGTCGTCCTGTTACAGGAAAACGCTAAGCACCACGTGGCTAGGATGACCGGGACATCATTCTACGCCTTGGATGGGAAACACTATTGCATCCACCATACTCCCCGGACATTGCACCGTCCGATTATTGTCTATTCCATTCTTTGGACAATCACTTTAGAGGACGCCAGTTCATATCTCTAATAGAGGTACAAAATGCACTTGATAACTTCTTCGCTTCACGGCCCACCAAGTTCTACCGCGATGGAATCCGTGGCCTTCCAGAACGTTGGCAAGAGATCGTCGATGCTGCTAGATACTATTTTTGATCTTCCAGGTACGTCTTAGGTGACATGTCGATGTTCGAAGGTGGTGAGTGAAAAAGTGACAGAACCTTTTTGGTTACCTTTATAAAAATGAAATGAGAAAAATAATTGTGCACGACATTTTATTCTACTTCTAAGGCTCGTTCAACATGGATGGTTATTCCATACTAGTGTTCACAAAACTCAGCTTATAGTAGCGCAACTCAAAAACTACAAAAAGTCATTATAATAGTTATTGCAACTATCGCAAAGTTAATCGCAAATTTTGCTTTAACGCTAACCGTTATGGAATGTACCCAATGGAAACACTTATCCCACGATTTCTTGTAATAAAAATTTTATCATTGTTATTCCAATGTGTAAAATAGCAAATACTGTAGCATTTTTCATATCATGGGATATTCAATGGTATTTTTGGAGATAGAACATGTTCTACATATTTCTTAAGATTTTAATTCTCTATTTTATTTTGCCTGGAAAAATCAAGAATATATATACACATTTATATATACATTTATATCCTCTCGGGATCAAACTTGGCATAGTGGTAGTCCTTCAATTGTTGTTTAAGAGTGTGGAACATCATGGTGTGCAGGTTTTCGGTTCCCAAGTTACGGCTGGTCAAACTTTCGAAAACATGTAGTTATACACCGTACTGATTGAAAATCATGCTAGTAAACCGTGACCTGCTATAAATAAACGTGTGAAGGTTTTTGGTTCCCGAGGAATGGGCGGTCAAATCTTGGGTCACATTTTTTGAAAAAACACCAACCGAACTCATCCAATCTGAATCAAACTTATCATATTGGTAGGCATAATGGCGTGGAGATAGGATCTGCTATACAACCATTTGAAATGTTTTTGTTCAGGTTTTTAGTTCCTAGAGTTATGCACAAAGATGTAAATCAATTCACTGGGCGTAATAAACATGTAATAAATACTGTTTTAATAGCAATTAAAGACCAGCCTTGGTCAGGAAAAGATCAGATCAAGGAGCGTATCTCACTTGTTCGCAGCATTTCTTATTCCATGGTATGTAAAAGGAAGAATATATATATATATATATATATATATATATATATATATATATATATATATATATATATATATATATATATATATATATATATATATATATATATATTGTAAGGAAAAAAATGGAAAAGAAGAAGTGAAATGGTCCAGAGGTACAAGGGCTGATCAGAAAGTAAGGTTACAAAACCTGCATTGAAACATGTACATATATTGTTTCATACAGCCAATACAGCCAGCAGATAGTACATACATTAGGTTATTTTTTGAAATAGTTTTCATATCGGCTGAGGCACTTGTCGCATCGTGGAATGAGTTTGAAGATTCCCTCGTGGTGAAAATCCTGTCCTTACGTATTCAGCCACGTTGTCACGAAGTTTTTCACCTCCTCGTCTGAAGCAGGGTTGCCACACTCGAGATTCGCGATGATGCCAAACACGGGTCTGAATTATGCTAGATTTTTGTAAATTATGCCAGATTTTCAAATTATTTTTCCTAACTAATTTTAAAGACCCACCTCTACGTATCTTCATTATTTTAATGAAGTGTTTTAACTGTATTCATGTACAAAGCTAATATGACGCTGTCAGGAATAATCTATATTATAAAAGAGAACGTACAAATCCTTTGTTCCCTCATCACGCTAATACGGCTGAACCAATTTCTTTTATTTTTGGGGGGTTATTAGGATTTGGACCCTAGATGGTTTTTATCATATCACTTTAATTTTTAATTACCAGTGTCTTGAGATAATTGACCATTCAAGTGTCCATAACGTACAAATCCTTTGTTAGTTCATCATAGGTAAAAATAAACGTATTTATATGCAACCCGCATGACCGTGTCACTCGGCGGGTTAACATAAATGACAGGCGCTATAATGTTAACATTAATGCAATCTTCTATGGTTTTTATCATATCAATTGAAAGCGAAAAAGTAAAAATTATCTAAGTAACAAAGTTTATTGCGTTCCGGGGTGACCGCAGCGAAGCGGGGCGGGTTAACATAAATGACAGGCGATATAATGTTAACATTTACTGCAATCTTCTATGGTTTTTATCATATCACTTGAAAGCGAAAAAGTAAAAATTATCTAAGTAACAAAGTTTATTGCGTTCCGGGGTGACCGCAGCGAAGCGGGGTGAACGCTGCTAGTTATGAAATAAATTGGTAAATGGCACATTATAGGATTTAGATTTTTGGGCTTTCGGCATCTAAGGCCATTTAGCCCTTCACGTTTTGAGGAATGAGGAAGGTCGGAAGTTCGAATTTATATTTTGTGAATGGATAACATTTTAAGAAATATACACCAAATATGCCGCTTCCGACACCGCTCTCTGACGCTCATATCTCTGCCCTCTCGAGCTGTAAATTGAAAGGGACAGAAACATCTCAGATAACCACACATTCAGATTTTAGTTGACAATAATAAAACTATGGGTAAGTAAACGTGTTTCGCAGAGTCAGGTTTTGTTATTTTTTAACATTTCTCTGAATTCAACAATAAATTAGAACCGCGGAAATACTGACTGGTTTCATTGCTCCAACCATCGCTTTAACTAAAAAGAATAATTCACGAGGGTCCTTGAACCATCTAAATTTTCGCTCTTTTTTTGTTCTCCAGAGGTAAGAGTGAAATTATGCTAGATTCGGCCAAGATGCTAAAGTCAAGATGCTAGATGCTAAATGCATGTGAATTATTCTAGATCTAGCACCAAGATGCTAGATATGGCTTCACTGGTCTGAAGCGAAACGACGGCCTTCTAGATGCTCCTGCTGATCCTCGTCTTGCCCTGAATGAGCTCCTCCACGTGAACTGTGTTCAAATCTGTTGATGCAATGCTGGATCTATCACTGCGCTCCTCGTCGGCGACGCTTCCTCTACCAGATGCAATCTTTCGACACAATTCTGCGATATGCTGACGAGACATTACAGTCTCTCCGTAAACCTCTACCAGTTGCCGGTGAATTTCAGCCAAGGTTATATGTTTCGCCAACAGAAATCGAGTTACTGCCTGAAATTATTCGCAAGATTAGATTTCCAAACGAGTCGCCATTTATGTTTACCTACAACTAGCGCCATAGGTGGCAGGTGGCTGAAACTCTGCACAGTTGCCAACTCTATGTAGTAAAATGACCGCACAGTCCTCATTCTTCTATAACAGACGAAACTCCAGAAATAACGGTCTTGTAACCTTAGTTTCTGATCATCCCTCTTACTATTATTATTGCATTGTTGTAATAGCCTCACATTTTAATCAGGGAGCCGTAATTGAGGTATTCTCTAGTATTTTGTTTCTTATAAGTCATGGGATGAGGCTCATCAAATTGCTAGTGTAAATATATATGTTGTTTTTATGGTGCCATAGAATATCATAAGGGTTTCATGGTGGCATATCTGTCAGAAGAAACCTTAACCCTCCGTGGTCACACTTATTTTTTGTAACACGGAAGTCACACTGGGGTCCAATGGACCCCAGAAATTTTTCTGTCTTATTTAAAGTTTTAAAGATTTTTTTTTTTGCATTTATTTTTGTTTTTACTATTCTGTGATAGACGCAGCGTACCAGTCATAACAACAGGCAGTGTTTCCATTTGAATTTACATGGATGAGGAAGATTTCAAAAACAAGAAAATAAATCAGAACTAAAAGTAATTTCTCTGGGGTTTGTCAGACCCCAAACGGGCGTAATGCTAAGGGACAAATTATTTTGTTATCTAAAACAAACTATTTAGTAAACAACTGTGATCCATTCGCTAGTTTACAGCAAGAATAATGTTGATACTTCTTTTTAATGTTTAATATGTACGGTAGTTTTCTATAAATCTAGTAACGTAATTCTATATCTAAGTTTGTATATCTAAAACAAAAATATCAAGAATTGTATTTATTTGGAAAGAACCTGAGCTTCCAGTTCCATGACACATTTGCATTTTCACTTACGAGGAAGGTCCATAAACCGTGAGAGTTGAATTTTGATGAAAATTAATGACAAGATTCAATTCCAGTTACTAAGTAACGTAATAATAGTCACTCGATACGCAAGTGCTTCGTTGAGTTGCTACACCGATGCCATCTTGAAATCCAGTAGGCAATGTCCAAGAATACCCTTTTAGCACAAAAATGGAAAAGCTTTGTGTAAACCGAGATAGAGCATCGCCAGTGAATGATCGCCATCTTGAAAGGCGCCATATTGAATCACAGTCAAACATTATAAATGACAAGGGGGTCATGTGGGGTATCAAATAGCACTGGAATTTACTAATGAATCCATTTCCGTAACCAAAATTCACATATCTGTTTTCACTTCAGAGTTAAGAGCTCTCTCACTCACAAGAACATAAATAAACTGTGCGAGTTAGATTTGTGTTATGAAACGTGTTCCTGCGACCAGTTGCAGGGTTTTAACTAATGCAGTGGTAACAACTTGATGTACCATAGCCACTATACCAATCAACTCTTGAGCCTAGTGAGAGAAATCGTTAATTACATTGAAATGCCTGTAGTGAAAAATGGAATAGCAGCATGCTACAAATTATACCTATTTCGAAGCGCGATGAAATAGAATGGTGGTCGATGAAAAACATATGTTTAATAGTACTGACGAGCAGAGAATACCAAAAAGATTGTTCGAATATATATTAAGAAAATGATGTAAACTGGTGCATATTAGTGGTCCGGATTTCACTATAATCAGCAAGTCCACGCCTCTTTTAGCGTAGCAGACATAAGTGTGGGACGTTAAACTGAATCAAGCCAAAAATCTATTTTAGGTAATTTTACATTTAACACACTTTAATGGTCCATTATAGTGTGTTAAGGTTTCTTCTCCGATGTTGAAACCTTAAGCAAAGACCCTCATTTTTGCAGAAAATTGCGCTCTTTTCCAATACTCATACTTGACAACCTATAATTTACCGCGTATATATACTATGTATATACTTAACCTATAATTTACCGTGTACGAAGTTAAAATACTTTAATGTATTTATTGTCAGTTTGTCTAAATAAAATCGATTTATCGCTGACGCATTGAACAGTGGAGGGGATTTAAATTACCAGTTCACAGCCTATTCTTAGAAGATACACCTGTGTCTGTTCTGCTATTAGTGATAAGACAATGTATACACATCTAGTAAGAATAGATGACAATAAATATTATTACAAGATTCAATACCAAGTTGCAATCCATAAAACAAATATCTTTCTTTTTTTCTTTCTTTTCTTTTCTTTTCTTTCTTTCTTTCTTTCTTTTTTTTTTTTTTTTTTTTTTTTTTTTTTTTTTTTTACGTTCAATATTAAATAATTAAATATCTGCATTTTTCCACCTTTAACGATAAAAACCTCGCTTATAATAAGTGCGCTTATAAAACTGTGATAAATAACCAATTGTAGCAGGTGTTCCATAAAGTCCGAGGTTTTATTTATTAGTTGAATCACGTACAAGCTTACAGATGACGAGAAGAACCATAGCAGAAGTAGTGTGACGTAGGTATGGGGTCGCCCACTTTTCGCACGGGGTTTTAAATGACACTACGGAATAGCACACAGATAACTACCCGGAGTAGCAGACGACATCTAAGTATAGACCACACCTCAAAAACCGAAAATGGACTTGACCGTGTCGTTGACCTTTCCCCTTTTTCTCGTCATCTGTGAGCTTGTATTTGACAACTCAAGAAATTCATTTTGGGACTTTGTGCTTTAATACTCACAATGAAATGTATGGCTCTTTTTGTTTAAAATACTCTTTGCGAATGTGGTGAATTTCCCCAATATTGTACTCCGTACTATTAAAAACTGACAAAGTAGACTTATTAGTTCTCTTGACTTTAGACTATTGTTTAGGGTATTAAGACATAGCACGCAGAATTTAGAGAGTTTTCCTACAGGCAATAATTACAAAATGGGTGTGCAGTGAGGTGTATGGTGTCTATCTCCGAATGATAAACGGTAGTAGTACAGCAATTTTGGTGCTGGTAGGTTCGGTACGAACTCATTTGTTGGACCAGTGAAACATTCGTTCCTTGCATAAAATGCGAACAATTAATCCGATAAATGTAGTCAACATTTTAAACCAAGTAGTGGTAGAAACATATAGTGTTTTGAGTGAGAATGGAGTAGAAAACAAGACATTTACAGATACGTAGAGAAAAATCCGTTCTCCGGACAGCGGTATATTGTACAAATATACGGTATCCATGCTTACTATAGAAATCAGAACGAAGCATACGTTATCCGTATGCTACATAGGCACTGCCCTTAGATGTTACATCATGCCGTTGCAGGATGTCTGACATCTAACAGTTTTCCGTATATCACATGCATATACTTATGTTACCTTCGTCAGCTATATATTATATACGTCGATTTGTATGTGAGATACTGACCGCCTACATTGTTTCATACGGAAAGTACGTATAGATGGAACACTTATACAGAAAGTATTATAAAACATACGTTTTCAGTTATACGTCTGCTGTCAAAAACTACAGGAATTACTCATGTAACCTATCTTTTTAAGTACGCCACCTACAATTTTTTTCTCAGTGTACATTGCTTGCAATGATAGCAAGCAAATATGATGGTGACGTTTCTTTAACAGTTAGTGACACATTAGATGTAGACAAGGGCGCCGATCCTGGGGGGAGCGAGGGGGCCGGGCCACCCTAAAGCTCATGTGGGCCCCCTATTGTATTTATGAGTATACAATAATTGGCATAATTTGAGTGCCATTTGTCTTAAAATCTTTAGATATATACCCTCTGCATCTAAATGGGCCCTTACAGAGAAATCGGCGCCCTTGGATGTAGACACTGACACAGAGAGTGAACATGAAGATTCGACAAACGAAATGGATTTGGAACAGATAACTAGTCCATTAATTAGTGACAGTGTGACAGTGAGTCTTCTACGAGCAAGTATGAGATGTCATCTCCAAGCCGGACAAAATCTGTACGTGTAACAGAAGCTGTCGTCAACAAATACAAACAAATTCAGGAGCACGTTGCGTTATTGAACAGAAATGGGAAACGCAACACTTTTGCAGCTGCAATGAAGAAATTCAAATGCAATACGGTGTTTGTGTATAAGACTTTGAAGTTCCATAACAAACCTCCTCGCTCTCATGTAATGTAACTACTAAAATACGAAATACTAAAGACATTCAACATTTATCTCACTAAAGGACTTAGGGTCCATGATTATCATTTGAAAGCGTGGATGTGAGTGAGGACAGTGAGGAAATTGAACTATCCATTCCGTGCTTATCGTGGTTTCATTAACAAATTAAAAAAAAAAAAAAAAAGAGCACAGGATTCACTCACGAGGGATTACTCAATTTGTAACGAAGAAAGATGCTGAAAATGTAGGTGAATTATTGATAATGCCAGAAAGGTTGTGATTAAAATTAATAAAATAATACATGAGAAACCGTACAACAGTGAATGAATCTTTAATACTGATCAGTCTAGGTTTGAGTGCGAAATGACCTCTGGCAGAACTCTGTCAGAAATAGACCAGAAAAATACTACAGCAGTCGTTCAGTCTTTGGTATCAGTGTCCCACGCATATGCTATCCAAATTCACATTTCCCCAGTACGGCTAGGCACACACACACACACACACATATATATATATATATATATATATATATATATATATATATATATATATATATATATATATATATATATATATATATATATATCGGGTGTTGCAAAATAAGTGTTACAACTCTTGGGAGGTGACTCCTGCCACTGAGACAAGAAAAAAAGCTCTCTTCAACTTTCTGCTATCGGACATAGTTTCAGATCTACAAGGCGCCGAAAGCGTGGGAAAATGACTTTCGGACGCCAATAGTTCGGAAACTATCCAACATAAAGAGGGCGGGTAAAAAATTCACTGAAGAAGTCATACCTGCTCTATTGAATTTTGCATGTTTCACAACCCTAAAGTGCACGCGCAAGGGATTCTCCATAGGAACGTAGGGAGTCCCGGATAATCTGCCAAATGAAACTTGGTCTAAATGGATATGAATTGATAGGCTTTCTACCAGGTAACAATAATTCGTTTGTCTTAAGTCGATATCTGGAACAAATACAAAATGGCGGACACCTTTATGCCCGTTGTGTGTGGTTGCATAATCGCCAGGTACGGATGCTGACCAACAGTGACGTTCTGAGTATTAATTGTATCGAATTTGTACTCAAATGCTCTAGAAAGACATCTGGAGTGTCGGTAGAGCATAACAGATGAAGCAGGGTGATTCACATGTGTGGAAACACTTAACGAAAAATGCCCAGAAATGCACTCATACTCAGTAAACGTGAGTTCAAAGCGTCGGAAATGTAAGGATTAGCGTCAAGAACATGAAAGCCATTGCCAATTCACCAATAATATTCCTTCAAACCGATGCAATATGATGTGCACGGTTGCATACCAATAAGGATGCAACAACTGAGTCCAAGTTGAAATTGTGCAATGGACTCAGTAAGAAACTGGGTAAACTAAATGAATGTCACTAGTGGGATCGCATGATCGATATTGAAATGTGGCCAATGTGTGTGTTGATATCAACATGTAACTAATGGACAAATGTCAACATGTCACACTACTGCTGGGACACCATCTCACGTGCGAAAACTAGGAAAATAACGTTGTACATTCTGCTATTACATCTGGTGCACCTTTTGGTAGAACGTAACTAGAACACAATTGTATCAATGTCCCTCTTTGTTTGGGACATTGTCCCACAGTCGACACATATGAAAAGAAATCTCTTAATGCATGGTTCAAACTCTGATAGAGCGTGAAAATAACAAACTTGTATCATGTCCCACGTCTTCTGAGACATATGATGTACTCGAAATATAGGAACAAACCTCCAGAAATTCGTATCTTACACACAGTGCACATGCCAAGACAAAGACGAAAATGAACCGATTTGTCACATTTAACACTACAGCTGGAACACCATACACATGGAAAATAAAACAATATGGGAAATAGGAACAAACGTCTTAAAGCTCTGATTGTTTACAACTGTCCAGTAGGAGTAACAAAATGAAACACACAAGTATGTCGGGAGGCTGTACAAGAGGGCTTGCCAAACAAAGTGGGTACTCCTCAAAGAAATGAATACAGACAAAATAAGGCTCCTTCGAACCTCAGGGCTAGAGCGCTCGCTTTTGCTCGCGAGGTCGCAGTTTCCAATCCTACTGGGAGCCCACGGCCTCAGATTCAAGACCCGAGTAGTTATTTTCCTATTTTTCTCACGTGGGACGATGTCCCGGCAGTAGTGGGACATGTTGACATTTGTTCATTAGCTACATGTTGATATCAACACACACATTGGCCACATTTCAATATCGATCACGCGATCCCACTAGTGACATTCATCTAGTTTACCCAGTTTCTTACTGAGTCCATTGCACAATTTCAACTTGGACTCAGTTGTTGCATCCTTATTGGTATGCAACCGTGCACATCATATTGCATCGGCTTGAAGAAATATTATTGGTGAATTGGCAATGGCTTTCATGTTCTTGACGCTAATCCTTACATTTCCGACGCTTTGAACTCACGTTTACTGAGTACGAGTGCATTTCTGGGCATTTTTCGTTAAGTGTTTCCTCACATGTGAATCACCCTGCTTCATCTGTTATGCTCTACCGACACTCCAGATGTCTTTCTAGAGCATTTGAGTACAAATTCGATGCAATTAATACTCAGAACGTCACTGTTGGTCAGCATCCGTACCTGGCGATTATGCAACCACACACAACGGGCATAAAGGTGTCCGCCATTTTGTATTTGTTCCAGATATCGACTTAAGATAAACGAATTATTGTTACCTGGTAAAAAAACCTATCAATTCATATCCATTTAGACCAAGTTTCATTTGGCAGATTATCCGGGACTCCCTACGTTCCTTTGGGGAATCCCTTGCGCGTGCATGGTAGGATTGTGAAACGTGCAAAATTCAATAGAGCAGGTATGACTTCTTCAGTGAATTTTTTACCCGCCCTCTTTATGTTGGATAGTTTTCGAACTATTGGCGGTAGAAAGTCATTTTCCCACGCTTTCGGCACCTTGTAAATCTGAAACTATGTCCGATAGCCGAAAGTTCAAGAGAACTTTTTTTCTTGTCTCAGTGGCAGGAGTCACCTCCTAAGAGTTGTAACACTTATTTTGCAACACCCGATATATATATATATATATATGTGTGTGTGTTTTCAGGAGCCTGAATGCGTGTTCGGACCCAAATGAAACAACAGTTAACTAAACAGACACTTTTCAACATTGTTAATGATGCGAGCAAATCAGGTAAACTCACTCGCGAACACGTCAAATGGTGGCTAAAAGACGTGTTTATTCCTGATGTGAAAGAGGATTCCCTGCTGTTGCTTGACTCATGGAGTGAACAGATGGGTGAAGACGTGCGAGAATTGTTACATGGGAAAAACATTCGTGCAGAAGTTGTACCCGCAAAGACCACAAAATTTATTCAGCCTCGGCAGTATAAGCTAGTAATTCGGAAACTTGAGGATTATTTTCGACATAAATTCATTGTTTGTGGTACACCGAACAAGTTATATGAAAGAATTTTCATAATTAAAATGCATTTTGTTGTGTATCAACAATTTTGTGCGCCAGTTCTAAAGTACATGCTTGCATATGCAAGGCAGAAATGTGGGTACGTCACAAGAGCAATAGTTGGTTCATTTACAAATAATCTGGAGACTATGTTGCGAGTAGAAAATAGTGTCTTTTGGTCATGAAGATTGTGCTGTGTGCTAATCACTTCGTTATGGATTTCCATCATCACAACTGAAAAGCAAAAAGGTTAGTAGATTAATATTTGCTTATGTGCACCAGGTTATATTATTTAAAAAAATCTATTATCTTTCTATTAATTTTCTAATAACTTCGAGACATATCCTTGTGAAGTCGTATGTGCCGTTGCACCTAACTTATATTACAGCATTTAAATGCTATAATCGCAACATACACTCTCATATATATATATATATATATATATATATATATATATATATATATATATATATATATATATATATATATATATATATATATATATATATATATATATATATATATATATATATAATGCGTTCGAAATAGGTATAATTTATAGCATGCTGCTATTTCATTTTTCACTACAGGCATTTCAATTTAATTAACGATTTCTCTCACTAGGCTTAAGATCTGATTGGCATAGTAGCTATTCTGCATCAATTGACTACTACTGCATTAATTAAAACCCTGCAACGAACGCATTTCATAACAAAAATTTAACTTGAACAGTTTATATATGTTCCTGTGAATAAGAGAGCTCTTAACTCTGAAGTGAAAGCAGATGTGTAAACTTTGATTACAGAAATGGATTTAGGAGTAAATTCCAGTGCTATTTGATACCTCACATGACTCCCTTACAATTTATAATATTTGACTGCGATTCAATAAGGCGCCTTTCACTGGAAGTATTCCCACATATAGATGCTCTATCCCGGTTTATAATTGTGAAGTCAGATCTACCAAAAGCTTTTCCATTTTTGTGAAAAAAGGGTATTCTTGAACACTGACTATTACTACGTTACTTAGTAACTCGAATTGAATCTTGTCTCTAATTTTCATCAAAATTCAACTTCAACGGTTTATGGACCTTCCTCGTTAGTAGGTTTAGAAATACCTACAAACTATTTTGATCTTACATGTAAATATCAGATTCTACATATTATATTTTTTCTTATATTCTAGAGTTCTACAAATGCTCTTATTCAAATTGAGAACACTCCCACATATACATATATATACAGGGTGGTCATGCATCAATGACGGAAAATTTGGGAGATGAAGCTACAGGTAAAAACAAGTAAAAAATGTCATATAAACATTGGGTGAATGCGGCTTCGTTTGGACGCTAGAGGCATCTGAAATGCCACCTGCCGAGGCGGCAATTTGCAATATCGCGAGAGCGGAGAAAAATACGAATGTCGGGTCAAAACATATATATGAAAACCCATCCGAAGAATCCAATTATGCATAATTGATGGCGAAATAGTGGCGGCACCAGAGGGGGCACAAAGAAAGTGAATGAAAGGTGGAGAAAGTGAACAATTTACACTGAAAAATTGTTGTTACATGGGACATGCAGCAACAAATGTTAATGAACAAAGGCAACAATATATATATATATATATATATATATATATATATATATATATATATATATATATATATATATATATATATATATATATATATATATATATATATATATATATATATATATATATATATGTCCCTTATAAAAGGTAATTTCGTGTTACGATACATACACCAACGAAATGCACTCTACGTGACCGTAAACACGCATTAGTGAAAGAGCAGCTCCCTACGAGAACGTTAACCCTTGCCGATTTGACGACAAAGTCATGAAATGGCGTTTCTACATTATAATATAATTTTGAATGTTCAACCGTCATAACGGAGAAACCAAAAGAGACAGAGAAACGAAACTTACATGAAGCTACTAGAGAAAGGAGGATACCTGCCTGTGTATTGACAAACACCACCTGATGAACAGTGTTGCCAACCCAAGAAAAAGTTATGTTTTTTTGTAAATCGAATGACCTAAAGTGGATATCATTATTGGAAGCAGCAATAAAAATGAAGCCAAAAGAGATGGTAAATGCAGATCATTGTTGCAAAGTTTTCGAGAAACAACGTGAAACGTGTTAAATGTAAACACCATTGGCGCACGGAATGTTGACATCCTTCAGTGGCGTAACTAAAAGCTTGGGGACCCACCTGCAGGCAGCGTGGGGTGGAGCCCCTTCTCTTCGTCTAATTTCATGATTTGGGGCCCTCTAATGGCTTGGGGCCCTCCCACAGTGCGGTGTCTGTGGGGCCCTCCTGCCATTTTCACAAACCACACTTCTTAGCTTTAACATGATACCGAATATCTCAGCAAGTGATTTACCGATCTCACATAACTACAGTACTGCTCCTCATGCTCTACCGCCTTGTATTATAGGTTTTAGACTATACTGCACTAGTGAGCGATTCCGAGTTATTGTACCTTTTCCAAACTCAACTTTTCTCTTCTGTTAATGGCAACAGTGTTCATCGGACCCTTCTAGACTTGGAGTCAGCGTAAACAATCCTTGTCAATTTAATTTAAGGTGCACAAAACGTTAGTACCTCACTCCATGTATGCGTCAACGGCGTTTGCATTTAATACATGTTTCACGTTATTTCTCGAACAGTTTGCAACACTGATCTGCATTTACAATCTCTTTTGTCATAAATTTTGTTATTGCTTCCAATGATGATATCCAATTTAGGTCATTCGATTTACAAAAAAACATAACTTTCTCTTGGCTTGACAACACTATTCATCCGGTGATGTTCATCAATACACGGGCAGATGTCCTTTCTGTAGTTGCTTCGTGCAAAGTTTCGTTTCTCTGTCTCTTTTTGGTTTCTCCGTTATCACGGTTGAACATTCAAAATTATAGTATTATAATGTGGAAACTTTCGTATACCGAAGTATCTTGCGAACGAATTTTGTGAATTATGGAAGTAGTCAAAAATTGTTTGCGTTCTCCTCTTTGTCAAAATTTTTTGTTGGAATTTTTCCTTTTTTCGCATGTAGAAAGATCACCATAATGATTAAGACAATATAATTTACTATCTTGTATCTAGCTTCAAAGAATTAAGCAGATATTTAAAACTTTCAGTAACTTTAGAATTGAAAACGAAACAAGCACAACAGTAATGTTAACAAAACCCTCCATTCTTAGTCACATGAAAATATTTATATTAGATTAGATTTTTGGTTGGTATATAGTACGTATGTAATTTAGAAGTAAATCTATTTCAAGTAAGACCTGATTTATGAGAAAGGATTCTGATTTCAACGTTGAGTTTAAATTACGTTTTAATTAGTGAAAATATGTTCTAATGAGACTTATCTTTTTTTTTAATGAGAATGTTTTAAAATTAATTACATAAGTAACTAAAGGCACCAATTCTAATGTTATGCGTGTTTACAATTAAAAACGATAATGCCAATTATGAAAGTCTTGCTTTCATATTAATACTGTATATGTGATACTATTTGTAGGTTAGAAGATAAACTTACATTTGATAAAGCGTATAAACAATGTCAAATACAATTTTTAAATATATTAATACAGTGGGGTACTTATTTTAGTCTTACAGGGTAGGCTCTAGGGTTGTCAGTCCGCCCACGCAGTCGAATACTAAAATCAATTATAAAAAATTTCCGGGTTCGTAAAAAGTCCTTTTCTGTTAATGTCATGCTTGTCAGTAAAAACAGACCAGAATTGTTTAAATTGTGTAGAGTGAAGCCAGTGGCAGATCCAGGGGGGCGATCGGCGCGATCGTCCCCCCAGAAGAGGGAAGTTTTTTAATTTTATATATAAATAAAACCCATCCCAGAGTCTGAAGCTCTTTAAAAAGTAGCTCTAAGTAGCAGTATTACAACACACCGCCCTCCCCCAGAAGTCCGTCCTGGATCCGCCCTGAATGAAGTATCCGTATAAAAAGGATTTTTCGAAAAATTTTAATTTTTTTAGATAGGAGCAAATTTTAAATTATTTTAGATCTTCGGTGATATGATTAATCTTGGCCCACGTGTCAGAGAATCCTTCGTTAAGAATACCACAAGTTTTTTTTGACGATTTATGTGATGTAAAAACTTCTATGGAGAATTCGCCTTTTTGAAAGTTTTATTTCAGAAACAACATTCTTTTGTATTTTTTTAAATGGCTAAATTTATCAAGAAAAAGATTCATATTCTGTTTTACATATCGATTTATATAGTATTGTTTGCTGTCTCATAAGAGATTCGATACAGAATTTTCCAATTTCTGATATACAAATATTGCAGGAAAGACCACTCTTGTTTGAAAGGATATTTTCTGTAAAGAAATTCAAAGAACAACGTTAATTATTTTCTACTGCAATTTAAACATATACTCAAGTAAGTACAACATACACCATTATAATTTAAAAAATAAATAAAAAGTTGCTCTTGAATTAAAATTGGATGAATTAAATAGAAGTGGGAACTTAACCTACACAGATATTTAAAAGTATTAATTCTTATTGAAGCATTTTTCATTAAGAACGGCATTTTTAGAAAAAAAATATAAAGGGAATTACTTTCTGGTTAACATCATTAATGAAAAATATAAATTACTTTCTGTTGTAAAATATAGATAAGAAACGAATTATATTCGTTTTCATATATTGAACTCTCTTAAAATATCACATTTTATAAGAATAAAAAAATCCTTCTAGATGAAATATATATTCAGTGAAAGCCGAAAAACCATAATTAAAAGTAATGCACATTAATATTCTGTGTGTAATAGTTTTATTCCTGTTTATTTGTTTTCTATTAATTTTAATTATCTATGTTAGGAATGATTACACTACACTGGGTCTGAAGAGACCTTCTCTCACGAACTTCATTAACAATGAAATCACTATTATTGAAATTTATAAGCACCCCTGGCCCTTTTATGTCAAACTGACATTATAAACACATATCACTGTTACTATCTTTTAATACATATCAACATCTGTTGAAGTTTAGTACCAATAACATCGAAAGGTGAATCTACAGTTGAAGATGAAATCCAAACCACAGTATTGAGTTACAAATTTCAATTTCCTCCCATAGAGAATCGAAGTCGAGACCCCGTGCACCAAAGGTAAGCCAGGAGGCTTTTGTATCAATAGCGCTGATAAAATTGTTTCTTAATTTTACGACATTTTATTTTTACTAATTATTAGTTTTGTCTTTATTGAAAGAATGACAATTTGGCACTCAGAGCTACTCCCATTAGGAAATAGGCCTTATGGGATTGTTGCGTTAATTTCTGCACTTAATTCGTTGTGGGTTCACATTATTTCGTGTAATTGGTGTAATTCACATGATTTCAAGCATAAACTCAGTAATCGAGGAAAATGTGATTAGTTTACTTTGGTTTCAGACAGCTCAACTAATCACATTGAGAAACGATCCAAACTAAATTGTTTCTTGTTCATGACTACTTATGTCATATCCACGTAAAACAACAGACTAAATAATAATAATAATCAGTGGCGTATTTAGGGGGGCTTCCAGGCTTAAGCCCCCCCGAAATCTTACTTACTATAGTAAATTGTATGAAATATCTTGCAGAATTTTCACATTTTCAGGCAAAGCCCCCCCCCCGAAAGTTAGCAAAGCCCCTCCCGAAACAAAATCGTAAATACGGCACTGAAATAATAATAATAATAATAATAATAATAATAATAATAATAATAATAATAATAATAATAATAATAATAATAATAATAATAATAATAATAATAATAATTTCATTCAATTATACTATTATTATTTGAGCTGTTTGATCCCAGAATAAACTACCTACATTTTAGCCTATTTCTGAGTTTAAGCATTAAATAATGTGAGTTACGGGTATCCTACACTGTACTTCATGCCACAACAAGCTAAGTGTAGAAACTAACGCAACGAGTAATTACCCATTTCCTTATTTTGTTTCTGTATCAATTGTAGCTATCGAACATCAGTGGTCCATATTTTGGCTGGCCAGTTACGATGAAAGTACACACATTCGAAATACTTGTTGTATTGACCTTCTACTCATCGGTGCGTCCTGTCACTATTGCTGAGGTATTGTCAGTAATAGTATTGCACAGAAAATGGCTGCCTATTACGTATTTCTGTTTTCTTCTCACGGTATGGCATTAAATGTATAGTATGAATTTAAGTATTTTTTTGAACCACGTAACAAAATATACTTTACTCGTTTGTCTTAGGTTGCAGCTTATGTGTCCACGAAGAGAACATTTAAAGCAGTTATTCTAACACTTAGCAGTTGTTCTAAATAAAAATGAGAATCACAGTAGATTTTCTGAAGCATTACGTCTATTGAGTGAACTAATTTTTAAGTTTTGTTCCAACTCAATTTGTTCACACTTTTTCTAAGAAAGTTCAGAAAATTATCAGATTATCTACAAAACAAGGAGATCACGTTGGCAGGCTCATTTTAATTATGAAAGACGTACTGATGGATTATTTTACTGATATTCGAAACACAGCCGAGGAACTCCAAATGTGGAATGAGTTTTTGACTATCGGAGAAAATAATGGGGTATCTCTACGTTGTCCAATGTCCAGAGCACGATCAGTACGCCATTATTTAAGCAGTATATTGTGACGGAGAAAGGCAAATGCACCCAGCAGAACCGTATATTCCAGAGCCTAATCGAACAAAAATAGAAATCGTTATAAATAAATTAAAGAAAGACAAATCTCCGGGAGTAGACGAAATTCCAATGCAGCTGTAAACTTATACGTGTCTGAGGTCTGTCTTATCAGGTAAATTATTCTACAGTGTGTATTCATTAATCTTTATTTTCATGTGCAGTAAAGGCTCTATACCTCATAAAGTATGTATTTTTCTAATGTTTAAGGTAATTGAACAGTTTATTCTCTGTTTTATTCTCAAACAACCAATACATACAAGTACAGTACTGTATTTTCTGAATAAACACTCGTACTTATTTTTTAGCCCCATTTATGATAACCCTGTATTTTCACAAACTCGACCACCCTTCCTCCCACATTAGGCCGAGTTTTGGAGACTCTACTGTAACGTCTACTCCAGAAGGTTGAAAGAAGCAGAATACAAAAATCAATCCAGAAACACAGACCAGAAGACATTAATAGAAATAGAGGCCTCTTTAGCACGTTCATCTAGAATTGATAACATTCGTAACTATGTAGAATGAAGCTTTTACAAAATCTCACTTTGAGAATAGAGAAAAATCTAAAATTGAAACATTTCGTTTAAGTATAAAAAGAGTGGCCCAAAAGCATGAAAATACATGAATAACTAGCAGTGTCACAAGCTGTATATTACATGAAGGAGTTTTGCTTGTCACAGAACGTGAATAATTTTATTGAATCTATGAAAATGTTATGGGCGTGAGGTCGAGTGAGTGTGATGTTGAAATGATGTGAATTTGAGGTCGAGTGACTGTAGTGTGGGATTGATATTATGAGTGTGAGCGTGAGGTTGAGGGAGATTAGGTCAAAGTGGACACTTTTGGCCTGGGTTGGAATACAAAAGCCGCCCACCTTGATTGAGAGTACAGGTATTTCAGTGTTTTTCACAGTTCTGGTAGAAAAATATTTTGATAGAACCTTTAATATGTGAGACCATGTCGACTCACTATCAAAATGTCTTCCCATTTTTTAATGTACATTGTTTCCAGTATAAATACCTAAACTGATTATCTGCGTTATTTCAATGCAAAAACAGATAAGTAAAACAACAACAACAATAACAACTTTGCCATTACAATTGAATACGGTATAAACCGTATGCATCACTTGAAAGTTACAGTGAACACACGCATCTTTCATGAGGTAAGTATAACATATTGCCATAGATTATTATAATTATTTATACATTCTGATTCTAAATGTATATTGTTATATTCGAATCCATAGTCCAACAGAAATGACTCTATTCTCCTGATTCGGAGTGTTTGTGATATTATAAAGATTGTTTATTTTGTCAGTTGTGCAATATTTTGTAATGGACTAACCAGTGATCTAGTCAGAAATTTGTTCTAGGGGGTGTGTGCATCATTTTTACGGAGAGAGCGAGCTTTTTACATACTACAAACCAGGGGTAAAAGTGAGGGGGACACGGAGGGCGTCGTCCCCCCACTTCCAGAAATTATTTGTGGCGTCCCCCAGCTTTCTAAAAAAAATTACAGTGGGCAAAGATAAGTACGGGGGACGGCTTGACGTCATGCGTCCCCTACCTTTTCAGATCCACTTTTACACCAAAACAAAAGTGCCTTCTTTCAGGATATGAAAGCATTAATAAATCATCAAGAATATATGCATATACATACTAAAAATTATTATTTTCAGTATAGTTCCTTATTGAACCATTGATCTTAACAGTGCGTGAAGTTAGAATCACAGATTGTAGGAAATGTACCAATAAACTGTTCAAAAGGACCAAAAATTGTTTATGAAAGTTCATTACTTTGACTGTGTTTATACGGGTATAAATGGTTTAAAATAACGAAGGAAAAATAAGACACTATTGCGCAATAACACAGGAATAAATTTGAACTTTGTGCATCCAGCCAGGCAAATGAGAGCAACAAAGTAGGTAATAAATTTTAGTTGTTTATTTTACTCTGTTGACGTGATTTAAAATGATTTTTAATCTTTTTCAATGCATTTTTCTTTCATATTATATGAGAAACTTTCATTTGCTGTAAATATTAAAGAAATGTAAACAAATAACAGATTAATTCCATTTGAAGATGTCAGGAGATGACTTGTAGGGCCATGTCCCTACTTACCGACGACGCCACACTTCTAGAAATAATATATTTAAAAGCAATGTCAATATATTTAAAAGCATTGTCAATATATTTAAAAGCATTACCAATATATTTAAAAGCATTGTCAATATATTTAAAAGCATTGCCAATATATTTAAAAGCATTGTCAATGTACATTGCACGAAGATGAACTCATATTATGTATTATACAGGATGATCCTGATCCGTGCAAATTTCTCTACAGCATTTCTTCTCTCTCTCTCTCTCTCTCTCTCTCTCTCTCTCTCTCTCTGTCGCAGCGAGTCAGTTAATAATGTATTGGTCGATTATTGAGTTATTGAGACGATTCAGTGTCGGTATTACTGCCGCTGGAGCGTGGTCGCATTGAAATGACTACATGGTAAATTGAAACATACACATTTTAACCCTAGATTACTATACTGGGTGAAAATTCACCCAGAGTTTGCTTTCGTAGAGCGTTACTAGAGGGTATCATAACCTAGTTTCATGTAGCTCCTGGTATTCTCATTTTTTCTGTACAATATGTGACCAAGTGTCAGCGTCAAATACAGGCGGGTGGGTGATTTTTCACTCAATCTAGTGTTTGCGTTACTTTTGATTAAGCAATTGTGGCTAACAAAAATTGAATTAATCACAGATTTCAATGACTGCATAACACGTAGTCACAAGCCGTATGCTGTAAGAGTAAGAAGTGTTCAAGAAATAAATATTTTCTTAATACGCACTTTAAATTTTTAAAGTAAAAAAAGTGTGAATTTTCACCGAGTCTAGTATTGAATATAAAGAAAGACAACGTCTCATAGTTTTCTCAAACGCACCTTTCTCGTATTGTAAAAAAAAAAAAGGTGTATTTGAATATATGTCGAAAGAAACAAAATACACACAATAAAAACTTATTGAAATATTTGTTTCAGTTTTATAAACATTTTGGGTAAAGCATAAAAGTCTTATTATTAGTGATCAGACAAATGCTGACTAATGTTTTTGTGGTGAAAGTGGGATTTTAGTTCATGTATGTTTTAAACAGGTTCCCTTTGATATTATTTACCGAAAAATTGTCCTTGAGTAGCATAAATATATTTATCTTAAAATATAATTATTAGCTTCAAATAAAGTAAATCATACCTAGAGAGAAAAAAAAAAGGTAAACACAAAATCTGGGTGAATTTGCACCAAGTCTAGTATTAGAAGACAAAAAAGAAGTTCAGTAATCTAGGGTTAATATGAGTGATTCATTAATGAAGGTATACTCCATTTCTGTAATTGAAACTATTTTGTAATTTTGTTTGGTATTTATCCCATACGTTACGAAAAAGATGAAAAGATTTTTCTTAAAATACTAAAAAATGGGAGAATTACACAAATAAAGAAAACTTCTTAATAAACGTGATCCACAAAAGTCTCCATTTAGATTTAGGGGTACAGAAAATCAATTTTTGAAAGGGCTTAACTTAATGCAATTTAGCCCAAGGTTTAGTTCAAGATATTCAGAAGACAAATTTTCCCAAAAGTTACGTGAAAATTACAAAACTTATCTTAAGCTAATTTTCACTGTCACCTTGAAAGTAGTCACCTTGGGCTTATATCGATACATTTTCCATTTATTGGTTATCATCTTGTAAAACTGTGTCATTACTACGGAATATCATCTACACTACAACATCTACCTGGTTGCTTACAATGTACACATGATTACAGGTAGTAATTTGGTATCAAGCACAAGTTCATTTCTATTAAAATGCGTATCCTAAGGGAAAAGAGGGGGTTCCTGATGTATGCCAAAAACAGTACTGTTATTTCAGATTTTGCTTTGGGGGGGGGGGAGGAGACATAATTATCTAGCAACATAAGAGTTTCACGTTCTATATACTTCACCTATTTTCTTTAAACCACGTCGTAGCAGCTCCAGCTGAATGGACTGACGCTTCACAAATAAAATAAAATAAAATAAAATAAATAAAAATAAAAAACAAAGCAAATAAAGCTGGCGTCTCACTGGGGGCTCCCCCGATTTACCCATGAACGGCATTCGTGCTGGTATCTGCCGAATTAGTCATTAATCACAACTTCTTAGAACCGGACATATTCACATAGGCGCGGACATTATGCTTTCATGGTAGAAAAAGTTAAGAACAAAGTCTCCGTGATAACAGACCCGACAAGTTAAATCTTAAAAAAAGAAAAGAGAAACAACTCTTGTCGCCTTTTCCAGAAGAAGCAAGGGACTAGAAATACTAAAATTTTAAAGAGCTTGTTCTAAGTTTTGAAGTTTAGCAGTACTAATGATTCTTTTTCTACGGAAGAAAACAGCACTAACGATGGACCAAATTTGATGAATGGTTACCAGTGTTATAAAGCGAAACATCATCTTTTTTTCTTTATAGGTATACTTTTAAATTTGCATAAACAATTTAAGCTTAAAAAAAAAAAAAAAAACTTTAAAGCCAATAGGCGAGAAGAAACTATGATGAGCTTGAAGGAAATCTAATTCTAGATTTCAACATATTTACAAGTTTCAAGGTCCACTTTTTCTTCTATGCGTAGGTGTGTGTGGAGAAAAATCTGATCAAATATTTTCTGTGGCTCGTATTGTTCTCAGAAGATACGAGACAAAACAAAACCATGAACAGTACGATAAAGCCATAATAAATGATTAGAAACCTTTCTAAATGTGTACGTGAATAGAATGGAGAAAATAGTTGGATCGAACGAGGAACCAATAAAGTGATGTTGGAAAGAATTGGGGAAAGAAGAGAAATTGCGAAGTTAGTTAAAAGTGAAAGAAAGAAAATACGTGGTGTCAGCTTTCTAGCCACGAAAGAATACTAAACCCGGGCGCTATATCATGTTTCCCCCTTAAGATGTTGGATATAGCCAATAATGAAATTAAATAAACGAAGATTTACTTACTTATATCTCAAATGGGAAACAAAACGACCGTTTTTCTCCACATACCCTTGCAACCCTGCACAAACGTCGTAGAAATCAATACATCTGATCTGGAAGGGAGAGCGAGTGATAATCTCAATTGTTTTCTCTCGAAAACAAAACGTTTGTCGTTGACAGGGAGAGAGAGAGACGAGATTGGAATGGAGAAGAAAATTTTGGCAGTGAAAAGAACAGGTGAATAAGCGGAGGAGGGAGGCAGGCAAAAAAAAAAAAAACTGATCAGGAAGTTGAGCAGACGGGAAAAGGGATATTGGATAAAGAATTTTTCTTCTCTTTTTCGTTTTATCAGGATCAAAGTTACGGAGTTTTCCTTCTTTTTTTTACTTTTTCGTAAAATATTTTTAAAGTTTTATATGTTTACAACTCTATAGACGCATAATAACTACTCTTTTACCTCAGAAATATTTCATTCGTTAAGAATCAGCAAACTACCTTGGATAGAAATGGGAACATAGAAAGGGTAATTCGTAACGAGATTCTGCTATTTTAATAAAACAAAGAATATTTCTACAGTATTAAATTAGCAGCTACGAGCATACTTTTATTTTATTTTCATTTCTTGTATTTATTTAGTTATTTATTACATAAGACGAGATCTGTTGTGAGAAGTTCGGAGTGTCGATGTTATAGTTGGATCATATTCAACAAGGTAAATATTGTAGGTTAGGATAATAGGTTATTTTATCCTGGTCCATTATCTCTTCTTCTTCATAAATAAATGGTATTTATTTCTTTTCATTATTCATTCATTCATCAGCATCTTTATTGGTGCACCGGACGTGAACATCCTTATGTGCTACAAATGTAAAATATTTTTGTTTGTGAATAGTTTCATACATATACCTAGGTAACTGATGTGTGGAATAACAATAATATGACAGCAATAATTATAGTTCTTTAAATTGTCTCATGTGATTTGGACCCCATGTTAAACTGTAGCCCCATGTCTCATATAGTCTCGCTGGCGAAAGAGACACTAAACTAAAAATCAAATCAAATCTTTAAACTGTCTATAATTTAAAATTGTTATAAGCTATAATTATCTTATTTTCCGTCTTATGTTCCGTCTTGTAGTCTGTTTATATTATACTGTTCGCCGCCATTTGCGTTAAATATTCTGAGAGTAGATCTTAAAATTGAATTATCACATTATACGTTATTTTTATAAATTGAAATAGATATTGCAGAGAACAAAATGTAGTATTGCCTGAAGTATTACTAAGTATGTAATTAATAATAAATTAAATTGATAATCAATAATAAGATAATTAAGTTTGTTCATTAATTGAGATTATTACATTTGTTAGTTGATATTTTGTTCCTGTTTATTACTTACCCAATTTTCACTATTCACTACGTCCTTGAATATTTCCACAATATTAGTATTTGTCCACATGAAATAATAAATAGATAAATAAAACAAAACAAATACTCCTATTTACATCTACGCCATCTCTCATTCCTTTTTTCATTAGCTAAACTATCATTATGTAACCTCGCTTTTCCTATATTTTGGATTGACTACTTTTAACTCTCCAAATCTTAATTGGCTTCTTTGCCCTTTATTTGTATATTTATATACGTAATTCTTTATTTAATTATTATCGTAATCACATTTCATAAGCATAGCTATATTTATTATATATTTTAGAAATAAAGGAACAACAAAACACTTCACAGATTCTATGATCATTTCCAGCGATATATTCAAGAATTTATTTTAGGGAGGGAGTTCAAATTCAATACGAAAAGAATATTAAATGTTCTAAAATTAATCCTAAAATTAGACTGAACGTACAGACGGGATTTCGGGCGAGGGTTCCCACCCTGCGTACGCACCTGACCATTACCAAGATACACAACTTCCGAACAAACATCTTTCTGTTTTAGATTTCAACAAGAATTGCAGTCTTCAACTTGCTTACCAGCATATCATTGTACCTTTTACTTTTTATTGTTGAATCCTTTTCAGGTAATGTTCCAGGATTGGCTCCTGTGAGTCCCAAAACAGAATGGGTCAAAACCGATCATTTTCCTTGCAGGTGGTTGACTCTAAAATTTCTTCTTGACAGGAGATTCGGGATGCTTTCATTCTATGCTCTGGCGTTTGTTCTCTGGTTCAAAGTGATGAATCCACGTTTCATCCCCAGTGGTGATTTAGCTGAGAAACGCTTCACCTTCGTTAGCATAACGGTCCAATAGGTGCTGACAGATTCTCACACGGTTTCGCTTCTGCTGTTCATCGAGCTTTTTATCAGAACTCATCTCGCACAGACTTTGTGAAAGTTTAGCCTGTTATGCATGATATCAGATGCAGAATCATGATTAATCTGCATATGAGTTGCCGCTTCATCAACAGTCACTCGTCTGTTATTCAGAATCAAGGCACGGACTCGTTCGATAATGTCATCAGTTGCTCCTGTACCTGGACGCCATGCTCTTTCCTTATCCTTCGCGCTTTTTCAACCACTTTTGAACTGTTCAATCCACTGGTAATTACTTCACTTCTCTGTGGCAGCACGTTGTCATCGTATTGTGCTGAAAGTCTTCTATGAATTTCCTCTCCAGGTACACCATGATACCACAAAAAACAGATGACAAAACGCTGTAGACTGTTTCAAAATCACAGATTTCATGCTTTTTAAAGTGCCGTAGGCAAATCATAGTCAAAGCAAGCAGATGGTCTTTTCCAAAGAATTTGGGCATGCTAAATTCATTTTCACCGGTTGCCAGGCTCGATCTGTTCTCGTTTTTGCGCTACGGTGCCATTTTCCAATATAGCCATCTCCGTTTTCAAAAATTTAAAATTAATGAAACTTCTTCATCTTTATGTCAAATTATATGTTTTTGTGGCTAAAATAATTCAAATCTGCAGTCCATTTTGCACAGGAGTGACTGGACTTTATGTTCAACCATATTCAATGTGGTTGCCATAATTTATTTCAAACTTAAAATCAATGGAAATTTATCATCTTTGTGTTAAACCTTATATTTTTGAGGCTGAAGAAAACGCATATCTGCCGTCCATTTCTGCATAGCAGTTACCAATTTTGATATTCTGCCATTTAAGAACACAGCTGCCATCATTATTAAAATTTTACAAAGCCCTTCAAAATTATTATGACCTTTATATAAAATTATATATTTATGAGGCTACCGGTCAATTTTCACGAAAGTATTTGACCTGTAAACATTTGAGTTGAGTTGAGTTTTTTGAGTTTAACGTCCGTTTCAGCAGCAAGGCTATATGAGACGGTACCTACTGGTTAACGTGGAATCCGAACCACATAAGCTTCCGCCGGGAATCAAACCCTGGTCTCCCACGCCAAAGTGTAAGTATTTGATAGTCAAAGTTGGCAACTGGTATATCTTCAGAAACTTGAAAATTTGCTATGATAACTTAGTCTGTTTACATGGCTCATGCCAACTATGACAGCTAGTGAAAGTGTGTGGCTCACATCAAATCAGGAGGATACTTTTATTCCTTTTTAAACAAGCAAACAAATCAACAAAAAAGCTTAAAATACAGGAGCAGTTTGCAGAATTTTTTAGTTGATATATTACTTGATATAAATTAGCAGTACGTCCCATGCGTAATTTTCATGCCAGTTCTGGTGAACTTATATGCAGAGAGTGCAGATTCTCCTTCTGTTCACCCGAGCACAGAGAGAAGGCAACTGGCAACTTCACCTGTAAGCATTTCATTAAATGTTGCCTATTTTCGTGAGGTACAATCATACACAGTATGCAAAGTGGAGGACTGTGTATTTATGTGAGATACACCAGCTTCGAGAAGAGGTCAGGGCTGATTTTGAGAATTGTAATTTTGTTGTAAAAAGAGCAAAACAAAAATTCAACCAAATGGACCCAAACCACAGCAAGGAGTGAATGCATGCCATATTCAAGAAAAGTGGTGGAATTGTTGGAATCACCAAGACATCATCAGCTCTCAGCCGACGGACCCTTCCATACAACCTGTGAAGTCACTTGACTACTGAGACAAAGTGTATCTATGGAATTGGACGGCAAATTCCTTCACTCACAATGAATGCAACAAAGGCGAGCAGAAACTGGACCATAAAGATGAAGAAAATCTTATGAAAATCCTCCAAACATTAAACTATTTGCTGAGAATACACCTGAACATCTGCAAAATATTGCAACAAAGGACATCGTCATACAGCAGATTGAAGACAACCTTATTCTTGCTCAACATAAGTGTAATAACAGCTTGTTAAATTTGTTGAGGAGAGGGTTTTGCCTGGCTCTAAGGTTCCTTTTAGAGATCGTTTACCAAGGAACATGTATCTGCCCTTTGTTTCTCTCTTTGAAGTGAAAAGGAGAAAAGGTCAGACAAGTGATCATAAAGTAATCCAAGCAACACTAAGTTCTAACACCTCATCATTGGCATAAATGCTACAAATGCCAATATTAAGAATATACTCCAGCACCTCCTGCACTTACAGTAACCTAATGGTGATCTACGGACAGGACAGAAGTCACTTCTGATGAATACTATGATTGTTGAAACACGATGTCCTACAAGCCTTGATCCAGCAGTCTGCATTGATAATTAATGGCCAAGCTTACATATTCGCATTGGGAAAGTCCCCGAAAGCAGAAATCTTTGCTGACTTTGCTGATGCGTTTGTTGCCTGTATACTTCAAATTGGAAGCGCATTCTGTCGCATAGACGTTATGCGTTGTGTTTGATAAGTAATTTGACATGTCAATCAAAGAAGGTACCTGGAAGAGAAGAGCTAAGAATGTAGCACCAGTGAGGAGACACATACAAGACAGGCGTGTCCCTCTCCCAAAAAACTGGAACAATTTTGTGGCTATGAAAGAAAATAAATCTGGTTTGGCAAATTTCCTGTCTGAACAGCTCATTCTACAGGCTGCTCCAAAGAAAGCCATTCTTGTATCAATGGTTTCACTGATGAAAAGCAGGTTAAAACATCTCCTCTTGTCAATACAAAAGAGTTGGAAGCCCGACAATAGGAAGCTGACACGTATGATTTTGCATTGTATAAAGAGCCATGCTTCCTGTATTGTTGTAGCTGCTCAAGACACAAATGTGTTTGTTCTTCTGTTAACTCATTTCACAAAGATGTCATATACAAAGATCTGGATGAAGTCAGGAACTTCGAGAAAAAAGAAGTATATTCCAGTTCATGATATTGCGTCGCAGCTTGATGATAATATAATCACCAACTTACCAGCTTTCCATTCTGTAACAGGTTCTGATACCAAAACTTTTTCTCGCAACGTCATTTAAAAAATTGGAAATATACATAGCAAATCCACATCTTTTATCAAATTTTGGCCAACACAACTGGATCAGTGAACGATGCACGATCAATACTCTTTACACAAGGACGTCCTCTGGAATATCTGCCACCAATCAAACATGTGCTCTCCTTTCAAATCAAGAGGGCACACTATCAAGCAAATAAGCAGTATCTTGTGTTGACCTCACCTGAGACTGCTGGATGGGAAATCAAGAATGACAGCTTTATTCCTACTTTAACATCCCTGCCATCGGTTCCAGAGTTTTGCATTATACTTATCACCTGTAGTTGTGCTACACAATGTAGAACGGCTAACTGCTGTTGTAGAAAGGCAAAACTGAAATGTATTGCTGCTTGTAAGTGCAGCATGAGCCAGGACGTCTGCAGGAATATTTTAAGACATTATGTGATATACATTCACTTATTAAAATTGATGTTCTTTCCTTCCTAAAATTTAATTATTTGTAGTTATCAGATCCTGTGTGTAAACTTACCTCTCCATTGTGTCTCACAAATGTCTGATTCCAAGGTAACGGTACACATTATTCCAACCACATTTTCCTCAATTCTTGCAAAAAGTATTTTGGTGAAGTAAAAGAAATGTTCTGGCCACCTCATTCACCAGAGTTTAATTCTATGTATCATTATATTTGTGGAGAGGTGTATGCAAACATACAATATATACAATATGATGTCTTCAGTACTTCAGTATGCTTATATCTGGAAAGATATGAAATTAAAGCCCGGTAACCACTGAAAATGAATTTAGCATGCCCTAATCTTAATGACGGAAGCCATATTGGAATATGGGTGAATAACAAAATCAATCATTCGTATGCACAAACAGACAATAGATTTGAAATTTCCAGCCTCAAAAACATATAGTTTGACGTAAAGGTCATTAATTTCCATAGATTTTGAATTTTTAATGATCATGGCAGCCATTTTGGAAAATGGCGCCATAGCGCGAAACAGGACAGATCAAGCTTGGCAACCGGTAAAAGTGATCTTAGCATGCTGAAATCTTTTAGAAAAGACCATTTGCCAACTTTGACTATCAAATGCCTACGGGTGTTAACTTTTGTGAAAATTCCACTAATCTACTGTTCTTCTTTGGTGCACACACAGAGTGGTGTGGCCATATTAGTTTCGCAACAGCACAAAGCAGACTGATGTGATAACACTGCAATCCACCACAGGCAAATCCAACGGTGAAACCTATCGTCTAGTGAGCACAGGATGCCGTAGGGCTAACCTGAAAAGCAATAGAAAAATATTGCAGTTACTTATTGACAAACCCTCGTATATGCATTAAGTCATCCATGTAGAAAGTTGGTTACATTTAACTAGAGAAAATAATCTTGTACAGTAGTAAGTTTATGCATTCATTAATAAACGATTTAGGTTGAGTTACATTCTTTATCTGCGATGAACTCGTCTAATATAATTTAAAGAGCACAACATAATGCTTTTCCGAAAAATATAAATGTAAAGCTCGCAAAAATAACCAAACATTTATTTAATCTTGTTTTAAGTACGTAATTGTCACTCTATTACTAATTAGAGTCAAGACGGTACCTGTGTTACATTGGTGGAAGACAATTACACACCTTTGAAAATGAAATGATGGCTTGAGAGACTTGCTTTGAATGACAAAACTACTTGAAGCAATATTTCCTGTTCGCTAGATAGTTACCTCCCGTACCATCCACCGATTATCCCACTGTTACTTCTAACAACAACTATAGACACGAACAGAGTAAATGAATTGCTGGAATCTAGTTGGAAACTTTTTTGTTCTGCACGCTTGATACTCGTGAAAATTCATGATAGACCTCCCAATCAACATAGCTGTAGAATGGGTTGCCTAAAACATAGGTGCAAGTGGACGAGTGTATCTCATAGCAGAGAACACCAAATTTCGTCCTCAAATTGCTTTGTGAAAGATTTTGGAATGCGTCGAACTCGTCGGTGTAGTTCTTTTTCAACTTTTTCAACTAATAATATAAGCCATATCAACTAATACATGACTGTACAATGAATATTAAGTTTACAATGATCACACGGCTAACCCATTGAAAATCATATGGCAAACATTTTTTTTTTTTAACGATTTGTCTGAGTACGCTCTAAAATGTTGTATCTATCTGTAAAAACGTAATGATTATCTTTTGTAATAATACAACATAAACTATTCGAAACCACTATTGGACAGAATTAGATAATGAATAAGTTCCTTTAATAGGTAACCCCTATCATCGTTCTGAGTGGACTGTTGTTTTTCAATGAAAAATGTCTCAACAACCAAATTGTTTGTTATTTTTTTATTATTATTTTAAAAGTTTTTATATGTTTTAATTGGACTACTAGAATGTGGTTAGAAAACAAAGTACGAGTTTATGACCCGTAACATCCCGAGAAAGATTCCGTCCTTTTCTACGTCTTGATGTAAATACAGAGGCATAGGCACCATTCACCCAACGTAGCCGAGTCAAAATTTTAAATTTAAGACTTTTTATAAAGTTATCCATGTGGTTTTCAGATTTTCTTCATAAGCACAAAAATAAAGATAGCTTACTGCTGACTTGTGTGGTGAAAATAATTTTTTTTAAAAAAGTTATTTTCTCGAAAATGACTCTAATATGGTATTAAGCATTTCTCTGAACCAAAAAAAAAAGAAAAAGAAAAAAAAGAAAAAGAAAAAAAGAAAAGAAAAAAAAGAAAATCAGCAGATATAACCGATTTCAGAATATATAGAAGCGGCTCCGATTTCTGAATAACATTGTGGAGGAAGCGCTCAGCTATGTGAATTCCGTTGTAAGATGTCCGAGTAAAAATATTCAGACTATATTAGAGACCAAGGAAAATTGGGAATTGGGACTTGGAGGAGGCCTTTAAGATTGTATGACCACCCCCACAGGATCGGTGTCGGTGGATGTAATTTACTCTTAGGAATGAGTTGTGATCATACAATCTTAAAAAACCAGCTCAGTCAATTTCGTTCATAGCTCATAAATAAATATTTTATTAAGAACTTTAATATATCATTTTATTTCTCTTGGAAAAGATTGCAAGGCCACGGTGGCTCAGTGGTAAAGCATTCACCTTTGGTGCATGGTGTCCTTGGTTCGATCCCAGATCGCGTCAAATGAGCTTTGTGGTGGACAAAAATCCTGTGTGGGAGTTTTCTAGGGATTCTCCATTTCCTCCAACTTTTTTCACTCCACTATTTCATTCATTTCTCATCATCATCGTCTACTTTAGCCTGACCGGCATAAAAGTGGGATGTTAAACTAAAATATTTCATTTAAGTTCTTAATACAACTGGAAAGTCATTTATGTTAAAAAAAAGTCGAAATTGTGTATTCACATAATACGAGCAATACGTCTGTTAGGTAAATAAACGATAGGGCGGACAGAGTGTGTTTCACTTTAGTTTCGTGTAAACACGTTTCTTTATCTTCCTTATCTTTTATCCATTTGGTATTTAAAATTCCATCTTTCGGTCATTTTAACAATAATTGTAATTCCCTCTTTCCTTGTAATACATATAACCTTACTCACTTGTCTAGTGGCTAGTGCAGACACCTTTTGTGCACGGAGAAGCGGGTTCGATTCCTTATGGGAGAGCCTTAAAACTTTGATCCCAATATTGTGCTTCTGATTTGTATCTTAAATTATAAGCCCACGTTTCACACGTATATAGCCTCGGTGCTGAAAAAGGCGCTAAACTCCAATCTGTTGTGGACACTATTTCCAATTGTAGCACATAAAGTCACCGTAAAACGTACCCATTATAACTTCAATATGTAGATCATGTCCTTGGATCCCACCTGAAGCAAATAATACCGAAGGTAGATACTGGCGGGAATACTTAATACTTGTCATCCATTCTCTCCTCAAGGGTTAGATTAGGATTTAGCTTTGTGAGCCTTTGGGCTCTATTGCCATGTTAACCCGTCACGTATAACGGATCACATTGCCTGGTGAATTGAAGAGGGAGAAAGGAATGGGGAAGGAAGGACTATTGTCTTAGGTACTATCTCTCTATTTTCCTGGTGTAAATAAGGAAAACCCAAGAAAAACCTCAGTCAGGATGGTTGGTATGAAAAACAATTCGGACGAAGTGTCGCCAACGGGAATCAAACCTGGGACCGCTCACACCAAACGTGAGAGCGTTAGCGACATGCTCTGCTCAATGTATGGAGACTTATCGATGTCCTCTAACGTGATGTAGAGACTGCATCGGTCACGTGTCTGTGGGCGAAATGTTGCCTGAACAAAAGAAATATGTATCTTATCAGCGGCTGCTTGTTGAAGTTGATTAATAAATACATGCGAAATTATGTTCATGCTGGGTTTCTTTCGACATGATTAATAATCGTGTGTTGTTCCTTTTCTTATAATACGTGCTTTAATGTGTTGAATCTTGTCTGATAAGTTATTATAAAGAACAATAGCGATTTTTAAATACTATTATATATAATGTTTCTATCAACTTACGTATATAATTAAATATATTTTTAAATTAGTTGAAGTGTTCCTACTTCGCACAGGAGGAATATGTTTAAGAAAACTATTTGAACTTCCTTTCCCCCGATTAGGATGCGTATTTCAATGAAAGTATAATAAAAATATGCTCATAAGATACTCTATTTCTGGTATAAATTTTGAATCCCACTGCCCCATTAAGATACGCGTTTCATATTTCACATATTTTACAATACTTTCTGCTCAAAAATGAAAATGAAATGAAATATTTCGGTCCCACGATTACCTATTTCAGGCTAAGGGAGACGATAATTAAGGCAAATGAATGATGATAGAATAATTGGTGGAATGAGAAAGTGGAGGAAAACGGGAGTATCTTGAGAAAACCAACGAAATTTTCTACTCGAACTCGCCTGCACATATTACTACTTTCTTAATTAATAATCTTGTAGTTGCGTATTTAAAGGTCAATGGAAATTCTCACGTTAAAATTCTAGAAACTAGGTTTGAATATGTTTTAAAAAGGAAAAATAAAGAAAAGTACTTCTCATGAAATTCAAATGAAAAAAAAAAAAAAACACCGGGAGCCTTATGCAGAGTCGTTTTGACGTGTGATTAATGCCTTACTATAGGTTTGACTAACATGGTTATCAAAAGTGTATTCGGAGTCTCTGATTAGGACGTAATAATCGACGAAGTACATTATATGTGACTAATTAATCTAGAGCAGAGGGTATCCTTTTAGCCACGGTTTAGCTTGTGCGACATATTTCGGATTTCGGATTTCATGTATTTCCATTCTTACAGACTACGCATGCGTACATGTCTTTTCCATAGTTGCCGCATTTATTTTTCTCATCTGATGCATTGGAGTTATATTAGTTAATCATACACAAATCAACTTTTTAGTTGTACTCAAAGTAGACTCTGAATACCAAAAAGTACACCTTCCTTAGTGAAGAGCTAGTATGCCACTAACCAGTCGGTGACTTAATTATTGATTAACGAATTCTCTCTGAATACCACCGATTATCTTTAAACTTTACCCCACATGTTATCATTGAATGACGTTGTTATTGGCGGTTTCTCCCTCTAGAGAAACACTCTCAAAAATTCTAATGTAATAAAAACCTAAGGTAGGCCCCACATCAAAAATATGTGCTAGCGGTCCCGGTGGAAACACTCGATCGAAAAAGTGTAAAAGTTTTTTACAGGCTAGCTATCCTGAATGGGTTTTTCCTGGGTTTTTCTCATTCACACTAGCCAAATGCTGGGATGGTATCTAACACATAGGTCCCAGGGAGCTTCCTTTCTCTTTCAATCCTTCCTTCCTCGGATAATGTGATCGCCGAGGGACGTCATCCCTCACATGTGACGGACTAACATGGCCATATATGACTAAAGCCAAGAAATCTAATTCCTAATCCTAAACCTAAGTATCAAAAATAAAAATCCGCGCAGTGATCTAGTAAGAGTTGGCCATCAAATATGGTTACATTTATTTTCATTTATTTAGATAAAAACGTAGATTATACCAACAACTTTTATATTGTGTATTGGTATAAAAGATATGTATAACTAACAACGCTGTGCTCTTGTAACTACGATCAGATTTCTTATATATATACTATACACTAAAGACTTTATGTGTTATTTCCTTTGTTCTCATACCTTACTACTTTTGTCCCAAAATTTCCTCCCACCGTCTCAGTATAAATTTTCTATCCTTTTCTACACCCCAAAAGAAACATGATTTAAACTCCCAAGTAATACTATGCAGAAGTCTTAAGCTTAATTCACATATAATGTGCTGTTCCCGTGCAGGGTCCACAAAGTTTCTTTCCATACTTTGACATCGAAAATTCATTCAGCTATCTTTTTTAATTCACACATGACGTACCGTGCCCCGACAGGCTGCCTTGAAGAGAAACCATCCCGGTCGTGGATTGTCGGCCGTGATCTTTCGGTTTTCTTCGGTGCACACGAACCGGCACGAAATTGACCAGACCCAAGTAAAATTGTATAGAAAGCAATAGCGGCACACAACAGCATGGTATATGTGGAATGTGCATGGCACACTATGTGCGAATTAACCTTTGTACAAGGACTAGTCCATTCGTTCGTCTGTCAACAGGTATCAGCACAAAAATGGAAACATGGTAAAAGCAAGAAGCAGTTCTTTTTTAGATCGATTCACCGACACAAGAATATATTCCATCTTATCCACTAACACACTATTTAAAACCGGAAGTAGTGGAAATTAACCATTTTCGATTTTAAGAAAAACTAGTAAATAGTGAAGGTGGTTTTCTGCAACCGATTAAGCGTTCCAATATATATATATATATATATATATATATATATTACACCACTATTCTAATCTCTTTCTGCTAAAACCGGAAGTCGTAGAAATATATAATCATTTCTGGTTTCAATATTCATTTTCTTAGCCCAAGAGCAGTGAGATACAGAGAGAAATGACTTTCTGGTATGGTTTCAGTGTCCAAAGAATGCCGGGCAAGTCAAAATAATAGACCCGGTTACAGAAATTTAAATTTATTTTATGAAATCTAATAAATATATTGCGAAACATTTGCTAAGAAAGGTAAACTGTCAAAGTTTTCTTCAAACAAGTGCTCTACATGAACACCTCGCGTAACACGGCACATATGAAGCCGATAGTCTACCTCCAGGCAACGCCATTTTCGTAATCTTTCGAAACGCAGGTCTCACTATAACCTATGTTTATTAGATTTCACAGAATAAATTTCTAAAATCGGGTCTATCATTTTGACTTGTCCTATATGTTCCACTTCGATCAATACTCTCTAGGTAGATCGATTGTGTTAAAAGTGTTGCAAATCTCCGATTTACGGTTTTAAAACCCTTTTTCCGACCGCCGGGACTTTTAAGTTCCATTTTCTTTGCTAAATCATTACAACTTCTGTGTGCGTTATAATGTCGTAGCCTATCCGTCTGACGGGATTCCTGAGTCATCTTTGCACTCAGCATTGTTGAGCAACAATAGAAGCAAAATTTACTTTTTTTGTCTAATGTACCCTCAATTTACTATAATTTACTGTCATATCAAATTATGAAAGAAAAACATAATTCAGTCGGAAAAGGCTTAATGCTAATCGTTATTGTGACAAACTGGTAACAGCGAGAAGCAGTTTACCGATATGAATTCAGCACCACAAGAATATGTTCCATTTCAGATTTTACTCCTCTGTTGCAACCAGAACTTCTACAAATCTACATTTTTTGCTTTTAATATTAGTATTCATAGAGTCAAAATGGCAATAGATAACTAGAAATAGTTATTTGATATTCTGTCTTTAACCTCCTCTCTCTCTCTCTCTCTCTCTCTCTCTCTCTCTATTACAAACGAAAGTTATATACTGCTTTTAGTTTCAACATTTATTTCGCGAAATTTCAAGGTTTACCGTAGTTTCACTGTGTTAAACGACACTCGCTTGTTTAAAACTTGCCCATCTATGTATTGACTCACTTTTTCTTATCTTAAAATGATTTCGCTACAGGAATTAACCATAAACCAATTGTATTTTTAAATCGTTCTGTGATATATTCAAAGATTTTAGCTCGAAATTTCAAAAGTAATGAAAATAAGATGTAACAGAACTAAAGTTTATTTAAATAACTACAAATACAATCCAGAAAAAAAAATCGTTTTAAGAAAATTATACATCAAAAAAGAATTGTATTTCGTTTTCACATTTACAGTAGTGGAAACGACAGAAAAAATACTTCTATTTCAATAAACTACAATTTTGCTTCATCCCTCTATTTCCATCTTATCTCTTGGCTCCACAAGTGTACAACAGTACTCACCGATACAATATCATTAAGTCAGTTTCTTCTGATGAACATTTTCTGATAACTAAGTATTTCGTTCACTATTGATTATGAAGATTTCCACATTCCATCGTCCAGAAGCACTTCTCAACATCATCGGCGTATCAGGTATCAAGGATAGGCTCATAAAATCTAACAGTAGTTCTGCGTTCAAGTTTGTGAATCTCCTTATACTGTAAATTTACATTTTATTTAGATCAAAGTCACCCCGAAAATTCCCGGATCCAGACAGCGTCCATTGTTACCTTCCAAGGAAAAATAGTGCCAATCCAGATAATACATGTACTTCTCATTTGTTTTAAGGTTATACGTATTAATAATTACAATTCTTTAAGATTATAAAGTCCTCAACCGTTGGTACTGTTCAGGGTTAGGGAGTTAGGGAGCTAGTTTCTAAATCAACACTTCTCTAATTCTCATAGTCCTCGCTCAAATAGTGGCAGGAAATGTTATGTCAGCTACTTCTCAAAACTCTTCTTCTTCTTATAACTCAATAGTTTTTAATATTGATAACGTTCATTGTTGGTGGGCCGGGGCGTCCTCCATCCCCTCCCCCGGAACCACACCTCTCCAATTGTCGTGGTCATCCGTAAGATAGTGGCAGGAAATAATATATGTCAGCTCCTTCTCATAACTCTTCTTCTTTTTATAACTCAATAGTTTTTAATATTGATAACGTTCATTATTGGTGGGCCGGGGCGTCCTCCATCCCCTCCCCCGGAACCACACCTCTCCAATTGTCGTAGTCATCCGTAAGATAGTGGCAGAAATAATATATGTCAGCTCCTTCTCATAACTCTTCTTCTTTTTATAACTCAATAGTTTTAAATATTGATAACGTTCATTGTTGGTGGGCCGGGGCGTCCTCCATCCCCTCCCCCGGAACCACACCTCTCCAATTGTCGTGGTCCTCTGTCAGATAGTGATACGAAATATGTGTCTGCCCCTTCTAAAAAATCTTCCTCTTCTTATAACTAAAAAGATTTAAATATAACGTTCATTGTTGGTGGGCCGGGGCGTCCTCCATCCCCTCCCCCGGAACCACACCTCTCCAATTGTCGTAGTCATCCGTAAGATAGTGGCAGAAATAATATATGTCAGCTCCTTCTCATAACTCTTCTTCTTTTTATAACTCAATAGTTTTAAATATTGATAACGTTCATTGTTGGTGGGCCGGGGCGTCCTCCATCCCCTCCCCCGGAACCACACCTCTCCAATTGTCGTGGTCCTCTGTCAGATAGTGATACGAAATATGTGTCTGCCCCTTCTAAAAAATCTTCCTCTTCTTATAACTAAAAAGATTTAAATATAACGTTCATTGTTGGTGGGCCGGGGCGTCCTCCATCCCCTCCCCCGGAACCACACCTCTCCAATTGTCGTAGTCATCCGTAAGATAGTGGCAGGAAATAATATATGTCAGCTCCTTCTCATAACTCTTCTTCTTTTTATAACTCAATAGTTTTAAATATTGATAACGTTCATTGTTGGTGGACCGGGGCGTCCTCCATCCCCTCCCCCGGAACCACACCTCTCCAATTGTCGTAGTCATCCGTAAGATAGTGGCAGGAAATAATATATGTCAGCTCCTTCTCATAACTCTTCTTCTTTTTATAACTCAATAGTTTTAAATATTGATAACGTTCATTGTTGGTGGACCGGGGCGTCCTCCATCCCCTCCCCCGGAACCACACCTCTCCAATTGTCGTAGTCATCCGTAAGATAGTGGCAGGAAATAATATATGTCAGCTCCTTCTCATAACTCTTCTTCTTTTTATAACTCAATAGTTTTAAATATTGATAACGTTCATTGTTGGTGGGCCGGGGCGTCCTCCATCCCCTCCCCCGGAACCACACCTCTCCAATTGTCGTAGTCATCCGTAAGATAGTGGCAGGAAATAATATATGTCAGCTCCTTCTCATAACTCTTCTTCTTTTTATAACTCAATAGTTTTAAATATTGATAACGTTCATTGTTGGTGGACCGGGGCGTCCTCCATCCCCTCCCCCGGAACCACACCTCTCCAATTGTCGTAGTCATCCGTAAGATAGTGGCAGGAAATAATATATGTCAGCTCCTTCTCATAACTCTTCTTCTTTTTATAACTCAATAGTTTTAAATATTGATAACGTTCATTGTTGGTGGGCCGGGGCGTCCTCCATCGCCTTCCCCGGAACGACACCTCTCCAATTGTCGTGGTAATCTGTCAGATAGTGATAGGAAATATTATGTCAGCTCTTTCTCAAAACTCTTCCTCAACTTATAACTAAATGTTTTATATATTAATAATGATAATTGTTGCGGTTCGGGGCGTCGTTCATCTCCTCCCTCGTATCCACACTTTTCTAATGAGAACGTTGCCGGATGAAATTGTTGATGTCTTGTTTCTATCAGTGCTGCTCTTATGTTAATCATTTGAGTAAATAATGTTTTCTATCTTCGTGCAGTACATTCTGATGAATTTAAAGACATTACCTGAAAAATTACCATTTCATTATAGTATAGAATAATTAAGGAACAAAATTAAAATGTCTTTTTTTTAAAAAAAAATGGTAATAGGTAGTCTTTTGATATCAATTATTAATTATATTAAAATAATGCTGCAGTTTGTATGTAAATTTAGCACCGTAATAAAACCAACTTTCTTTTCTGTAAAACATCGTCTTGTGGGTAACATGATTAACACTTTAATGAAACACCTGTCTGCGTCATTTTGTTGTTGTTGTTGGGAAAAAGTGAACTGGCAACATTGTCCATGCTACTGGCATTATCTTTCACCTATCTTGGTTGTAAACCCTTCCCTTCATATTGCGCGTCTGCTGATCAATCTGTGATTGTTTTAAGAGAAACATCAAGTTTTTAAAAAAATTAGGTCTGTGGGGTTGGGTTTTTGTTAGTTACGTAGTTTTGCCTAGCATCTTGGAGATTGTGTGTTTCCAATTACGGATTGGATTGCGTGCGTTCTTGCACTCCGTTATCTACATTGATGAGTCTTCAGCAAGTAGGTTTGCTAAAACGTCAAGAAGTAAGGCGTAAAATCAGCTGCGCAAGCAGTATCGTCCTCTGCTTTTGTTCGTTTACCTTAAAAGATAATCCAGTTATTTAGACTCTCTGAGTTAATTAAGGTCTTGACAGAACAGTGTATAATACCATCTCTTAAAAGGTGGCTGGAGATTTCTAATTCCAGAAGGCATCAAAACAATAATTCAACAATTGATATCTCCTAACAGGACCGGCGCTATCGCATGTGGACCACGTGAATTTACACCAATGTCATAACTAAATTATATATATATATATATATATATATATATATATATATATATATATATATATATATATATATATATATATATATATATATATAGATAGATAGATAGATAGATAGATAGATAGATAGATATAGATATAGATATCTGCTGTAGTAAAAAGTAATCCATTATATATATCTCGCGTTGTATAAGTCCGATCGGGTTCAACGAGATGGCGTTCAAACGATGAGATTGCGTACTACGAACATTGTTCAAATAGTTGTGATGAGTTGACTCAGTGTTGTGTGAGCGCGAGTCAAAATGGACACTAGCAAAGAGAAAATACGCTATATTTTACAGTTTTACTTCGATAAAGGCGAAAACGCAAGCCAGGCGGTTGCAAATGTGAATAGTGTTTATGGTCCTGATACTGTAACAGCCAATCACGCGCAATTTTGGTTTCGTCGATTCCGTCCCGGTAATTTTGACGTCAAGATGCACCATGCTCTGGAAGGGCAAGTGTCGAAAATGTCGATAAATTCATGGACATTGTCGCGTCCGACCGTCATGTAAGCACTGTGTCGATTACCCAAGAGCTAAACATTGTACAAAAAACCGTGTGGAACCATTTGCATAAGGCTGAATACAAAAAGAAGCTTGATGTATGGGTGCCACACGAGTTAACGCAAAAAAAAAAAAAAACCCTCATGGACCGAATTTCCATCTGCGAATCGCTGCTGAATCGCAACAAAATCAACCAATTTCTGAAGCGGTGGGTGACTGGCGATGAAAAGAGGATCACTTACGACAACGTCACGCGAAAACGGTCCTGGTCGAAGCGCGATGAGCCAGCGTAAGCGGTGCCCAAGCCAGGATTGACGGCCAGGAAGGTTTTGCTGTGTGTTTGGTAAGATTGGCAGGGAATTATCTACTATGAGCTGCTCCCGTACGGTCAAACCCTTAACTCGGAACTGTACTGTCAACAATTGGACCGTCTGAAGGCAGCAATCGCCCAGAAGCGACCAGCGTTGGCCAATAGGAGAGGCATTGTGTTCGATGAGGAGAACGCCAGGCCACACACATCGATAGTGACTCGCCAGAAGCTCCGGGAGCTTGGTTGGGAAGTTATTATGCATCCACCGTATAGTCCGGACCTGGCACCGAGTGATTAACATCTGTTCCTGTCCATGGCGAACACGTTTGCTGGTGAAAAAGTCGCTTCAAGACAGGCTTGTGAAAATTGACTGTCTCAATTTTTTGCTATTAGGGACAAGGGTTTCTATGAGAGAGGAATCATGATATTACCTTCCAAATGGCAACACGTTATCGAACAAAACGGCACATATGTCACCTCAATCGGATCATTCTAACTATGGTAAGTCAAGCCTTCAATGTCATGCCAAATACTAAGCTGACCTTCTATTTGAAAACTACATTCATAAATCATGTTTAGGTCATATTAGTTTAAGGTCATATGGATAGTGCTAAATCAAATGGTGAAACAAATCCAAACGTAAATCGTTTGATTGTTCTCCAATTTTTATTAATAAGTATTCTGCCTATTGGCAGGTCCTGGGACTAATGACGTTTTTTCTTTTATTTTCATCTTAATTTTCAGTTTGGGTCTGGAAATATTTCTTCCATTACTATTGTCAAATACAAGAACTCAATTCTCGAACAGTAGCGAACACCTGTTTCATTTAGTTAGTTATCACAGTTTTGATATGAAAACTAGTCTTGTCTTTGTCACAAACAAGTTCCTTATCATTGAAAGTGGAAACAGGTTTTTAAAATTTTTTTAACGAATGTAGAAGGAAAATTAAGAAATAAAGATAAAGGAGTTAGTTGCAAACTGATATATTGAGATTGAAGCTCGATATTGAATTCTATAAAAAGCCGTCTTTCCTCTGTGTTTGCTTTATCTTTCACTAACATAATACATTTTTATTTTTTAAAAATAGACAGAAACTGTATTTGTAGTGTTTAGGCCTTTCTGAGTGCGTGTGCTCTTTCCTTCCTCTTCATTGTTCATGATGGGGTAGCATATTTAAAATTGTGGCTTTCAAAATTTGTTCTTTTTGGAGTAATGGGGAGACGGAAAATGATGCCATTGGACGGAGCGGAAAATTGCCTAGGGCCGGTCCGGTCTCTCCTAATGAGAGTTTGCCAACAGAAGAAAATTCCGAATAACGAACTGGAGGTGAAGAAAGCCCTTTCTAATTGTCTTTACCACAAACATCGTAGCCTAAAAAAGAAATAAATTCATCATGTCTCACAGTCTAATTTGTCTTGAATGTAGTAGGAAAGTGATCGTATCATGTGTCAAAAATTATTGATTGACAAAATACAAATTGAAAGAAGTATAGTACTTGAAGATTTTTATTAACGTTAATATCAATTTAGTTTAAAGTAACATTTGTTATTTTATGAAGTAAAGCTCTAACAATTGCTTTACAACAAGAAAATGAGTAACAATGCATACATGTTGTTACTGAATATTTATGTTAAGCCTATAACGATTTTTAAAATATAAATATAATAAAAGTAGACTACATACACGTAGTTTTACATTTAGGTAATGAAATATAACAGAAGGTTTGACAAACGGAGTGTTTCTTATCACGTAGATTTTTCGTTGTTTTTAGATGTTTCGGTTTAATAGTTGAGTTCTCTCATGGCTAAGTTGTGAGCATACGCACCTTCGGCGCGGGAGACCCGGGTTCGATTTCCGGTGGAGCTCATGCGGTTCCCCTAGTAGCAAGAGAGCTTTCAGCCAGTTGGCACGTGCTTGGCTCTTGGCTTTCTACGCTTGCACTTGAAACGCATGCTTCCATATAGTCTGCCTTTTGTTGTAGTTGGAAACGATGCTTTAAACCCTTCGCAGAGCGTCATAGCATCACTAGCCGTTCATTGGCTATTGATTTGACTTGTAAAACGTTTGCGTCAAGCTTGAATGCAACACTGAATGCAAGGTTGTCCTTATGTAACTTCGTTACTGGGATCCAGATTGCGGCATGCTTACACGTTTTCCAATCAAGTTGGATGCAAGCTTGGCCGACTTGCAATTCAAGCTTACAGCAAACGGTTTGCAAGTTGTCTCTGCTACTAGGTCCACGTCTCATATAGCCTTGTTGCTGAACTTAAATGAAATCAAGTCGGTTTAAGGCGTAAAGGAAATAATATGTATTAGACTTCACCGTGTCTCTTGTGGTTAACTTTGTAAGGATGGAAGTAAAAGAACCATTGACCGTCCGTTGGTAGTTCGCTAATACCACTGACAACCGAGACATCTCTATGCTAATACCCTTTGGAACTTCTACTGATTATAAGAAAAGTTTTGCAAGTCCACAATATCTTTTAATACGAATAAACGTAATTATCTAGTGGGAATCGACAGTTAAAATGCTAAAGAATGTTTTAGACATGAATCACTAAACACATTGTATATTAGTTTCTTTTAGCAAAACATTAAACATTTTTTGACATTGGATAATTAACCACCCTCCTCCTCCCCCCAAAAAGTAGTATACTAAATGAAGGGTCCAGGGGAAAAATATGATAAGTCACATTTTGCAAATTTTACAGTACAACAAATTTAAAGTTTGAAGTTATATATTTTTCAAAATGTCATTACAATGCAATGATTATTGTTGTTAACATTCATTTTAGTTATATCTTATTGTGATTGGATATTATAAAGTATGAAAAATAATATAGTAGTAATACTTTTTTAACAATAAAAAAGTACTGTGCTTTGTTTATCGGACTTATCAGAGTTTTCCCCAAACAATCAGTACTGTCTTGATGCTGATGATTATTTTATTCACAAGATTGCTGTAAGAAATATAATAAAAACACATCTTTGTAACACTTGTACATATTATGAAGTCTTTTCAATGGTGGTTTCTTAATTTACTGTGCCTTTGGAAGGTTTGTGTAGTACTCCACTGCCTTTAAAGAGCAATAGTTTTTCAGTGACTGCAAATCTGCATATTTTTCTTGAGATATCTCCAGGAACCCTAAAAATGATAGGCCTAGGTGAGTTATGCTTTTAAAATTGGTTGAGGTGAAAACAAGATAGGTTAGAGACAGTATATAGAAGTAGTGCTGTCAATCGGGTCGATTCTGACCCGAATCGGGTCAGCTCTTTTCAAGTCACTGGTTGGTCAGCTCGGGTCATGGATAGTCAGCTAGGGTCGTGTTACGGGTCAGTCGAGTCAGCTCGGATCGGGTCACGTGTCAGGTTGGTTCGAACATTTTTGTTTCGGGTAAGGTTCCGGTCGGATTTGGGTCAACTTGAACCGACCCAAAACAAAAATGTTTGACCTAACCTGACCCGAGCTGATTTGACCGACCCGTAACACGACCCTAGCTGAATCTACTCATGACCCGAGCTGCCCCAACCAGTGGCCCGAAAATAGCTGGCCCGGCTCGAGTCGGAATCGACCCGATTGAGAGCACTGTTTATAAGCTAAGTTAAACATTTGTAGGCTAGTTTACGTTAGGGTAGGTTACATTAGTTATTATGTAACGTGTAATACGTTAAAACATGCCATCATAGGCCGTGGATTACCAGTATTTTTCAAATGTTTCGTAAGATCATCAACTTTTCCGCGACCAATACCATGAGGTGAAGCGAATGCAGCTTTACGAACAGTGACCTCCTCTGTCTATCCTTCTTGTACCACCCGCAGTCGGTATGAATATGATGCATTACAATAAGACGCTTCACTCTCGTTTTTCCTAGGCCTACGCCTCTTCACAGGTACTATTACAATAAGGCCTGACAGGTATATGTAATTTCATCATTTGACACCATTTCGTTCATTCGTCTAATGATTTCTTGTTTTCCTACATCATTAACCTTCTCAAAACGTCGTTTGCAGGTGCACTCTGGGCCGGTCTCATGGCTCTGTCGTTTGAGTTTTGCATTACATCTCGAATTCTTCCATTTGAAGGTTTTTTCTTAGATGTTGAAGGTGGAGCAGATTCTTCTTCACTCAGGGAATCATCCATGCTTTGTTGATCATTACCACTGACCATAACAACTAAAGAAACCCACGTTTTACTGTAAACTTCACGTTAACTAGAGCACGTTTCTGAACGGAGACTGTGAACAAGTAATTTCTTAAATGGCCGATATCAATGCTGCCAGTTGTGCAACACAACAATAACCTGGACTTAACAGCGTTTTCCCCCAGAAGGTCGTGGACTTAACATATTCTTCCCCAGGATGGGTTTTCTTTACTCGTAAATATTTTCGGACTTATCATAGTGTTCCCCTCGTCATTAAATCAACAGAAACGTCCGTTTTCATAGAACAACACTGTATCAAAAACAAAAAGTATCGATTTTTGGACTTATCAGTTTCTTCCCCTGGACCCTTCAAATATGAACGCTAAGTGTGGGAGATTAAGTGTGTAGGCGTGGGTGGAAGATTGAGGTTTTTACCTAGTAACTTTTACGAATGCCCTGAGAGCTACAAGGAATTAGTTGTAAGTGCAAATAAAGGATGATGGGAGAATCGATAGACTATATGTGACGGGTCTAATTTCTTAAAGTGAGATCTAAATCACTACTCTGATGTCTGTCCGAGGCAGGAACCTTCACCAGGAATTGAATCCGGGAGAATACACAAAGGAAACACGTGATCCACTTGAGCTACGAAGGACCATGAATCCATAATTCTAAAATACTCATTACAATAAAGAAAAATACATAGTACTATTATCAGAAACGAAGAAGAAAATGAAAATGAAATGGGATGAAATCTTTCGTTTTAACGTCCCACGATTATGCCTTTAAAGATAAAGGAGATGGATGAATAAGGCAACTAAATGATTATAGAAGAATTGGTGGAATTATAATGAGGGAGGAAATAGAAGTACCGTGAGAAAACTCCCGGACACGATGTTGTCCACCACAAACTTACTTGACCTGGGATCGAACAAATGACCCCAAGCACTAAGGGTAAGCGCTCTATCTCTACCACCATACCCCATGGAAACTAAGAAGAGAATTCTTTTCTTACCATCCCAATTGAAGATTTTATTTATATATTTATTTATTTTCAGGTGCAAACTTAAGTCCTATTGCCACATTCCGTAAAGGTTTACGCAAACTTTACGATTCACACGCAACGCAAATAACAGAACATGTAATTTTAAATGCTATCCTGTCTTTCGCAAGCTAAAACGCATTGATTTCCGTTGCGTTGACGCAAACTAGTACGGAATGAAGACATTAGCCAGCTGTATCATTTTCTGCAATTCAAATAAGAATAATAACTTTGTAACAGGCCCGTATCCAGGTGGACTAGAGGGGGCTAGGCCCCCTAAATTTTTGCTGCTCCCCCTAAAATTTTCACGGTAGGCTGGCAAATGAACTATAATATGGTGATGAATTATAATATGGTTCCCCCTAACTTCTACCGGGCCCCACTCTGCATTTTTGGGCTGGCTACCAGCCTGCTCTGTAAGTGTATAAATTGGTAGTTTATACGAGTATCTTACGAGTATTTTATTTGATTTGCTATAAAAATTCGTGTTATCTTTCAGAAATGCCCTAGTAAAGGTTGTTACATTGCATATAATTATTTTTTGTTCTCTTTGTTTGAAGAGATCTACGTAAGATAAAACAGATAATGTTATTTCACGTTTAAACATTGATTCTAATATGTAGGTCCATATTTACGGAGGGTCTCAGGATCTCGGCTGCAGGGTGGCATATTTTTTTTTTAAAAAAAATCGAGATTGAGGTATACCGAAGAAAAAAGTTGTTCACGAGAAATAAATTGAAGGGAAGTCTGGACTGAAAACAATGGTGGTAGCAAACACCGATCAACGTTTTGTCGTTACGACGCTATTGACGTTAAAATGAGCTGAAAATATTGCTTACTGGTTGTCAACGTAATCCGAGCATTTGGCACTGTACATCAGGTTTGCCAACCATACGATAATTTATCGTGATATATGATAATTTAAGCCCTAATGCGACATATAACAAAGCCCTTGCGATAATGGGTGAATATACGATAATTTTAGAACGCGCCGTTCTCTTTTAATTTTTAAATGTACAAATAAATTTAGGGATTTAGGATTTAGATTTCTGAGCTTTCGGCATCTATAGCTATGTTAGCCCTTCACATTTGAGGGATGACATCTCTCAGCGATCACAGTATCCCAGGAAAGGGAACGAAGAAAGTATTGAGGAATAAAGGAAGCGGCCTGGGATCTATATGTTAGCTACCACCCCTGCATTTGCCTGATGTGAATGAGGAAAACCCAGGAAAACCTCGTTCAGGCTGGCCTGAAAAGCTTTTTACACTTTTTTTGATCGAGTGCCCCCATCGGAACCTCTCGCACCGAAGGCGGGGCCACATTGGAAATAAATTGTAGGTGTACATTAAATAATTATAAAACACACATATTGAAGTTTTTAACACTCATTACCGCTAAAATAAATCAATAACGACTTGAGAATTGGCAAATGCATCCATTCTTTAACTTCAATTACGTTTACGAGGAGCTGGAAATATTGTTGTTCAGAGTAGTATTCATAATAATTTTAAAAAATGGTGAAGGCAGTGACGCCGATTTGAAGTTTGAAACTGAAGATTACTAGATAAGTTTATTATAAATTATTGGTATTAGTAGTAGTATTATACTGTTTCCACAATTATCACGCGCATACGATTTTTTTCGTACTTTCAATAATTTTAAAGATGAAAATCGATAATTTTGTTCTCGATGTTGGCAACTCTTGTCTGTACACCCTGCTCCGTTGGTAGTGGCATACTTAAGCAGACGTGGCAGTTTTGTTTAGGTCCTATACTAAATAGGAGTAAGTAAGGGAGAGTGGGGAAAAGCGCATTTTTTAGGACGTAAAATATTCAAATATAAGACTACTAATATTATATTATTTTGCCAAACTTGTAATAATAATAATAATAATAATAATAATAATAATAATAATAATAATAATAATAATAATAATAATAATAATAATAGCAACATAAAGAAAAATGTATTGCACTCATACATATTTTCTTAACTGCCTGCCATATTAAGCATTCAGTTACTAATTTCTAACCATTTATCTAAGCTAGGCTGTGGCATAAGGTCATTAAGCCAGTAGTAAGTTCGTATCCCCTGATTAAGAAGAGTATACGGACAAGAGAAAATGCGAATATGGAGTGAAGCAATGAATTGAAAATTGGGATTAAGGTGGATCACTAGATGTTTTCGGTGCTATGTTAAACACTGCTTGAATAGTGCGGCGTTGCCAGATAGTGTCGAGTGTTTACTGATGTCAGATAATAAAGGAAGTAATCATGGAATTCTGCTTGGATACGTACTGGAGACATTAGTTTTCGATCCTTACCGCAATTCACAGCTAAGTTTCACTTCTCGAACTGCAGCGCTAGAATACAGGAATTTTCTTATTGTGATTACCACAGTAAACGTACAAGTTTGGCAACGACGCATTATGGCGTTCTGCGCAAGTTTCTTCTCGAAATCTATTTCCTTAAATATAGATTAATTTTCAAATAAGATGTGTAACACGAAAAACGGTTAAACAATATATCTGTTTCATAATTTGATCGTTACTTTAAAATACTTTACACATGCAAATAAACATTTCACAAAACTGTAAAACGAATTGTAAAACGAATCAAATATTTTCTTTTACTTTTTTATTTTATTTTTTTATTTTATTTTATTTTATTATTATTATTATTATTATTTTTTTTTTACCTTTTTCGATATCACAATACACAACCAAATGAATCAGTATCTTGTGTTGTAGCTGAGACATAACTCTATCTTATAGTACAATGATGATAATATATAACGTTTCATTGCGTAGTAGTTAAGGGAACGAGCTAAAATATATATTGACTTCCGGGTGGTGATCCACCTTAAGAACACCCTGTAAAATTATCCATGAAGTTCGGTATTTTGTACTTCATGATCTTTTTTCTTGAAGTTAATTTGGAATCCAATTACTTCCAAAGTATGAGTAACTATATCATCATTACATTGATATTTACTTCCATGCTTCAATACTACTTTGATATAAAACATAAGAAATCCGATCTGCCCTTACTACATTCATAATATCTAACTAACTTTGTTTCAGGAAAGGGGTTAGAGTTGCCTGTTCGTTTTTTTATATATATAAAAATTTGGAAAATTTATAAGAGATATGGTTACGAAATGGTGATTTTGAGTTAGATCTGTGAGTTTGGTAGTAAAGTTATTTTTAATATGAGAAAAGAAAGTAATGTTTAATATGTAAAAGTTTTTACTATTTGCAAGACGTGAAAGGTTTTGATGATTCAGCAGCATGGTAGTCGTACAAGATGGCGAATCGGTGCGTTGGATGTGATATTTCCGCATTGAGTTTTTACAGAATTATACCTAGGTATAAGAATAATGAAGAGAATCTATTAAATTTTTTTGAGAACCACGGTTTACTGAATTTAAGTGATAATTGAAGCCTTCATGAGAATCGGTTCCAACCACTGTTCTAGTGTAACTAAAGTCTTACCGGATAACCTAACCTAACTTAACCAAACTTAACCTAATCTAAACTAACCCAACCTAACAGTTTTTTGTAGGCTTGAAACTGGAGGGGCACTTCTAAACAAGCCCTGGAGAGCAACTTAACAGTTTTTAAAAAAAAATGTTAAAAGAAACATTTTTTTAAAAAAAATCGTGAAACACATAAACGTAGCTTGCTCAGAAATCGCATTCTTAAACTATTGTATTAAAATATTGAAGCTTTCATATATGTTTAATATTTCAAAATTTAAAGATATGCTTTGATTATTAAAGGCTAGAAACTGTTTTCGTTTTTTTTTTTCAAAAGGCGATTTTAAAAATTAAAAAAAAACTGAAATTTTACTGCTATGTTAATACTGCTTTGGATTTCCGGTATAACTACACAAAAATAATACAAAGAAAAAGAATAAGTTAAAATCAAATGTAATAAGTAAGAATAATCTTAACATTAAATTACTAGTTATAATCTTACTGTATACTCAAATAATCTATTTAGTTTGTGTACATTACCTGTAGCGTAGGAAAATAAAACCAAAAGAGAATATCGGTTGTTTCTATAACAACCATTTTTAAATTAAATAAAGCCGTATATTTTCACTTAACAATAACATTATTATTAAAAACACAATTGAAAATACCAAATTAGTTCAATGAGAAAAGCAAAAAGACTAATACTCACGATATATATATATATATATATATATATATAGATAGATATATAGATATATATATAGCAGAGTTTTGTTCTACATGTAACCAGTAGCGCTTTCGGAAGAAACTTCTGCTTGCTACTTCTTAAAATATGTACAGGAGAACACAGACAGTCAATCGTACAATGCATCTTAACATGTGTACATTTTTAAATCATTTTTACAAAGCAACATTTACACTAAAAAGAATAGATACAACTGGATAATAAATATTTTATCTCATATCTCGTTTACTGACAAGGAAGATCAACAATTTATTTAAATATGCTTGCTACTTGTTATATGTAGAAGAAAACTCTACTATATATTTTTTGCGGTGAGTATTAGGCTTTTTTTGCTTTTCTCATTGAGTATAATGACCGCTCGCAATGTTGTGATACCAAATTAGTTATTATTAAATTCACAAATAATTCTATTAAAGGGGTCATCCGGTTTGCCATAAGGACCAGATTGTGTAACGTGGATCAGGTCAAAGATCACATTGCGTGCTAAATCGAGTCTGGAGATTTCAAATCCAGGTGTGAGATATTTCAAACATGCAACCTCCGCGTGGGGCTCCTTGGGTAATTTGCAGAAGATGTATATATTTTTATCATTATTATTGATTTTACTGAAACAACTTGACTTTTGACAATGTTCTATCCATATTTACCTTACGTGCTATACATTGTTTTTAAACTCTTCATTATTCCTTCGCAATAAGCTTTCAATTAGCCATCTCCTTATTATAGTTTTTGAGGTATGTAGACGACTTCAGTTCTTTTTTCATTGATTTTAGATTGACATTGTCGTTAATGTTTCGTGCTTGTTGACTGTGTTCCATTCATTTGAGGACAATTTGCTTTTGGAATATAGAATCTACATAGGATCTTGTACATTTGCACTGAATTTCAGCCATCTCTCCCAAAGTCTGTTTACATCATTGCAACTGGATAGGTCCTTCGGATTCTACTCTCGAGCAGAGAAATAGATTGTACTGTAATTTCTGTATTCATACGGTAATTTCGTTGTCTGTGTGGTTAACGATTCAGATATGGTTCCCCTACGAGAAAATAAAACAATTTTGATAATATGATTTATATTTATAGTTCAGCATAAGGACGGTAACGAAACCGTCAAGTAACACCCACTGTTCGAAGTGGGGGAAAAAAAGCAGAGGTGGTATGTTTTATTGCGATTTTGACTCGATATACCGGCTACCTAAATGTTGAAATACAGTGAGGGTATGTTGCCTAAAATATTGCATTTCTATTTACATAATGACTAAAACCCATAGGAAAGCTTCTATTTAGTTCGGGGGCAAGAACATAGAGAGATTTTGATCCCCAGCCAACAACTTTCTAAAACAATCTCCTTATGTTGTATTACAGAGAATTATATAAGAAAATGCTCAAAACCCTAATGAGGATATTAAGTATTCCCTACAAGAAAACTCTCGGTTTCCCCTCTCGACTGTGGGATATTCCAAACCCCCGAAGGGTCCGCCCGACAGCAGACAACCCATAAATCCGCCATGCTCAAAACACGGCATTTATATGCATTAAAGCAAGAAGATACAAACATATAAGAAAGAATCAATTCAATATGGCAATCAAAATAGGTGAACCATTGAAGACACCTCATTAAAAAAAATCGGTGTTGTCAACTTAGAAATTATTTTTACATAAAGTCTTTTTTACGCGCAAACCTATTCGTCAATTACTATGTATAAATATGGCTTTCTTAAAGGTGCCTGCTTTCAAGTGACGGTATGTCTTAATCACTGAAAAACCAGAAGCGGTATGGCATACCACCGCATGCCGTCTCACTTCGACCAATGGTTACACCTGTCTCTTTTAATAATAATATATTTCATTACTCTGTTTTATGGATTTTCTGGCAATTATTGTCTCATTATTATTCTTTGATATCTGTGCAAAGATCGACAGTATACACTATTATAAATACAAGGAAAAAAGAGTTCGGCAATAAAATATATATAACAAAATTATGTATGAAGTTCGATATTTTGTACTTCATGAACTTTTTTCTTGAAGAAGTTAATTTGGAATGCAATTCATTTCAAAGTTTCTCACAGATACAGAGATAATCTTGAATAGATGAAGTGGATATTTTCACATTTCTAGGTTCAATATAACAGACCAAAATCATGTGCAGGAAGAAATTAAGTATCGACTGAAGTCAGAGAATTCGTGTAATTATTCAGTTCAAAATCTTTTGTCCTCGCGAGTTCTGTCGAGAAATTTGAAGCTTAAAATATATTTAAAAAGATAATCATGTCTGTTGCACTATATGGTTGTGAAACATGGTCGCTTATTCCGAGGGCACTGACGTAACGAAGGGTGTTAAACTGGGTTTGTGTCCCGGGCGCCCAATTGGGGGTGCAAAACTGGGCAAATATATATTTTCACTATAAGGCAAGGAAAGGAGTTTTAGGGAGCTAAAGATCATAAAAATTTACCTCAGAAACTTAACAGAACAACGACTCACCAACCTTAGAAGCATATCCATAGAGCATAAGTAAACTTCAAAACTGCGTCATTCCATGTCAAGTGGACCAATGGTCCCCACTTCATCATTTCTGATTTCTTTCAAAGTCTGCACAAATGTTACCTGACACTAACAATGAAGAATGGTCGAATTTGAGTTGAAGATCTGTATTAGTTGTGGTAGTAGGGCTGTTTTCAAAATGGCTCCTGTCTCAGCAACAATGAGTAACAAACGTATTCTGACAACCTTCAAAATTTGTTTCCTAGAAAAACTTTAAGAGTAGATGAAGGTCAGTTGGTCACAAATTCCCTTGGGAGTTCAGAATTTGTACAATAAATTAACAAAGTTAGTAAAAAGTGTGTGCACGTTAAATGTGTATCATATTGAGACCCTTATAAGGTTGTATGAAGTCAAGTCAGTAGATTGATATTTGAAAAAGAGAGAGAGAGGCCATAGCATAAGTACTATAGAATATATAAAACATTTAGCCTGTAGCGCATATGATGTAAAGGATATATGTCCTTAGAAATGGGGAAAAATTAAAGTATGCGAAAAATGGAAAATGTATTTATTATACCTTCTTTAATGACTTCGGTTTAGGTCTAGTTTCAGCTACACGCGATTTAGTTAGTAAGTCAAATTATCTTTAAAAAAAAACCTACCATCATCACGTTCTATGATTGAAGAGCCTATTTAAAAAGGCATCGTACGAGGAATGAAATGATTATTTATGGTGTATCGTTTATGAGATTAAAAAGAACAGAGAAGACAATGAATGTAATTATAAACCAACTGAAAAATGAAATAAAGCAAGTGCATTTTGTTTCACAGTGCAAAAGACTTCCAAACAATGGGAATTCAATACTCAAACTTGAAGGTGCATCTATAGCTACTGGTTGCAATAGAGAAATAAGATCAAAGATAGAACCTATTCCTTGGACGGTGAATCAATATCAAAAAGTAATTACTCGCTATGACTTACTGTTTTCCTTCTAGAGATAGATGTTGAAACCGGGTATAGCAAATTTGAACCACTTACGGTTGGATACCGCACCGCACCTTCTCTGTGGAAATTACTATAGTATTGAAACCGAAAGTAATATTAAATTTGAACCATTTCCGGTTTGGTAGTTTTGGGGATAGTCATGATACTTTACCTTCAGACACTAAATCGTTTGCAAAAACACACTTCTCGTAATCTCTTACCGTTTTCGTTCTATTGCGATTAACGCTGAAACAGGAATTGACTAATTTAAATCACTTCTAGTTTTACAGAGAGACTTCATGGAAGAGGTGGGACCTGTTATTGAGACGTTGAATCGATTGCGTAAAACCGCATCTGGCTATCACTTACCGTTTTCAGTCTATGGAAATCCGTATTAAAACCAGAAATGGTTAATTTAAACCATTTCCTTTTTGAACAGTGTGTTAATTAAGAAGATAGAATCTATTTTTGGATAATGTGCCGATTGCAGTAAACCATATCTCTTACCATTCTTCCTCTGTGTAAATCAGTATTGCAACCGAAGTAATGTTACATTTGAACTACTTCCAATTTTAATAGAGTGTTCGGGATAGTCGTTGTACATTCCTTGAGACGCTGGATCGCTTTCAAATAGCAGTTTGTCGCTATCGGTCACCGTTTTCGTTTCATATACTTTTAAATGTTGAAACTGAAAATGACTTATTTGAAGCACTTTCTGTTTAAATTGAGAATTGACGGAGGATATGGGACCTCTTCTTAGGAAGCTGCATTAATTGCAAGAAACTGTATTTCGATATCCCTTACCGTTTTTGTTCTGATAGCTGTCGACAGACGGACGAACGGACAAAGCCGTTCTATAAGGCTTGCGACACTTATGCATAGCATAATTTGGAAGTCTAACAATATGGGAATAAACTTTGGTAAAGACAGTAAACAAGATGACGGAGAACTTACAGTAAACAAGATGACGGGGAACTTACATTTATGAATGAAGTGTATAGGCTGGTAGTTGAAGCGGTAAATATTCATGTGTGGGATATGGATATCAACCGTTAAAGTCACCATTGCCCGTAAAGATGTTAACGGATTGATTTCATTAAGGAACTCAGTCGAGATAATAGCTCTAGCTATTTTTTGCAAAGAAACCAAAAATTCGTTTTCACTCAGAGTTATCGTATGTAGTAATGGTCAGAGGCACTAAAAACACAACCTTATAACGCCCGTTATCGTGATCCTAATAAATGAATTGAAAACACTGCAGAAAAATAATGATATAAAGCAAAATACAATATGACGATTAATGAAATAATTATTATGGATAGGTTAATGGGTATGGGTGATTTATGATAATTTTATTTATGCGTCTCATTGTCCTTTCAATGGCATTGTTTTAAGCGTTGTCTTTGCAGAATAGGGTATTCTTTATGTTCCATTGTATCCTATACTATGCTATAGCATCTATATAATAATTTCTTTAAAAACGTTTTCGTATATTATCACACTGACTTGTTGTGTGTAATAACCATATGATATGAAAGTCGATTTATTGACCTCTAAGAATCTTGCTGGATAACTAAAAGAATATTTTTGAAAAACCATACAATAGTTAGATTTTGTTCATTGTTCTCATAGTTTACTTAATGGTTTAATAGCATAGCTATCGCCTGTATTTCTATTACTAATTAAGATCTAGAAAGAAATACTCCTTATCTATGATAGTTTGAGGAATTGTCCCGGGGGATAATTTACCCCGCCAGAGCTACGAAAGTCTCCTTGAGGCATACCTCTTATCGTGCTCAATGAGAATTTCCTGTATCTTCACATTACTACTTTTCCCCTCTAGTGCATTGGAATCCTCCTGGGAAAATCTTATGAAACCATCACTGCTTCTTGTTGATGGTCGTCGTATGTATTTTCTAGGTTCTTGAGCTTTAGCCGTAGTTAAAGCAAGCATTATCCGATTGTTAAACTGTTTAATACAGTGACCCAGGGCTAATTTCATTTATCTAAGCGGAAGTAAAGAAAAAGGAATATTTACTACAATATAACGAAGCTACGCAAATGCGGGATGTCACACTGTTTATTCTTGGGATCCATATCAAATTCTTTTATACCCATTACTCTTCTTAGGTTGCGCACATTCTTTAATGTTGTCATTAGCTATGTTGTGAGCCAATCTATCATTAACCGGATACGTTGTCACTATTCGTTCCTCGAGTTCCTGTCACACTGCTACGCATCTGCAGCTACGTTGCAGTAGGGCAAGGCATCGGATCGAAGACACAGATAAGGAGATGTTACAGAAGTGATAGACTTTATGTACAAGAAGAGAGATGTTGAAACAACTGACCGTAATCGATGTCATTCTTTTGCATTTGAATCCTTAAATAAAACCCAGATTTCAAAACCTTCAGTTCATTTATTATGCTATTCATGCCCATTATATAATCTTTTCCGCTTACTGTTGCACAAAATTTATCAGTTTGAATATCTATAACTTTAATCTAGTATTCGAACGGTCAGTTGAACATGATTCGTTAAAGGAATTTACAATTTCTAGCTCATCAAAGAGAATGAGCCCAAGAAACTTAGCTGAAGTTGATCATTTCACTAGATATGTCAATTAATAATTCAAAATAAACTTAGTTCCAAGATATTTTTAAACAAATAATGATCTAGGCACAATTAATTATTATTTTCCAATGTTATGCACTAAATAATCAAATAGACAACGATAATTATACCTAAACAAAATATTTTTAAATCTTATTGTTTGATGATAATTGAGTACAGTTATTTTACAAATCATAGTTAAGAAGAAGAAAAGAATTGGCATTAAATTCATAGTCTATAGAATCCAATTCTTATTATGTGGTGCAGATAGAGAAAACAACAGCACAACAGCAAACTAGAAATATTATGAAAATTAACTATTTAACGTTAGAAAATTATAACACCATTTGACAGATCAGAAAATAATCAAACAAAATAAAATACAATAAACGAAAAGAAACTGTAACGAAATCAGGTCGTTACAGGTTACCCCGACTTCGAAAAAAATATATATATCTATATATATTTTAATTATGAATATCTACTAAGTAACTCAGATCTACGTTGTGCTGAACAATTGAAACGTTTTAAGTTGCGAAAGTTGTGAGTTCCAATGGATTTCCCCGTTAATGTACTCAAAACCGCACAATTTCTCATCACTTTTCTAATAAGATAGGGACCTGTATATGTTAACATATATTTATGAATTTTATCTTTAGCAGCTATTGACATCGGGTGTGTTTTTAACATTACAATGTCATCTTCATTTAGTAGCGGTTGCGATGAGGAACTAGACACGCTTCTTTTCGACTGTTTGGTCGGAGTTGATTCAATTTGTAACTGTCGATCCTGTAATTCTATGGATAATAGCTCATGTGGCCAAGGATAACGGCGTTTAAAACTATTAGTCGCAGAGAAAGATATAAACAATTCTGCAGGACATTTACCCGTGGCACTGCTAATAGAATTATTTAAGAGATCCTGTATTTCTTTTATGGATTCGCTCCATCGGGTATGATCTTGATTGCATTTCAGTCTTAGGATCCTATTAAGCTTTCGATGTTGTCGCTCAATCATTCCATTAGCTTGCGGAGTATATGGAGAACTCATATGATGAGAGATTTGATTATGTTCACAAAACCTTTTCCACACCTTAGATAAAAATTGCGGGCCTTGGTCTGTGATAATGTGGCTTGGCAGTGGAAAATTGTAGAAATACAGACGCTCAAGCACTCTTACAATTTCTTTGGTGTGTGCCGTTCGAAGAGGATAAAAACTAACAAACCTAGTAAAAACATCAATTACTGATAATATGTATCGATATCCTTTACTCTTCGGCAACTTTCCCACAAGATCTAAACATAACTTCTCGTGTGGATAACTAGCTTCGATGTGATAACACTCTCCACTGACAGCTTGACTACTAAATTTTGTGCGTGCGCATTCCAGACATTCCCGGATGTATTGGGTGAAATCTTTCTTTTGTCCACGCCAATAAAACAAAGATCGAGTAAATGCCATGCACTTTTTGACACCAAAATGCCCCTTTTGATGGATCTTTGCTACAATTTCAGGGACGAGAGATCTAGGAATTACCAACAGCCATCGGTTGTTAGACTTGTCTTTGACAAATATTAAATCTTCCACTATAGTTACTTCCTCTGACCGATGTCTCAAATCCATCAAATTTATCATCTTCTGACAATAGCTGTCCAAACGCTGTTCCTTCCTTAGTACTTCAGGTGTAAAAAGATCTGGATCTTCAGTGAAAATAAAATTAGAGTACACTACCGTATCTTGATTAGGAATCAAATTAATATAGACTTGCTTGATTTCTTCATCTAACTCCGGAGGATAACGACTTAACGTATCAGCGACGAAATTTTGTTTCCCAGATATATGTTCGAAGTATAAATCATAGCGCTGTAACTTAAGTACCAGTTTTGTTGTTCGTGCATCTAAATTCTTTAAGGTAAAAGCATGAGTAGCCGCGCTATTATCACAGTGGACAATAGTTTTTCTACCTAAGATATAACTAGAGAAATAGTCACAGAGGTATAGGATAGAAGCCAATTCAATTTGAAATATTGACATGGATAATTCATGAAGCTTCAGACGTCTGCTGGCATACGCAATAACTGTCAAATCATCAGAATCATCCTGAAATTGCGCTAAGAAACCTGCCAAATTTTCAGAGCATGCGTCACTATAAATGTGAAATTCTTTATCAAAATCAGGCTGACCTATAGCAGGAGGATTGCTAGCCAAGTTTCTTAAAGTGTTAAAAGCTTTAATGGCACTTTCATCAAGAATAAACGGGTGGTCTTTCTTTAATAGCTGAAATAAGGGTGATGCTAATTTAGAGAAATTTCTTATATGCCTGTGACGCCACCCAACGAGCCCGAGGAAAGATCTAAGTTGCTTCCTAGTTTTCGGGATTGGAAAGCATCTTGTAGGCTCGTTTGACTTCGGATTTATCTTAATCTCTGAGCCGTTCACTACATGTCCTAGGAATGTGACTTCTTGTAGTAAAAATTTACATTTTTTGAAATTGAGTGAGAAATTCGCTTCATCAAATATATGGAAAACAGACTCTAAATGACGAAAATGTTCTTCCCAAGACGTTGAGAAACATAAAACGTCTTCGAGATAAACAATGACGTAAGATCGAGTGTTCATCTTAAAGAACCGATTCATTGTTTCCTGGAAAATGGCGGGAGCCGATCGAAGACCCATTGGAAGAACGAGCATACAGTATTGTCTGCCAAGATATACAAAGCTTGTACATGCATATGACGAGGATGGAGACGTATTCCATAATATCCAGAGACACAGTCAAACGATGAGAACACGTTGGAACCAGATAAACGCGTCAACAATTCAGTAATTGGCTCTACTTGCACTTTCGGTGAGATAACCTTACGATTTAAACCTCTCAAATCTAACACTGGACGAACTCCCCCGTTGGATTTTCGGACACAGTGCATTGGGTTTCTGTAAGGCGAAGGCATCTCTCTAGCGATTCCATGTTGCACCCACTTCTCTAATTCTATTTCGAACTCCTTTCTCATTGCTTGTGGCACTCCGTATAAATTTCCAACTACCGGTTCATCATCTGTAAGTTCAATTTTATATAAATCGGTTTTAATACCCCTAGGATATTCTGTAAATAGGTGCCGATATTTACAAAGGAGTTTAAACAATCGTGATTTACTTTCTGATGAAATATCTTCTCTTTCGTAGACAACCTTTCGTATTTCCTCCTCGGTAACATTCGGTTCAGGCACAGAATAGTTCACTGTCGCTTCACCCTCATCACTTCCGGTACTAATAAAATTGGTATGCATTAATTTGTCATCCTCACTGATCGATAAATGAATAGGAGTAGGTTGTGTTAATTTTAATATTACTACATTTCCATCCTTATCTGTTAATTGAAGTTTCTGGTTACCACTATCTACAATACCATTACATTTTTTCAAAAACGGGCTTCCAAGAAGTAAATCCGGTTTCATTCCTTGAATGACAAAAATAGGTACTTCAAACAAATGGTCTTCTATACAAAGGTTTAGCATTTGCATTCCCATTATTTGGAACTTATCATTACCAACAAATGTCCTGATTTTAAAGTGAGAATATTTTCTGAGCTTGGCAGACGGAAATTTTGATTTAATTTGGTTCCATATTCTATCGCTGAGTAGATTAACTTCAGCGCCAGAATCAATTATACCGGTTAAATTTATTGTAGCTACACTGCAAGACACTGTAGGTGACGGATAACAGAAACAATAATCACTTCTTCCTAGAAGTACCTCTTGATCTAAATCTTCCTCTATAATAAACGAGATTGTGTAATTTAGTTCTTTCATAATTTCGTTGTCTTCCATTGCTCCAGCAGGGAATAGCATCTGCGCGCAACCCTCCTTCCCTGCTATACTCGGGTGCGCGGACCGTTTTCCGACGTGGACATTGCTACAACCTGCTCGGTGGAACAATTTTGTGCATTAAATTCCGTCGTCTGACAAACCTGATTCCTGGCGTATCGCCTACGATAGTTGGCACGATACCAACCATTTCGTCTTTGATAGTTGTTGCCACAATTTTTGTCCCTTCGTGAATACCGTTGGTTTCCGTAATCAGGCGAGTTAGCTTGAGTTGAAGATTCACTAGTGCGAGGTTTCCAGTTTACTTTAGCCAACCTCACATATGGTTTACCTGAATTTATATTATTACCTCGCTGAGTAGGATTAACCTCAACAGAGTTCAGTTCAGTCAGTCGCAGTATCAGTTCGTCTACTGATTTCAAAGGCACAATTCTAACTAGACGAGATTCATCAGGTGGAATACACGCTAATAAGATGTCCAGCAATTCTTTTTCATCATAGGTTTCTGCTATTCCGTGATATCGCTCAATTAACGACCACGCAAACTCCACTGTCGACGAATATTTGGATTTATCATATCTTGTTGAAAGTAAGCGTCGTTTTTGCGCTCTCTCCATATTTTCGGACATATATTGCGCTTTGAATTTGTCCTCAAATTCAGTGTAAGTTTTAACTTCTTTTATCTTTGTGCGATACCACGCACTAGCTGCTCTTGTCAGACACTGGTCCACTAAAATTAATTTCTGTTCCTCTGTTAAATTGAAAAGTCGCGAGAGTCTGTTGAACTCCTCCAGAAATTGCCGGGCAGCACCAGGAGTTGACTGTCCTCCAAATCGCGGGAAATCACGTACGTCCCTAGGTTTTAGTGACGATTCAACTACTTTAGAGTCATTCGACTCTGTTTGCAATCTACATTCATGAGGGAACGTTGATCACAATCTACATTCATGAGGTAACGTCGATAAATCATTCCCGATTTCAACCGGACTATCTACAGTGGCCCTAGTTGGGTTACAACTAGATACAATATCTCGCGTCGTGCTATTCAAATCAACGTATGTGTAAGGCATTTGACAGGATTTAGAAATTTCACTTGGTCTATACATACTACTAACTCTATAAGTATTAACAGAACTAACAACATTAGTTATAGTTGATGTTACAGTTGCACTAGATGTTACCGTTGGAATAATAATATTTTCATTCCCTGAAACAGAATTGATATTATTAGTAGAAGTTACCAAATCTGAAACATTCCCGTGTTTGTTTATCTTCAAGTCTTCCACTTCCTGTCTCAGCTGTGCAAGCTTCAGATCCATACAATCATGTCTGTTTTTACAATCGACCTCAATTTCGTTTGTTTTATCCCCAATAGCTTCCGTAACCAATTTGTAGTCCGCCAGTTCTTTCTTGAGGTCATTCGTTTTCTGGACCTCTTCGGAAATTGTATCTGTCAATTGCTTCATCTTTTCTTCTTGTAAGCTCACTTTCAGATTTGCATGTTCAACCACAGCTTCAATTTTTGAAACTTCTCGTCCTAAATCAGCTTTCCACTCATCCTTCATGGCTTTCATCTGATCCTTTATTTCTTTGAACTGTTGCTCCGTTGTGAACTGATTCCTGTCCATTTTCTCCCTCATACTCTTATTTTCTTCTTTCAACATATTGACAACACCAAGAGTCGCACTTGATTGCTGCACCAAGCACATTAACTGCTCCATCACATTTTTAAGAGTTATTTGTTCTCCCTGAATATTTGTCTCAGTCCGTGAGGACTTTGGACTTACATCGTGGTTCGTAATTAACTGAACACCACTCAGTTCATTACTGTATGTCTCCTCATTATTAAATTCTTGATTCGATGTTTCTGTACGATTCAAATTTTCTTTACAGATGTCACAATACCATTCCACTTCTGAATTACTCAATTCATCATAAAGTGAATCGTCCAGATCAACACAGCGAAAATGATACCAGCGATTACATGATCCACACATCACCGAGTTCAATAATTCATTATTAGTTTCGTCAGCTTCTGTTACGCCCATACAACAAGCGTAACTCTCGCTCTCACTCTGTCCACTAACTTCTTGTTGCACTTTCATTATCTCATTTACATAGGCCTCATTCCCAATGATTCACTAGTAATTGTTTTCCTTTCGTATCTTCTGCTTCTCACTTGTCCTCTATCACTTCATTCTCTACGTAGCTACGCTGATGTTCTACGTCGTCTACGTTGTCCTGGAAATACGGTCGCCAAATTTGTTGTGAGCCAATCTATCATTAAACGGGTACGTTGTCACTATTCGTTCCTCGAGTTCCTGTCACACTGCTACGCATCTGCAGCTACGTTGCAGTAGGGCAAGGCATCGGATCGAAGACACAGATAAGGAGATGTTACAGAAGTGATAGACTTTATGTACAAGAAGAGAGATGTTGAAACAACTGACCGTAATCGATGTCATTCTTTTGCATTTGAATCCTTAAATAAAACCCAGATTTCAAAACCTTCAGTTCATTTATTATGCTATTCATGCCCATTATATAATCTTTTCCGCTTACTGTTGCACAAAATTTATCAGTTTGAATATCTATAACTTTAATCTAGTATTCGAACGGTCAGTTGAACATGATTCGTTAAAGGAATTTACAATTTCTAGCTCATCAAAGAGAATGAGCCCAAGAAACTTAGCTGAAGTTGATCATTTCACTAGATATGTCAATTAATAATTCAAAATAAACTTAGTTCCAAGATATTTTTAAACAAATAATGATCTAGGCACAATTAATTATTATTTTCCAATGTTATGCACTAAATAATCAAATAGACAACGATAATTATACCTAAACAAAATATTTTTAAATCTTATTGTTTGATGATAATTGAGTACAGTTATTTTACAAATCATAGTTAAGAAGAAGAAAAGAATTGGCATTAAATTCATAGTCTATAGAATCCAATTCTTATTATGTGGTGCAGATAGAGAAAACAACAGCACAACAGCAAACTAGAAATATTATGAAAATTAACTATTTAACGTTAGAAAATTATAACACCATTTGACAGATCAGAAAATAATCAAACAAAATAAAATACAATAAACGAAAAGAAACTGTAACGAAATCAGGTCGTTACAGCTAGAATATTGTTATGTACGCTGAAAAGCAAGTTTCACATCACAGCGTCCTTGCCATTTAGTCTGTATGTGTAACTTCCATCAAAAAGATAAAGTTCTTGAATTTGCGATTGTGGAAAGACAAATGAATCATGAAGTAAACGCTGTGCTATGTTTCCAAATAGGGGTGCCTATCTTCTCAATGACTTGAGTATAATTTCTCCAAACTTAACATTCTTGCCCCGCAAATTTTCATTCTCCCTTCCCAAATTTCCTATTCTTACCCTTAATTTACCATTCTCTTCTCCAAAATTACTATTCACCCTTCCCAAACTTCCTATTCTCCCCTCAATTTGCCATTCTGTTTCCCAAAATTACTATTCTCCTTTCCCAAATTTCCTATTCTCCCCTCAATTTACCATTTTGTCCTCCAAAATTACTATTCTCCCTTCCCAAATTTCCTATTCTCCCCTCAATTTATTATTCTGTCCCTCAAAACTACTATTCTCCCTTCCCAAATTTCCTATTATCTCCCTTAATTTACCATTCTGTTCCCCCAAATTACTATTCACCCTTACCAAATTTCCTATTCTCCCCTCCCAAATTTCCTATTCTCCCCACAATTTACCATCCTCTCCTACAGAATTACTATTCTCCCTTCCCAAATTTCCTATTCTTCCCTCAATTTATTATTCTGTTTCTCAAAACTACTATTCTCCCTTCCCAAATTTCCTATTATCTCCCTTAATTTACCATTCTGTTCCCCAAAATTCTTATTCATCCTTCCCAAATTTCATATTCTCCCCCTCAATTTACCATTCTGTCCTCCCAAATAAACCTTTCACCTTCCCATATCTACCATTCTCCAGTTGATTGTATCACTTTCAATGAAAAGTTATGTTTCCAAATAGTCCCATGGGCTCAATCTGCGCGCTAAAACCCGCGTGTGGGCACCCCCTGCTCTACGTGAGTACGTTTTCAAGTCGTTACTGTAAGAATAGAAAAATAATACATTTTTTTCAGTTTTATTCTACTTTCTCGTGGTACACTTCGCCATAAAAAACCTTTGGTTTATTGATAACAGGATATCTGTAGTAAAATCCAACTGAAGCATTCCCCAGAATACCGCTGTATGACATTTTGGACTTCTCTGAGTTTCCAGTGGAATCATGTTGTATATAACATGGCTGACATATACTGACAAGTAAACCTTACGTTTGGGTGAATCGAGTTGCTGACTGAGATACATATGAGAAAGTAGTACTAAATGTGGTCAGTATTTCAGTGAAGTTGTAGGTGCGAAGCTCCAGGGGTTTAGGAGATACAGCTACCAGAACATCACATGGAAGTACAGAATAGTCTTCATACAGTTGGAGGTAAAAACTCCGTAAGACCTCTTGTAACGACAAAAGGTGAATAACAAATATATGGGTACATATTAGGACTAGGGGGAAGTCATATAGTAAGGGTATACCTGACGGCGGCCATCTTGAAATCTGCCATTTTGAATTAAGGTTAAGTTTTTAAAATAGGAATAGGGTCATGTGATACATGATTTAAGGCGCAAATTTAATCAGAAGAACAATGGTGACGTTAATTTTGATTTACGCGCAATTGGTGAAAAGTTACAGGGAAATTAAATATTGTTGCAGTAAATGTATTAGTCCTTTACCCCACCTTGTAAATTTTGTGTTAATGATAATAATTAAATAAAAATCAGGTGGATAAATATTAGGTCTATGGTAAGAGTTGCCTTGATGGCGGCCATGTTCAAATCCGCCATTTTGAATCAGACAAAAGTTTTAAACAAAACGCATAACAGTGACACCTTATTAGTAGCAAATTTTACCATAAATCCAACAGTATAACCATTTTTGCTTTATCATTAACCAGCACAAAATTAAATGGGAATAGATAATGCAATAGATGACTTCGGGCTAGAAGTTAATCAGAAATACAATGGTGGCGTTACAATGTTAGTTTTCTGATGCTGTACTTGCACGCCATTTCGTTGTTTTTCTTGTATCCTGTTTACATCTATTTCTCGCTCGCTATTTAAAACTTTTGTCTGATTCCAAATGGCGGATTTGAACATGGCCGCCATCAAGGCAACTCTTACCATAGACCTAATATTTATCCACCCGATTTTTATTTAATTATTATCATTAATACAAAATTTACAAGGTGGGGTAAAGGACTAATACATATGCTGCAACAATTTTAATTTCCCTGTAACTTTTTACCAATTGCGCGTAAATCAAAATTAACGTCACCATTGTTCTTCTGATTAAATTTGCGCCTTAAATCATGTATCACATGACCCTATTCCTATTTTAAAAACTTAACCTTAATTCAAAATGGCAGATTTCAAGATGGCCGCCGTCGGGTATACCCTTACTATATGACTTCCCCCTAGTCCTAATATGTACCCATATATTTGTTATTCACCTTTTGTCGTTACAAGAGGTCTTACAGAGCTTTTACCTCCAACTGTATGAAGACTATTCTGTACTTCCATGTGATGTTCTGGTAGCTGTATCTCCTAAACCCCTGGAGCTTTGCACCTACAACTTCACTGAAATACTGACCACATTTAGTACTACTTTCTCATATGTGTCTCAGTCAGCAACTCGATTCACCCAAACGTAAGGTTTACTTGTGAGACACTCGTTTATCTATTGCCAAAAATGTAACCGTAGTATAATCGTAAACTTTGAGTAGAGCATTAATATACACGCGTAATAATAGGGGAAATTTTCAAGTGAAGTTTAGCGAAAACGCATATGACCTTTTTCAAATTTTATAAATAAATATTTCAGTAATAAGTGCAGCATGACAATTTAAAGAAGAATTCGCAGCGAGAAAGTTTAGTTTGTAACCTCACACCTTTAATTTTTTATTCTGTTGCTATGGGTTTCTTGACTATATATTTAGCATACGCGCTCTCGGAACAGGAGATGAGTTCGTACCCCAGTAGAAGCTCATATGGAAGGGATCCACATTAGGCTGCATGTTCACGTCTCATTTTGCCTCGGTGCTAAACTTCAAACTGCCAATAACAATAACATCTACTAAAATCAATTATAGATCTTCAATTAATAGAGCTGGTAAGTTGGGTATCATGTAGGTGCATTTGAGTTGGTTTATCATGACTGGTGTTTCATCATCGAGGCGTTATGAGATATACAACTATGCTCTAACTACATAAAGTCTCAGCTAAATCAAAACTTGAATTTCTTGAGGCATCGTTTGCCAGAAGGATGCTTTGAGTTTGTCGTTTGTTTCGAGGACAACAATTTACGAGAATCATTCAAGTCAATCTGGGATTTCTTTTTATTGGTATAAAATCGAATCTCAGAGTAGAGATAGTAGGAACTAGCAACTGTGTCCTGTTATACCTAGGCAGCATTCACTTCGTGCGCCAGTTCGGAGACCATTTTTTTTAAATGGCGGACAACAGTGTGAACATCTACACAGAACAGCGTGTGATGGTGAATGACATAAAACCTTCTGAAATTTAGAGAAGACTTCACTTATACTTCGGTAATGAGACACTCAGCCACATTGAAAATCCAATCTTTGAGTTTTACGTCCCACGGTTATGCTGGTTAGGCTAAGAAGACGGTGATGGTGAGTAATGAATGAAATTCCGGAACGAAGAAAGTGGGAGGAGACGGGAGAACCCCGAGGAAACCCACGCACACGATGTTCTCAGCCACATTGAATAGTACAAGCGCTTCAAATATGGCCATGTCTCTGTCGCTGACGATCCCGGTCATGATGGATCCCAGCCCACAACTGGATCTCAACCCACAGCCCCCATTCCTGTGAACATTCAACGCTCTGAACAGCTAATCATTGACAATTGTCGCGTAACGTGTCGTGAAATTTCAAAGGCATGCACTCGTTCGTTGAGAACAATCAACACAATAATTTATGACAAAAGTGAGTGCACACCGGGTTCTAAAATAGTTTTCCGCTTTTAATCGGCACAAAAGAGTTGAAATCTGCACTGAATTGAAAAACCACTTCTGACAAGAAAAGTCAACATTTCCTGAATCGCATTATCACATGTGACAAAACATTTCCACAGTGCTAACAAACTGAAGAAAGCTGTTCTAGAATGAATCAGACATGCTGACAAGTCTTTCTATGTCGAAATCTTCTAAGCACCAGTTAATGCTGTGGAAAATATATAACTGTAGAAACAGATTGTTTGGAAAATAAATGCAGTTTCCACTCCTTCAAATTTGTTCTTCTACTTTTCATATTTTATTTATAAAAAATCTCAGATTGACTTGAATGTCCCCTCGTATAATAGCAGCACCCCTTCGTGACTGCAATGATGGGACAGATTCGGCTTTTATCCTTGAGAAGAGTATATGCAGTTCAGCTCTCGTGTTGAACTGTAAATCCATATCTCAAATACATAGTCTTGGATCTCAAAATGAGTGTTATAAATAACAACAAAAGAAAGAAGAAAAAGGGAAATGAGACGCAGCCTACATAGGTACCTATAACTAATACAACATATTTAAAAATTTTCTCTTCATTCTGCAACAAATTACGGAAGACTTTCAACAAAAAACAGGAAATTTTGAATTTCGACTATACTCTTTCAAAATTTGAACAAAATAATTATTCTAATAATTGTTCAAAAGAAATTATTTCGAATAATTGCTTAGACCTGTTGGATTTCGAGTTACGTATTCTTTGAATATTTGATTCGCAAAATACGCTCTTCATAATGATCAGTTGTTCAAATAAATCCTTTAGCAAACAAATTATTGTACAAAAAGTTTAAGAAAATTATTCGAAGAGTTATTTGAGGATCGACCATTCGAATAATTTTTAATTAACATTAAAAAACACTTCAATATTTCAAAGAAAAATATTTATTTTTTCTACATCAAATTCGTATTACACAAAATATACAGTCTTGTTTTTTTCATTTTTAATATAGTTATTCTATGGATAGGAATGATTGTAAAATGTAAAGATTAATCCTTCTATATAGTAAAACACAGAAAAGCTTGTAAATAATAATTATCAAAGCTGTTTCATTGAATAAGACTGTACAAAACTGTCCACCAAAGACATATGAGAATACAATTTATTCATGTTACAAAACTATTACTTCAATAATATCGTAAATATAAAGTCAGTCAAAATATGAATAAAGTATTCAAATGTCGCTTATTACACCTTATTATATTTAGAATACATCCATATATATCACTCTTTACAAATAAAAATACGTCCTGGACTATATACACATACCAATAAACACAGTCTATTTATAACACACAACATTATACTTATTCATTTTATAATTATTACTTTCATATATCACCTTTGGAATTGTACATTCGTTAATATTAATTTGTATTAATTACTAATTCTTAAATCCTTAGCGATTTTCTCATGTTGTTTCTTTTAACACAAAATATATCGTTAAATATAGACATAGTAATTAGTTTAGTGTGTCATTTAGATGTCTTCCTCAGAGTTTAAGTTTATTAGAAGTAATGTCCAATTTCTTTTGATCGTGGATAAAAAACAGTCTCGTAGTAATATAAGATAGTCCATTCTGTTGATAGGAAATTTCATGAAATTTCATGAGCTTTGTAGTACACACTCATGAAATTCCAATGTGCTAAATTATAAGTTTTTTTTAAAAAAGTATACTTCTAATATTTATTTTTACAACAAATTTAATTTCATAACAATCATTGTAATAAGTATAAACAACTCCATAACATGTCACTTGTAGTAGTTCAAACCTCTTGTACTCACCGAAATCTCGCGTTATCACTGAATTAACCTCCATAACTTTAAATAGTTTGTTTTCAGTATCAGCCACTACAAGGACATCATTAGATTTTTACATTAATATTATAATGATACATTTATATATTTATTTTAAAGAAACTGACGATATCATTCACGTGTTGTTTTTCCATCCATAAACATTTAAAATAACGTATTTGTTTCTTCCTGGTTTCTTCAAAAATGTTTTTCTTTTCAGTCTTTTATTAACGTAATTATTACTTCATTTGTTATTCACAAACAAAAACATACAGAGTAATGATTTGTTCATGAAACAATGCAAAGAGTCCCTTTTCATACTCAGGTTCGTTCTATCATTCGCGTAGAATAAATGCTTCTTTTTAATTTTGACTGATTAAATGTGCTCATTGTCTTCGTATTGTGGATTTTCTATTGTTTTGAATTATTTTCTAAAGGCGCAATACACGAATGCAACAAAAATAATTTAAATTGGTAGATAAATAGGATTGCATAAACAAAAAGACATTCTCGATCCGTAAAGAATGAAAAATTCTTTCAAGCAAAGCATTTTCAACAACAAAAAAAAAAAAAAAAAAAAGGAAAAAAAATGAATTCGGATGAAATGTTTAGTACTTTCGATGGAACGAACTAAATATAGCAAGAATTCAACATAATTCCGAAGCAGTATTGTTTAAAATGCATACAGTATTAAGCATTTTTACAAACAGCGAATGTTTTAAATGCGAATAAATTACTATCAAACAGTCTTTTATACAAAAGCTATTTTAAATACGTAGACTATTAAAAGCATTCTTTTAGATAGAAGGTTCTTTTTAAATATGTAGATATCTTACTGGACACTTGCCTAACTAAGACCTGTTTTAAATCCGTAAGCTTTGAGGGTAATTCCAACTAACAGAGCCCTATTACATATGGATAGAGCATTCAGCAAACTCTACAATCAAAATTATTTAGAAGCATAAATATTGAACATTCTTTCAGAAAGTTACTTCAGATGCATAAACGGTTGCTTAATATTCCTAGCTCATTCAAAATGAAAATATTTCAAGTATGACACGAATATTGGGTTCTTCAAATACTTAAAACATTATAATATAAATACAATTTCGATCATACTTAAAATAAGTTAAGATTCTTCTTAAAACAATTAATATCAGTTACTAGAGTATAAATAATCCATATGATGAAAATATGTATATATAATATTAAGAAATCTATCAACAGAAAATGTTTTAAAATGTTTACACAATTTAATACCTTTCTAACAAACTCCTAACCAAGATGTTCTAAATATTAACCAAAAAAAAGTGTGTTCGTTTGACGCAAAAATATAAAGAATGAAGAAATGTGTTTCATATCAATGTTCTATATTGTTATTTTAAAGCATTTTCTATTGCCTTAGTCGGTCCCCATATTCCTATAACCATTTCTCTTCAGCTGCGTTTCATATGCGTGCATGAAACGAGAGACTATCCTACCCACATGCACCTGCGAGTTTGGCAACCCATTCAACAGCTCGGTTGGTTGGGAGAACTATCATCAGGCGCTTCTTTCTTTCAGTTTTTTTTATATTCTATAATAGATTGGATAAACAAATATTAGTTATTAAAAATATTTGGGAATTTAAGGCTATTTTTATTGCTCAAGTTAATAAATAATGTTTCATTTACTTTATGGATTCATTTAATTATTTGCCAATTTAATTTTAAAATAATCTTTAGAAAATTTTAACGAATACAATAAATTGTACTAAACGTCCTTTAAATTAATATTTTTAATGCAAAAATTTTTGAACGAAACTAATTTGTAAAATTTCCATAATAACCTTTAGTTGATTTTTTTAAAAAATATGCATGACATATTATTATTAATTATTTATAGTAATGCTCCTTAACGTAAAATGTTTTTATGTGAATTAAAGTGAATTTGTGCCTCCCCAACCACCGGCTTGCACTAGATTTTCTCCCCTTTTCTCAAAAACTCCATGCAATTAATGAAAAATCACTACCATTTGCCATCCCCAAAATTATCTCCAAACAACCATTGCATACGACCAGAAAAAATGCATTGGGACCAGAAAAAAGAAGATTGTAAATTATCCTTAATTTTAAAAAATAGCAGTTAGAAAGGACATGGTAAGGAAATAGAAATTGTATTTAGAACATCAAGGCATCTTAAATTGGTTTGAATTGCACTATATGTTCTCAACGGAAAAGTGATATTGTGTTATCTATACTCTACCTTAATTTATACACAACAATCTTTTCTTAAAGAAATACTATAGTCAGTGGCGTATTTAGAGGGTGGCTATCGGGTTCAATCCCCCCCCCCCCGAAATTCCAAGTACAACAATAATCCTTCTTACCATTTCTAAGGAAAAATATTAGTGCTTGTTCACATGTTGTGCATAGCTCACCCGAAACCAAATCCTAAATACGCCACTGACTATGGTTATTGACATTTTTATCTTTAAGATATCGGTTTTAATTTTTGAATTAATTATACGCATACTGAGATAGAGAACCTTTAAGTTGGTCAGGAATTTTCCTATATTGCGTAGATAAGTGGATTACATCTACGTAATTAATAAGAATTCGAGCACATGTTTAAAAATCGCCAAGTCTTTTTTTTTTTTTTAGTGAAATCTGTAATTTTAATTAGGGATTGAGCCAAGTTTTGTTTTTTCTTGGACACTTCATTCAACTTCTTAGCCTTACCTTCTGTGAGGTAGGCAATATGCATATCTTTCTCTCTCTTATTACGTTGACCTTGACTCGTCTCTGGCTTTAAGCACTGAGTCCATTAAAATGGATAAACTTTACGAGCTTAATCCTGCAGAAGCCACTCCTGTTGGTCTAGTGACTTTCATGTGCACCTGTGGTTCAGGGGTATCGAACTCGGTTCCCGGTGGGAGAATCTTGAATTTTGAACACATACAGTGATTCATTTTTCACCTTAAACTGTAGGCCCACGTCTCATATAGTCTGGACGCAAACAAGGGACACTAAATTTCAAAAAACGGCAACGACAGACATCCTGTAGAGAATATAGATAATACAAGGGAGAGTTATAAAATTATAGTTGGTAGCAGGTACCAACTGGGATCAAATTGGTACAGGATAAGGTCGATGTGGAATTTTGTTGCTGTTCCAATGAAATTTCTGACTTCTTTTAAACCGTGGAATTATTCAGTTATATATTAAGGCATAATTACACTGTAAGTAAAAAGCTATTAATATTTTGTACATTGCGTTTAGAACGAAACATATCTCTCCATGTATATTAATATCTTGCAAATTTAAGTTTAATTGAATTTTATTAAATTGATCTGCTTTTAGAAGCAAATTAATTTCTACAAATTTCTCGAATTTTGGGTTTACATTTTTCTTCATTGGAATTAAGAGATTTTGCAATGAACCAACGACAAGGCACATTATTGGGTTGTAAATTAATACTATCGAGTTTGTTCCGCGGAAGGAATTTTACTCCACACTATCCATGGACCAATCTGAGATTGATCTATTTGTTGATCCACATGTCCCTTGATCGTCAGCGGGCATTACGAGTTCTCGTCGTTTAGAGATGGCATTCTTCAAAATGGTAGACACATCGTTGGCGGCGTTCTCGGCGTCTGCTTTCGTCCAGATGGTACTTTGAGAACGTTTGAGGCGTCGCTCGTTTGGAGGCTTCAGGAGCATTCTCTGGCGCTGAAGTTGCTCAGGAGAAAGTGACAGAATTGTTAGCTAAGAAAAAAAGAAAACTAAATGTAAGTTTACAATTAACATAACCATTGTAAGTACTTTCGAAGTACAAACACACAACAAAGCATACCCCATATTAAAATAATGTACTCTGACAAGAAGAGAGAGAAAAACAAAGAAAGGTTTGTTAAGGAATACGCAATGTTAATACTGCTAGAATTCGTACACCCACAAGTACTATAAATCATATGTTTTTACTATAAACACGAGTTTTCACGATCTGTAAATAAATAGTGCAGACGCGAGAAGGAAACTACAGTTTCAGGAAGAGATGAAAAGGACACGGAGAAGCACGAAGATATCCGACAATCCCTCCACAGATTCTCCCTCTAAAGGACGTCATGATCAAGAAATTATCAGTGCCTTGTATTAGTCATCCTTCTACAATACCTATTCCCGAAGCCCCTATGGGCTACGGAGACTTAACCTACAATACCTACTCCTGAGGCCACTATGGGCTACGGAGACTTAACCTACAATACATACTCCGGAGGCCGCTATGGGCTACGGAGGCTTAACCTACAAAACCTACTCCTGAGGCCGCTATGGGCTGGGTACGGAGACTTAACCTACAATACCTACTCCCAAGGCCGCTATGGGCTACGGAGACTTAACCTACAATACCTACTCCTGAGGCCGATATGGCCTACGTAGACTTAACCTACAATACATACTCCTGAGGCCGCTATGGGCTACGGAGGCTTAACCTACAAAACCTACTCCTGAGGCCGCTATGGGCTGGGTACGGAGACTTAACCTACAATACCTACTCCCAAGGCCGCTATGGGCTACGGAGACTTAACCTACAATACCTACTCCTGAGGCCGCTATGGCCTACGTAGACTTAACCTACAATACCTACTCCTGAGGCCGCTATGGGCTGGGTACGGAGACTTAACCTACAATACCTACTCCCAAGGCCGCTATGGGCTACGGAGACTTAATCTACAATACCTACTCCTGAGGCCGCTATGGCCTACGTAGACTTAACCTACAATACCTACTCCTGAGGCCGCTATGGGCTACGGAGACTTAACCTACAATACCTACTCCCAAGGCCGCTATGGGCTACGGAGACTTAACCTACAATACCTACTCCTGAGGCCGCTATGGCCTACGTAGACTTAACCTACAATACCTACTCCTGAGGCCGCTATGGGCTGGGTACGGAGACTTAACCTACACTACCTACTCCCGAGGCCGCTATGGGCTACGGAGACTTAACCTACAATACCTACTCCTGAGACCGCTATGGGCTACGGAGACTTAACCTACAATACTTACTCCCGAGGCCGCTATGGGCTACGGAGACTTAACCTACAATACCTACTCCGGAGGCCGCTATGGGCGACGGAGGCTTAACCTACAATTCCTACTCCTGAGCCCGCTATGGGCTACGGAGTCACCAGTCCCATCTGAGGTCGCTCTAGGCTAAGACACCTTCCTATCAACTCAAGGCAACATTATATACTGAGGGGGACCTTTTCGTCCAACACTGGAAACATTTAATTGAAGTGATTAGAGACTTAGAGAAAGATTTTATTGAGCCTTTGTATGATAATTATATTTTTATATGTAATATTGTATAAGAGATACACTATATTCAGTAGAAATCAATAAGGAAATGCTTATTATATTAGAAGTGATTTATTCAAGTCTGTATTAATGCATGCATATACTATGTAATATATGCTTTTATTAAAATAAAAGATTAACGCGTCTGGGAAAATATCTTCGCGAACGTTCTCAATAAGAATGGATGGTTAATAAAAGGAATGCATTAAAATTGTTTACACATGGAATTAACAAATGAAGACATCTATGTTTAACCTTGATTCCCAATCAGACAGGGATAACAGGAACAACACTCAGGAACACACTCTTGAAGTTGTTTCTGTCTCGGGCATTTAGGGCAGTGTTTCTCAAATTGTGGTTCGCGGAACACAAGTGGTCCTCGAAGTCTGCTCTTGTGGTCCTCTTAGATTGAACATTACTCCAAAAAAAACATAAAAAAGAGATATATATCTGCTTTCGAAGAAAAAAAGAGTAGAACATTCTGAGTAATTAAAGTGGTCCGTGCTTGGAAAAAGTTTGAGGAACGCTGCTTTAGGGCGAAATATCTGTTGAGTCTATTGAGTGTTGCTCCTCCAAAACTAGCCACTCAATAGACTCAATAGATACTAGCCACCACTTTTGATTATCCTTGAAGAAATCCTAACTGCGAGTCTGTCAGCAATAATAACTAAAGACTCTTCTAATCAAATGGCGATTCACTTTTGACATCAAAAATCAATGTGCACCATACACCAAGGTGTAGAAAGATAACCTAAGGTAAGCTAGTGGGCTCATACCTCGCATATGAAGATTCACTCTTCTTTTTCTAATGCTCACTAATCCTAAAACCCTATTATTCTCTACAACACTCAGGAATCCCTATTTCTTTAACCTCCTCATCATGATTTTGTACTTGAATTGATCTTGAAATTAATCTCCTATCACTCATCTCCCTGATTTCAAAGTGTCCACTATAAAAGCTAACGAGGCTCTGTACAGAATTACTTTCAGATTTTTGTTTATCGAGATTATAAATGACGGAATGAGTTTTGATAGCAAAATACTTCCACAATCGTCTAAATATCTTAATATTGCAGTTTATGTATGTTGAAAATATATAGAAAAATATTACCTGTTGTCCAGCTGTGATTGACTTGCAGCGACAACTGCGGTCTCCAGGCATAATCAGAGACATGGTCCGCCCCTTGGATGATCCGCCACTATTCCCACTGTTAGTTTTGTTGTCATTAAACATCGGTAAAGGAGGTGGAATGGGAACACTTTTACAAGCCTTTACGTCCTGTTTTGTAACTTCGCCGTTGCAGATCTGTGGCAGCACCAGTACTCCATTTTTCTTGGCAGCTGTCTCGTTGTGTTTCCAGATGGCGTCTCGACGGTTGCGTGTTCGTGTCCCATACTGGGTCCCGTCCCGAGACATCGTTGGAGAAAGTGACTTGGATCTCCGTCGTACAGGTGGCACTGGAGGGTTGTTATTTTCATCTTCCTTTTCTCGATGATGGTGATGGTGATGATGACGTCTGCCTGCAGTGCGATCAGATTCTTCTGGAATTCTGGAAAGTGATTAGGATACGGATTTAGATTGCTTAAAATATACAAGTATTTACGGCCTGAAAATAACAAATTAGGTATAACAGAATGATACATAAAAAATACCTCGGAATAGTAATTTATTATACTTGAAGCAAAATTAAAAGCGAATTTGCTGTTTTGAAGGAGCGAGTGTTTGCCCTATTGGCACGTTGTGAATATTCGCTGAGACGTCCGTTGTGCTCCTTTCATCTCAGTTCGCAAATACTGTTGAATATATGTTACAAGGCGGTAACTTTGTAATGTTATTGTCCCATTCTACTTGCAACTATCACCACTAAGTTTATGATTTGGTCCATTTCTTGTGGTCTTACGAACCCCGTTATATCACTTTCCTTCTCAACACAAAATTTTCACGTGGCTTTAAACTGTCAATTTGTTTCTAATTTTACTTCATGTATAAGACGTTTACAAAGTCATTTTGACCTGATTAGATATCTTTAAGCTCTGAAGTATCGATCCTAGCACATTGATCAGTCCATAAAGAGAAACGCACCATAGGTCTCTCTTTGTTGCCAATACTGACAAATATATTTCTAGGTAATAAGTAAAATCCTCTAAAATGTGACCAAATATATGTTTGTGTATCACTTCTGGTCCAAATATAACCTAAAGCTAAAATATGGCACAAATATGCATTTATATGAATCAATGCTGAAATATGGCACAAAATATGTATTTATATGACCTAAAGCTAAAATATGACACAAATATGCATTTATATGAACAAAAGCTAAAATATGGCTCAAATATGCATTTATATGAACTAAGGCTAAAATCTGGCACAAATATTCATTTATATGAACTAAAGCTAAAATACGGCACAAATATGCATTTCTATGAACTAAAGCTAAAATATGGCACAAATATATATTTATACGACCAACAAAAATAACATTTTGTGTTCACAAGTGTCTGAAACACGTTTATATTTAATGCAATGCGTAAAAACGTATCGGGATAAAAATATGATATATCATAGAAATCCTAGCCAAAGTGAATTAGTGTATTAGACTTTTGCTTTAATGAATAAGGAGCTCGGGTACAATTTGCTACCAATAAAATTAGAGTGAGACATTATTCACAGCACAACATGAATAATGATTTTATCTTAAGAAATATTTTAGTATAAAGATTTTTTTTTTGGAAAATTATATCTATAATTTAAAGTCATCAATTCTCGATAGAACTAATGTTTGAAATTTGGTTGTAAATTTTATATTGAAAACGGTTCTAATAATTTTCAAGAAATTTGGTAGGAACCCATTTTCACATATGAAGAAGTGATTTAGCTACATAACGAATTTGAAAATATGGACTATTTTGGTAAATTTATAGAAAAAGTTAATCTCGATTGTAACTTGAAAATGACTCTAATTAGGGCGATGTCTCGATTGTAGCTTCAAGGTGGCTCTAACAACTTTCATGAAATTAGGAGAAAATCTGATCTCGTAAACAAGAAAGTGATTTATGTAGATTTTAACTTACGGGCGTCGGCAGCATATCAATTATATCTTGAAAATGGCTCCAATAATTCTAATAAAATTTGGTGAAATATCATTTGCGGATAGAAGAAAGCATCAACTTTGTTAAATTTCATTCAGAGGCGTCAGTGGGAAAAATATTTTTTTATAACACCTCAATGTAAAGCAAGTAATTGTTGTCGTTTGTTTAAGTTTACGATTTTCATCAGGTTCGGGGAAGAAAAGTTTTCAGGTGCGAGAAAACACAAGTAAGATTCAACCTTGAGAAAATATTCATGTAGATACATTTGTTAAGATTTCTGGTTTTGTTTGATTGATTAGTACCTACGTTCTGTGCTAGAAACGAAACTATATATCGCGATTCATAGAATTCACAGTGGAATCTGAAACATTGTAATGTGTTCTATGTTCTCATGTTGGGAATCAAACCCAGGATCTCGTGTAGAAACAAGCGCGCTAGCTATTAAATCAGTGAGAAGACTTTTAAAATTCTGATATATATATATATATATATATATATATATATATATATATATATATATATATATATATATATATATATATATATATAACATAACGAAAATATTCACATTGAGAAAACAGTGTTCACTCAAAAATTTACATATTTGTTCAACACTTGTATAGTGATACGACATTCACAAAATCCTCTTTTCCGTGGAGAGTGTTGGATCGTTCGAAGGCGATTAAAACGAACATTGCTAAAACCACTGGTTGTACTCCCAACCGCGTCAATTAGCTGGTTGATATATATATATATTAATAACGTTCCTTTTAAGTACCAAGGCTAAATGTGACCTGTATCCAAAGCTTAACGTTGGATCTTAGCCACATGAGCCCTCATGGTCAATCGAACACATGTCCCCTCGCTCCTAAGGCTACTATGATAACCATATAGCCATAAAGGAACTTCCGACCGCATTAGTACTTTGAATAAAGCAAACTGAACACAATTCAAAGTACTTTTTGTTTCTGTATGTTGAACTTAGTGTCAATCAGGTAGCGTAAACAGTTGAAACTCGAAGCTATAATAGGATAAAATAATATTATGTTCTTGTAAATGTAGAGGATATACTACAAAACGAAAACACCTAATTAAAGAGTACATAAGTTGCTTTAATTAGTGTGATCGTATAATACTAACCCATCAACTCTTGTAAGCGAAGAAGCTCTCTCGAGATTCTGAAGGACAGTGACCAGCTTTTTGGCACATGAGGCGACATCCAGAAGCGCAGTGGAAAGAGCTGCTCTACCTCCACCTGTCTGACTCCTTCTCACAACAGCTTTGGAGGGTCCTAGATGTTCAAGTACTTGGTCGAATGTAGGTCGTTGTTCTGGCCTCCTCTGCCAACAGTTCTGAATCAAACGACGAAGGTCCTCTGGAACGGATGGTGGTAGTGACGGACGATGACCGTTACAAACGAGTTCTAAAACCTACGAATATAATACTTAGTTAGCACAAATTATGAGTTAATAATTCAATTAATACCAAACAATCTAAAATAATTACCATATCTCAAAAAGAGTTTACTATTATTATTATTAAATGATGCGTAATCAGTCTACTTTCTACGTATTGCTGAATATCTTCTTATAGGTGTGGCTGATGAACAGTTTGTTTGCACAATAATAATTTGAACGTCCAAAAAATGAAAATGAAATGAAATCTTTAAGTTTTACGTCTCATGGTTGTCCCGGCTAGGCTAAAGGAGACGGTTATAATGATAAATGAATGAAATGGTGGAATGAAGAAAGTGGGAGGAAACGGGAGAACACCGAGAAAACCCACGCACACGGTATTTGTTCATTGTAAGCCTCACATGGTGAAAGCTAGGATCGAACTAAGGACCCCATGCACCAGAAGTGAATGCCCTACCACTAAGCCACCGCTGCCTTTTGTAAATGTCAGAATACAACTGTTATAGACAACTATCTAGAAACTTTTTACTGTAATTGCATAATCAGTTTTAGATACATTACAATCGTTGTCTACATTTCAATACTTACGACTAGGATTAAGAGTTTTAGGTGCGCATTTTTTTCCTTTTAGAACAAAGGTGAGCTCTCCAAAAGTACCTGAGGTGTCAAATGTTGCTTCCAGATGCTTACAAATATCATTTTAGAGGACATTTCCCTTTCTTTTTGGGTCGTTTAGCTCATTATTCCCTTAATCCACCTCTTTTCTGCACCTTACTCTTGTTTTACTGCTATTATTGCAAATTTTGTTCCAAATTTTGTTTCTTGGGCTAAAACTTTGACAAGGGCTAAACAGTGAGCTATCAACTGAGACATCAGTTAAATGGTTTTGCCAAATAAGAGCTTGAAGTTAGTCTTCAGAAGAATGTTGTCGAATTTGCATCTACAGAGATACCATTCCGGGTGAATATAAAGTTTGTGCCGCTGGTCTCTGTAGATATGGAAAGAAGCTTGAGCATTTCCAAATATGTTTTATCTCAAAATAGAAATACGTTTACATTTAACAGATGCTTAAGGTTGTTAAGTACAACAGTTTATGATTTATGTTTTTCCTTCCTAATGTAGATTTGTAATCAATTCAATATATAGCATTGCCATTTTTTAGCTTGAAAGAAAGTCCTTTAGGGTGTGCTAACAAATTAGATCGATTGCTAGCAGATGCATGAACAAGTCTGAGAGATTATTGAGGGTAGTTTGAAAGTGCTATATATCGACTTGCAGTGAGAACAGCTGTTTTATATGTGAGCGGTCATATGGCTTAGAAAATTTCGGCCTTTCGGAAGGACTATATTTGTGCGCTTTCCGACATTTGTTATAGTTATAGCTAAATAAGTTTATCCTGTGCTAAAGACAGAGATCAATGCTGTGTTGAATTGCAGCAAAACAAAGAGCATACCTGCTGTTACTGAGCCCTCAAATATTGGAGATGGTAGATACCCGAGGCCCTAACGTACTCTCGGTGTAGTGCAAAAAGTGCATTCTATGAGACGTGAAAACCCAATATCTCAAAGAACAGTGGAAAGGAAATTCTGCTACCTTAAATAGCAGAATACCGCAATACGTGGGTTACATATGATAAAGAAGCATCAGGCCGAGAGCTTATATGCTTCGTCCCTCATATACCATGAAGAGGAAGACCAACAGTTAAAAGCTGCTTGAACCCAATCTTGGAGGGGACGGTAGAAGTTTGTAGTAACTTTTGACAAGTTATGTGGGTATCTGACGGAATGTTGTCCTGCTTATAGAGGTCGTTCTGGCTAGATACATGAATGGATTAAAAGTTTTCTGCCTGGGTTTATGGTTGTTGTTGGTTACTGCCATAGTAGCAAACTTACGCTACACAGAGTAGACAAAAAGGCTAAAATCAATGCAGACGGCCATCATATTCCATCCCCATATGGCAGTGACACATGTTTGCACTGTCATTTACCAGGGCGAGGAGTCCAATCATATAAGTCAATGATAACGTACATGAATTGGATAAAACGTAAAATAGAATTCGTTAACTTTTTTTTTTTTTAAACAAAATTTCTGTGAAATACCCTGACGTATCCGCCATGGAATTTTGTGAGTTGAAACAAGGATTGAGCAGTCAACAGCCGCGCACATTCGACAGTTTTTGGAAACTTTGTCAAGCGGAATGGAAAAGACTTGATCAAACTATGCTTCAACGCAGTCTCCTTTAATGGAACCTAAGATATAGATCAATAGCTAACATACAGGGCTTGCATATCGAGCACAACCACTGATGGCATCGTGATATTTCTTAAATTGGTAAGGGTGTCAAATTCATTACCATAAATATGAAATGATCTTCTGTAGACAACTTTCCCTTCCTTTTCTCTATGAAAACTGCCCTGAAAATCCTAATCATGGTTATAACCTATTTGTAAGCCTTTCTCTCTCTTTTTTTTTTTTTTTCAATCCTGCAATTAGCCTTTACAGGTCTTCTATTCGGCAATGCACATAATAGCGAAGAAAACCTAAAAATATAATTAGAATTCAATTATAAAACTAACTTTTTGTTTCCACTTCCAGTATTCCTGAACACATTCTGAGACCTCCAACTTGAGAAATTTTGTTCTTGCTATAGGAATGTAGTCTACACGCTTATACGAAAGGTTTTTGATAGATCGACAAATAACAACTGTGTTTTTAAAATATACATAGCTATAAGTATGGTGTCGTATATATGGTTCTTACAGGATGAAATGTTTACATTTTGACCAAGGTTGTATGCGGTGTAAGTTTGTAAGACCTAAATTGTACCTGGTGTGTTGAAGCGAACATTTTAGAGTCTACTGCGACTGCGAGTCTTGACAAATGTAGATTATACAAGGTGAACCATTTATGGTATGTCGAAACGCACTTGTAACTTTCAAATTAATAAATAAAAACCGCTGAAATGTTGTACCATAGCTATAGTGACAGGACAACATTGTTTGACATACTCTTAAATACCATCAAATTAACAGTGTTGGCAACCGAACATACGTTTTTTTTTTTTTCAAATGGTACCATTTCAGGTTGTTACAAATTTCAAATGTACATGTTAAACGAAAACATACCACCTTTTTTTGTTTTTTTACAGTGCTACAAACTAAGGATGCTACAGTGTCACAAACTTCCATAAACGTTTAAATTTTGGAGGCCTCTACAACAATAATAATGCAAGTAAGACGTGCAGAGTAAAAAAGAAAGTAAAGAAAATAGAAGTCATTAAAAAATTCTCACAAACATGTCATTTTAAGCAGTCAAGCAATATTCGTCAATGTTTTCCATATCTCCAAAATTGTTTGAGATAACAAATTGCCATAAATAGCTTTATGATCTTTACATATTGAAAACTATAAGCCTGATTACATGTAATTTTATTGTAGGACTTTTTTTTTCGAAATAAAGCCTTTCAGAAAACAGTCAAATAGTCCTTGTAACTTTGCTTTCCTATTTATTTGAAATCTGCCATATGATAATCATAGTATTAGACACTAAATTACTTTGGATGAGCATTACGCCACTCGTTTTACTCGCATTATTACTGTTGTAGAAGTGTGCAAAATTTGTTTGTTTACGATTCCGTAGCCTTCTTTCCAGGCCGGTAGCCAGTCCAAAAATGTAGGGGGACCGGTAGAAGTTAGAGGAGGCGATCCAACCATACTATAGTTCATTTTCAATCCTACCGTGACAATTTTAGGGAGCCAGTAAAAATTTGGGGGGCAGCCCCCTAGAGTTCCCTTGAATACGGGCCTCCTCCTTTCGTCCAATATGCGCTCCTAAGAACGTTGCGTCCCTAGGTCTGGACCTAGTGGTAAATCCCGCTCTGATACTGTTCTTTAATCTTTTTTTTTTTTTTAAGTCAGAAATCCAATGAATAACGAAAACTGTAGATAATGAAATTATTTTGTGAATTTCCCCTAGAACATTGTGGCCTTCCGGCTAGAAAGGGCGGAACTCAACAGAAGTTAGGCGAAATAGGAACGCTCGGAAGTTCATTTGAGTTGTTCAAGAAGTAATACCAAACTGCTCATTGCAACCTGTTCATTTATGTATAGCTTGTGGAAATCGTTCCTTAGAAAAACCAGTTTCAAAATAAATGGACGATTATTTTGATAGTTTAGGGTGTATTTTCAGGAAATATGCCTTTGTTGAGTTTGACTTTACTACTCGGAACGCCACATATGAAACGTTCAAATTTCCATTTAACCTCCATTTTACAGTTAGAACTTCTCAATTTTACAATCGATGACAAGATTCATAAATTATGGAGAACAGCTGCAGCTTACACTTCACTCTCATTGTTTCACTTTCTGGCAAACGTTTAGGTTCTGCACAGGTCCCATGAGACGAGAATGAGCTCTTCGAGTAGAAACAGATACATTTTGAGACGAGACACCACCCTCACAACACACTTCCGAGACAAGATTGTCTGAACTTGTACATAACCCTAGCAACGCCCATGAGAACTTAATTAAATTAACTCAGAAAAATTACGAATAGCAACGTCAAATTAAACTCACTTTGGTTTTCCAGTATTAACATAGATACCTACCTCTTCGTGAGTTGCGTTTGGAAATGGCGCTTCTCCGCTTAACATCTCTGCGAGGATTACTCCGAAGCTGTAGACATCCGACGCAGAAGACGGGAGTTCCCCCGCCAGCATCTCAGGCGACATCCATCCAGGGGCACCTTTTATCTGCCAAAGGTCATCGTGGGCACTACCACTTAACACTGATCTGCAATACACAAAAGCACAAACGAACTTCCATTGAAATAATAAGATCAATTTTCTGTACATTTTGCGAATAATTAACTTGAAAGTTTCGAAAACCTTCGCACACTGTATGACTTAAAATCGCTTCAAGCTCAACGTTGCACAGACAATTAAAGCTCGTCAATATTTCTTGAGACTACTGACTTAACTAGTAGAATTTATTGTCCACTCTAGAAAATTTTATTTTTTATGTCCCTCTTGGCCTACTAAAAGGCATTTAATCCTAGGTTTCTCCAATGCCTATTCAACGTATTGTACTACTGCAAAGAGGAGACATCACTAGGATAATGCACGGAAATTGAAAAATTATAATAATATTCCGTTTAATTATATTGTCAGACAATAATAATAATAATAATAATAATAATAATAATAATAATAATAATAATAATAATAATAATAATAATAATAATAATAATGTATTAATTTCCTCGAAGGAATTTGGCTAATCTTTAATAGAGAAATTAAAATGGCAATACAATAAAAAAAAGACAATACCATATTAAAATGGCAATATCATATATATCATGAGATAAATAAAAGTTTTAGATTTAAATACAATGGAAACAAGATTATGTTGGAATAACTTTTTGAAAAAAGAATTATAAATCTAACGTAAGTAACAGATTCATTTTCCAAACTATTTGAAAATAAATAACACTATTATAAGGGTTCTATTTCTAAGATGAAAATTAGTAACTACAAAGGATTTTACAGTGGTAAATTCGAATCTGAAATCACAATTCCGTCGTCATTAATAGTTCTCCAATAATTCCAATAACTCCATGAATTATAATTTGAATGTATAAGTAATATGAGTCATCATTATTTGAAGTAGACGTGTGTACAGATGTTTTCATTTGGTCTACGTCAAGATGTGAAAGGTGAGACAACACTACAACATCCTCCATGATAAATGTGAGTCAGCAAAACGTAAACAAAACTTATAAAATGCTTCTGGAGATTTAATACGAGGCGTTTAATAAGTTGTTAAAAATACAATAAAACAAACGATTCCTTTGAATCAATATCAGAAATAATGTACGTAGACATAAAATGATCTTATGTGCGCTGTTCCAAAAGTGTACAACACCTAAGAAGAAAAAAAATGGTTATACAGAAAGGTGGTACATTTTTCCCATTAAGTTTAGGACCAGTTCTTGGAGCAGTTGTATTGTAGTATTTTAGTCATTAATTATGTCAGAATTACGTAAAATAATTTTAGTTCCTGAAAATGCTGTGCATAAGACTCAGTCTAATATAAAATGAATAGATCTGCCTTTATTCACATCAATCACGTTTAGAGGAAGATATTAATATTTTTAAATGCCATGATCTTAGTGTACAACAAAAGTGGAAATTGTATAAGCAAGCTCTGCATCCTTATTTACAGAATACATCATTTTCACATAAACCTATTATATTAACTGTTATTCATGAAGAAGAAGAAGAAAATCCTCATCAGCCTTCAAGATGATAACAATACTTCTATTTTACAATTTATACCATTTTACAATCAGTACCATAAACGCTAGGAAGGAAAACATGTCTATTATTCAAACGGTTAATAGATTGAGATAAAATTTATTGGAATGTCAGATGTAGTACGCATTCAAGGAAAAAAACAATACCAGCTTCAAATAGTATTGATTTAGTAAAAGATGTTGTTCGTACACGTAAATATTCTAGACATCCAAACAGGTATTAATGAATTTTAAAAAAAATATGAGATGATCTTAATTTTCCTAAAGAATTTATTGACACTTCTGTTAGCGCACCAACATCAAAAGTGAATAATAATAATAATAATAATAATAATAATAATAATAATAATAATAATAATAATAATAATAATAGTCGCCGTAGTCGCAAAATAAGAAAAGAGTCCTGCAGCTGTGTCTAATTTGTGTAAAGATTGGAAAGAATATAGTATGCAAACAATATGGGAAAAAATATCAAAAATATATTATGATTATCCAAATCCTGATTCATTATCATGTATTCAAACATTACATCATAGAACAATGTTATCGAAAAAGAAAATTAAAAATTTGGGTAGCTTCACAAGATGCGTCTATGTTATAAGCACCCCCACGTAAAGATTATTTTTAGCATAAACAGCATTATATTGGTGCGCCGAATAAAATATTATAATGTTTGCAAATATACAAACTATTGCAAATATAGTAATTATAACCCACAAACGCCCAAGACCAGTTTTATTCGTTAGCAACTGCCTGAACAATACCGTGTTACATCGAAAACCTGAGAAGAAAACTTGAAATTCGTACAACAAGAGAACGGGTACTGTGCCTGAAGTGGAACAACGGGGGTTTGGCTAAATGAATGATATAGCCCATGTAACGTAGTGAAAAATAAAGTGGGTCACTGGTGGCACAAGGAGCGTTTGTGGGATAAATATATATTATGTCATATTGATATTTTTCATAATATGAAGATTGTATTCCGTTTAAAAACTAAGAGAGGTTCTAAGTGGTAAAACCAATAACAAAAAGTTTAAAAAATACCATATTTAATGTACAAACAGATTTTGGTGGTGAATATTATAATCAACTCGTAAAAGTTTGTTTAAAGAATATGAAATTGATCATTATAGTATTCATTCTGAAATTAAAACCGAGCTTAAGTAGAACGGTTTATACATACATTAAAACAAAAATTGTATCGTTATTTTAACGCAAAAAATGCTTATCAATATGTTAATCTTTTAGATCAAATTGTATTTTATATAATTTTGATCATTCATATCATTCTAGTATCAAAATGCCACCTGCACAAGTTAGTGATTCCAATGTGAATCAAGTATGGAATACATTGTACAGTGATAAATTATGCGAAATGAATTTAAGTTACAATTTTAGTCCGGGTGAATATGTTCGTGTTATAAAATGGTTAGGTTATCTGTCTATACGAACTCGTGGATTTGATCAGATTCTATTCAGTCTGCAAAATTAATCAACCTTTATCTTGACTTTTACGTTACTCTCTTTTCAAATGCTAGGAGTCAAAATTTTGATAATACAACGACATTATTTAAACTAGCACAAACTAATTATTTTCGTAAAGAGTAATGAGGTGTTGCGATAATCCAAATTAATATTCCATGGAGTTTTTAGAATGTAGGTAAAAAAAGAAGCTGTATAACACACACTGTTCAGAATAATAAACTTGAGCGTTATCGTGTTAATATAATATCAGGAAATTATTTATCTGTTTAAACAATTTTAGATATGATTCTTGAGGGAAGTTTGAATGTTAAAAAAATATAAATATAAAAATAAAGTTATTAGACTTTCTCCAAAGTTACTTTCAATGTACGATTCATATTACACCAGGGTTAGAATATATTTTAGGATTTATTAATGAAAATACGACAGAAATTCATCGTGTAATACATTCCAATTGTCAAATATGAAAGATATAATATGAGCACGTGGAAAATTTCCGTTTAATTTAGATTATAATACACCAATGCAATTAACGTGTGCATCGATAAGGTAAAATAACAACAAGACATTGAACCAATAATTCGAAACTTAGTGCCTATAATGTTGAACATGGATATGTAAGAACTGTTTCATAAACCACATTATGTTAAAGTTGAAAAGAAATGTTAGGATACGATAGAAGCAAGCTTAAAAGTTGAACACGGGTTAAAATTACATTTCGTTTTGAAACTTCAAACTTGACACTTCACTTTTAAAAAAATGACTTCTGAAAGTTCTTATGATAGTTTATACATTATATTAGTTTGAAACGTTAGTGTAGATGTTTATCCTAAATATAGTCCGACACATTTTATTAATCAATTAAAGAATAATATTTGATTATCAGAATCGGGTTGGTACGTAGGATTAAGTAAAGTACATATTCCATCAACGTGTTGTTACCGAAGCTGAAACTGTTATGTAGTACAAATTTAACAAATGCAGAACTTATGAAAAGTAAAACCATCATTGGATATTATCCATCAATTCACCATTTAATAGATGAATTAAATAAAGTAGCAAGATTCATAAGATTTTCTTTCTCAACTATTGTACACGTTGAATGTGATAATTATGTAGAATCACTTAAATTGTTAGTAACATTAGCTTTACAACTATGATTTTCTGGGAAATGAGATCTTGTTTTTCAACGTCATGGATTTAAACAACCACACGTAGAGATTGAATATCTACATCAAATATTTACTTATACTGATACTATATAATATCAATATTAGGTGATACAAAAGCACCGTTATTACATATAACAACAATGTCCAATATTTAATACGGAAAAGTTCAAACGATAGCATTTCAAGATATTCATTATATATTATACTTGCAAAATTCGATTTTAACTCAATAGAAATACTATTAAAAGATCACGCAGATCATTCTGCTCTCGGACATTGACTGTAACGTTTCATTTAAAAAAAAAAACTCTCCTGCTGCTGTTAAATATAGAATGATATTAACACGTGTTTGTTATCAATGAGGGCGTGAGATACAACATTTTTTAGAACCTGTATATAAAAGGAAACATGGGGGCACGATGGATCAGTGGTAGAGCGCTTTCCTCTGGTGCGTAGGATCCCTGGTTCGATACCCGGCCAAGTAAGTTTGTGGTGAACAAAGTCATACTCGTGAATTTCCCCGATAGTTCCGTTTCCTTCCACTTTCTCATTCCACCAATTCTTCCAGTATAATTCACTTTCTTTAATCACGTCTCCCTTAGACTAAAAGGCATAACGTGGGACGTTAAATTTAAATATTTTATTATTTTTTTTCATAAAAGAGGACATGGTATAGGTAGTTACATTAAAGATTTATTTCGTTTGTCATTACCATTTCTTAAACAATGGGTAAAGCTGTAGGGCATTAAGTATTACAAACGGGAATTAAAGTTGCGGGTGATGTGTAAGATGAACGTCCATTTAAAGAATCTGTCCGTACACGTGTAAGAGAAGTTGGTGATAGTTTAAAGACAAAGGCTATAAATAAAGTCGGACTGTTGCTAAATGGTAGCAATAAGAGACGGTCACGCAAACGGAAAGCTTCTGTTGAGCTACGATTGTAAACTATGGACCACCGACGAAACGTAAACACATAAGAGATATATTGGGTCTAGGTCAAAACCCCCACACTCAAGAAATGTCAAAACACCCACACAAACGGTCATAACTCCCAAACAAATGGACAAATCTCCCAAAAGCACGAACGGTCAAGACCCCCACAGCCAAAACCCCCACACTCAAGAAATGTCAAAACGCCCACACGATCGGTCATAACCCCCACACAAATGGACAAATCTCCCAAACGTACGAACGGTCAAAACCCCCACAGCCAAAACCCCCACACTCAAGAAATGTCAAAACGCCCACACAATCGGTCATAACCCCCACACAAATGGACAAAACATCCACACATAGTAACGGTCATAGTCCCCACATAAATGGACAAAACTCCCACACAAATGGTCAAAACTCTCACATGCAGAAATTGTCACAACTGCCACACAAATGGACAAAACCCCCACAAAATCGGACAAATCCCCCACACTCTGAAATGATCGTCATTCCACGTCTTTGTTGCGGCTCTTTATGACGCCCAAGAGAAATAGTTGCAACATCAGTTTAATTGGAATAAAAAATGTTATTAAAAAGTACAAGGGCAATACATGCAACCAGGATCATTTCAGAGTGTGGGAGATTTGTCCGATTGTGTGGGGGTTTTGTCCATTTGTGTGGCAGTTGTGACTATTTCTGCATGTGGGAGTTTTGTCCATTTGTGTGGGGGTTTTGTCCATTTATGTGGGGATTGTGACCGTTGCTATGTGTGGCTGTTTTGTCCATTTGTGTGGGCGTTATGACCGTTGGAGGTTATGACCGACTACCAGTGTGGGGGTTTTGGCTGTGGGGGTTATGACCGTTCGTGTATTTGGGAGATTTGTCCATTTGTGTGGGAGTTATGACCGATCGTGTGGGCGTTTTGACATTTCTTGAGTGTGGGGGTTTTGGCTGTGGGGGTTTTGACCCTTCGTGCGTTTGGGAGATTTGTCCATTTGTATGAGGGTTATGACCGTTTGTGTGGGCGTTTTGACATTTCTTGAGTGTGGGGGTTTTGGCTGTGGGGGTTTTGACCGGTTCCCGATATATTTTCATAATGACTTTATTGAATTCAAATAGTTCTGAATGTTGTATGTTGCTTGAGATTTCCAACCTGTTTTCACATGTTCCCTCAAAGCTAATTCCTGTTTTAAACCTACGCCATGATCTTTACAATACACTCCAACCTCTAGATACGGTATTGGTTAATTGAAACATATAGTTCTTGTATGAATTATATATTTTATATACACAGTTTTAATTGTTAACTAGTTTAAATCACTAAAATTTGTGGAATGTTAGATTTTGGATTTAAAAGAGTATTAGAAGTTCCAACATTCTGTAACTAGCGTGATTAATCACTGTTAAACTAGAATTGTAAAGGATGGTCTAGTTGAACAAATGATCTTATAATAGTAAGTGATAAAAGATGTTAGACAAACAATGAATATGCTTAACGTGATTAAAAAGATTTTTTTTAAAGAAGTCTTAACCGACTTTACACACGTAACCCATTTGTTTAAAATGTTACAAACAATAGAGACAGTGCAATGTATAATGGAAGTGCTCCAAAAATTTGCAGTATAACTTCTGTTGTTATGCAACCATAATCACACCAAAGAATGTATGGTTGGCTATAAGCATGTTATTTTGTCGGCAATTAATCTAGTGTCCATTGAGATGTTTTATTGTCTAACTTTAAGGATTACAATCAGATCCTAAAGAAATTTCCATGGGACCACTGGAAAAGTACATTCTTTCAAAAGAAGAATCATTAAAATCGGTGCACCTATGCCGGAGATACGTGTGAACATAACTACAACATACAAATGGGTTGAATTGAGAACCTCGCCGCTTTTTTCTTTCTTTCTTTCTTTTTTTTCTGAAATATTTTAAAAATATTTAAGTGGTATTAGAAGCAAGCAGAAAGTAGTTGTATTAATGTCATTTGCTAATGTTTAATTGCTAAGTAATTTCGGTAAAGAACAATACAGGAATATTACTATTCGCAGTGACTATATACGCTATTATGGTGCTCAAGTTGTAAGTTTATTCATAGTTTAAGCAGTAAAGAAAGTTTGACGACGACTAATGAACTCTGTTGAGGAATTAGACTTCGTAGATTTGACAAGCCTATACGCCTTAATCAAATGCCATATATTCTGCTGTATCCAATAAATAAATAAATAAATAAATAAAATAAGGAAATTGTACTAATGACAAATGAGTAATTGCCTACCTGATATGTGAAAATCCCAGGTCAGCTACTTTTGCTCTTCTATGTTCATCCAGGAGGACATTGGCTGACTTTAGATCCCCATGAAGCACTGGTGGCTGGTGATGATGCAAGAAGTTCATTCCCTGAGCAACGTCTCGACCTATCTCACGACAGATGGCAGCATCTATTGCACCTCTGACAAGAGTAAAATCAAAACATTAAATTCTTTATTCAGACAATTAAGAAGAGCAAATTGCAAACTAATTTTTATATATCCATAATTAAGGTTGAATGAACATTTTCGACAAGAACCAGGCGTATTAATACGATTTTTTGTTATCTCTATTAATAAGAATGTCGCAAATTGTGACACAACCATACAAGAGAGTAACAGGTGGTAAATATACCTCAAAATTTCGCATTATCACCTCTTTTGTATCTCCCTACGGATATGCCTCAACTTCCAGACATTTCAGTACGCTTATGATATTGTATTTCTTGCACTTTGCAATACCATCCAGCAAATCAATCCACTCTTACAGCTTTAGATAATTTTTATTGATGTTATTAAAAGTGTCATCTACAAATTAACGCTTCCCAAACTCAAGCAGTTTACTTTCAATTGCCCAAAAAGTCAACCAAAGTACGTCGTAATTCTAACCAGTTATCTCTACAGGTTGACGAGGTTCCATGTAAGCTAGTAAGGCAGCAACATAATTATATAGGAGTAACATTAGAACAGCATCTCAAGTGGAAGAAACATCTTGTCACGATCACTAATAAAAAATACAATCCCTAAACGTTTAACCCCTGGGGCTTAAAACCTACTCAATACTTGCAAAGCCTTCCTGCGTCCAACCCGAACATATATCTTGAGTTTCTGCACCAAACGGTTTTTAGCTACCAGAAGCTACTCATACTTGAAAAGCATGCCTTCCGAATTGCTCACAAGATTAAATTACCTAGTTGCAGTGGTGCCCCCCCCTCATGTCCATGACGCACCCCCCCTCAAATGCCTATCCGTAGGTGTTCTTCCATGAAAAAAATCTTTTCGATTAATTTTTACACCCTCTCAAACATATTTATATAGATTTTAACCCCCCCAAATATTTCAATGACGCAGTTTGCGTCATAGCCCCCCCCTTGCGGGCACCCCTGCCTAGTTGTGCCAATACCTTTACAATCTTGTCACATTTCCTACACTACAGAACCACAGAGAAACACAGAATTAATTATACTAAGTTCATTATTGTCTTCTTTAGGATACGATCCACTATTTAGCAGTTCACTCTGCACCTTCTCGATATATACACACATACCTATTCACATTGTACTGTTACACACTTCCTCCGAATCAACCTGCTGCTGCTGCTTTACACTACTTGCTGATTTTCATACTCACCTTCATCTCTCTCTCATCTTCCCATCTTATTGCACAGTGATTCTCCTCCGTAACTATCCTCTGTCTACACTATAGCTCTAGAGCTGCCCTTAAGCAAGGAGATGGTTTCATTTGTGCTCTCACATAACCTGTGTATTGTGGCGTAACTTGGACCTCATTTCCATTGTTAAATGATTTATTTCTACAAGCCAAGTCTTCTGTCTGATATATATACATGTGCCTCTAGTATTGTTTTGACGTCACCGTTCTATTCCTTCCTATTTAAGACCCTTGCTTCATATGAATAATACAGTGTTGCTTCTAATATGTATACTGTATGCTTTCTCATCATTATATGCTTTCTCTATTACAGCTTATGCTTTTTTCCATTAAACATATTCATGCCCCAATATATAACTTCCATTAGACCAACTATGGTCTTTTATCCAATTTTTAGCTTTCCTTACCTAAAAGAGGGCGTAACCTTCTAAAAGGGTGCCAGCCTTCAGCTAGCTTGTAAAAAAGCAGACAGTAAGGAAGCTAGTCTTGCACGACTAGTATAAAATAAAGAAAAGGCCGACGTTTCCAGGATTGCCATGTATTGTGTTTTATGGAAATGATGTTTATTAAAGGTATTTGACCCACGTTTCCCATCAATAATTATCCGTCTCCTATCTTCTTGTCTCACCTCTTCTCTAAATAAAGGGCGGTACCATTTTGGAAGGAAGCTAGTCTTGCATGCACTGTTTGGGGACCTGTTTCTCTGATCCTCCCTATAGTTTCCTTTTGAAGCAGCAAATATCATTGTTTATGTATGTAGTGAAATAAAAGTCGTAAAAACCTGGTACACCTATTTAAAAATCTGAAGGATCGATTGCTCGAACTGATTATATTGAAAGCATCGTACAGAGACACGATACCGGTACCAAAGTTATCCTATAAATTAAATAACGACAGAAAATCATTTGGATTATCTCTGTTTGGTAAGCATATATTTCTTTACCAATGTATAATTTCCCATATTTCTTTAAGAAATACGCTAGAATAGAAGTAATGATAAGGAACCATACTGAATGACTTGTTTTGCATACTTTCGGTTCAATTCTCTTACTAGCACAGTCTTGGCATTTAGGAATTTAAGAATAGATTTACGGAAAATAGTTGAAACACCCATATATTTAGCAATTTAACAAAAACAATTAAAAAATGTAACTTGCAGATTAATATAGCGTTGGATTATCTTACGTCCTGAGAACAGCTTGATCCGACGTGCAATGGAATTATAGAGGTTTTGAATTATAACAAGTGGAATACTAATCATTCCGCATGTAGTGCTTCACTCAGTTCCTTGAGAAAGGATAGAAACAGAGATTCGTGCCGGATTCGTGTCTTGAAAACAGACGACACATGCTCAATCATGTTCACATCCGGAGACTGGGCAGGCCAGAGGAGGTGCCCGATGTTCCTCAAACAGGTTCAGCTGTGTGAATGGGCTCATTATCATACTGCAATATGGCATAATTGCCCAGAAACAACATAGGACCATAGGATGCACATGGGAGGGACATGAGCGTAAGCACAGGATCCACTAGAAACCGGGATATTGTGGTTCACTATATGAAAGACTGACTGCGATATTTCACGGTTGGGTGGAGACACATACGCTTCTTTGCGCGTCCACCACATATAAACACAGCCTGTGGTTTGAAATAAGATGAACGATGGCTCGTCCGACCATACCACACGTTTTCAATTATCGGCAGCCCATGTTACACGTTCGTACTAAAACGTCATAATTCTTCATCAGCGGGTTCGCCCGCGTAACCCGATTCCATACGCCCACGTCACGTACACTTATAACTTGCGGGGGATTGTGACTCTCGACAGAGACTGCGGAAGGTGTTGCTCGAGTTTCTCCATCACTTGCACCGCAGTCGCATGGTGGTTCTGAGCGATAATCCACTTTAATGCTCAGTGGGACTTCTCACTGAGGGTTTTCTTCAGATCCCTCTTTGTCTTCGCTGATATGATTTTGCCGTGCGTTTTGTACGCCGTCATCACCTTTGATATTTTCCCTCGCGAAACACCCAGAATACTTGCCACTTTGGCCACGCCTGCGGCACATAACCAATCGCTAAAATTTGCCTTCTTTGCAAATCAGAGTGGTCGCTCATTTTATACTACCACTTTCTGTTCAGTTCACTGCACACTGCCGTTCTTAATACAGAGTTTGCCCTAATAAATCATCACCAACAGGCCGGTGTGTAGTCGCCGATTGACCGTTGTGATATCTTATACGTTTTGAATTGTAAGTATTTCCATTAAATTGCTATTATATTAAATTGATAAGTACTTGCTACTATATATAAACGTTCTATCTTGGTTTAGTATTCTTGTTTACACAAATTCGATTTTACTGAAGTTACGTGAACTACTACAATTGGTTTCGAAATGATTTTCCAGAATTTGGGAACCTTCCATGAGCTTCAATTTTCAGATTACTTCTTCGTGTTAAGGGGGCAGACTACTAAAAATGATACAAAAGCTAACCATTTTTCTTTTTCCCGTTTTTCGTAAGTAAAAAGAGATAATGAAATGTAACTTACCACAGTAATAGACAATGTTATTCTACGCCCGAAAATATGAATCGAAAATTTTTCCGTGTTGCCATTCATAGAAACTACAGTGTGACCACAATAGGAATTACCCAAAAATCTAGGTTAAGGCAGCGACTAGAGAAAGAACTCAACGGTAATTGATGACTTATCATGTTTTCTTCATTCCTTGTTAACTAATTTTTAAATAAATACAAATATTATTTAAAAATTAGTTATTCAAAATTATTCCGATTCGTAATTTTTGGGTGTAGAATAACATTATATATTATTGTGGTAAGCTACATTTCATTATCCCTTTTCACTTATGAAAAACGGGCAAACGAAACATGGTTAGCTTTTGTATCATTTTTAGTAATCTGTTCCTTAACGAATGAACTATCCTCTTGAACTTTGTTTATCAATTCTACCTTTTCCTTCATGAGCCTCGCTTCCCTCTCTCTTTTGAAATACAGTTTCTTATCAAACAAGATCATATTCAGTTTTTCTGTTTATCTCTAATATTCTTCTTCTCTGTTATACTCTTTCCAATTTTTCTTCTTTATTTTACGATTCTTCCCAGCTTTATTCCTACATTACGTTATACATTTACGTTCAGAACACGTCTATTCGCTTTTTATTGCTGTTGTGCACATGCACGTACCTGTGCCGCAGAGTGCAATATCCTATACATGACTTTCCATGAATGCGACACAACCGTTTTTCTTAACTATTCAGAACACCACTGAAATCTTTCCTTAAGGCTTCCTCTCCTAATTTCGTTTTTGTTTCCCGTTAACACATCTAATCTTCACTAATAATACTACCTATATATTTAAAACTAGTTTCCCGCTAAATGCTCCCTTTCTACTTGTATGTTTAATACACAGACCACTTCGTTCCAGACTTTATTGTTCTTTCCTCTCTTTCTTTTTAAAAGTTTGTTCTCACTCAAAAGTCTTCAGATCTTGCTCATGCTATGATGCTATGATTTTCGGTACATATTTTCCTCAACAAGAATCAAATCCACCTAATTAAGGCGTTAGGTTTTAAAAAAAATACTTTATACCTACTGTATATTGACCTTGTTTGACCAGGTGCCTGTCCGTCCGTCCGTCCGTTTGGAAGACAAAATGTCTGAAGAACTAATGGATGAATCACCATCAGTTTTAGCCAGGATGTAGAGGGCCAAATTCAGGCACAGCGTTTGTTCATAGAGGTGATTCGTCCACCGGAAGTGGTACAAATAAACCATTTTGGTTAAAAACGTTTACTATAGAGCAAAAAAGGTAAAAGATAGCAAGAAACGAATTTTTTGCAGTAGATTAAGCGTCCCAAGAATACATCTTATCTCCACTCTAATCTCCCTACTAAAACCGGAAAAGGTAGAAATCTACTACCATTTCCGGTTTTAATATTAATTGAGAAATTGCATGTCATATAAACCAAACCCCTTCACGTGATGTACATGTGACACTGTTACTTGTTTTCTACATCCAATCGAAATACTATCTTTTCTGTGACGTCTTTCCTTCGTCTTTCTTTGAAATCAGTTTATAATTTAAAAAATTTAGAATAGTTCTTACCCTGCCTGCTTATGGATGTAATTGTAGAGAGAGCCTCCAGATAGGTACTCGAGCACCAACAAGGGCCGTGGTGTAGAAGTGCAGACTCCTAACAGTTGGACCACTCGAGGGTGATGTAAAGAGTAGAGGAGGGCTGCTGAACACCGAAAGTTCTCTCGTTCGTCCTGGGAAAAGAGAGAAAGAGACAAAATAAAACAGTATTGCACGTAGAAATCTTGACACAGCGTTAGTGCGAATGTAAAAGTAACACTCACTATGTTGTTCGTGATTGATCTTATGCAAGAACCATAACCTACATAAACATTATGTGATAGACCTATTATTGGCATATCTCCAGTATTTAGCCGGACAAAGACTAGAAAAATGTTGAGTTGGACAGCGTGGTAAAGTATTTAATTGTATAAGGCCAGTTCTAATATAAGGAAGTGGCCAGATAAATGTGGCAATGTTACACCAAAGGGCTGCTTCCAGAGAGTATTGCCATTTATTTATACTTAAAAGTGTGGGATGTTGTCCTTTTTTTAAAATGGTATTCCTGTGCAAACCATAGCGAGATACTATTCGTTATTACAGTGTAGAGTTTGGGTACAAAAATATTTTGAATCATAACTAAAATCAAAGGTATGTTTCAATTTCCAAAAGCCATGGTCGAACAAATTACTAAATACGGTTTCTTTCGCAAGACAAGTGGAACGATATGACACGTAAGTTGTATGATTTTTTTAACTAACAAGAGGGGGAAAAGTAGACTAGCATGATAAATACGACTTACTTTAAGGAAATTTCTTTTGTTCTTTTATACGCAGTATCAAAAATATTACAGATTCGTTATCTTATTGAGGAATAGCGAAAAGAACAAATAACTTCAAAGTAAAGAAATATGTAATAATAGTTAAATTTATTTTATTTTCCCCAGTCCTCGACTTACATATTAGCTTAACAAGCTATATAGCTCAGAGTCCCACTCTCTTGAGGTCCGCCCCAAGTATTTAAAGGAAAAACTGGATGTACATTTCCAAAATATAAGGTTAGAAAACAATAAAAAAAGAACCTACGAATTAATAAAAAAATCATTTGTAAGTTAAGAGCCTAATTTTACTTCTTAATTGTATTTCAGTTGGACAATTACTTTGATAAAATATATATTTTATCATCTGCAAATGGCTTTATTATATTAGATAAGGTCCATAAATTACCATCTAGCATATATTCAATACAAGAAAACAGCGACAATTTGTCATTGACAGAGGACAACAGGACATATAAAGGGTCCCATTATCTTCAATACCTTATGGCCTCATCAACCCTAAATCCAGCTCCCATTTTACCTATCCCTTTGGAGTTTTTTTTTTTTTTTTTAATTCGTGCAAGTAAACAAAACTTTCGTGTTGCAGAGTGAGAAATTAATCCGTCATTAATCACAGTGACAGTAGAAGGTTGCAAATTTTAACTTAAAAAGTTACAAATGTGTGTGAAAGTCTGGAATTCCCAAATTATTAAATTTTAGACATGTGTTTTTATAATGGAATTTCCATGTGTTATTGATGAAGTATTCATGTATGGTAAGCTGTGAATTCATAAACAATATAATTGTAGTAGGTACAAAATAATGGACATCCTGATTGCTTCTGGTTTTCATTCTGATAAGTATGATCAGTGCATCTTATATTCGTGACATCATCAATCCTGTCCTCAAACCTTACGTAGATACTTTGCAAGGCCCTATCTTCACGTTTGATAACGGGCACTCCCGTACCGCCGAGCTAGCCAGTGTGTTCTACTCAGTATGTACTTTCTATTGTACTCTGCCAGGTCTCTGGGCATAATGAAAATCAAACTTTGTATTGTTTAAAGGAGTGGTCCATTTATTGCAGCTTATCGCCCCTTCCATCTCCGATGCCATACGAGACGGGACGTTAAGTTCCAAACTTGTACTCAGATTTGTATCCGAGATAAGGTCTCCTCATTGGGATCATTAGCACAGAAAGCACATACTTTACTTTCAGACATTTGGCCACGAAGGTATGGTTTAATGGAGTTTATTAATTGTTACCAGTTTCAAGATATTAATTTTTCATATGAAATGAATTCCATTATCTGATAACCTATACTATATATATAAAGCTATCAGATGTCCCGCATGGTTGGGGGAGTTCCCTTTTAGTTCTATGATTAGTGCACACGCCTTCTGGTCGGGAGACTCGCAATAGACCCCAAGTGGAACCTTATGTGGTTCTGATCCCACGTTAAGTTGTAGGTCCCATATAGCACTACTGCTGAAAGCGACACTAAACTCCAAGCAACCAATTGACATAATTGGGATGACGAAGTGTTTCAGTTCTTACTTAGTTGATATTACCACCGTTTCGAGCGCTGCTGCACTTGTGCTCATTAAATAAAATTATATATTTATGATTTATATAAGGTTTAATCTTATAACGTTCCCCAAACATAATAATTATTCAAGGGCGAAAGTATGTATTGTGAAAGAATTCTGGGAATTTAATGCCAGTGATATACGTTCATCCGTTAGATCTATATTTTCTTGCTGAGCTCACGAACTTACATACAGGTGCTGTATTGTCTCGCGTTTAAGCATCACTTCTTAGCAAAAACAAGCAATCTAGTGATGGTGCTGTTTATTCACGTATTTTGGCAACACAGAAGCACTTAGTCGGTACATGTGTACTTGAAGCGAGTCATCGTTGTTGTTTGAATAAACGTTGCATACTACTCAATTAAGAGGGAGTAGTTTATATGGTTGTTGTTACTTTTAAGAACTGTTTGTTCTAAAAATAAAGTTCTTAATAAGTATAGAGTAAGTTCTAATTTCCAGTTGTTTTCCCGCAGTTAAGACTTAAAAATACTCTTTAGGCTAGTTCCGGTTTATGCGTATGAATACATTTTTTTCTGTCAGTAAAATTAAAGACGTCGTTTATACGCTTGTCAGAAAGATCTTCGTCCCATAAAATGAGCTTCCGTAACATTTAAAAAGTTGTACCACGGGCTGTTTCATTGATACAATTATTATCGTTAAAAGAATTGTGAAGCAGTACGGTAGCCAATTGGAGAGCTTTGTCAGATCAGTGTCATCTCGTGACTGTCTGGATGGCCGAAATTCAACATGTTTTGAGAATTCAAAATGTTTCTCAGAAACATGTTCCCAAACTTCTGGTACTTTCATGTTTATAAAGCTTGAGGAAACCTATCTGAAACCTTATAAAGTAGAATCAGTCACTCCTCGACCTTATGTTACTCCCTCTGTTCACTGATTTCATAAGACGCTGTTCAATTATCATATCTGGCGATACACCACTTCATACTTTGTTAGTGCCGGGGTGGCTCAGTTAGAATATTCACCTCTGGTGCGTGAGGTCCATGGTTCGATTCCCGCTTCCGTCAAGAGAACTTTGTGGTGGACAAACACCGTGTGTGTGGATTCTTCCGTTTCCTCTGACTTCATTCATCCCATCATTTCATTCATTTCTCATCACCACGGTCTTCTTTAGCCTAGCCGGCATAACCGTGGAACAAAACTAAAATATTTCATTTTTCCATACTTTGTCTTTTCTTCGAATAGTAAAATAACCATCAATAAATTTTCTGAATTCAACGTTGTCTATTTTTCCACTCAACTCTTCCATTTGCTGTACATAAAATTGGGCACGTTTGGCATTCAAAATGTGACCTGCTGCGTGAAAGTAAGGCATCATTGATTTAATGCAATACAAATGTAGTTTCCAGTCCCCAACTCAATCCGCTTGAATGTAGAGAAGGAAATAAAATGCGATCTTTAAGTTTTACATCCCACGGTTATGCCGGTTAGGCTAAAGGAGACGGTGATGATGAGATGAATGTAATGGTGGAATGAAGAAAGTGGGAGGAAACGGGAGAACTCCGAGAAAACACACGCACACGGTGTTTGTCCACCACAAAGTCCACATGGCGCGAGCTGGGATCGAACCAGGAACCCTAAGCACTGGAGGTGAATAATCTACCACTGAGACACCGTGCCCCCGTATGTAGAGAAGGATAAGCTTGACTTGTTCCATATACTGTAACCACAACCTGTCAGTTTCTCGAGAAGTTTCCCATTTTCTGTAGCCTTTTCAACAATGTTGATTAGTTATTTGATTCTGATGTTCCCTTGAAGACTTTCAATAGCTTTGGTATTTGTCGCCATAAGTTCATGAATAGTGTCTCGAATAATATTTCTGGTTTCTTCATTTAACTCTTTTAGAGAATGTTTAAGAAGTATCACATACAGAATAATGAATGTCAGAAAATAAGCTCTTAGGGCTTTGGAATAAGCATCACCATTCATTTTCCCAACTGTATTATTCGAATACAACAAACCCCACATTTCCTCAATTCCACTGCCTGACATTAGGTATCCAACAGTGCCTAAGTAAGACATTAGCGAGTGAAGTCCACAAAACCGAACAACAATTTTTGACAGATTAGTCCCTGGTTCTGCTGTGGTAACGATTTGCATAGCTTTCCAAAACAATGGTTGATCATAAGTCACTATGCATGTCACTATGCAATATGTTTAGAATTTATTTTATTTATGTTGTTTAGGAAGCCAGTTTAATCAGAATTTAAATATGGAAAAGTAACCTAGAAACATTCATAGTTATCTATCAAGTATCTAATTTTACACACAAAAAAAAATCAACTTTGAGTTCACAATAACAGTTTCAGTAAGAATCAAGTATGTCAGTCATTTTTCGGCAGAGCTCCACTTTTTTAAACATTCGTTCACAAACAAGAAGACAAAGAACTTTAGAATCACTTCTTACAATTTGCCAATTGTTTCAAAGTTGTGAGGACCTCTGGTGTTTGGGATCTCTGGTTCGATCCCAGCTCGCGCCAAGTGAACTTTGTGGTGGACAAACACCGTGTGCGTGGGATTCCTCGGGTTGTCCCGTTTCCTCCTACTTTCTTCATTCCACCATTTCACTCATTTTTTTCTCATCATCACCGTCTCCTTTAGCCTCACCGTCATAATCGTGGGTCGTAAAACTAAAAAATTTCATTTCATTTCAGTTTCAAAGTTGTGAGGCTAAACAGATTAACATTAAATTGTAAAACAAAATTTTCACATTTTCACGTCAAATATCAGTCTATACTAGTCATATAGCTCGTTTACAATTTTTCTATTGGTTAAATCAAGGTTTAAATCACAACAGTTATCCTTGGTGAATACACAAGTTTTTACACAATCTAAAAATGATGTTTTTTGACTGAGATATGGAGGAAAATATCACTTAGGAGGAGTAGAGCTTGGCGGCCATCTTGGATCCGTCATTTTGGATGGAAGCAAACAATGAAAATTAGGAAACTTTTCAGAATTCGTTCTACACATCTCTAGGAGCTAATCCTGCAAGTTTCAGCTAATTATGAATTTGTTTCACATCCATCCTATTTTTGTCCTAAATTTACTGTTCTAAGATGAAAAAGTTGAAGAGGAAGAGTTCGGATTCAGGAGATAAGGGCACAAGAGATGCAATTGGATTATTAAGGGTAATAACGAAAGGTTTACAGAAAAATGGAAAATGGGTATATTGTGTTTATTGATCTAGAAAAGGTTTTACCCACCGCGTCAACTGCAAATTTTTGTTGTGAGTTCTGAAGAAGGTTGGGTTTGGAATGGAAAGATCGAAGGCTTATAAGAAACTTATATATAAACCAACAAGTAAGTCTTAGAATAGGGGAGCATGAAGAGAAGAGTGCAATTGGAAGGGGAGTTCAACAGGGATGTTGTATCTCGTCAACATTATTTAATAACTATCTAGAAGAGACAGTGAAAAACAACCCATTTAATCAAGATGGCATTTCGGTAGAAGGTAGAATTATTAGATGTATGTGGTTTAAAGATGATATGTCTATGTAAGGAAACTAATAAAATGTTATATAGAATTAGAAAACTTGAAAAATGGGTGTGAAGAATATAGGATGAAAATTAATCTTAGAAAGAGAAAAGCCATGGTGACTGGAACGAAGCTGTTGTGTCAAATGTAGAAGTAGGAGAAAAGAAAATAGAATAGGTGTCTAATTTTCGATGCCTTGGCAGTATTATTAATGACGGTATGAAGTGCGAATGAAATAAAAGTAAGGATAGGAATGGCGAAATAAGCCTTTAGGAGGATGTAAAGATTATTTTGTGGGACCTTGAATAAGGAGTTGAGAAAAAGACTCATAAAATGCGTCGTGTGGAGTATTGTACTGTATGGGGTAGAAACGTGGACATTACGCAAGACTGATAAAAAAAAACTAGTGGAAGCTTTCGAATTTTGGGTGTGGAGAAGAATGAAGAGAATAAACTCGCTCGACCGGAAAAACGAATGAGAGGGGGGAGAAAAGAACAATTTTAAGTATTATTGGGAAGAGAAAGAGAAACTGGTTAGGACATTGACTAAGAAGGAACTGTATTATGAGGGACGTGCTAGAGGGTATGGTGGCAGAAAAGAGATGGAGAAGGCGAAGGAAACTACAATTGATGGACAGTATAAAAACAAAAACTCGTACGTGAAGGCGAAGAGGTTAGCTCAATACTGTGAGTATGGAAGCTTTTCAGTTGCAGCAAGTGACCTGCCAATAATGGCAGAACATCTATGAGGATCCTAACAAAACATGTTGTTAGTAAGTGTCCACGGGGATGTTTTGAATGTTGTGTCACCGGCATCGACACACTGTATCATTCCGTACTACTAACCCAAATGTTCTATTAATATTTCTCGCTATTAGAACTGCAGAATGTTCTCGTTTGAAGTTGTAAAGCAAATTTATTTGTCATCCATGGCGCACTGTTAAACGACTCTGCCTAACAACACATTTTAACTTCTGGCTAACTGGACATCCGAGTCTGCTTTTTGAATATGTACAAGAATTTGAGATATCCTACTCATGATGTCGGTCCATCCATTGGAAACCAAAATTCTTTCTTCCAAATTTAACTTGGCAAGTGCGCAGCTTTCTGACATTCACTTCAGGTTTATTTCAAGTCAGCAGTGGCTAGGGAATAACCTGGATCCTACTGAATGGGGATGGTTCATGAAGGAAGGTAGATTAAACCCAGTGTCTTCAATGCTTCCTGCAGCTTCCGAAGAACTTCTAGAACTAATATCTTTATAACTTCAAAATAACAGCAAGAAGGGACTGTGACGAAACATGTCGATGCAAAAAGACAGACATTCAGTGTTCCAAGTTTTGTACTTCTTGCTTAGGAGAGATCTGTAAAAATTCAGCTCCTCCCTCTTACGGTTTCGATGATGATGATGAATGACTGGCCAATATTTTTCGTGTGTGAACTATAAAGAAAAGCCCTACAAGAAACATTTTAATAACAGTTTTCTCGACTTATAAATGTACCCAATTTATAAGTTCAGCTGAAACTTAAGATCGGAAAAATGTTGCCTTTCGGCATCAATAAAATTAATATATATCCACACATGGAAATGTTTTATTGGTCGTTTTATGGTACAAATCGAAGTGGTAATTCTTGTGGAGTATGTAGGTTTTTTCACAATTGAAATGTGTTTATTTCTAACTTAGATATGTGCAAAAATATCAAAAACGGCAAAAGTGCTTGGCGGCCATCTTGGATCCGCCATTTTGGATGGAAGCGGACATAGAAAATTGAGGGACTTTTCAGGATTCATTCTGTATGTAAAGAGAAACTAATCCTGAAATTTTCAGCTAATTATGAATTATTTTCACAGAAAATCCTACATTTACTGGGCTATCTGTTCTTCTGTTCTGCTATGTAACCTTCTGTTCAGTACTCGGAGCAAATTTTGTGCTGCATGCAATGTGACACTAACTGTTATATAATCCTCACATTTCTCTGGGTTCGATTTCTTAGACATCGGTATCATGATCACCTACTAAAAATCTTTTACGCACTTTGGAGCTATTCTTTCTTGTCCTTGTCTGCGATATTCTTAATGATATCGATTAGTATATTATCTACCCAGTTGCCTTTCCATTCCTAATCATATATACGAACGTATATCTTTCTGAAACTTCTCCCAAAGAACACTAAATCGTTTTATTATCCTCATGTACCTCATTTTCTTCTTCAACATGTAGGCCACATGGTCTATTCCCACTCTCATACAAGTCCTCAACATATTCTTTTCCGTCTTCCTAAGACTTCACTTCTCTCGCCGACTATCTTCCCATTCTCATTTTCTACTGCAGGAAGTTAAACGAGTTACGTAATACCCCCTTGTTTCCTCTGAAGTTCCATAATTTTCACCTTATACATTTCCTCATATTTCTCAACTCGTTCTAATTCTTCTATGTCCTCACATTTTCTTTTATAAAACTCTTCCCTTGATCTGTCTGTTTCCCTTCGTAACTCGTTTAATTTTCTGCCCTCTTCCTGCCCTCTTCTGTATCAATCTATTTACATTTTCATGTCTTCCTTTCCTTCATTTTCTGCAATATCTCTTTTGTAACCAATGACTTCTTAGCCATTTTGTGTTCGCAGCAACCTACTACTTCTGTAACATACTGTATGCAAATGTCCAACATGCTCCCACCGTCTGTTACTACCCACACCTTTCCTTTCCTCGTGTGAGCATATCTCTTCGAATTTTTCAACGAATTAACTTCTTACTTCCTCGTTTTTCAACTTTTCAGTATTCAAAATCTTGTTGCCTTGTTTTCTTCTGCTCACATTTTAAAATTGAATATCCACTTTGCCCAGCACAAGATTATGATCAGAGAGAATGTTGGCCCCGCGAAGGGTCTTCGTGTTCTTCAAGCTATTCCGATATCTATCTTAAATAATAATAATAATAATAATAATAATAATAATAATAATAATAATAATAATAATAATAATAATAATAATAATAATAATAATAATAATAATAATAATAATATTTTTTTATTTTTTTTTAATTTCGAAAATTTAATTTTTTTTAGGTTGTTTTCTTGTTCTCTCTTTTAACTTTCTTTCTCTTTTCCTATTATCTTTTTTCTTTTATCTTTGCTTTTTTTCGGATACTACACTTCTTTTTATTATTATTATTATCTCGGTTATGAGTTTCATATGTCATATGCTTATTTTGTATTCTTTGGTAAATTTATCTTATTTTTATTTCTGTATTTGTATGAGTGTACTTTAATTAAGGTGTCAATTGATTTGAAAATCGTGCTTATATTATTTTATGATTTTCATGTATGTTCATTTGTAACTTTGACTATATGTATGTTCCTTTTAATATGTTATATACTTTTTTTCCTACTGTATACTTATATCAATGTTATTTTAGTCTCATGACTGGGTGTACTTGTTTGAGATGTACTTAAGATGATATTTCTGCTTATTTGTTTTCTCATTATGCTTTTCATTGTATTTCTATCTGTAATACCCATTGCATGATTTTTTTTTTTTTGCTTGTTTCATTTTTGTTATTTAAATGTAAGCGCCCTATATTTGTATAATCCTTCTTGGGGGCACTTTGTGGCTGTAGCTGTTTGTCCCTAATAAACATTTAAACATTATTATTATTATTATTATTATTATTATTATTATTATTATTATTATTATTATTATTATTATTATTATTATTATTAAATATTCTGCCTTTTGACAGGTTCCTGGTACTAATGAAAGTTTTTTCTTCATCTTAATTTTCAGTTTGGGCTTGCAAATGTTTCTTCCGGGCTTCTCGATTTTTAGTTTCCTCTTTTAACTCTCAGTATTTTCTTCTATTTTTCAAATCATCGATCACTTGCGTTCTTCTTCCTACTATCTTACCTTCTATGGCGGTATGGAGAAAATAATTTCTTCACAAGATCTGTCCGATCCAATTGGCTTTTCTACGAAGGATGGTGGCTAGAAGCGTCCTCTTCTCTCCTATTCGTTTTAAAACGTCTTTGTTTGTTACTCATTCTGTTTATTTTATCTTCTTCATATTCCTCCAATACCACATTTGGAAGCTCTCTAAATATTTCTTCTCTAACTTCCGTAGTGTCCAAGTCTGTGAAGCATAACGTCCAATGCTCCATATATAGCACTTGATCAATTTCTTCCTTATATTAAGGCCGGTAGTTTAGAGTGATCTTTTCATGTTGAATGCTTCTTTGGCTATGGTAATTCTCGAACTGATCTCTCTGATGTAGTACCCGTTTTTCGTCAAAATACTTCCCAGATATTTCAATGTACCTGGGATAGATGGTCGACCTCTTCAAGTACTCTTTGTTCTACTCTGATCCATAAGGGCGTATTTCCACGGGATATTCGATTTTTCGATGTTGATTTCCATTCCATTTAGTTTCCACCCTCCCTCAATATCTCCACCTTGCCGCGGTGGGGGGAGGGGGCTTACGTGCTCTAATGATTCCAATAGCTATGCAGGAGATGGCTTCGCTATCAGAGAGCTTCCCATGTCGGTCAAGTCTTTAGGGATAGGAGCCAGAGTAAGAGAGATATAATGATAGTCGGCAGCAGCTCTACCATTACCACACTGAGGCTGAAGATGATTGACATCGGCAAGGCTCAGATGTGGACAAAAACAAGCAGGGACAGGATGTTCTCTGTGGCTATTTCACTGCGATGTAGAAGGACCTGGGATACCACCACTTTACTCAGTCCCTAGAAAACAGCATGGAAAGAGAAATTTAAAAATGTAATATTAGGGAATACGACACTACTTTTTCAAAGAGGGTCGTCTCTGGCAGTGGAGGGAAACAAAGCAGGGCCTCCTTGGTCGTCATCAAACGAAATCCTTGCAGGATAGGAACTTGAAATGTGGGATCGCTGTTACAATGTGATGAAAACCGGAAAACCTAAAGAAAGAAATGGAACGCATGAAGATAGATATCCTGGGAATCAGCAAAGTTAAGTGACCTGATGGAGGAGATATGTGGAGCGGGTACCTCAGAATGATTTATTCAGGAGCTGTACACGGCGCAGAAGGACATGGTTTTGTCTTGAGTAAGAAGATAGGACAAAAAGTTATAGGCAGCTGGAGAAACCGTGAAAGGATAGCAATGTTGAAGATAGCAACAGAAGCGAGGAATATGACGATAATCGAAGTATATACGCCTACATCAAACTACACAGATGAGGAAGTATAAATAGAAGAAACTTATGAACAAATAGAAGAAGTATTGATGAAAGTAGAAGACCAGGACAATTTAATCATCATGGGTGACTGGAACGCAGTAGCCGGAGAAGGCAAAAAAGGGACTAGGAATTTCGGCCTAGGAGAAAGGAATGTGAGAGGCGCACGACTAGTTGAGTTTTGCAAAACCCATAATCTGACTGTAACAAACACTCTCTTCGAACAACTACTAAGAAGAATATATACATGGACAAGACCAGTAGACAAATAAAGATACCAAATAGACTATATAATGACCCGACAAGCATTTAGAAATAAAGTGAAGAACAGTAAGAGTTACCCAAGTGAAAAAATAAACTCAGACCATAATTTAGTTTTGATGAAGAGCGAACTCCGACTAAAGAAGAAAAGAGTGGTAGCACCAAACAAAAGATGGAACACAACCAAGCTAAGAAGAGATGAAAGCACGAAAAGGGAACTTGCAACTGCGACAGACAAAGAGACGTCTAAGGTAGCTTTAGCAGGTGATGACATCAACTCCAAATGCGAAGTCATGAAAGCAGGGATTACAAAAGCAGCTGATGAGCACATAGGAAGAGAAGCGAAAACCCAATATAAACCCTGAATAACAGCTGAAATATTGCAAACGATGGACAAAAGACGACAGTTCAAGATAACAAACAATGAAGAGGAATATAGAAGGTGCAGAAAGCATATCAACAGAGAAATAAAGAAGACCAGAGAAAACTGGATAAACAACTTGTGCAAGCAAATTGAAGAAAATATAGTCAAAGGCAATACAGAAACGACATTTAGAAAGGTTAGAAAACAGTTCAGTGAGAAAAGGAAACGCACAGGCATCATATACAAGAACAGGACAGCGCTAGAGCAGATAACAAGAAGATGGATGGAATATATTGAAGAACTTTACAAAGGAGACAGAGTGAACGAAGAAGAGATAGAGAAGGAAGACCCCAATGAAAATTAATTAGAACCTTCAATTTTACAGTCCGAATTTGACAATGCTTTGGAGAAAATGCAACATGGTAAAGCCCCAGGAATAGACCAAATACCAACGGAAGTGACTAGGAATCTCGGAATAGCAACAAAGAAGAAACTATTTAATCTTATCAATGAAATGTACATCTCGGGAAAAATACCAAGAGATTCGAGAAAAGCATATTGTTCCCTATCCCGAAGAGAAACGGCGCGCGGAAATACGAAGAACACAGAACATTACATTTGTTTTCCCATGCATCAAAAATACTGTGCAAAATTATTGCACAGCGAATAGAAAGGAAAATCAAAGAACGGTTATCGGAGGACCAGTTTGGATTTAGGAGGAAAAGGGGAACAAGAGAAGCAATACTGAGTCTACGGTTGATCATGGAACAGCACATCAGAATAAACAAACCAATTTTGATACATTGTAGCTATAGCAAAAACTGTTGATAACGTTAGATTGGAATATCATGTCCAGAGCGTTGAAGAATCTGAAAGTGGATTACAGAGACAGATGAATAATATGCCAACTTTACAGAAACCAGACAGCTGTTATAAGAAGAGATCAGAATGAAACAAGAGTAAGAAAAGGAATAAGGCAAGGATGTGGACTTTCACCTTTCCTGTTCAACGTCTATATAGAAGAGGCTGTTTAAGAATTCTTTGATTACAACAAGAAAGGCGTAAAAGTGAATAGCCAGGCTTTCAGCACAATAAAGTTTGCTGATGACATAGCACTGATAGTGAACAACGAAAAGGACTTGAGGAAGCACTTTCAAACTTGAACGACCAACTGGTAAAAACATGCAAAATGAAGATAAATAAGAAGAAAACCAAAATGATAAAGTGCACAAGAGCAGGACCGGAAGGGGCAAACGTATGGCTAGATAGAGAGAAAATCGAAGATGTCAAGACCTTCTTCTATTTAGGAAGTCTATTATCATCGGACGGAAGAAGTGAAATAGATGTAAGTTTCTGAATAGTGAGGCTAAACAAGCATTTGATAGGAAAAGAGGACTGCTAACATCAAGAAATGTGTCGTTAGACGTTCGTAAACTATTTATTAAGACTCTGGTATGGAGCATGGCGCTTTACGGATCAGAGACAAACATTCAGAAAAGCTGAAATATCCAAGGTGGAAGCATTTGAAATGTGGTGTTGGCGCACAATGCTACGCATATCATGGACCGAAAGGAAAAGGAATAAAGACGTACTAAAGGAAGCTAATGAAGGATGGCAAATCATGAAGATAATAGAAAAAAAGATGGTTGTACATCTTATTCACACTCTGATTGGATCACCGTGATGATAGAGGGAAAACCAGGAAGAGGAACACCAAGGATCGAAAATCTAGATGCAGTTACGAAGAAGAGACCTTATCAAAGTATCAAACAGCTCTTCCAAAGAAGAGAGAGGTTTTAAAATTTTCATGTTGCCCACCAACCTATGGTTGAGGTAAACAAGAAAGAAGATAGTTTCCCAGTGACTCTTAAATCATATTACAGTTTATTTGATATCTTCGGCTGTCTATTGTCTGTGTATAGCTGTCCATGTACATCTTTTTCCCTTGTGCTGATTGAACCAAATGTTCTCAATTACTAATGAACTACATATATCTACAGAAATTGATCAGCTTCTCTCCCATGTAATTTCTTTTGCCTAGATCATATTTTCCTACAATACCTTCCTGTTTTTCTTCCATAAGTTCATTGAAATCTCCATTTACAATTATGCATGCACCCCTCTTCTCCGTGTCTGTAATTTCTTCCATTTTCTCATAATACTCCTTTACCCTTTCAGTTGTTCACAAAGTCGTCCGTGCGTATGCCTGTATCATCATTAGATCCTTCATTTTTCCTTTAAGTCTTAACATCATTACTCTATAATCAACAAATTTTAGTTTCACTATATTTTCTTTTAAGCGCTTAGCAAGAATTATTCCCGCACCATTTTGACCATCCTTTTCATTACTTGAGTGAGATATTCTATGTCCTTCACTTTTCAACTTCTCATTACCTCCCTATCTAACTTCACAAACACCTACCAAGTTAAGATTAATTTTTTCTTTAAAATTTTCGAACTCTCTTCCGTGTAACATGGTACGTACGTTCCATGTTCCTATCCTAAACCTTTTGCTCTTGCTTCTCTTTCTTTCTCTATCAATCTTTCACACATTGTTACTCTTTTGTCCAATAGTTCTTCCCAAGCCATACCCCTCCCGGGGAGCCGAATGGGGGGGTATTTTACCTTTGGAACTATATTTTGACTTGCGAAAGCTCATTGTAAAAGCGAACTATACATATTCTCTTGCTGCTGTAAGCAGCTAGGAAAAAATAAGAGTAGTGTGTTCCCTTTGCCTTCTTCCGCGCTGTATCCTAGCCATTAAATTTATTCTGACCGTACCTGAGACCGTACCGTTCAAATTTCAGTACCAATCACTATGATTTCCATCAACTTGCTTCTGGAGAACTGCTGCCTTCTCCAAAATGGGTCAGGTAAGGTAAAAAAAAAAAAAAAAAAAAAAAAAGACTCATTGGTGCCCATGATTTGACTCCGGGCAGCAAGAATCGCCGTCTGGAATTATGCAGTCCCCTGAGTGTGCAGAATAATTTCTGCATTAGATTGTCACGTCTAATGAAAAACTAATCTAATACAAACAATCATAAATGGCCAGGACAGTAGTTGATCGTGATCAACATCCACGATAATTTCCTAAACCTGTAGAAAGTATTGTTGCTGGCATGGTTGTCTATCGTGGAAGTGATACATCATATCTTTCTCTGATGAAGCAGAACCATCACTTCAGATCGTTACAGTGCTGATTTCCATTAAACATACGGCAAACTAAGGAATGATCAGAAGTCATGATACCTTCATTTTATATAACAATGCAGAATTACATATCGCTTTAAAAACTTTGTAAACTCTCTACGAGTTGCAATATAAAACTTTTTTCGCCGTGATGGCTAGGGATAGGCACCAGAGAGTTTGAGCGAGTTTTCTTTGAAACTCGACTCCAGAATTCGGCTCCAAAAATTTCCTCCAACTCCACTCGAAACTCTATTCGAATTCTGGTCGAGTTCCGAGTCGAGTCGAGCCAAAATGAGCGAAATCCTGTGTGTAGTTTCAAGTACTCTCTTCAAGTATCCTGTATAAAGTAAAGACAATATAATTATTATCAATGATACTACTACTACTACTACTACTACTACTACTACTACTTACTTATTATTATTATTATTATTATTATTATTATTATTATTATTATTATTATTATTATTATTATTATAACAACACTGTGTATAAACATAAAGGAAAGGCAGCCAACCCCTGTAGTTGTGAAATCTAGGAGGCAAGGACATCGTTCACGAGCGGAGGAGGAAGTATTTGGGCTCGAGCTAATAATTGTTAAAAGTTACAGATCGCCGGCCAAACATGTTCAAAACTACTCGGTCCGGGTTTAGAGTTGTAAACGGTTCGAGCAGCTCGGCTCACAGCTCATTCACTAACGAGCCGCATCGAGAAATGAGCCGAGCCAACAGCTTATCCAATCGAGCCGGCTCGAACCGAGCAGATGGTTCATGCCAAACGAGCCAGCTCGAGCCATGGACCCAGTTGAGCCGAGCCGAACTAAGCTCGTTCTAAAAATCTTTTGTCGTTTCATTATCCAGACGAGAAGTGTCTCCTCTAGTGAGCAACATCAAAATATTCCGCATTACTGCTTACATTTCTCATGGCTTTCGCTTGCCAATCTAATCAGGCCATGATTTCAAAACGAGTTAAAACGAGCTGAACGAGCGAGCCATTTATCAAACTCGACTCGACTCGAAACTCGATCTCAAGAACTCGGCTCGCAACTCGATTACAGAAAATTATCTTTGACTCGACTCGTGCCCATCCCTATTAATAGCAAAAGCATGTGGAGGAAATTACTTCTACTAACAGGTAGTACCTTTCATTTCTCGGCCTCTAAAAATGACTCACGTCAAGCAAATATTTCAATAGCACAAAACTAATATATTTTATTTTAGTAAAGGACTGATAAGTTGTTTAAGTAAAATTTATTAATTTTACAGCTTCTAGATTGTTTACAGCAGCACAAAATATATTACAGTAGGAGAATTCATTTACTCCATTTCCTAAGTTCAAATTGAAAAAGACAAATTTCAGACTCTACACGATACGGAAGTTGTGTGTATGAAATAAAATTTCCCCTAAATTTATTCAATTCTGCACTATAAATAGGAACCAAAATAAACTTTAAAATTGACTAAATTATTTGATATCATCTTCTGAAATGACTTACAGGGCTGAGCGAACATTTGAGCTCCTTGACAGCCACTTCGGTGCCGTGAAGAAGTCCCCTGTAGACCCGTGACCATGTTCCTTCCCCTACTAAGGTGTCATGGGAAATGCCCAATGAACCGGGATCAGTGTCCAGTTGCCACAGAGGGTCCACTGCTGCAGCGTTCCTGTAAAGGATGAATAATGATATCAAAGGTATTAAAGGAATAAGCACAAAATAATAATTACAACATGCACTTCACACAAGAAATCATTAACAAAGAATCTTCGAAAAGAAGTGAGTCTATCTATAAAGAACTTGCACCAAACACTTTAGAAATGTTATGAGTACTTATCAGCTTCCATAGATACTAAAGCTTGCTAACCTTGAACAAAAACAACTTTTTCTTGGTTATCATACGAGTGTCATTCACGAACAACTTCTAAGAAGGCGTGCTACTCTTGGAATATTTTCTTTTAGATCTTGCTTTATGGCCTATATATTACTGTGGATAATTGCTCTTCTGGAAAATATATCTCATAACCGCACATCACTCATGTGGTTCTCAGTTGCAGAGTCCGCCATTTACACTATTTACGCGCCTTTGACTACTACTGGCCAGCCGGTATAAGGCGGAAATTATATATGTCGAGGTTGATGCAACATTATGGTGCGGACTTCATTCTATTGCGATAACATCGTTTCAAGGAATTCTTACATTACGAACCCTCATAACTATATCCTTTAAAACAAAAATATTAAATATAATAAAAGAAAAGTTAAACACAATTGAAAATAAGAGATGAAACACAAACAGATGTAAAGTTTGAAGGCTCTGTCGTAAGACGTTCATCGATTGAACCTTTCCGCAGCATAACTCGATACATTCGATTGAGTTCGTCAAGAGTAGTCGATACGAGAGCTCCTCTAGACCACCTTATCTCTACGACGGTAACGTAACTGAGTTTGCCGATAACACACTAAAGATTTTACAGAATATAGCTTTTTCTCATTCATTATATTTCAAACTGCTTGCAAATGAGATTATCTAATAGCAAATGGGATTGGAGCTGGGTTGTACTAAAGTGTCGTATTTAACTGCTTTGTCTGCATATGTATTTTCTTAAATGTCAATAGGTCAGGCACCTCTCAGACAACAATGATACAGTCTTGCTGTTGTAAACATTAGCCTCTCATCAAAATGTTTTGGACAAAAGTGTGCTTTGACAAGCTTAGGAGTCGGTGAAGAAAAGTGCAAACGAAAAATTTAGAATATGGTTTAATGTTTCTAACTCAGAGGTGAAAACTGAACGTAGGCGTTGGAGACTACAATGCATGCGTAGATGTTGAAAATTATAGCTTCTGCTCAAGTTTCGTGCCAAGTTTGATTTTTTCATTTCCCACCAATTTGAAATGCTAAATCCGAAAACGAAGGTTACCAAATTTGATCCATGTGTCTTCAAATCTGTGGTAGACATGCATATGGCGGTAAATAAGAATCACACCCAACCACATAGATGGTTTTCAATAGGCGTAAAGCTTAACGCCGTTTACAGCAATTTGATATCTCAAACCATCTCGGAGAGATATGAAAACCACAGCCAGATAATACTGCACTGCTTAAAATGGCGTATTTGTAGGAACTTCTAAAAAAGATTGTTGTTTTGTAGTTTGTAATTACAACACGTTATCGCAATTACATAATTTTAAGCTGTATTGCAAACTTTAATAATGCTTATCGTATCTCATAAATGGTTTGAGATATAAAATTGCTGTAAATGGAATAAAAATCTTTACATTACATTTAGTGAAAACTATTTATATAATTGAATGTGTTATTTGACTAAGCATTTTTTCCAAATAGAACCTTTTGAAAGAAGTCAATATTGTCAATCTCGTGTAACTTCATTTCTTAGGAATTCGTCGTATCATAGTATTCAGAATAATTGCATTGCCATTACCATGTCCGTCTCATTGCGCTATTACTGTTGAGTTGATTTTGAGTTTAACGTCCCTTTCAGCACCGAGGCTACATGGGACGGGACCTACTGATTAACGAGGAATCCGAACCACATGAGCTCCCTCCGGGAATCGAACCTGGGTCTCCCACGCCAAAGGCGCGTACGCACACAGCTTAGTCACGGAGGAGCTCACTATTAGTGCTGTAAAAACCTCTAAAATTTGGATGTTTGTCATACTGTTTATAACCTTAGTTATAACCTGTTTATAACCTTAGTTATAACCTGTTTATAACCTTAGTGACCTTAGTTTATAACAATGAATAATAAATGAAATATTGTAACTTTTCGTTTAATATGTAAGTTTGAAATACGTAATAACCTGACATCTATCATTTAAATAAATATAACTTTAGGTTAGGTTGGCAACACTGTTAATCTGGTGGTATTGCAGGATGTCAAACAATGTCAACTATCTTATATATTATTTTTAACGGACCTTAAGAATCAGGGAATTCTCTTACCTTCTTCCCAGAGAATTTCTTCTCCTCCTTTCAGGGAAATTTCCTCCGCTCCTGTTCCCTGTACATGGTAGACTGCTCAGCGAGGCACAGCGTGTAATGCGGCCTTTCTCAGAACCAGAGCTATGCGACGCTGAACTACTCGTTACGTGAACTTTTAACTCCTGCAATAACTCATGTAGTTCAGATGTCGCCACTGCATAGTAACTCAGGTTGCGCTTTTGTAGACGACCAATTCGCTTCAACTGAAACAGATGATGGGAAATTAATACAATTGTAATCGTAATAAGGTAATAATATATAATACATTTCTCTAGTTTAATAGCAAGTGGTTATATCCTATATTCAGTGGAAGAGCACTTATCATAGTGAGTTGATATGCAAAGACCTTTTCTTTCAAGCATAATGATTTTTAATGAGTTGGCCGATTAATTACAGCAATAACAAATCACTATACCAAAAGTAAGTCGTCATCTATAGATAAGCTGTTTGACATAGAAAAGGCATTTGATAAAATCCATCATAAAAGATTAATGGAAGAGTTGGAAGAGGCGCGTAACGTATTTGCAGACTCAAAACTATCACAAAGGGTTATGAATGTCATACACCAAAGAAACGTGCATTGGTCTATATTGGAAATTTGAGGGGTACTGAAGTATGTATAATAAACTCGCTTGTAAAAGAACCTATTTTTTTTTCTTTCTTATAACTTGGCATATAACAGACTTGATATAAGCATAACTGTTACCATAATCATCGCCCGAATGGTAACATCGTACCGTAAATTCAACGAAAAAACGACGTGCTGTACGAGGGGGTGCTGGTAAAGATAGAGCCTTACCAAGAAAAATAGAGCTAGGAAGCTGAAATTAGCAGGGCATATAGGGCAGGATCTGTATAGACTATGTAGCAAAATGCAATGTCCTATGATATTGACATCCTTTTCTTTTTCATTTCAGAAGTGAACATGGCAACACCTGTAGCAGGCTTCAGATCCTCCAGCAAATTCCAGGCCTGAGGAGAATATGACCGTCATGAAGTTTCTCTTCTTCCAAGGGAAAGGTACGACGCAGATCTACGATTAAATGAAACAAATTTTGGAGGACCGTGGGCCATCATATGCAACTGTCAAACGCTGGGTGACAAACTTCAGAAATGGCCATTTTGTGTCTGATCCCGAAAATGTGTAAGCCATCCAGGACATAATAAAAAAAGATCGTCGAATATCAGCCAAAAGAATTGCTACGTGTTTGGGCATATCACGTGAAAGAGTTGATATGATCTGGATATGAGGAAGGTTGCAGCAAAGTGGATACCCAAACTTCTGACGAAGGAACAAAAGCAGGAAAGAGTGAGAACTTCGCTTACAGTTTTGGAACATTTTGCAAGAAGTGTTTTTTTTAACTCGTAACTGGTGATAATACGTGAATCTATTGTTATGATCTCAAGACTAAAGAACAGTCTAAGGAATTGAGGCACAGTTCTTCTCCCCGGCCAAAGAAGTGCCGTGTGCAAAGGTCTGCACAGAAAGAAATGGCAACAATCTTTGGAATAAGGACGGAGTTCTGCTCGTAGACTATCTTCCAATGGATGCAACAATTAATGTAGCATATTACCGAGGTCTCTTGAGGAAGTTGCACGAAAACATCAAGGATAAACGTCGTAGAAATATCTCCAAAAGTGTTCTGCTTTTGCACGATAATGCCTCCACACACACGGCATTTGAAACACAGAACACATTGGCCATCTAGACTTTCAAGTGTTGAATCATTCCCCTTATTCGCCTGACCTAGCTCCATCCGATTATCATCTGCTCCCGAATCTCAAAAAACATCTCAAAGATCATCTTTGTCAGAGTGTTCAAGCGGCAGATGAATGGTTAGAGCAGCAGACAAAATGCTTCTATTTACAAGGACTTAAAAAGTTGCAGGACAGATGCATTGACCTACTAGAAGAATATATGAAATAGTGTGGGAGTTTCAGCTCCTTAGGTCAATTTTTTCTTGGTAAGTCTCAATCTCTATCAGCATCCCCTCTAAGAATTAGTCTTTAAGGGTTCAGGTAAGGAAAATCAGACTTAGCATTAATTCGTATTGGAATACTTAGTATACTTTTAGACAGCTGAGATAAGAAGACTCAGAGTTATCATTGATTAGTACTAGGTACAAAAATCTGGTTGATTCACACGGGACGGCAACGATCATAAAAATTATTCGTTTCGAAGGATTGTTTGCTTCATTAATCTGATTAATGAATTTTTTTTCGAGCAGGAGAGTGAATTATTATATATTATTTATTTGGGATCGTAACAAGTCTTATGCGAGAGTAGTAGGAAATTGGGGATGCACGCACTGATGAACTAACATTTGATCGAATTAAATGAACAGATTCATGTTTATACTTTTCACGTAAGAATTTATTCCCTTCCTACTGACAAATAAGTCTATTGGCCTAAGATGAAAGTTATATCATACTCAGAGAGACTTTGTGTACATACCACTTTTCCTGTCCTACCGGGCCCACTACTTCTTCTTTTGTAGGACGTCTTTCACTTAGGATCACTAAGACGACGGACAGAGGTTCTAACGAGAATCATTCTTAGCCTTACTGTAGTCTGGATTTTATTCAGAAGTCACTTCCTAGGTTCAATTCAGCAGTTTTCTATCATTGAACCCGGCAGTACACTAAAGAATGCGGAATCCAGACAGGGTGGTATGATCAGGACAGAGCAATGTACTCAGAAAATACAGTAAAACTTCAATGGATCGTTCTCTCCAAGTATGATACAAACAATATATATATAGGGTGGTAAGAAACTATTTGAGCAAACTTCAGGAGCTGATTTCCGACACTGAAACTAGCAAAAAAAGTTCTCTGGAATTTTGGTCAGTGAGGAATAATTTCGGCGATATAAGGTACCGAAAGCGCGGGAAAAATGAACTTCAGAGGGTTGTAATTCAAAAACAACGCAACGTAGAGAGTGCGGTTTAGAACATGACACTCGAAGCCATACCCGCTCGATTGAAAAATGTATGTTTCAAACCTCCGCAAGATGTGTATGAGGTATTCCCCAAAGGAACATAGGGATTACTTGCCAGGTTATAGGGAATCCATAAGGTCCTTTGGGGAATACCTCGCACACGTCTTGCGGAAGTTTGAAACATACATTTTTCAACCGAGCGGGTATGACTTCGAGTGTCATGTTCTAAACCGCACTCTCTACGTTGCGTTGTTTTTGAATTACAGCCCTCTGAAGTTCATTTTTCCCACGCTTTCGCCACGTTATATCGCCGAAACTATCCCTCACTGACCAAAATTCCACAGGACTTTTTTGCTAGTCTCGAAGTCGGGAATCAGCTCCCGAAGTTTGTTAAAATATTTTTTTTACCAGTAACGTAGCGTGGTATTCCGAAATGGGGATGCCAAAGTTAGTCACTTGTGTGATAAAATACTGCTAAAATTAGCAATACATAGCTATACAGATGGGAAATATAGGGTTGTAAAAAATTTAGGGGGGAGGCTCCCTAATTGGTGGCCTAGTGGGGTATACAGAAGCAAATGCGTGGATTACGTCAGAAGCCAATAAGCAATTGTCTCAGCTTCTTCTTACCACTACCGTGTGACAAGAAAACTCGGCCCCGCTGTTGTATGAACATTGTTTCCAGTATAGTTCCCTTTATTTCTTTCTCGTGGGCAGCTTCTTTCTCCGCATACCATACTTCAATCTCGTTCTTTAAAAAGTCACCATTAGAAATTTGTCATCTTGAGTCCGAAACTCAGACGCCCATTCGTGAATATGCGACTGAGTGTATACGTGTATCATTTGAAGGTGTAAATAGAAAACACTTAAACCAACTCTGGGGGCCAGTTTCTGAGTATGTATTTCGTTGTCAAATATCCAGATACTGAAGGCAGGGGCGCAAATCTGTCTTCAACATTCGGGGAACGGGTAAGACCGTTCCCATTTTTTAAAGCGATGTTCAAAATATTTATGAAGTTGAAAAACAATGCTGTGGAGGATCAGAGTTGTCTTCAACATTTGGAGGAGGGCAGATTTGAGGCTTACTCTTGGGGGAGGGGTTATGAAACTCATATTATGGTAGATGAATCTGATTTATGAGGTGAACCTGTTGTATATTATATACCAGGTGATGTAGATAAAATTGTGATACTTATCAAGTGTCGTGAACACATTCTGAAATCTGAATACATGCATATTTATAATTGATATGTTTCTATTTACGCATCCACAATGCTCCACATTAAAATTTTAGGACACATGTTTTGTAATAATATAAATAATGACTTCCCCAAAACTATGAAAGAAAATCAACTATGTATGGCGCAACAATACTCTTATTTGAGCAAAATTATGATGATCACAATAGCATTATAGGAATCGTTACAGGAATTAAACAAATAGTTGGAAATAGACTAACAATAATAAATGATAATGAAATATTAAAAAACACAATTCTTTTTTTAAAATGAAACATGTCAAAGGAAACAATTTCATCCCACTTTCCTTTGTGGCATTCGGATACAAATCATCACAATTTCAAATCGGGTGGAAGGGACATGTCCCCCTCATCTCCTCGGGATATGTGCTAATGACTGAAGGGCCCAAGCAATCTTTGTGAGGGGCGAGAATGCTGACTCTCTTGGTCTACCAGATCGGTGACCGTGATTCTACAGAATGCTTTATATTTATGCTTGTGTGTGTGAGCTCCCTCAAAGAGTTTCTGGCCACGCCACTGGACATACTATGTATTTATGATGAAGATTAATAGTTTGCCTTTAATTACGATTACAATTACGATGCATTTAATTACGATTAAAGCATAACTATTTTTATACTATTATTTACATAACCGACATGCTTCAAAAAGGCATTGAACTAGCAATTTCTGTTTTGTTCTCTTTCCTTGACGGTAGCGCTCGTACGCTCTGTACAGAAACTATAGCTTAGTTCAAAACAGATAGAGTTGGAAATACTTGAAGATATGCCAGCGTATATCTAAAGCAAAATGTAGAGTTGCAAGGGGTGAAGGGAGTTAAGAAAGCAAGTAGTTGCGCATGCGCACTCCACAGACAGCAGACGAAAACCCCATTTCTTGCAGTAGGCTTGGATGCCCAAGGAACATAGCATACGACAAGAGGAAAGAGAGGAAATGTGCATCTGAGTGACGCGCATGCGTAGGTTCCGCTTATCAAAGTAAGGCGAGAGAGCACATCCAGAAGATTGCAGTGGAAATAATTGTGATAATTACAAGCAAACAATTTATATACAATGAAATACGTATTTTTTTCTTATTAATAGGGCGTACCGGCATTCCCTTACGCTACGCCGCTGTTTTTTACCACCCCATATATGTATGTATGTGTATGTATGTATGTATAAAAGAAATAGAAGGTAAAATAGCGTTACAATTATTATAATTATTTTGATTTTAAAAAATAGATCGCTGTGGACTGGTGTAAAATAATTAGTTCCCGTCACTGATTTTAGACCGATGTACAATTGTATAGTGGACAATAGTACCTAGCAAATAAACCTATAATAGCCTTCTCTGCTAGTGTAGGTACACAAGATAGTGGGTTCGACTCCCGGTGGGAAAGCATTCGACGTATTACGGTGGTTATGACCCTATCTTAAACTGTAGGCCCACGTCTTATATAGCCTCTGTGCTAAAAAGAGAAGCTAAATTTCATAAATAAAGCACATACTTTCTTTGAAGCTCCCCCCAAACACACACATTACTCAAGGCTGAAGTTGGTTCTGAGTAGAGAAGTAGTGGAGCCAAACAGTACACAAGTATATGCTCTTAGAAATTAGCCTTTTAATCTTGGTCGTTTCCAATATTAGGCAGTAGACCCATTGGAATGCCAGAAACGAAAACACAACAAGCATATTTCATGAATCTCAAGTAAAGGATGATTTCCCAGAATTACAGTATTTTCACCCTAGTAATTGACCCGATTAGGGAGCCTAAAGTAAAGAACACATCAGAATCAAGGAAAACCGGCAGTTTTTAGCAAATTAATGTATAACTTCTCCTTTTTAAAAGAATTCAGTGGAATTTTCACCTTCTTCTGCTTTATTCTGTTAGACCCAATGGGAACCTGAAAAAAAACAACACGCCATACATACTTCATAAAAGTAAATAAGTGGGTATTAAAAAAAAGGTAATAAATAACTTTTAACTACTCTGATGAGGTATGGCTCCAGTCGTCATATGTTTCTCTCTAAATTTAAAGGTGCTTCCAAGAAATGTGTCGCTGGACGTTCGGAAACGATTTATTAAGACTCGCTTTACGGATCAGAGACGTGGACATTGAGAAAAGCTGAAATATCTAAGCTGGAAGCATTTGAAATGTGGTGTTGGCAAAGAATGCTATGCATATCATGGACCGAAAGGAAAAGGAATGAAGACATACTAAAGGAAGCTAATGAAGGACGAAAGATCATGAATTTAATAGGAAAAAAAGAAGAAACAACATGCTTGGTCATCTCATTCGGCACTCTGATTGGATCACTGTGCTGATAGAGGGAAAGGTAGAAGGAAAACCAGGATAAGGAAGATCAAGGATAGAATATCTAGATGCAGATACGAAGAAGAGACCTTATCAAAATATAGAACAGCTCTCCCAAGGGAGAGAAAAGTTTTAAAATGTCCATGTTGCCCACAAACCAGTGGTTGAAGCGAACAAAAAGACAATAGACGAGGCTGGTATCTTGTCTACCCTCGCAGTTTGGCGTGAACTATCATTGTATTAATAGAAACAAAAACGAATATTGAAACGTTTTGCAATGTGAGTTATTTGAGATCTGGGATATCCCACCAGAGTGTAAGCCTAAATGTATTTTTATTGAATGTCGTGAATGATAAACTCGATTTTAGTCCTCGATTTTGTAAATATCTCAAAACGACATAACAGTTGGTACTACCCTTAGAGAAGATTTCCTTTTGCGACTAGCTCATCATCAAATGGGAACAAAGTTACATTTAAAAAAATGAATACATGAAACTGTGCAAATTATCTTGATTGATTGATTTGGAGTTTATTGTTACTTTCAGAAGCGAGGCTATGTGAGACGCAGACCTACAGCTTGGCATCCGAACTACATGAGTTCACACCGGCAATCGAACCGAAGTGTACAAATATCTGTTAGAGTGCGTATGATGGGATTAAGATTTACTTGAAAAGGCCTAGATAAGGAATAAATATACAGGAAATTGTTCAGTTTCTGTTCAGAGTGCAAATGAAGGGCACAAAATTGAACAAAACTTACTCATGTCCAGATGTTAGTTGCAATTTCTTTTTATTGAATAGTCTCTTACTAATTTTCAGTTTATAATGGAATTTGTATGAGATGTTTAAATAATTGAGGTTATCAGTTGTTTACCGGGAATGAGTAAAGTATAAACTGTATGTGGCTTTATATAATGTTGGTGCAATATTAAAATAATTAATGAAGATGATTAAGTACAACTATTGCTTGAGGCATACTCTAGAAGAGGTTGAATATTAACTAATAAGTTCTTGTAATTATGATTGCTTATGGTAAAGAATTTTTAAATAATTGTTTAGCAGTTCAGTAAAGATTGATTTGAGGTGCAAATTAGTTTTGAGTAAATCCACATCCACATTTAAAGTTTTTTTTTCTAACAGATTGCCGCATAAAACAAATCGTAGGCTCATGACAATTATAAGCATGACTACTCCATCAAATGTTGAAACTTTGGACGATGAGGAAAACTAGCTGCAGCTTTAGGCTTATCTAGAAAACTTCGAACAAATGTGTGATGTGAATCAAATTCCAGCTGAAAGGAAAATATACGCTTATTTCAGTCATGGAAGCAAACACTTATTAGAAGATAAGAAACATATGCTTTCCAGCTTTGCCTACCAGCAAGAAGTTAATGCTAAGCTTTAAAATGTTAATGCTTGAGTACTATGGATTAAGAGGAATTAAATGCCAGAACACAATATCTTTCACAAATTAAAGCAACTGACTTTTCACTATCAGTCAGTTTGTAAATAACCTTAGGAATCAGGCTTCGTTTTGCAAGTTCGATAACTGGATCATTCATTGAGGGATCAATTTGTGTTTGGCGTAAAAAGCAAATCAGTAGAGACACAATTACTAGCCGCAAGAAACGCCACCGTTCAGCAGGCCATTGAGATCGCTACAGTATGGCAGTTGAACAAATAGAAGTGCAGCTAAATGTTTTTCGTACCAAGCACAATGAAACAGAAGATATGCATACATCCAGTGTAATGAGATCAGTAGGTTCCTCCCATACTTCTTATAGTCCCGTGAAGTCTTGCACTTCAACACAAAGCGAATCCAAGGCATTGGTGGCAGCTTCACCTTCTACTTCATGCTGTTGTCAACATAAGCATTCAAACAATTCTTAAGGAACATCGTCAACATCTCCAGCAGCCTCGAATGATGGCAAACATAAAGACGAGATAGATCGAATTAAATGCAAATGGCGTCATGGAATCTATGAGAAAGGCAAATATCAGGCATGCGAGCAGAGTTGCTTCTGATGTTCGTCTATGAACTAATTTGCGCGACATGTGCCCAAAATGAGATTAGTGAAATGTCTGAACAACTATTAAACGCTAGGATTGCTCGAGAAAATAAAATAAAATAAAATAAAATAAAATAAAATATAAAAAAAATAAAATAAAATAAAATAAAATAAAATAAAATAAATAAAATAATAATAATGCAGAAAAGCATAAAAGGGAAATTTCTTGTAAAATACTATAAATTAATATATTCTGTAATATATAAGGAAGGAAGCCAAATACACTCTCTAGGCTGTATGCTGTCCCAGGCTTTAGCCTACTTAGCCTACGCGTTTAGTCAGGCCTGAATCAGCTACTAAATAAATTCATTAGGTTTGTTTTGATGCTAAAAACATGTAAGTCGGAAAGTTCATTTCTCCCTTAATGTCCAACATTATCTATGAATCAACCGTCATATATTTGCACATGACCATTCTTAGGATACTCAAATATTTCTTGTACAAAGTTCCACCTCGTATTAACTGCTAGTAATTCTCACAAAAGTACATACATTACTTTTATTCCTCGTCCACACTAAAAGTAATTTGGTTTCCACTCATCCCGTAAAGGATCATTTCCTTCTTTTTTAACACAGATCTGTCATTTTTTACGTTTTCTGTCATTTTTAGTTTTTCATTAAAACTATTTTTTAAAAGAAACACGAGACTATGGAAATTGTAATGTAGAAATTTTAAAATGCAAATTCGCAACAAAACCTCTATATTAACTTGCATACGTTTGCTATCCCAATCTAACCTGAATACAAGATATTTATCACCTTTACTTCCATGGCTCCCATAATGTCTACTGGATCCCGACATTCTTTTATCTCTGACCCAGACAATGATGACGCCTTTCCTCTGTGTGGTCTTGACCTCTCGGTTTTGAACCCGCGGACTTCTAGACTGGCTGACGACGCCACTGAAGACAAAGAACTTCCACAGCTCTTCACAGATTCTACAAAAGAAACAAACAAAACAATATTAATAATAAATTCTGCTCTAACTCATAAGTCATTGTTAGTTTTATTTCTAATGTTTTTAAGTTTCCAATAATCTGCATACCAATCATCATTGAAATACAGTGTATTCCAAAAAGAACCATCCGCTTTCCAACAATTGTAACTATGTAGTTTTTTAATCCATTTTGAACCAATAATGAAGGAAGGAATTCTTACGTTTAATGATGTTGCCGATAGTTTGCAGTAGCGCTCTTTCTTCATCAGTCAGGTTTGTCAGGATGGTGACTGCACAGCAGAGATCATTTTGTGTTTTATACTTCGCGAAAACTGTTCAGAGTGTAAGTCTGTAAAAACTGTTCAGAGTGAATTTTGTTGATAATACCCGGGCGTTAATGTTTCTATTGCCTAGAGCAGAGTTTCTCAACCTGGGGGGTCACAAAGATAAGCGGAAGAGATTTCTTGTATCTGCTTTAATGCTTACAATGGAAGAAAGACAAACTGCTTTTAACCGTTTTTGGTAATACTGAACACATACATAACAATGTACCAAATTCACAACAATATTTCTATGAGATAACTCAAAGTGGCGGCCTCTGGAAAATTAAAATACTCAATATCTGTTTTAACAATCGTCTAAGTTTTTTTAAACCAAAATTAGAAATCGCTTTATTTTCTTATCATATGATCAAAAATTAAGGAAATTATGAAGTTTCAAATTTTCAAACGGCCACTGAAACAGTATATGATAGATCGGATTCGATATTTGTAATATGAATGAATTGACCAAATTTGGTTTTAATCCATATACTTTTAGGGAAGTTATATCCACTATATACAAGAAATGGATTCTACTATCATAGAAATAGATGGATATCATGAGATCTCCGCAATAGGTATATTAAAAATCCCACACAAGCTTAATACAAACCAGAAATTATAAGGGAGTCACTGGTAAGAGGATGTGATAAAACGGGATCGTGATAGAAATTAGGTTGAGAACCACTGGCTTAGTATTAGACAATGGTATAAACAATTTCAAAATATGAATTGTTTGTGTGAAGGGAAATCCAGTTGTCATTCCCGCGTGTCAGAAAAGAAAATGTGGAGTACATTCCACAAAGTTCTGCACGTATGGACATACCATGTGTCTCAAGGGGCCTATATTGAGCACCTATGATTTGATTTGTAATAATAATAATAATAATAATAATAATAATAATAATAATAATAATAATAATAATAATAATAATAATAATAATAATTTGCTTTGTAATATAAAATTAATGTAAAGTGTCTATGTTCTATGCTATGTATGCTTTTTAAATTTTAAATCGGACAATTCTCTTTGAAACATCATCTATATTTTTTAATAATCAACCAATATATTGTTAGCGTAAGCATGCGGGAGCTTATAGTTTCAGTCCAGGTTTATGTGCTTGTTTGCGTATGTGGTAATTTATTTCGAGGTAACTTCTGGCCGGATTGAAACATACGACTTTGCTGGGTAAGTAGCCATATTTGGTGGCCGAGCACGGTCAGGGACCAAAATATGCATACCGGAAGCTTTTGAGTTCGGTTCGCCGCCGGACTCCCTGATTGTTACATATACAGATAAATTAAAAATTATTTTTTTCTTAAGAATGTTTACTTTCCCGAAGATAACTATGTGTTGAGTGGAAAGCATTGCGTGCAACAGTGATATTTAAAACTATTTCACTACTAGAAAGGTCATCCCTACAAATTGGCCTAAAGAGAGCAGCCAGACGAAGAGTGTTCTGAAAGAAGACAGCAGTTCTCCAATATCCAAGTGGGCAGAAATCATAATACTAGTACGGAAACTTGGACATTAGTCGCAGACATGGCGGTTGGATTTCCCTTTTATCTCCTATAACCTAGAGGGTATAATCGTGAGACGTTAAGTTGAAATATCTCATTTCATTTTTTCTATTTTTCCTTAGTTTTCTGATAGTCGAAAGAGAATACATTAATGTACACACTCATTCGCAGGTCAAAATATAGTTCCAGAGGTAAAATATCAACGCATTCGAATCTCCGGCAGAGGGGTTTCTTGGGAAGGACTACTGGACGAGAAAGTAACAATGTGGAAAGATAGATAGAGAAAGGAAGAAAGCAAGACTAAAAAGTTTAGGATAGAGACATGGAACATACGTACCATGTTACACGGAAAGAAATTAGAAAATCTTAAAGAAGAAGTGTTAGGAGTTAGTGAAGTTAGATTTGGAGGTAATGAGGAGTTGAAAAGTGAAGGATATAGAATATATTGTTAGGATAATGAAAAGAAGTCATAATGATGTAGAAACACCTCTTGGTAAGGGAATGCGGTGAAAGTACCTATTTTCCCGCCTCCCCGCCAAATTCAAGACTACCTAGGAATAATGCACAGAATCATACACACACTCCCAAGTCATAACACAATGATTAATAATACTAATAATAAAAGAGTACGCAAGTTTGTCAAAAGGTAGACTGTGGCGTACAAAATCTGTAACACATACAGTGTGGTGTGAGTGTTGAAGATCCAAATGCGCTATAACTATTCAACTAGCTGAATCACGCTTTCAGTGACAAACGTTAGTCAATGAGCAAAGACAAAGATTCATCTAGTACTTGGTGGAATCATATAATGTGAAAAATTAAAAAAATATAAATCCAAAGCATTATCGTTTATAGTAATCTGACCGGTACCACATTAGTTGGGGAATAAACATCTCAATTTGGCTTTCGATCTAGTGGAATGTCCAGATACTGTGTATTGCTAACTTCTGGGTTAATGTTTGAAAATACACCAACATTTAGTAAGACAAAGTTAGTATTTGTCTTCTGATACATCGCGCTTATCCCGACGAAAGCCTGGTTCCAATGCCCTTAAAAAAATAAAGACAATTTCAAGTCCTTCGATGTAATAAAAGAAAACAAATATGTGTTGAGAAAGTTATTGTGATAAAGTCACAAGATAGGTCGTAAGGTGGTGCGATAATAATTAAACAATGAAGTTTTTTTTTTTTTTTTTTTTTTTTTTTTTTTTTTACGGTTCATAGAATAAATACCAGTGAAGCCATATCTAGCATCTTGGTGCTAGATCTAGCATAATTCACATGCATTTAGCATCTAGCATCTTGACTTTAGCATTTTGGCCAAATCTATGACTTTAGCATAATTTCATTCTTCCCTCTGATGAACAGAAAAAGAACGAAAATGTAGATGATTCACCGTCGGGAATTATTCTTTTTAGTTGAAGTGATGCTTGGAACAATGAGACCAGTCAGTATTTCCGCGGTTTTAATTTATTGTTTAATTCAGAGAAATGTTCAAAAATAGCAAAACCTGACTCTACAAAACATATTTACTTACCAATAGTTTTATTACTGTTAACTGAAACCTGAATGTTTTGTTATCTGGGATGTTTCTGTCCCTTTCAATTTACAACTTAAGAGGGGAGGAATATAAACGTCAGGGGACAGGTAGCAATACACTAAAAGAAATGCTTCGGGCCTGTGTCGGAAGCGGCATGTTATGTATATATTTCTTAAAATATCATCCATTCATAAAATATAAATTCGACCTTCCTCCCCTATAATGTGCCATTTACCAATTTATTTCATTATCATTCCTGACAGTGTCATATTAGCTTGGTACATGAACACAGTTGAAACACTTCATTAAAATAATGAAGATAAGTACGGGCGGGTCTTTAAAATTAGTTAGGAAAGATAATTTTGAAAATCTGGCATAATTTACAAAAATTTAGCATAATTCAGACCCGTGTTTGGCATCATCGCTGTTCTCGAGTGTGGCAACCCTGATAAATACTTTCTTCTGCGATGGAATCAGTCAGTCGGCGACTTTTCACAAAGAGTGAGAGGAGAAATTTATGAATTGATAACTGCATGGAACTTGAGAATATAATTATAAAAGATTTATATTTTTAAAAACTTTTATCTTACGTTTAAGAAATATTTTGTTATATGTAACATCATTATTTACTTTTTTTTTCGTAGTTGCATAGTAATAAGCGTTTATCATCTCGCATCATCACAAAAAAAGCTAAAATGTTTCCTTATCCTGGTTTCTCCTATATCACTTTCATTTTTATTATTCATATATTTTCTTCCTGTAAGAATACAAAGATTGATATGTTATACATACATTAGTTGATGCACCTGAACCTTCGGCAGTGCTATAGATTAAAATCCTTTTTAATTAGAAGCTATAATTATTTACTTGTATTAACAATAAATAGCAAAGCACCTAAACGTTTAGTATCAACATCAACCGTTTCAAACAATTAAATCGATAACAATATAGTTTAAAATGCAAATTAATTGTGACAATATACGAGGTGTGTTCAATTCAAAAAGAAACCGTCCTTTCGCTATAACATTTTAATTGCTCATTATACAACATTTTAAGCATTGTCCCCTCAAAGTAGTCCCATTTATTGGCAATCCACTGTTCCCAACGTTTCTGCTATTCTTGGAAAGCCTTCTGGAACGCAGGTTTTTTGTCGTATTGTCTTGAATCTCCTCTATGGTTTGGAAAAGACGTTCTTTCAAAGTGATTTTAAGTTTGGAAAATAGGAAAAAGTCTGTTGGGGCTAGGTTCGGAGAATAGGATGGATGGGGCGCAACGATGCTCTGATGTTTTGCCAGATAAGTGCAGATGAAAGAGAGAAGCATGAGTAAGCGCATTGGCACGGCGCGCCATTTAAGTCTGGTTTTCCCACAATTCAGGCCTCTTACTGAGCACAACATCCCTCAATCTCGCTAAAATATCCTGGTACAACTGTTTGTTTACCATCTAACCATGTGATACAAATTCATGATGGATAATGCCTTTCCAATCAAAAAAACACAACCCACATCACCTTGATCTTTGACCAGCGTGCTGTTTTTTGGACGAGAAGAATCTGAATGAATTGAAAAATAAACGAAATATCTCTCTAAACGTTATTTTTTTTTTAAAGTTTGTAGCAAAATTTCACACACACATGTTGTTCTTTAAGCTCTTTCATTGTCACTGTATCATTAAATCCGACGGACAGCTTGTGCACGTGTTTACTTCCACGGCTGTAGCTAGCCAACTAACGGTCATAGAGAAACGTAGAAAACAGTGTTGCCATACTCGAGACTCGCGATGATGCCAAACGCGGGTCTGAATTATGCTAGATTCTTGTAAATTATACCAGATTTTCAAATTATCTTTCCTAACTAATTTTAAAGACCCGCCCGTACTTATCTTCATTATTTCAATGAAGTCTTTCAACCGTATTCATGTACAAAGCTAATATGACGCTGTCAGGAATGATAATGAAATAAATTGGTAAATGGCACATTATAGGAGAGGAAGGTCGAATTTATTTTTTATGAATGGATAACATTTTAAGAAATATATACACAACATGCCGCTTCCGACACAGGCCTGAAGCATTTCTTTTAGTGTATTACTAGCTATCCCCCGATGTTTATATACCTCCTCTCTCAAGTTGTACACTAAAAAAAAAAAGTATAATTGGGAGAACCAGAATATAGTCAATATAGGGACAACTATATGTATAGTTGCGAAAACCATAAAATATATTTGTTTTTTGTATAGTTACATGAACCATATTTATTGTTATAGGTAAGTGTTTACAAAAGCGCACGATACACAAGCCTGTCAACTCCAAACTGACAACCAACGCTACAGAATTGTGTGTAAGGGTTTCCTAGCAAGGTAGAGTGGGAAGGTGATTGTTTTCTGAACAGTGTTGCCAATCTGAAAATTTAAAAATTACTGCCGGCTTGTGAGACCGGTGTTTCGGGTTAAGGGTTAAGACAAATCATTGTTGACCAAAAATACACATTTAAAAAACCACCACACCAAAAATACAGATTGTAGAAAAACATGAGCAAAAAGCACTCAATTTTTACTGCTGCTAGCAATAAATGCCAGCAATATCACAACGAGTTCAGTGACATCGATGTTGATTAGGTTAGATTCTGTTCTTTTGTGTTTTGTTCACTGTGTGTTCATTCATATTTAGCAGTGTTGTAATTTAATTTAAATGTGTATTTTTGGTCAATAATGATTTGTCTTAACCCTTAACCCGAAACACCGGTCTCACTAGCCGACAGTAATTTTTAAATTTTCAGATTGGCAACACTGTTCAGAAAACAATCACCTCCCCCACTCTACCTTCCTAGGAAACCCTTACACACAATTCTGTAGCGTTGGTTGTCAGTTTGGAGTTGACAGGCTTGTGTATCGTGCGCTTTTGTAAACACCTACCTATAACAATAAATATGGTTCATGCAACTATACAAAAAACAAATATATTTTATGGTTTTCGCAACTATACGTATAGTTGTCATTATATTGACTATATTCTGGTTCTCCCAACTATACTTTTTTTCAGTGATAAATTGAAAGGGATAGAAACATTCCAGATAACCAAACATTCAGGTTTCAGTTGACAGTAATAAAGCTATGGGTAAGTAAATATGTTTTGTAGTCACGTTTTGCTGTTTTCGAACATTTCTCTGAATTCAACAATAAATTACAACCGCGGAAATACTGACTGGTCTCATTGTTCCAACCATCGCTTCAACTAAGAAGAATAATTCCCGACGGCCCTTGAATCATCTAAATTTTCGTACTTTTTCTGGTCATCGGAGGTTAAGAATGAAATTATGCTAGATTTGGCCAAGATGCTAAAGTCAAGATGCTAGATGCTAAATGCATGTGAATTATGCTAGATCTAGCACCAAGATGCTAGATATGGCTTCACTGGTAGAAAATGGAATTCGTTGTCTAAATCCGCCGCTAGATGCGCTCAGTAGCCGCAATTTCAAAAGTTCGTGTTTCTTTTTGAACACACCTCGTACACAAATATTCAAGCTCAACTGTAAATACATATGATCACGGCTCTTTTTGAAATAATTAAATTGAAACAGTTCAGTTTCTGTTGCAACTAAATCGTGACAATAGTTTTAAACCTGGAAATTGCTTGCACGCTAGCGGCATCTATTGCCATCAGAAAAGCATATCCCAGTCACCTATTAGTTTAACTGTGTACTATTAGGAATTAGTGTGTTAATTAAGAACGCACAGACTGATATGGTTTGTATTGTACGTATAGTAGCAGAAGTATCCGTTCCTTGTACGGACTGAAACACTATGCAACCTACAACATAATAGAGTAGTTTTGGATTGTCTAACTCGAAGGGATCCTCAGGTACTATATATTTTTAAACCTCCAGAGAGCATGTGATCCCCTCCCAATCACCCTTCGAATCGAAAATTTAGGGGGAAAAGCTTTGGTACGTGTTTGGTGGCTCTAGGTGACTCATTTCTGTGTGAAAATGTGATAATAGACAGGCACGTATACGCACATACAGTATATACACGTTTTTAATATTTAAGGATAAGGTAAAAATTAAACCGCCCTTAGGATCCAGGGTCTACCAGCCGACTTATATTACTCATGCTTTGCAGCTGATGTGCAGTTAGTACATCGACTCCCCTCGCCGTTAATACTAGCTTTCTAGACTGGAGTTTGCTACTTCTTTCTTTCAGGTGACTTCCTAAATTGCCCTAACGACGCTGGGTGGACGCCGTAATGACAACATTATTTGGTAAGTACGAACGATCATCAATCCTTCCTTGGGCCAAACCCGACACTGTCTGACTTCACTGTTCTCATGAAAAGTGGTATTCCAGTGCGGGTAGGGCATTGGCTTTTGTATTACTGTATAAATAGGATTTTAAATTGCAGATTACTAGTAAGTGAAACATTATTCTCTATCAATAAAAACTTACATTCTTAGTTTTGCAAATTATTTATAGCTTATTGCCGAAATGAACAATTCTTAGCAACAAAGGAACGTCAGTTCTAGACATCGGAATATCCACGGGAGTCCCTTTTTTTCAGTGGACATTCCGTGAATATCCTACAGAAATCCAATTATACCTCTATCCATTTATATTTCGGAAACTGGACTTCCTACGGGATTCCTGTGAGACATTTCTCAGTATTCACTAGACAACTTTTGGATATGCAAATATTATCCCGTGACAGGTGTCATCATAGGTATTCTGCCCTTACTGGCAGGTCACTTGCAGCAGCTGAGAAGCTTCCTTGCTCCACGGTCCTCCGCTAACCTCTTCGTCTTCACGTATGACAGGTGTATCACACTAAAATCCAACGTATATCCCGTAGAAATTCCCATTATCCTTCAAGTTTTTATTGCGAGCCCGAATGCCCTGAGATAGTATGGGACATCCACGTTTTGCTATATATGGGTTGTAAAAAATAAAATAAAATTTTTAGTTCAGTCTCCTCACGATTACGTACTTGTTTTCTTGATTGTTTTTTTTTTTTTCGTTTTCGGACACTAACGTTCCTTTCCAGCAGCGATATTTCATGAGACGATATATGATATACAAAGGTGTATCGAAAAATAAGGTGATTTTGTCTCTAAAACCCAGATTTTTTGGAGCAGTTAATTTTTTTTATTTTTTATTTTCTGTATGTTGCAGATACCAAGGTGAACGAAGTCTGACGGCAATTAGAGTGTTCTACCTCAACCCGACTGATACCTACAATAATTTAAAGATGGCGCATCAATATGAATATCACTCTAAGGAGGAGGTGCGTAGTGTTATTCGTCTTTACGGACCAAGGGACAGAAACTATCGGGCATTTATCGACAATTGATGGAGGTCTATGAAGAGAGTGTTATATCACAGAAACAAGTGTATGCGTGGTGCAACACATTCGCAGGTGGTAAGAGGAATGTAACAAATAATGTCAGACGTGGCAGACCAGCAACGTCCATCATCGACAGGGATATGTGTGACATCGATGTGATGATTTGTGAAGACAGAAGAATAAAGTTGCATAACATTGCAAATATCATGTGGTTCAGTGAGGAGTTTCGTCCATGACTAACTTGGCATCAGGAAAGTGTGTGTATGTATGCTGAGTGCGAAAACATCTGAGTAAGGACCAAAAATGCCTTCGAATGGGCATTTCCCTGCCCTCCTCACACGATATGCCCACAAAATACATTCATTCCTTTATCGTACCATAACGTACGATGAAACTTCAATGTGAACTCCTCAATCAAAACGCCAGAGTAGCCTACGACATGGAAACATTCGTCGTTACCGCCGGCCAAGAAATTCAAGACCAGAACATCTACCAAGAACACAATGGCTACTGTGGTTTGAGGCAGTCAGGATGTTATTCATGTTGAATGTCTGACAAATGGAACGAGTATTACTGGGAACACGCACTGCCAAACCATGGACAGTCTAAAAGCAGCTGTACAGAATATGTCAGAAAATGAAAAGAGCCACTACGGGAGGGGACGATGTTACTGCAAGATAACTCACAACCACATGCAACGCAATGGACTCATACACATGAGTTTCAACTGGGAAATTCCTGGCCATCCTTTGCACAGCGCTGAATTAGCTGCTTCCAACTATCATTTGTTTGGAGTCCTAAAGAAACACCTCCGTGGGCGGGGTTTCGATACACCGGAAGAGGCACTACAGGCTACGGTTACATGGTTAGGAAACCAGGATCAACATTTCTTTGCAAAAGGCATGGACGATTTGATGTCACGTTCAAATGCATATTTGGACCACGGCGGTTCCTATGTCGAATGACACATGATACTTTCAGATATTTATCTCTGTACGTTTTTCAGTAAATCGAAAATTCGCTTTACTCTTTGATACATCTTGGTACTTTGTGTCAACAATACCCCAATAAAAGTTACAGCAAAAAAGGGTTATTTTATAGCAATGCTTCTCAACCGTGTGCTTCGCTAGATTCAGTGTATGTGCCGTGGAATTTCCGACCAATTTGACACTGAAGGTAGAAGATAAATTTTTAAAAAAGTAATACAAATCAATATAAATTTAACAAAAAATATTCCAAAGTCCTCAAAATATTTATTTAACACAGATAATCAAGAATGGACATTAGTATTTAACAAGATTCTATTGTAGTGTTGACTATACGTGCGTGTTGTGAGGCTTATGATATTAGCAAGGCGACAGTAAATTACATGGTTAGCGAGATATAGCCTCGAAATATCATTAACACTTAAATTTTAATTGCAGTTTAATTAAAACCCTGTTCAAATATGACATATCATATCGAGCTGCCGATAGATCACATCGTGTTGAACAAGATAACATGCTTTACGGTAAATTCTCATGTGTAGTTTTCGAAAAAAAATACTGTCAAGTAACGATAAATTTCAAGAATATAATAAACAGTAAAAAAATAACTTGGTATGCGATAATTGCAAATATGAAGCGAAGCAATCAACCTTTATTGATTATTGATAGACTTTTTAGAGCAGTAATTGCTTTCGCGAACGAATGCGATATGCAAATAGTTCAATTCGGCATATCAGAGAAAAGCATAATGGCTTTGAAAAACTGTCTTCGCAGAACAAAACGAAAAGGGCTTTCTAACGCTAAAAATTGTAATTTCCATTGTTTACAATTAGAATTCGTGCACTAAATGTTTTTCCAAGATTAAGTCTATGGGCATCCCGCTCCTCGGTGATTATTCCTCAATGGTATGTCAGATCAGAACATGTGACCCCTTACGACACTCAGCGCGCGCGATCGAATCACCATGTCAAATTTGGTTAAGAGTCTTCATCCCGGAGAAATTAAAATACCGCTAATTTTACAGTAATTATGTGATATCTTCAAATAGATAAAAAGATAATTGAAATATGGAACAAGAGCGCCCTAGACAATATTATTTTGCGTGAGGTACCGTTATCACAAGTCACCTAGTGGCTTTCCGTTTTCAGCTGTTTAGAAACGCGAAAATAAATGCCGATTTTCAAAATGGCTCGAAATCGAAAGCAGATAAGTGAGTCGTGATAACGGTTTCTCAGGTAAAATAATATTGTCTAGGGCGCTCTTGTTCCACATTTCGATTATCTTTTATCTATTTGAAGATATCACATAATTACTGTAAAATTAGCGGTATTTTAATTTCGCCGGGATGAAGACTCTTAAGAACGGTTCGGGCACCTCGGAGCAGTATCCGGACAAACGAACGCCTAAGTCGAGTAAAGTGGAGCTTCCCTCCAATAAAATTAATGCTTTTATGAAAATGCACAAAATGGAGATTCTTTTGTGAGTGAAATGCAGAAATGAGTCTAAGATTATTAAAAAAAAAAAAAAAAAACGAGCGAGATTGATTATGATGGATTATACCGAACCACTTGTAGTGTCTACTGTTTTTTAGTCTTACGTCAGTCCTATTTCTTCATTTTACCACACAAAAAGAAAATAATTTGTGTATTTTTTAAACCTTCCATTCAGGTAGACTATAGTGTGAAGTCTCTCAGCAAGCATGTAAGAAAGGAAAGAAACAAATGACTAAAAAGTGCACAATAAAAAAAAGACATTTTTAATAATATGCTTTTCTTTAAAAAAATAAAACAAATCGTAATGAAATGTAAAAAAAAAATAATTCTGTTGTCAAGAGAATTACTTTTAAAAATCTATTTATGCATGACTTTTTTTTAAAAAAAAGCATGGGGAGCACTCTCATATACAATCAATTTATAAAATTTTCAATATTCATGTAATATTATATGTAAGTATACCTCAATTTATATCAATAATAAAAAAGAATGTTACAATAGTATTATGTAGTATATCAAATATATGTATACATAAACTATTTTATGTACCACAAATAAAATAAGGTCAATAGTATCATACTGCGTTATCTAACAATCATAAAAGACCGGTGCATTACACATTTTATACTTATTTTAAATAATTCTAATTTGCATGATTATTTAGTTTTTAATTAAGTAAAAATCTTGAATAGGAATTGGAAAAACAAAATGAGGCGTTTTGAAGTTTGCTAAAGCTAAAGTGTAAATGTTTATTACACGTTGTGTTTGTTCATAATTTCACAGGTTATTTCCGTCAGCAGCTTAATGGGAGTCTAATGAACAAATGAACCCCGAAGTCACTTGAAAAAAAAAAAGAAAGAAAGAAAAATCCTTCTGTTGTATATTTTTTAGTTAAAGGAATAACGGTGGGATGAGAATGTGGTAGAAAACAAGAGAACATAGTAAACTCACGGACATGGTGTTGTCCACCGCAAACTCACATAGCATTGGGTTGAACCTAGAACTAATAACCATTGACGAGAGGGTGGACCATTTATTTTGAAACAGAATGCGAGTGGTCCTGGATTCGTTTCCAGGTTGAGACACTCGGTCGAAAAAACTTTAAAACTTTTTCAGGCCAGTTATCCTGAGTGAGGTTTTCCATTCACACCAGGCAAATGGCGAGATGGTACCTAACGTATAAGTCCCAGGCAGCTTCTTTCCTTCTGCAATCCGTTTTCCCATCTCTTTCCTCGGATAATGCGATCACCAAGCTACGCCATGTCTCAAACGTGATGGGGAAACATTGCCATTGATGCCGAGAGCCCAGAAATCTAATTCCTAATCCTAATCCTATCTTGAAATGTCCTTTAACATTCAAACTAATAGATTTAAAAAAATTGATTTTTTTACGATACAAATATCGACATGGAGACATTGTTTGCCACTACTTTGCAATACTTCATTTGCAGTGTTGCCAATCCAATGTACAGTTGTGCTATTTTAAATGGTACTACGTGAGTGCACACCGTATATCCAGTAGTACCCTGCATTTTATTCCTTCCTGTAAGTCAATCATGACGCCGGCATAAACATTTATCAACAACGTAAACGGAGCGTCGCAACTTTTTATTTAAGCCTTTTTTCGTTCATAGTACGCCATACCATGATATTGCAAAAATATAAGCTGCTCTACTATTAAACAAAGAGACAGGAATTAAACTTGTGAAAATGGTAACCTGATTGTCATTTATCATAAAGTTAATAATCTATATGGTTAGTTTAACCGGATATAAACAAAATTTTCCAGGAAATAGTATGCCCATTCTTAGGATTAAAGAACATTCTTTTAAGTAGTTATCTTACGAACCTTTTTAAATTTTAACGAGATTCATCAAAGTGCACTAATTATTCGTTCTTATCTTTACAGCATTTCCGGCCTCAATTAATGATAATTTAAAGCAGAAACGTCACAAGACACGTAATTAGTGTTACCGTAGATAATCAAAACAGATGCGCAACCAGTAGAGTTATTTCGTCTATGTAATGTTTTAAAACTATCCTAAATGTACCACTATTATCATAGAATACGTTATAGAAACATACACATAATTTAAAGAGAAACAAACAATTTCTTTTTTTAAATCTTGAACCAAGAAATATTATTTTAAATAAAAAGAACAATTTAAAATGTGTTGTCGCATGCGAGTGCCAAATGCTCTTTAATATATGACTGGTGCTGCCATCTACAGGTAGACAAATGTAATAAGTAATGCTGGTTTATATTCTGTTTCCCGAAGTGTGAAAGCGCAGGAAAGCTATTTGGTTACCGAGCAATTAAGTCCACACAATAAACAAATAAATTAATTAATGAAAGAAAAATGTTTAGCATTAAAGTAACTTTCAGAAACAAACCAAAAAAAAAAAAAAAAAAAAAGTTCGTTCTGTCGATAATGACAATAAAAGTTATTCAACTTCGTAATTATGCAGGGAACATTCTTTACCTTCCTCCTAGAAGATTGGCTATTGTCTTAGTGTCGCTAAAAGTGTTATTACTTAACATAAAATGTTATAAGAAGGAAGATAGTCATCTATGTTATTTTTTTTTTAAAAAGTAAGCAGAACAATTAGTGATTGTTTCGTTCTGCCATCATAATAATATTAGTAATGGCGTATCCTAGAATTTTTTACCACGATTTTTTTAGTTTGATGTTTCTTGTATGTACGACACCGAATTAAAACTATTAAATTCTACTTAGGATTGATTTATATTTTAGTCTAATGTTGTTGTTTTTTTTTTTTTTTTAATGTATTTTGGTGTGACAAGTCAGTATTGTCAGGGAAGATCAAGTCAGTGCTGCCAAATTGATTTAAAAAACCCAAAATTATCTATATCTATATCTAATATAAATAAAATAAAGAGTTTTTTTGTGTGTCTGCGTGTGTGTGTGTGTGTGTCTATGTGTGCGGTCTGGGGACCAGCCGAGTGGATCGTGACTTACCAAATTTTGGTCATGGATACCTTGGTTCAGGCCCCAGACCAAGACGAAGCGTTTTTTTTTTTCAAAATTCGAACCGGAGAGGGGGTCTCAGGGAGCGTTTTCCGGTACATGTATAAATAGTATAGAGTGACCTACATTAGTGTCAAATTTATAGTTTTCGCGGTCGCTGAGATCAATGGTGACAATTCCATTAGCGATGACTTTCAAATTCGGCTACCTTTGTATGTGGGGGGAAGAGGATACCGAGACATGTAAAAATAATCCAAAATGGCCAATATTAGTGTCAAATCCATAGTTTTCACGGTTGTTGAGATGATTGGTGATACTACCACAGGCGTTGACTTCCAAATACAGCCCCCATCGGCTTGGGGCCAGAGGCGTTTCTTTTCAAAATTCGAACCAGGAGTCTCAGGGGGCGTTTACCAGGATATGTAAAAGTAGTAGAAAATGACCGACATCTTTTACTTTCGTTGCTCAGTTTGTTTACATAGATATTTTATCAGATCCATGCGAAGAATGGGTATTTCAGCTAGTTGTAACATAAAAATATTTCATCCTAAAAGCATCCAATTTTGTTTTATATTTATATTCTTAATATATTAAATTTGAAATAATAATAATACAAGTATATGAAATCTACTTCCAGTTGTGTATATATAGTTGCTTAACAAATTATTATGAGTGACTACTAAATACATATTTTACGTATTCTTTTATCCTGGTGCCAGGAGGATCTTAAACACAATATCGTCAATATTATACGTGTTTTTTTTTTTACTTTCTATTTCCTTTTTTCTTTCTACCCCCCGTTAATCTACAGTTAGATGAAACATATATGTACAGCTTAACGTATGATCCAATCTACATGAGTCTAGCCACCGGAAATCGAACCCAAATCCTCCACACCAAAATGTATCTTAGTAATGTCACTCCATAGCTCTAACTTTCTCTCAATCGGACTCTATCGTGGCTAAATAGTATCAGTTATCGCCCTTTAGCACAGGAGATCGGATTTGAGTCCTGGTTGGAGATCATGTTACTTGAATTCTAAACTAAATTATACCCTAGACCAACGTACAGTACGTAACCCCGGGGCTGGAAAAGAGACACCACACGTGAAAGGAAACAACTTTTCATTCATCTGTTAAACATTTTGTAGTTATTTGACTCGCTACCATATCTCTTTAAAAAAAAAATCGCAGCAATCAAAACTCTTCGTTCCATTCATTTATGTAGCTTATGTGCTATAATAGTGTACCTCTTTATTTATTTTTTAAAAATAAATGTATAACTTAGTATACAAATTTCATTTTCAGTTAATATGTTGTTATCAGCTGCGAGAACAACTATTACGGCATCGGCTGATGAGGACAAAACCGTGACACCTGGTAAGTTTATCTTCTTTCTTCTTATCCTTGATATAAAGTTTATCGTTTATACTTGGTAATAAGTTTTTCTATATTCGTGAAAAAAAATCAGTTTTACATCCCAGGGTTATGCCGGCTACGCTAAAGGAGACGGTGATGATGAAAAATGAATGAAATGGTGGAATGAAGAAAGTGGGAGGAAACGGGAGAACCCCGAGAAAAAACCCACGCACACGGTGTTTGTCCACAACAAAGTTCACTTGGCGCGAGCTGGGATCGAACCCCATGCACTAGAGCTCTACCCATGAAAGCTCTACCACTGAGCCATCGCGGCCCCAATTTGTATATTTTTATCCTTGCTAATTAAGTTTATTCCCTATCTTCTTATCCTTGGGAAATAAGCTTATCATCTACATTCATATTCTTGTTCATTAACTTACATCTATACTTGTATTCTTTGAGATAAGTTTATCATCTATCATCTTATCCTTGAGAAGTAAGTTTATAATTTAATTTCTTATCCTTGCTAAATAAGCTTACCTCTAACTTCTATTTCTTGGTAAATAAACTTATTTCTATATACTAAACATTCTCTGCATTCTTATGATTGGAAAACAGCTTATCTCCACATTCTTACTCTTACTAAATAAGTTCACTCCTCCTGTATCTTCTTATTCTTGCTAAATAAGCTTACCTCTACATTCTTATCCTCACTAATAAAGTCATTCTTTATACTTTTATCCCTGCCAAATAAGTTTACACCCCAATGAAAGCATACAATTAGAAAATGTTCTAAATTGTAAATTGTTATAATATTTATCTATCTATCGAGATTCATAGTACTTGAAATGTGAGTCATAAAATTACTTTTAATAGATTTGTTTAAAGAAAAAAGAAACAGATATCCATTGCATCGTGTAAGGATGTGCATAAGTTCAGTAACTTGTTCTAATTTAAAAAAAAAAAAAAATAAAGAATTTTCTTCATCCGGCCGATCGTTAATTTCCACGAACGAAAAAAAAAAAAACAGACTACTTTCACTACCTTTATTTGTTAATAGCCGCAAACATCAGTAGATATATAGTCACTATCGTATATCTTCTTTATAGCAAAACATTAATTTCCGGGATATGGTTATTCCTGTTACTGAAGAGAAAAAAATTCATTTTTTGTTGTAATATTAGCAATTACCTTGTATCACTGAATGATTTCAGCCACGCGTGACGATCAAACTTACCTTTTTCTCTGTATTTTTTTCCCCTTCGTTTTATTACAAGGCTAAGTATTGGTTTTATTATTTTGGTTTTTGTTTTCTTGTTATTTTTTTTCTGTTAGCATGACAAGATTTCATAAATAATAAATTTGATTATAGGCAATTCTGGAAAAATTTTCAGAGAAAGGATGCTTCTTCCTTTAAAACTTGTTCTTTTGGCTTTCTTTTAAGTGATGGTTTATTTGCTCTTTCTATGCGAATATAAAATTAAATGAAATCATTTGCAGAGATATATGCGAAGTTCCAAATCTTATAGTGGCAATGTGCTTCATGTCTGGTAAGGCACGCACCCAGAAATTTTTGTTGGAGGGGGTCCGAAGTTTGGGAGGGGGTCCAATAGTACAAGACAGTACGCTTATGTAATACGGTACTGAACTGGTGTTATTCTATATCCGAGAAAACAATAAGTACTTTTAAGTACAGCGGTGTCCACTCCTTCAAATACTTAGTCGCAATTCCCCAAATTTACCATTCTCCTCCTCCCCGGAAAAAATAGTAAAGAAGACCGAAGTTAGTTGTGACAAACCCAAGATAACTTTTGCTTTGTAAGCTAACAAGGAACGGAGATGAACCTCTCATCCAGACATCCGAATCAAACCTAGTCCATGATAAACAGAACAAAGATATGTTCATGCACAAAAAAATTAGGTGAGTAGCTATTCCATTGTGAGTCTACAATTTTCCTTGTACTAACAGGGTTAATGGGCCCCAGGGACTTACTCCGTTGTGCATGGCACCTAATTTTTTGTGCATGAACATATCTTTGTTGTGTTTATCACAGACTAGTTTTGATTCGGATGTCTGGATAACAGGTTCATGTCCGTTCCTTGTAAGTTTTACTCAATTTCAAAAGTATCATTATGGTCCGATTCTAACTTTTTAATTAAAAATTATATCCCTCACAAAATTTCATCAGTGCAACCAAAAATCTGTCTGTGGGCACCTCTGACCTTATATTATCAGGGGAAACTATAGAAAACTGAATTGCTTTTATAAGAGAAGAAAGAGTAGAGATGTAGCATTATACTAGATTAAGTTTTTAGCCCACATCAATCATTTCTCTGTTAAAGCAAGTATCGTTTTATTAAAGTATTACAAATATTTGTCGATTTACTAAGATGGAACGAGGTCTGGGATGTCCCGTGAACGTGCTTCTATTGCGGACAAAACACAAGGGTTCGAAAGAGCTACGATGTTCTCGGGGAATCCGGACCCGGTGACCCCTCCGTGGGTATGCCTCTGTGTCTGGTTCTTTGCTGACAAAGAAGGTTAACGGAAAGGTACAATATTTTCTACATTACCATTCAATTTAAAAATACGGGGGATTTTGAACAAATTGTTTTTTTGTAACAGGTTTCACATAATTTTCGTTTTCTCTAACGTATTTTACAAAATTTGTCTTGGATACGACACACTGTACAAACACAAAGTATATTCTGTTAATACAGAAGCGACAAACTTCCATCATATTCCTACTACTGAAACTTAACCATTATTCGGGCAAGCGGGGCCTCCCAACCCCAGTAGCTTCATATCTTTTTTTCGAATTTCTCAATAACCACACATATTTCGATGATATAAAATTCTGAATTCTTCTATCTTTAGTCGAAGCAGGGGCGGATCCAGGACCGACTTCTGGGGGGGACGGTGGGTTGTTATACTGCTACTTCTAAGGGCTCCGAACTTTGAGATGGGTTTTATTTATATATATATAAAATAAAAAGCAGTTTCCTCTTCTGGGGGGGCGATTGCCCCCCTGGATCCGCCCCTGAGTCGAAGTTAAAGTCATGAACATATCGAATTGCTAAGGCCCTAGTTGCCGTCTACGTTACAAAAATGTCTTGCCCGGACAAGGGTTAAATAGGGAAAAGTGTAAAAATGAAGCGCATCGAAGAACGACACAAAATTGTGAACCATTTTGTAAACTATGAAGCTTAAATTTTCATACCATATTTTGAGGCCTCTCTTGTTCGCAATAAGAGTGAAAACAATTTTTGTAATTATATTAGGATGAAAATAATAATTTTAAAAAATTGCTTGTGGGGAATTCCCCACGCATACCAATGAGAAATGTTCCTCAATTGGCAAGAATTGCAAACACATCAACAACTCTTTAAAGTTTTAAAATGTACATTTTCTTGAAACACAAAACTATTATTATAAGTAGAAGTTCGTACTGGAAACTAAAATATGAAAATGGGAATACACTGTGGAGGTTCACTACATTAAGAAAAATATATCCACTTAAATAGTTGAAATATCAATACATGTGAAATCTCTCTTTTTAGATGGAAGTATTATTTTCTTCAATGTAAGATACATGATAAAAGTTATAATTATATAATTCATCACAATTCATTCAGTTCATTATCATTATACAACAGTTTATCAGAATCAGAACCTTCTAAATTCAAGATCTCAGACTCTTTTATTCATATTTTCTTAAACTCTTCGACCACTTTCTATTTTGTGGTTAGGGCTGCAGTGATGACATTACTACGTTTTTATTGGAGTAGATGTCATATTTCTCTACTTTTTTTCCCTAGTACGTACTATGGAATTGATACAACTGTTCGTGTTTGAATTTGTGATAGTTGACAGTAGTATTAATGTCATGTGGTCTCACTTTTATACCCCTAGTCCCTGGTTCAGGGGCCATGGTCTAGATTTACATAGGACTACCCCCTCTTCAATTTTAGGAGGGGTGTCAAATTTAAAAATATTGGTAAGGTTGTATAGGATCGGAGTACGTACCTCTATAAGTTTGGGTGGTCCACCTCGTTGCCTTTCGGGGGCGCGGTGGCTCAGTGGTAGAGCATTTACCTCCAGTGCTTGGGATCCCGGGTTCGATCCCGGCTCGCGCTGTGTGGACTTTGTGGTGGACAAACACCGTGTGCGTGGGTTTTCTCGGGGTTCTCCCACTTTCTTCATTGCACCATTTCACTCATCTCTCATCATCACCGTCTCCGTTAGCCTAACCGGCATAACCGTGTGACGCTAAACTTAAAGATTTCATTTTTCGTTGCCTTTCACGCGTAAAAAAAAAGTGCGCAAAATTTTATACTTCGGAGATATTTTTTCTACCTATTTCGTCCTCATTGATGAGGGTTAAATACTTTATGTGGCTATATGGATGAGTATAGGGATCCATTCTCTTTCATAAGACACAAGCATATTATTGTTACTCTCTCAAAGTTTAGGAGGGGTACATAGGACCACCTCTTAAATTTGTGAATTGTCAAAAACAAAATTTGGTAAACATTCTCTAGGACCCAAATATATACTTCTGTTAATTTGGGTGATCCATTTTGTTCCCTCTTATGGACATTAAGTGGTGAAAAATTCCAAATTTGGAGGTTTGTGACCTAATTTATCAACTTAGATGAGAGTTTATCATATCAGGAACCCATTCTTTTTCATAAGACATGGGTACATTGATGTACTCCTCTACATTTTTGGTAGGGGTGCATTGGACCCATTCTTAAATTTGGGATTGTCAAAACCAAAATTTGATAATAAAAGTTCTGTAGGACTCGAATATATAACTGTAAATTTGGATGATCCTGCCTATCCCCTCCTATGGGTTAAAAAAATCCCAAATATTAGTATTGCAGCGTGTTCCCCACGTGGTTGGTTACTGATCTAATTTATCTCCTCTGGATAGCTTTACTGTCCCTGATATATTTACTGTCTGTCTGTCCGAGTGTCAGTCCAAAAGGCTCAAAATCTTAAGACCTACTTGATGGATCATTATCAATTTTGGCCACTAGAATGTAAAAGATCAAAAGTCAGGAATCGAGTTGGTTGATCGAGGTGATCTAGCTAGTTGATTCCAAGATATGGATAATTATAAATCGGTTCCTATGGAAGTAATTATGGATATAATCCTTGATAATAGACAACCCGCAGTGTTGTTGAGATCAGCGTGTTAGTATAATGGTCAGGATGGAAAAGAAATGAGGTGTCCATGGAATTCAACGCTAAAATGAACACAAATGACTTTATACTCTACAAATCTAGACTTTAAAATATTCATTCATCCTAAAGTACACCATGTTTCAAAAAGAATAGCCTGATTTTGGACGGTAATAATTACGGACGGAACATGAGACGTGCCGGCAAGGAAATGAGTGTTGTTTGAATAAGCGTGGCCTAAAGTTTCAGAAAAGCGCCGTTAGATGTTAATCAATGCGTCTTCTCAGCTTGCAGTCAGTCGGAAGTAAGATGGCGTCCTCTCCACAGAGGGGGTTTTGTGTGCTGCAGTTTGCAAAGAGTCAGTGATTTCTGTGCAGCATGCTTTTCGTCGGCGTTTTGGCATTGATCAGCCTGCACCGAAAAACATTCGTCGTTAGTATTGCCAATGATAGGTTTGATTTAGATCGCATAATCTTTGTTGACTCGTATATATTGTAGTATTCAAGTGCTGCAAATTTAAAAAGTGTTTATAAAAGTGTTCATCGTACATGAAATAATGCACAATAACATTGAATTAAATGAGAATAAATTGGCGTTGCTATCTCATAATTGAATCAAGTATTTTTTTTTCTTTGTTTCTTTCTTTAATGGCAAGACACCTCCAAAACAAAAGAAAAAAAAGTTGACATTTTCGACTCGATAATTAGAGGTTAGAAAAACCAACAAAGCTGAAATATCTTCTTAAATGATCTTAACGCCTCTTCTTGTTGCTGAAGATAACCCTGTAGCTGAGGCGTAAACGGGTGAAGTATTAATGAGAGTGTAACACATAGCATACAACTTTTAATTTCCAAGTGTCTGGAGTGCTTATCTGACTTCTCAGTATCTCTCCTTTTTTTTTTATTCATTTTCTTCTATGTAATACATACTGCAGAATATGTGCCTATCTTTATAATGTATATAGGCAGAAATTCAAGTGAAAAATAATAACAAAAGATAAGGATTAATTAATATTTATTCTACATTTAAACTTACCAGTCTTTCACCTTGTAAATTAGCCAAGTACAATGTATTCATTCATCTATTTAATCTGTTTTCTTATCAAAGTTACTTCAATCATCCAGAAGGTAGTAGGTATTTTTAGAAAACAAAATGAACAAGTGTAATATTTCACATATATTAATTTCACCATTATTATTATTATTATTATTATTATTATTATTATTATTATTATTATTATTATTATTATTATTATTATTATTATTATTATTATTGCAAATATACCTGTTGTGCTGCATGGTTGCAAAACATGCTCGCTTACTCTGAAACAAGAACGCAGACTGAAAGTATTTGAGAATAAAATCCGAAGATGAATATTCGGACCCAGAGGAATGAGCAAGGACGGTGAATGGCGGAAACTTCATAACGAAGAACTGCATAGTTTATACCGTTCATCAAACATTGTTAGAATCGTTAAGTCTAGGAGGCTCAGGTGGGCAGGTCATGTAGCTAGAATGGAAGAAAGTAGGAACGATTTCAAAGTATTAATTGTAAAATCCAATCGGAAAACGACCAGCAGAAAGACCCAGGCGTAGACGGAAGGACAACAAGCTAGTAGTTGGCTAAGCGTAGAAATCTATGGTTAACTTTTGTGAATGCGCAATTGAACCTTCGGGTTCCATAGACGTATTATTATTATTATTATTATTATTATTATTATTATTATTATTATTATTATTATTATTATTATTATTATTATTATCTTAGATTGCCACTGGTGTTGTGGTCGGGCGTTGTTAGTCAAGACAATTTCTTCTTTACTATGTGTCCTCATCCTCATCAGTGACGACGCCAGAGGGGGGACAAGGGGGGCGAGCGCCCCCCTAGTGGATACTCCTGCCCCCCTGATTGCCATCCAGACTGCCCCCCCCAGACTCCTACAATCATAAAACATTCTACATATAGTATTTTATATCAGTATCATAACCAATCTTATTGTCAGATCGAACTATCTATACATATACTATGTGGCAGATTAGTCCTCAAGCTTTCTTCTTTGAGCGTCTGTGTATGCACGCATATTTCTGTTTTCTAATTTAGCGCCTTTTCCGGTAAATTTTAGTTACAGTTCTTTCTTATGAATTTTAGTTACTGTGCCTAGCGAACAATAGTAGATTTGGTCGACTTGTTTTCTTCTCATTGGATCAACTTCGATTAGAAACAAAAGAAAGGTAAAACTAATTACATAACTTGTTTGTATTTATCCAGTTTTGAAGGTTTCAGTTTCATATTTTGTTTTTTTTTTTTTTTAAGGTTCTACACTTCTATTTCCTGAAACATTATTCTCGGCTTTCAATATTCGGAGGATGGGCTTATAACAGCTTAATTTGCGACTACCAGGGCTTAATTTTTTGAAGGAAAAAAAAAGTTGTGGTTTCCCTTCCTGCAAATAATAAATGTATGGAATTAAATCGATTATTTATTTAGCTCCCAATAAAACGTATTGTCAGAGTGCTGATCTTTAATTAGTAATTGGTATGTACTAGTGCTCCCTTACTTATTTTGTTTCAAAGTACTGACATGACGTCTATCATATTGACTAGAAATGTACGTGGAGCTGCTGAAAAATTTGTAGCCCAACCCAGGAGTGCACGTGGAATGGTGAAGTTTTACTTCTTCTACACTTCCCCCGAGAGTCAATATACTTCCTTGTACAGTGCTCCAGTTTTGCAGAAGTTAAAAAAATCTGGAGGCTTCCTCGCACCACTTTTCCTAACACTACGCTTATCAGATCTAAAGTTCAATCAGATCTAAGTTTGGGAAATAAATACAGGCAATAGTTAGACGGAGCTAAATCTGGGGAATAAGGATGATGATCTAGACATTGAAATCCTAGATTATGCAATGCTAATTGTGTTCGCAGGGGTTCGATGGACAGGTGTATTCTCTGAAAGGAACACAATTCCTTTCTTTTCATTTTCCGCTGTGTTGAACTTTGAATTTTTCTTACAGTTTTGTGAGTAATGTAGAGATTCTGGATTAAATATCTGACCGTTGCGGAGGTAGTCTATGAGTACGACTCCATACTTACCCCAAAAGAATGTTGCAAACAGTTTTTCAACCTACTTCTGTGTCTTGAACTTCTTGCGGCGAGGGAGAAATGAGTGCTACTACTCCATTGACTGTTGTTTCGTTTCAGGATCATAGTGGTACAACCATATTTCGTACATGGTTACTATTCGTGAGCGAAATGACCAGCATTACATTCAAACTGGAAGAAGACTTCTCTTAATGTCGTCACTCTTTTATTCTCGTGACAGATTTTTTGGGAACCCATTGTGTCGAGAACTTGCGCATACCCAAACCATTCTGAATTATACTACCGACGCGTTCCAAAGAAATGCCCACACTCTCTGACACAAGTTTTGCTGAGACGGTAAAAACTGGGAAAGAGGGTTGCAGCCAGACCTCAGACTATAATAAGTATATCGTGAGTTTACTATACACTTTAAAAAGTGTATAAATAATAGCTTAAATTCTTTTTGTCAGTCAAAAACTAGGGTGGCCTAGGAACCCCGGCCCCAGGTTATATCTACCACTAGCTGAAATGCTGCAATTTTTAAGAATAATGTCACAAATTGCATCCATGATTTCGGGAACAGTCACTGGATGTAAAGCATAATTTGTTGAGAACTGCTACGTTTGAACTAAGCCTTCACTTCTTCACCACTGTATATAATGGAGGAGAGTCCCGTAGTGTTTCACTGATTTTCTCATTAATTTACTTTGGTGACTATTCTTGGTGGAACAAAAATGTTATAATATTTGTGATCTGGATGTTCGTAAAATTCGCTGTTTGGGTACATATAATCACTTCAGAGGCCTGAGAAAGTAATAAGAATTTCATTATTAATATGTACATTTGTTGAAAACATGTTTTGGTTCAAAACTACAGTTTCATCTTTCTACCTAGTACTTACACTCATTCTGGAGGAGATTTTCAGCAGCCCCTCGTAAATTATATTATATATATATATATATATATATATATATATATATATATATATATATATATATATATATATATATATATATATATATATATATATATATATACGTAGCATATAGTACTAGACGAATTTGTTACTTGTAGCAAACGAGAAAGTAATTCAATTTAGGTTTCAAAAGTTGCATTGAAAAATATTTCATGTGCAGATGTTACTTATTTGTTAGTTACAAATTTTACTTGAAATAAGTTTATCATATAGGCCTAATATAAAAACAACAACTAAAGACACAATGTAAAGTAAGTCAAACATAATAAATGCCATTTTTGGTGTGGAAAATAGCCGCCCCCCGAAAATGTATCTGCCCCTCCTTTGCCCACCTATGAACTTATAGCTGGCGTCGTCACTGATCCTCATCATTGAGGAACTATGTTACTCTCCTCTTTGCTGCTGGTAGTATTGTTGTTTTGCAATTTTGTGACAGAAAATAGCTATGTTCAGTGTTTAGTTTGCTCAGTTCTGTCTTCAGAGTGCTTTGTGTTAAGTCCTATGGCAGATATTGAGATTGAGAGTGGAACTATCATTGGAGTTTCTTGTTTCCATTCGTCCTTAATTTTGAATTGCTAGGTGAGAGTACTTTAGAGTACCAGTTTAGAGTAGCTGTATTTCTTCTACAGGTTATTATTATTATCCGATAATATTGCAATACCTATTACAAAGGTTAATTTTTGTTCTTGTCTACTCTGTTCTATTGTATGCTGTAGTTTTATCTGTGATGATGGATCTGTCCCAGGATAGTTTAAAAGTTTTCTTTTCCATAACAGGCTGGAACTTATATCTGAAATAAAGGTAATTTCTTTTATATCAATTCGCATTGTGTTGCTATGATTTGCAGCAGCGTCATTTCAGATTTTTCCAGGGGGAGGGGGCAAGATAGTCCACCGACATGAAGTTTTAACGTATTTCATTATAAAGGTAATCAAGAAAGTTCTGTCGCTTTTTGTGGAGGTCTGTGTTCCATTGCCCCTCACACTGTGAGTTGAATATGAATGGAGATAAGGCGAAGGTCAGTTGTTGGTGTGAGTATAACCAACATACTACCTGGTTGTGGCAGTTCAGTTACACCGTGAACTTGAGTAAGAACAGAGTGAACATGGGACCTCCACAGAGCGTTATAAGAGCGAGTGTGCTGTACGAGATCAAACTGCGGTTAAACGCCGCTGCAGCGGGGCGGAAGATATGCCAGGCCTTTGGTGAGGGTGTCGTGACTACGCGAACAGTGCAGGGGTGGTTTAACAAGTTTAAGGACGGTGACGAACATTCGAAGACGCATTACGTGCCGGAAGACCAACACATGTACAAAATGAAGATCTTCAGGCAGCAGTTGAGGCGAACAGTGGCCAGACATGTGAGGAACTGGGACTACAATTCACTGTGAGTGGAGAAACCATTCGGCAACATCTCTATCAACTTGGGAAGCACTACAAATTGGATCAATGGGTCCCACATGATTTGACTCCTGGCCAGAAGGCAACGCGAGCAGAAATCTATGTTTTTTGCTGTCTCGTCTGAGGAAGGAGCCATTTCTGGACAGGATGCTGACGTGTGATAAGAAGTGGGTTATGTACGAAGCTCCACGGCGCCGTCATCATTAGTTAGCATTCCATGAACCAGTTCAAAACAGCCGAAACCAGCACTGCATCAAAGAAGGTCCTCCTGTGTGTTTGGTGGGCTGCTCACGGCATCGTGCATCGGGAACTGCTACCAGTTCTTCAGAGCATCAATGCAACTGGGTACTGCCAGCAGTTGAATCGTGTTCAAGAAAAATTAAAACTCTGGAGCCAGCACTTCTGAATCGCAAAGGAGTCCTCCTGTTAAAGCACAACGGTAAGTCCCACGTGGCTAGTATGACCCGGAACACCATTCTAGGCCTTGGGTGGGAAACACTATTGCATCTGCCATATTCCCGGACATTGCACCGTCCGATTATCATCTGTTCCATTCCTTGGACAATCACCTTAGAGGACGCCAGTTCAAATCCCCAGTAGAAGTTCAAAATGCACTTGATATCTTCTTCGCTTCACGGCCCACCAAGTTCTACCGCGATGGAATCCATGGCCTTCCAGAACATTGGCAGAAGGTCGTTATGCTGATGGGGACTATTTTTGATCTTCCAGGTCTGTCTTAGCTGACATATCGATGTTCGAAGACGATGAGTGAAAAAGCGACAGAACTTTCTTGGTTACCTTTATAGTATATTACTATACAATTTATTAAAAAGAATGTGTATCTCAAACTCAGGGGGATAACTGCTCTACCGCCCTCTCCAGATGATTTAGTGTACAATTTTTGCTACATTATCGTGTTATTTCTGTATTCAACTGTTCCTTGGTTCTTACGTTCTGCTAGAATATGTTCTCTTTCATTTTTGTCTTAACATCTTCTGCACTTGTCTGTTTTCGCCATTGGGTCTTTCTGGATGTTTCCTGTAGTATAGTGTTGGTAAATTTACGAATCGTCTTAGATTGTTGTTGTATATTCTGTTTCAATGAAAGGTCGCTATTAGTTAACCATTTGTTTGTAGGCTCTTTGTCCATATGTTGTCTCATTTTCTCCGTTAATTCTCCGTGTATCAGTGCATGACACACTTCCTAAAATCACGATGCCTCACCAACCATTAGGAGTTGGAAACAGCTGAGTCTGACTTATTTGCCTCTGAGTACAAGATGTGATATCGACGTGGAAGTTCAACTCGAGGGGTTATACTTTGAATGCAATCCGCTTTCATCCTACTGTAATAAATACATGTTATGTTGTTTACCAAAACATTGCAAGATTATGACTCACCCTTGTGCTATATGAAAGAGTAACAAAGAGTCATTCATCAACACCGAGGCCATGCTTCTATTGGTAAGAATTAGCGTTTCACATTGTGTTAAACGTTTCATATAGTCTCGCCACTGAAAGGGACGCTAAACTCAAATCCAAACCAGTTGATCCTAGACACTCTTACTAATATCATTGGAAAAACAATAATAACACATAATAATATAATCACATAGAGTAATATTAATACTAAGTTAACTATTTAAATACTAGTTGAATATACCCATGCTTCGCAGGGGGCTGTATTTGGAAGTCAACGCCTGTGGGAGTATCACCATTGATCTCAGCGACCGCGGAAACTATGGATTTGATACTAATATCGATCATTTTGGGCTATTTTTTACATGTCTCGGGACCCCCCCCCCCCCCGCTGACTCCCGGCCCGCGTACAATTGTAACTAAATTTGCAAGACATGGAAGTGTCACCATTAATTTCAGCGATCGCGAAAGCTATGGATTTGACACTAATATCGGTCATTTTGGATTACTTTTATAGTATCTCACCCACCCACCCCGGTGACCCCCGGCCCGGAGCCGAATAGCGTGAATTTGGAAGTTAATGCGATTGGAGTTTCACCATTGATTTCAGCGACCGCGAAAACTATGACTTCGACACTAATATTGGTCATTTTCTACTAATTTAACATGTCCCGGTAACCGCCCCCCTGAGACCCCCCTGGTTCGAATTTTGACAAAAACGTTTAACTCTGGTCTGGAACCTGAACCAAGGTATTCATGACTAAAATTTGGTAACTCTCGGTCAATTTGTATGGTTCCCAAGCCAGTTCCGGTAAACACCCCCCCCCCTGAGACCCCCTGGTTCGAAATTTGAAAAAAGAGCTTCGTCTTGATCTGGGGACTGGGGCAAGGTACCCCCTGACCAAAATTTGGTAACTCTCGGTCCACTCGACTGATCCCCAGGCCGCACACAGACAGACAAACACACAAACAAACTCTTTATTTTATTTATATTAGAAGATAATACTAATTGTAGAGCCGGTTGCTAAATTATTTAAATGACACCACTGAATATAATAAACGAGCGAAGAGGACAAGTGTGTGAAGTATCCAAGGTTTACGATGAGGTGCGCCGTGTAAAGAAGGTTGAGAACCAGTGGGCTAGAACCCGTTTATAGGCAGAACACACACAAAAATGAATATACATTTAATGAACGTCCCAGGGAAAATTCCTAAGAAAACAATTTTCCTTTCAGAAGTCTATAGCATGGAAACTTACAATTATAGCACACTCTGTAGAATAATACTACACTTGTAAGTAGATTTCTTTTACACGAAGTACCGTAGATTTCTTTTACACAATTTCGATGAGAGGAAATCATGTGCGAGACGTATTCTGTAACAATCGAAAGGAAAGCAAATGTAATAAGGCTTAGTGTATCACATTGCTGTAGAGAACAGGATTTCCATGCACATGCAGAAAAAGAAAAACAGAAGATATGAATAGCTAATAAAAGGAAACATGGGTGGAATATTCTCACATATTAGCCATTCATCCTTACCAAAAAAAAGAAGAAGAAGAAGCATACATAATTTCAAATGTAAAAAAAAAAAAAAAGAGAGAGAGAGAGACGAAAAGTAATACCTTTCACTTATTCTTCATTTGCTATTTTTTTTTCTTCTTTTGACATGAGTATATGTACGTATAACTTTAGTTTGAGTGGAATACTGCACTCATCTTTCACAGAGGCTGATGTCGCTTCAAACAGAAAAGAAGTATTTTGGTTAAAAGAAACCATTTATGCTATTTCAGAAACCATATAACAGACATAACTTTGGTAAAAACCATATTATTTTAGTCTAAAATCTAAATGTTTAGGACATGGGCCCCTGGTGTGGTCCTACAACCACCTCTCTTGAAGGTGAGATAGTGTGGACTATATTGTGAGGCCTGATCTTGCAACTGCACAGGACTCAATAGTTAAGGTTGTAATTCAGAACCCTTGTTATTAGTAGGAATTGTCCTTCGTAACCTAAAAGAAGGGAATCCTCTGGATTTTTCTACAAATTTAATATATCCCTATATGTTTTAGACTATTGAACAATATCTCTCGCATATTATAGTAATATAGATCTATACATATTGTAAACACTATCATAAATCAAGATTAAAGGCTACCACTTAAAACTAAAGTTATTACTCATTCACACACACAAGCATACATCAGGACAATGTATTGATATAGGCAAATCAGTTTTGAAGGAAACTATCAACTAGCTACATTTTGTCAACATTTATTACATCCATTATAAATAAGCACAGAAAAGGTTAATAACATGCAAATGAGTATACATATAGATATATCATTACACATGGAATCTTGGATTACATCAATATAAATTCAATATTAAAAGAAGGATGAAAAAAATTAAAATTTTAATAAAACAAAGCGTAAATTTGAAAATTTAGTTACATCCTATTATATATCTCATATGAAAAAAACTTAATATGATGATTAAAGAAGTCTTTTCTCATGGTTTCAGGTAATATTTTATATTGCGCGTCCATAATGCACCCTTTTGGTGTCCATGCACGTTGCAACTTTATTTACATAAGCATATGAAACAATATTGATGCACTTGTGAATTACACGTATTCAGTTTGTAAAATTATTCGTTTAAGCATTTCCAATTCATAGATTGAGAAAAAACAACACAGTTTTTCCATTAACTTCTCTGTGGCTATATCACTCATTTCGTTATTCCATTTGGTATCCCGTCCATCCACTAATTTTTAAATCACTATCATATTTTATAATTTTAAACTCGCACCTTGGTAGTTATAGTATTAATACAATCTAAAGAAGATACAAATTTCCCGAATTCAGTTGTAAGCACTTTCGTATCAAGACCACAATCACTGATTCAGAAAACACTATTCGGGTTCGAAGGTTGTAGATGACGAATGGAATTGGAAAATAATTGTACGGGAGGTTCTAGGTTTACTGAATTGAGGATGAATTTAATGTTAACTAAGGGTTACGACAAACTGCCTTAATTACATGCCACGTGCAATTAGTACAACAATAGGAGACAACAATTATAGATGTTAATACATACATATATAAGTTAACTACGTTCAAAGGATTAAGAATAATGTTTTAACATATGGCGGTATATTCTAAATTTACATTTGTCGAATTTTCTGAAATTATGACAACCAACTTAACCGTTTGGGGTCAGTAACAAAACCATTTATACATATTTATCCATGTAATTCAACATTATACGCTTCTCTTCAATATTACACTTATATTCATTACGTATTTATATTTCATCATACATATATTCATTATTTAATCTTTTAAATTAATCACCCCGCTCAATAAAATTCTTAGGTTGCAACACTACATACAATAAAATTCGACTATATAACGAATAATAACCGCGCATTATGGTAAACATTTATATTCTTGACAATTTCTAAATAGTGGACATTTAAAGTGCAAGGCAGGTACAGAAATTTTATTTTTACAATTTGTCATCCGAATGACGAAACCATAAAATTTAACAACACTTATGGGCCCAAACATCCACACACAATTCATCTCTATTGTGCTCGATAGAAATGAAAGTGGAGACAACGAATAGCACAACGGTGAACTCCAACTAAAGAATGGTAAGGGAGACGAAAGCAAAGTAAAATTGTATACCGGGCAATCGCTCGCTGCTGCAGTGGGTCGAATTGTGATGGAAACGGTCCCTTGATATCTGACGAAAGTGAATACCTCCACGAATTGTGTCTCGCAATATCTCAATTGAATATTCAGGTTCAAATGATGTATGTTAAATGGTAAAAATTGTCAAGTTAAAAACTAGGGGGGAGGCTGAGAATTTAAAAAAAAAAATCTTAGAGAAAGGAATAGAAAGATAGTTAGAGAAGAGAAAAAGCGGCGCGCTAAAGGAAATAAGCTAGAACTCTAGATACTACAAAGATAAGTTGTCGAATTTTTACATATGACAATCGTCAACTTCGTAGCCAAATATACTTAAATATGAAGAAAAGGTGGCCTAAAATATCTCCATGTGAGTGACTAGTCCGTGCCCCGAATAAGATTTTCACAAAGACAAGGGCTTTATGGAAATCTTACTACACGCTGTATCCGGTCAACGCCATTGAACTACCGGAATGTCAGTGTGGTCTCTTAATTTAGAATTTCTAATAAGAAATTATCCGACCCCTCTGAAATTCAGAAGATTTCAGATTAAAGTATGGAAAACTAGTGTAAAATTCGATAAAACAAAGAAAATTCTAATTGAGATTTGCCAAATTAAAAAAAAATAAATTTTGTATTAACAATTTGTTTGCCAAATTCTTGCTAGAGCTTCTAATCAGCAAGATTCGCTACATCTTGAGGTATCAATTAATTTCGGTTACTACATAGTTTAGAACTAAGGAAAATGAAAATATTTGGGGGGGACACCGACACCTTGGTACGGAATAATGGAACTCTACTGCAATAAATACACTATATTATTTACTCCTATCCATTTCGTCACTTCTGCGAACAGTAATGAACTCGGTTTAGCAGGGGACGTGGAAAAAATTCAAAGTCACAAAGTACTATTGCAAGTTTAAGGCCGAACGCGTATATTTAAACTCTACCAATTATGGAAACGGCTATTCTGTTCTGTAGTTACCTGGAAACTATCCGGAATCATTTACCACATGATCACCATTCACGTCCTCAGACCATATAACCACTTAGTATATACGGTTACTAGTAAATGCCAAGCCACGAAGTGAAAACATGGTCAGTCATTTTCACACGACACACTTCATCACACGAAATCCTAACGTAATGGTTAGTGCTCGAAACATTCATCATTATATATAAACAATCAATACCTTGTGGCAAAAAATACAACCTTGCTCATATATTTACAGGTGTCCTATCATTTAATCATACTTACTATTATATATATATATATATATATATATATATATATATATATATATATATATATATATATATATATATATAATTACTATTATTACTCATTTATATTTATCCAAATTTTATAATGTAAATTCACTTCTAGATATCATTTTCTATGATTATGACCAAGACTTCAAAGCAGTATCATTCTATACATATATATTAAATCAACAAGCCACTACATAAACTATCTTATAATAACCGATACGTGGGACTTCGCATGAACCAACCCTCGATTCTTTCCATATTTGCACTACACAGCTTCATATATTATATATATATATATATATATATATATATATATATATATATATATATATATATATATATATATATATATATATATATATATATATATATATGTGTGTGTGTGTGTGTGTGTGCAATGAAAATTCAATATTGTTGAATGTATTCCTTCGATAAATGTGTTTATATTCTGAAACAACAATGAGGTTGATCACTGAAAGCAACGAAAGGAGAAAATTTGAAATTGCAATCTGGCGACGGAATAGCGTCATGTATGCTAACTTCTGTTTAAGAACGAACGTAAGGTTCGTTTTTATTAATTATTTAATTAATAGATTGCATAACGTATTGTACTTTTCAGAACAGTTAGTTGGTAATGTAATTCATTTATTTATCTATTTGTATGGACCAAAACTGCGATATATTTCTCAATAATCACGAAAAAGAGATTATTTTGAGCTAACTAATTTCTTAAGTCTCGGGGAACAAAACATTGACGATGAGCAGGGGTGCCCACAAGGGGGGGCTATGACGCAAACTGCGTCATTGAAATATTTGGGGGGGGTTAAAATCTATATAAATATGGTTGATGAGGGGGGGTAAAATTAATCGAAAAGAAGATTTTTTCATGGGAGAACACCTACGGATAGACAATTGGGGGGGGGGTGCGTCATAGACATAAGGGGGGGTGGGCACCACTGACGATGAGTAATTGTTTCCGGAACGTAAAATGGCGTTGTTGTATAAAATAAACTTCGTACTACTAAACACGCTTTGTACTATATTAAAAGCTAGCTATGCGCTGTATATTATGAGATAGCAATACAGAATTATTGTAAATTTGTATTACAGACTAATTTTCTCAGAGAGACGAAGGGGGTCTAAATTATTCTACCAAATATTAGATTGTATTCCAGAAAATACAGATAATTCAGAAAATTCTGTCCAATTACTGATCTATGATTTATATTGCAATAAAAATGTATAATTTCAATAATCATTCATTTGAGGTGCCCATATACAGAAATTTACGATCAAATAATATATTTAATATAAATAAAAAATATTCCCGAAATATAATTTTTCCTAGATTATTCTGAAGCTCCTGCGTTAATTTTGTTTTTGATAAGACGCAAATGGGCTTAATACATAAAACGAAAATTATGTGTTAAAAATTTACAATACACAGTACGTTCAAAAAAGTATTGGTCCCCCAAAAATGTATACTACTTTAACTGTAATGGCACATTGGTTGTCCACAAGACGAGAGGAGACAGATGTTTTTCAATTAGGATTACCCTCGAGATTAGACTAGACAGCTCTTCCGATTAGGGTTGCCCTAGAAACGAAGTGCAAAAGAGCTCTTCCAATTAGCCCATTAGAGTTGCCCTGGATATAGAGGAGGCAAAGCGCTTCCTATGGGGGGTTAATCTTGAGACTAGACGAGACAAGACACAGATCTTCCAATTAGAGTTGCCGATGAGAATTGACGAGACAGAGCGCTTCCAATTGGAATGTCCTTGATAAAGACGAGATATAGCTTTCTCAATTAGGATTGCCCATGAGATTAAACGGGACAAAGCTTATCCAATTAGAGTTGTTCCCGAGACTACACGAGGCAGAGCTTTTCTACTTAGGGTTGCCCATGAGAATCTATGAGACAGAGCTTTTTTTTTTAAAAAAAAAAAATAGGGTTGGCATCGAGACTATACGATACAAAACTCTTCCAGTTAGTATTGTCTTCGACATAGACGAGACAGAGCTCTTCAATTAGGCTTGCCCACGCACGAGACAGAACTCTCCTGACTAGGGTTGCCTTTGAGACTAGACGTGACATAGCCCTTTAAGGCTGCTCACGAGACTAGACGAGACAGAGAGTTTCCAATTAGGGTTGACCATGAGATAAGACGAGACAGAACTCTTCCAATTAGGATTGTCTTGAAGACTAGACGTGACAGAGCTCTTCCAATTAAGGTTGTATACGTGACAAGATGAGACAAAGCTCTTCTACCTATGGTTGTCCAGGAGGCGAAGCGAGACAAAGCCCTTGGAGTATGTGAGAGAAGAGCTGTTCCAATAGAAACAGATACACATTTTACTGAAGCGAAACATCATTTTTCGAGACCTTTTCGAGACCTTTCGAAACATTCTCAACTCTTGTCTTGTAGTCAACCTTAGTAAGAGTATAATAGAAGCGTATATTGAGCAACCCACAAAATTTATCCCTAAAGATTAAAAAAAAACAAAAAAATAGAAGCTGAAATCTAATTAAAAGAAAATCATGGGACACAATCGATTGCTGCTTTTGGCCAAGAATTTCAGTCAGAATTAGACTGGAAATGAATGGGGACATTGCGCACGGTAACTGTACCATTGCTGATTATTTAACATAGTTGCCACGATCCTTAATTTAAAAGTTTTTTATGAATGGAGAGGGGGAGGTTGATTACGCATTGCATAGTCTGTCAGTGTATCGCATAAAGTTAGTTTTAATATTTTTAAAGTGATATTTCATGTGTCCACTTGAGGAAAGTAATTATTATCTGTTGTGCTTACAGATAATAAGTTGTTTCTATGATCACGATCTTAGTTTTGTATGATTTACGTGAAAGCAGAAAGTGACTCAAGGTCTAAATATATGCGTCAACCATATCGTCACAAAAATTGTCGTCACGTCTTGCAGCACCCTCAGTCGTTGTTCAATCTGCAGGAACAAAATAGAGGGGGGGGGGAAATAAAAATAATAAACTGAAGAAGACACGAATATGTTTCTCTGAGAAAGAATCGTGACTGACCTGGTTTCGCTTTCCTTCTTTAATGTTCCAAGGCCTGGCTACATTGCTTTGACTTCTTCCAGTTAAGAGTTGCCAACAGTAACAGTTTTTGTCAGATCTGTCGTTTTCCATCATTATATCAGCAACGATATAATTGGTTGCCTTCATCATTGCGAGGTGGGGGACAGGTAAGACCGTTCTCACATTTTTTTTAAGCAATGTTCAAAATATTTATAAAGTTGAAACACAATGCTGTGGAGTATCAGGAGAGCAGAGTTGTCTTCAACATTGGGAAGCGGGTAGATTTGAGGCTTATTCTAGGGAGACATCAATTTCATCTCAGTTTCCTTTGTGGTAATCGGACACAAATCATCACATTTCTCTCCAAAAGACACATTTCAAATCAGATTATTCGGGGAACAGTCTCACTCAGTTCCAAGATTGGAGTGGACACGTCCCCCTCATCCCTCCCGGGATTTGCGCCAGTGGTAATAATTTACAACACTCCTTTTTGAATTATCCTCATTTCATTCCAATATACGTCAGCTTGATTTAAACATGTTACAAGAAGATTTGGTGGTTAATGTTTGGGTATAACGTCAATCATAACGCTATTTAAACTCTACTGTAGTTAACTTCCCATTTGAATAGCTAAACAATAAAGTTAACATGAGCTCCTTAAGGTGGGATCTCATGTAGTTTGGATTTTACGTTAAAATGTGGGTCCATGCCATATATAACTTAATACACTTTATTAACTGAACCATTGCGTACCTCTGCGCGGAACATCTAAACTGTCGATTCTTAAACAGAAAAAAAATCACAGATTGTTTTAAATGTCTTATTTGTGGGTAAAGAAGTTCAAGAGAAGCAGTTTCATACTGAATAATGCAGTTTCTATATTTAAGTAGACCTATCATATTTTACATATCCTACATAATATGTAAATAATATCCACTTTTATTTACCCTTATCATTATTTACCCATCTGCATATCTATGAACAGCAGTTCATCGGAAGCGTTCTACAGCAAGTTGTGTCAGTAGCTATAAAGGCAAAATAAGCTCTTTTTTTTCTGAAATTTGCAAATGTTTCACGCAAAACGAATAAACTTTTGTCCATATGTGTTACGTCTCATTTTTTAAAAAAAATGGTCACCTCCATAACTTAGAAAACCTCTGTCTTAAGTTTGCAGAAGAATTTATTCCAAAGACTTATTTTCAGACCTCTTTTTGTATTTACATGACAAAACTAATAACACTAACATTTTTACAAACAAACTCCTACTCCACTTAGTATCTTCTTGATAAGATGTCGCTATGCTTCTGAGAGGGGTCACTTTTGGATCACTAGTTTGACATCCATGGAATAGACATTTAGTATGAACATTGATTGTAGTTTCTTTTATGGTTCTAAATAAGCAGTACTCATTTACGACATGTACTCATAGCCTCTTATGCCATTGATTGTATTTCAGGAGAGAAGTCCGTGCTTGAAATACCAAATATAATTAGCATTTATCATCTTACTGTTCTCTTATTCATAAACTTCAGAACTAGTCGGCGAATTTTAAATCAAATTTCTTTGAAGTAGAGAAGACATAATTCTGTATAGGCCTACCCTCTGAAAACGATGACGTATCAAAACGCTCACTGTTGCCTAGTTCGTCTCAGATCGCCCAACCACAAACGACCGATGTTATCTCTTGACGATACACTCACTTGAAGTGCCAGAACGCCAATTCTTATCACAGAAGTCACACAGAGCATATATAATTTTAATTTTCTCTTATTCCATTTCATTAATTAATTCTCAAAACTTAAATAAATAAAAAAAAAATAAAATAAAATAAAAGGATACAGGCAACTGACTACTTTCGCTCCAATTTCTTAAGCTAAATTACGTTGAGTTGATTTTAACGTCCCTTTCAGCAGCAAGGCTACATGAGACGGGGCCTACTGATTAACGTGTAATGTGAACCACATAAGCACACGCCGGGAATTGAACCCACGTCTCCCACGCCAAAGTTGCGTACGCTACTTAAGCTAAATTGCGTTATGCTGGAGTTATAGCAAATATTTGTTAATGAAATAGGAACAAAATTATAAGGCGTTTTCGGGTAACTTCGTCCAGAGAAAAAAAAACACTACTAAAAGTAAATATTCCTTATGGATATTTTCATAAGAATTTAAACAACATTATAGGTTATTAATGGAATATTTATTTATGAAATATGAAAAAAAAATCGTCTGAGTCGTTTTTGAAGAAACGCCCGAAAAGGACTTCGCCGCCAAAAGTAAACTACTCGATTGTTCCATGAAAAATTACTTATTGTGTATTGTGAGGTTATTCATGAAACATTTATTTAACAAATGTGAACAAAATTGACAAACATTTTTTTTTTTTTTAAGAAAATCTCCCGAAAAAGATCTCTAAGAATAAACTATCCTTTATGGGTCTTCTCATGACAAATGAGTTATGCCATATTGTCAGGTTATTAATTAAAGATTTTTTTTTTTTTTTTTTATGAAGTATGAACAATATCACTAGTGATGAGCAAATGCAAGACCAAGACCAAGACCCGGGTGGTCTTGGTCTTGGTCTTGGTCTTGGTCTTGGTCTTGCACATGCGGTCTTGGTCTTGGTCTTGCACTGGAACCCTCGGTCTTGATCTTGGTCTTGGTCTTGCACACCTAGTCTTGGTCTTGGTCTTGGTCTTGCACACCCAGTCTTGGTCTTGCTTGCAAGAGTCTTGCAAGTTATGCTTTTAAGAAATCTATGATTTTCATAAGTAAATTTTACTCTGGATATAAGGGATAATAAATCCTACATTGCGTCAATAGTGAGGGAAATACAATGTATGTTTCTAAATGTAATATATTTTACCTTCGTGTAAGTGTGATGATACTGTACAACATAGGCGATGACCTTTACTTTTTTTTTTTCAATGGTGATCACGCTTCACTACATATAAGATAAGTCAACATTTCGTAATATTTTTATATGTTTTAACAGATCCAATACTCCACTGGTTCCCAAACTGGGGAGGCTACCCCTGACAGTGAGACGCATGAAAGAAAACCAAGACGGCACAGATTACTGAAATACCATAAATTGCAAAATTATTTTTACACTCTAAAGGCGTCGGATTTTTTTCTTTCTAACCACGATTAGCTCATCTTTGTATTGAACAACCTCCCAATTAAATATTGAAATTTAGTTTTACTGATTCTAATATGTACTATATGGGGCAGAAACAAGGACATTACGCAAAAACGATGAAACTTTCGAAATGTGGGCATGGAGAAAAAAGGAGAGAATCAGCTGGGTTGAACGGAAAACGAATGCGAAGGTTTTAGAAATAGTAGCAGTAGGGGAGAAAAGAAGAATTTTAGATGCAATAAAGAGGAGGACATTGGCTGAGGAGGAACTGTATTATGAGGGACGTGCTAGAGGGAGGGGGCGAAGGAGATCGTAGTTGAAGAAAGATATTAAGACAGAAAATTGCTACGTTAAGACGAAGAGACTAGCTGAGGACCACAGTCATCGAAGCTTCTCAGCTGCAGCAAGTGACCTGCCAATAATGGCAGAATAGCTATTATTATGACGATGATGATATGTTTTGCAATATTGACCAAAATAGAGAGAAAAAATTAAAATAATAATGATTAAACCTCTTAATATTTTAGAATATGAAATGAAATTAAATTTGTGAGTTTTACGTCCCACGATTATGCCGGCTAGGCTAAAGGAGACGGTGATAATGAAAATGAATGAAAATGGTGGAAAGAAGAAAGTGGGAGGAAACGGGAGAATGCCGAGGAAACCCACGCACACGGTGTTTGTCCACCACAAAGTTCACTTGGCGGGGGCTGGGATCGAACGCGGGACCCCAAACACCAGAGCTGAACGCTCTACCATTGAGCCACCGCGGCCCCAATATTTTAAAATAATTTGAGTGAAAACTGAAAACGACTCAACTGTCTATGTCTTTTGTATAAACTCAATTTATATCAATACTTTTGACCTACATTAGAAATACATAATAACGGCAACAAACATTTGAAATAAGTACGAAATCACTCTCAGTTGTGAATATAGATTTATTTATTGTTGCATAATGTTATATCGTTGAATCCTAGATATGCCGTATACCTAAGGGGGCTATAAGTTATATTGATAAACAATTATTCAATGTATAAGCATCCACCTATGAAATCAAACTTGCGGTCCCATGCGCTAAGTTTTTGTCAATGTCATGAAAATGTTATTTCAATATTAATTTTATAAGTACACATTAAAAATTTCCAACGGATGCTTGAACCTCAGAGCCAATGCCATACCCATGTAGTCGACATCTATGGTGTACGGAATTGCCGATGCTCAATACTACATTTATTTAGTTTTGGAAGAAGAACACCATTAATATGTTTTGAAATGAAATGAAATATTACTTTAACGTCCAACGATTATTACACTGAGGCTAAGGAAAACAGTGATGATGAGAAATGGTGGAATGAAGAAAGTACGAGGAAACGGGAAACCCCACGCACAGGGTGTTTGTTCACCAAAGAAGCTCACATAGCGCAAGCTGCGATCGAACCAGGGCCCCATGTACCAGAGGTGCACGCTCTGCCACTGAGCTACCGTGTCCATAACATGCTCTAGTTTATTTTTTCTTATCCACTTCTTATGGACACAACTATTCTTCGTATGATTTCCCAAAATCCAATCATGGGCTGTCGTGAATGATCAAATGATGACCAAAGTAAATCAGACACTGAAGCTATTATAGCTTGTAACAATTCATAGAATTATGCTATCGGTCGCCTCGTGAACAACCGATTCAAAAAACGACATACTGTAGCTATATGTTACAGGAGCAGATCGACTCACATGGATTGCATAAACTACTGGGAATACATTCACTCCGGCGGTATTTTGACTGGAGCCAAGAAGTTCACGTGAAAGATGTAATGATTTTTCCCCTTCCTTTTTACATTCTATAAAAAATCAAGTAGTACCATACTTGTGCAAGACTCTTGCGCAAGAGTCTTGGTCTTGGTCTTGCAGGAATGGTCTTGGTCTTGGTCTTGGTCTTGCAGGCATAGTCTTGGTCTTGGTCTTGCGTCGGGATTCCTGGTCTTGGTCTTGGTCTTGGTCTTGGTCTTGCATGCAAGACTCTTGCAAAAACTGCAAGACCAAGACTCTTGCGCTCATCACTAAATATCACCCAATTCGTTTTTGGAAAAATCGGTAGAAGAAATTTACCCTAAGAGTAAACGACCCCTTGCAACTTATTTAGGAGAAACGAATTATGCCGTATTGTTCAGTTATTAATAAAATATTTATTTATGAAAAATAAACAAAATTGCGTGAGTCGCTTTAGACAAAATCGTCCGTAACAAAACGTATTCTCAAGAGTAAACTACCGCTTGTGGATTTTTTTTAGGGGAAATAAGTTATGCCACATTATTAAGTTATTAATGAAATATTTATTTACGAAATTTCCTGAGCCGCTTTTGAGAAAACCGTCCGAAAAAAAAATCGCCCCAAGACCAAACTACCTCATGTTTTTTTTTTTTTTTTTCAGCAGAAATAACACACTATGAGGTTATTCGTGAAATATGAACAAAGTCACCCGAGTCGCTTGTGAGAAAATCGCCCTAGAAAAACTTACTCCCAAGAATAAACTACCCTTTCTGTATGTTTTCAAGGTAAATTATTTATGACATATCCTAAGGTTTAATAATTTATTTATAAAATATGGACAAAATTGCTTGGGAAAATCAGCCTCGGAAAAACTCATTCCCAAAAATAAACAACCCATTATGAATATTTTCAGGATAAATGAGTTCTACCACTTGGTCAGGTTACTAACGAAATATTTATTTTTGAAATATGAATTAAATCGCTGAAGTCGTTTTTGAAAAAATTGCCAGGAAAATATCAACCCAATAGTAAATTTCATCTTCTGAATATTTTCAGGACAAATGAGTTATTTCATATTGTCAGGATACTAACGAAATATTTATTTATGGAATACGAAACAACTCAAGAGAAAATTACCCCTTTGTGATTCTAAGGTACTAATGAAATATTTATGAAATATGAAGAATATCGTTTGAGTTGTTTTTGAGAAAATCGTTCGCAAAGAACTCATTCCCAGGTGTAAACTGTTCCTTCTGCATTTTTTCAAGGGAAATGACTTACAGCGCAGTATAGAGTTGTTAATGAAATATTGATGTGTGAAAGTTTCTTTTTTTTTTTTTTAAATCGTTCGAGTCGTTTTCGAGAAAATTGCAATTTTCTATTTCAGCTTTTAGTAAAACTATCCTTAATTTCGGAGTAGGAAGAAAGTTCGAAAAAAATCATAGGGAAAATGATTTTTAAAAACTTTAAGTTTAAAATTTGTTGCAGATAGGTTGAATGATACGCCTCTAGGCGAGTGAATACATTTACATCAGGACGAAGACCATAGTGTTCATAGTTTAAGGGAATTTTTCATGATCTAGGGAAATTTAGTAGGTAAATTTAGCGAAAAAATGGAGAAAGGGATATTTTTTCGATAAAACGTGAAAATCGAGGGAACTTTTTGCACTGACTTATCGACCAATATAAATGCTTAAATTTTTGTTTGTTCTTCAGAAATAAATCGATTCAATAGCAATAGTTTATACGTATGTATGTGTGTGTGTGTGTGTGTGTGTGTGTGTGTGTGTGTGTGCGTGTATGTATGTGTGTGTGCGTGTATGTATGTATGTGTGTGTGTGTGGTGTGTGTGTGTGGTGTGTGTGTGGTGTGTGTGTGTGGTGTGTGTGTGTGTGTGTGTGTGTGTGTGTGTGTGTGTGTGTGCGTGTGCGTGTGCGTGTGTGCAAAGTATAATTTGCGCCCATTGTTGGTTGGCTATACTTGTGTATATTTTTTTGTAAAAATAAAAAATAAAAATAAAAAGAAGTATCCTTTAATATAGCTAAATTAATATTATAATAACTTCTGTCATAAGAATTGCATACTCAACAAACTAGGGGAAATTTGATAAGAAAAATATCTAAGTTTTACGTCCAACGCTTATGCCGGTTAGGCAAAAGTAGACGGTGATGATGAGAAATGAAGGAAACGGTGGAATGAAGAAAGTGGGAAGAAACGGGAGAACCCCGAGGAAACCCACGCACTTGGTGTTTGTCTACCGCAAAGTTCACTTGACGCGAGCTGGAATCGAACCAGGGACCCCATGCACCAGAGGTGAACTAGATAAGAAAAGGGACAATTTTGTCAACCGAGAGAGAGTTTCTTAAGGAAACCTACCAACACTGGCAGACGGAATGTTTTTTTTTTGGGGGGGGGGGGTGACCTCGCATTTTGTCAGGTGTTTCGTCTGCAATTGCACCCCGTTTTGATTCCTTCTTTCGGGATAGGCCTTTGGTAGCCGTTTAGATGTGTGGTTGGTGAGGAATTTTCATTTCATTTCTTCCATGTATACTCATGTCCAAAATTATTGTCGCATGTCTATAAATAAGTTGTTGTAGGAATATAATTTGATAACGAATTCGCCCGGTATTTCTTATAACGTTAGTATATATATAATAGGCAAAGACATGTATGTGGAAAATTTCATGTCAGAAGAACTGTAAATAAGAATAGTAAAACGAAAATAAAACTTTCTTGTCCATTTAGCAACATTTTGTTTTACTCATTGTAATTTTCGTACTTATAATTCTTTTCCTATGAAATTTACCACAAATATACATTTCCTGATTATACACATAGTATCAGTATTAAAAGTATCCTGCAAAATCATTATCAAATTATGTTCTTACAAGACAACAATTATAGATATGCGACAATCATTTCGGACATGAGTGTACCTGGGTGATACATCAACTGGATTTTTTCTTTATTTTTTTACAAAAGAAAAAAGAACGAGATCCATATTAACAATAACTTTTATTGTATTTAGTTAAGTAACGCTGTCCCATTAGTAGCTGGTTAAGCAATTAGTTTTACAGGATTATGTATTACAATACAAAATGCTAATAATAGGATAGCATTCTTAATGACAAAGCAAAAGACTTGATACAAGTGTAGTATACACAATCTTAATAAGGGACTGTGATGGTTTAGGACTAGAGTGTTCATCCGTGGTGCATAGGGTCCATGGTACGATCCAGCTGTCCGCAGATGGGCTTTCTAGTGTACACAGACACTATGTGCGTGCAATTTCGCGGGGTTCTTCCCTTCTCTTCCACTTTCTTCATTCCAATATTTTCGGTATTCCCATGATCGCCGTCTAATTTAGCCTATACGTCATAAAAATGGGGCATAAAATTGATTGTTTTTTTTATTTTTTTTTTTTTATTTTTACAATTTTAATATGCAGTATGGATATAATCACACTGTGGACAGGATATGCAGATTATCAGTACAAATACAAAATTACTTCACTTTTTGTTTCGATTTATTTATTTTTGTGTGTTTTCTTGTTCTTCTTGTACTAGTAAGGGGCCGCGGTGGCTTACCTCTGGTGCATGGGGTCCCGGGTTCAAACCCTGTTCCCGCCAAGTGAACTTTGTGGTGGACAAACACCGTGTGCGTTGGTTTCCTCGGGGTTCTCCCGTTTCCTCCCATTTTCTTCATTCTACCATTTCATTCATATCTCATCATCACCGTCTCCTTTAGCCTAGCCGGTATAATCGTGGGACGTAAAACTCAAGATTTTCTTGTAGGCCTACTAGTATATTGGAAGGTACAGGATATCTTATGCAACGAATCATTATATCTATTTATGTCATACAAGCTTCTGACTGTATATGCTTGTCATTAGGCCTCAATTTTCCATTTTACAAATTACATGTAAAACAAAGACAAAATTGGAAAATAGAAAAAAATTAAATATATAGAGTCACCGTACCCTATCATTCCTCTCTTAGAAGGTTAGTCGAGATCAGACCATCAGAGCCATGGAAAAAATAGACATATGTTGATTGGTTGCATTAAGTTTAGCGTCTATTTCAATATTGAGCACCGCAATGCGTTCATTTTTTGCAAGGCTCTCGCACCGGAAATCGAACCCGGAACCTCGTCTACCAAAGGTGTGCGCGCTAGTCACTAGATCAACGGAGAACGTGTAGACAGATATGGTTTATGTGAGAACACATATCAGAAAAATTTAGAAGATGCATCAAGAACCTTCTCATATTCGTACGACTTGTCGATGGGTCCTTCGTAGCAGAAAAGCATACCGTTTACCATCAGGGGCGGGTCCAGGACGAACTCCTGAGGGGGCGGTAGATAGTGAAAGATTCTCAGTTTTCTTCCTTATCGAGCTTTTGTAGCACTGGTACTTGTATCGCTGGGGGCGGCAAACGACCCTTTGCCCCTTCCCCTGGATCCAATTATGTTTACCATGGTAATCCAATTCATTGGATCTAAAGAAAAATGTATAAATGAGTAAGTTGGCAATCCTGTCTGAAGTTCGCGCATGAGGAAAGGTGAGATACTTTTTCCTGCCACTCTTTGGCACAGACACTTTTATGACGAACTATATTCCCACCTTACGTGAAATAAACAGACTATCACAATTGTGTGTGTGTATAAAACTTACATGGATATTGTTATAAATATAAACGTACGTATGTATGTGAGTATGTGTGTGCGTGTGTTGGTTTTAAAAGAACTTTCCCTTCTTCTGAACACCAACAATAGAGATCCACCCGTTTTCATAAAGCAGCTTATTTTGAAGCAGTCAACTGGAAAAACGGGCGTTTAAAGAGCCATTTTTAATGAAGGGAAAATACTTCATAAATAAAACATTTGGATTTTTTTTTAATAGAGCAACGTGGATTTCTAATTCACAACAAATAAAATAATTACAGTGTATAGTGTGTTATATTAAACCATCAAAATGTGTTGTTATTATTTACTGAGAAGGATGGTTTTAATTTAATCCCACAATTTCTAATGAGGTGGAATATTTATACTCTAAAAATGCCTACCTTGATAGCAATTAAAATGATGATAGTGCAATTTGATTGTGAAAAGTTAATAGCGTCTGGCATCTAATAAGACATCAAAGGAAGTTCAAAGTGAACGCGAGTTATACATAAATGAATGATGGGACTTTCCCAACTCCGTAGAACAGCTGTTTTCTGACTAATTTTGCGTAGGTCTGTAGCAAGATCCTTGATCTGTAGGGTATTTACTGGGTCTATCATCCTTCGTAATGTCAGTCTCAGATCTGTAAGTAGGTATCGTTTCCAGGGAACGGATCCAAGACAGACTCTTAGAGGGCCACTACTTAGAGTTACTTTAGTTTTATTTATGAACAGACCCGGGCTTTTGCAGCACTGACCTGTACCGCTGGGCGAACAACCCTTCGCCGCCCCTAGCTCCGTCTATGATCGTTGCTAATTACTAAAATACTTTAAAAAGTTTCCAAACTCACTATTATATGACGCTCCCATGCCAACTTCGAATGACGTCACAAGATTATCTAAATCTAGAGACTACAACACACTATTTCCAGCTTTATACTGAGTATTGTCTCTGTTAAGATTCTAGCTTCTTGAGACTGTAGAACTAGAGTTAAAGTTCTGTTTATTGAAAGAGTATTCAATTCACGTGTTCAAGCGGCTACTTGTGTAATGAATCCATAATTACACAACACTTAGATGCGTGGTACCCCCAAACCTAATTCTCAACATGTTTCTATACAGGCTTGCAACCAGAGGGGGGGCCTGGCCCCCCTAAACTTTTCGTGGCACTTCCAGACCTCATTACAAAATGCTATTATCAATACAAAAAACACAATTTAGATACTTGCAAGAGAATTTTTAATGACTTGGCCCCCAGTAACTTATTCATGCCCCCTCCCAAACCTCTGTGGCTGGTTTCGGGCCTGTTTCTATACTCCAGCTCGTAATTACCACTTTACCATATCCTTGAGTGAGGGGGTTAAAACTGACCACCCTACCCGTACCTAATTGGCTTAAAGTCCTCACCTAGCTACGTTAGGATACGTGAGCTAAAATCTGCATTTCGACAGAACACTCAGACAAATACATAGAGTAAGGCCAAAGCGCACACAAAATATAGATAGCTTTCAGTAGTAGAGATAGTTAGGAGACGGAGAGGAGAGGATTGAGAAAACATTTTCCCCGATCGTCAAGAAACAAGAAATATTCTAAAAGTTACCTTTCATAATAAATACATCAATTTGTAGATCTATGATGGCCGTTAATAAAATGGACAATTGTTTTTTTTTTTTTTTTTTTTAACACAACTCTCCGAAAAAAAAATTACCGTCATTTCTAGAGAATAGTGAGTTTTGGGGAAAAAAATTAAAAAAAGTATTTGATATTGATACTCGTACTTCTGATATTGATAGTTTTAAATTAAAATCCAATTGATTTCCAAATCGGTTTTGGTTTTAAACTTGGTTCTAGTTTCCTTCTTTCTTTCTTCCTTTTTTCTTTTCTTTTTTTCTTTTTGTTAACTTGTGAGGAAATGAGTACTACTAGAAATATGAAATAATTCAGTTTACCGTTCCACGATAATGCCCTTTAGGCTAAGGAAGAAGGATGATGAAGGCAAGTCAATGATGATGGAAGAATCGGTGAAATGAAAAAGTGGGAGGTAACCAGAATACTCCGATCAAACCAACGGACCCAATGTGTCCACCACAAACTTACTTGGCCGTGGATCGAACTAGGGACCCAATGCACCAGAAGTAAGTGCTCTACCACTGGACCACTGTGTCCCTCTGTTTTCCGTTTGAGTCTTGAAACTCAATCAAACGTGTTCTACGGCCTTACCTGCGTCCCGCTCGTTTCAGCTTAAAGCTCTCAAACGAAGGCAATACTCAAATCTGGTGGTCCCTGATTTATAGCAACCAGAAATTGTGGTTTCAGTTGTCATAGACACACACACACAAAGTGAAAGATGGTAAGAAGCAGCTTTCTGATATGAATTCAGCCACTGGCCTAATCACTGTATTGAAATCGAAATTTATTACAACTTCCGTCTTAAATAATTATCAACTGAAGAAAAAATGATAATAATAGATAGCTTTCTGATATACATTTAGCGTCGGTGGGAGCTCAAGTGGTTCAAATCCCACATTAAAACTGTAGAGCCACATCTCATATAGCCTAGCTGCTGAACGGGATGCTAAACTCAAATCCAACCAACCAGCATTCAGATATCCAACTTTAGCTCCAGTGCCTCTATCGAAACCAGAAGTTGTTGGAATTCACTGCAAGTTCCAGTTCCAACATTGGTCTTTCATGTATTTATTGGCTGAACGTAATAAACTGAAAAGAGAACTAAATTCCAAAATCACACACAAGAACACTTTATGTCCTAGTTTTATTTATTTTTATTTTAAAAAAAATATATAAAAAATAAACACCTTTTTAATGACAGGTTTGTGATTTCATAGAAGAGAAGAGAAACAGTTAAATAATCCTCATCGCCCTTAATAACCTGTCCTCATTTGCTAAACTATAACACTAGTCGTCATTTACTTTTCTCATGTAATTAAGACGTTTAATTATATGTATTACTCTGAGAAATATTGACAGTTTATTATTGTCAATATTTTAAATTACCATCAGCAGATATTCCGAGAAGAGAATTGAACACGAAAGTTTTAAATATCTATTTGTTCAGTAAATACTAATTTACACATCCTCACATGTATCATGAGTGCAAATTTGACAGTTGGTTAATCATTTACTAGATGTACCGGATTCAGTTACATAAATATAGTCATTACGAATAAGAAGGAACCTAGTTTTTACAATTGTGATAACATTTAAAAGAGCTACTTGCTGCAAACAATTGTTTATATGGATGTGTTATTACATTGGAAATTTAATTTTGACGAAATTTAAGTTGCAAATTAATTCGAAATTTGCATACTACCTTTTAGTGATACTATTCCGCTGTAGTGTTTTCCCCCTGTATTTCTTATCCCCTGTAGTATTTTTCGAGATACATTTGGATTGTATGCTTTTACCCGGGACCACTCCAGAGGGGTCCAAAGTTGATGGGAGGGAGTTCTGGACGGAATTTTCCCGACATTCCCACAATTTTCCCTGTTCAAGTAAGTTATAGGCCCCAATACATAGCACCTCTGGAAAGCTTGTTTCATGATGAAGAGAATGAACTATAAACCATGACTTCCAATGAACAGTGTTGATGGACTAGCTATTTCACTGCGAGTCTACGATTTTCTTTATATTAACATGGTTAATGGGCCCTAGGGACTTATAGGGTCATGACACCTAGGTCCATTGTCCATGGCACCTAATTTTTTGTGCATGAACATATCTTTGTTATGTTTATCGAATGGACTAGGTTTGATTCGGATGTCCGAATGACAGATCCATGTCCGTTCCTTGTGAGTAGTGCGATTCTTGCCTCGCATAAGAGTCTGAACAGTGGGATACTTGCATCGAGCAAGAGCATCAGTAGTAAGGTAATTGCCTCGAACAAAAGCGTGAGTAGTGGGATTTTTAACTCGGACAAGAGCCTGAATAACGGCATTCTTGCCTCAGTCAAGAGCCTAAACAGTGCGATTCTTGTCTCAGTCAAGAACCTCAGTAATGGTATTCTTGCCTCGGACAAGAGCCTATGTAGTGGGATTCTTGCCTCGGACAAGAGCGTGAGTAGTGGGATATTTGCCTCGGACAAGAGCCTGAGTAGTGGGATTCTTGCCTCCGACAAAAGCGTGAGCAATGGGGTTCTCACTTTAAACAATGGTGTAATTACATATTAATTTGTTGAAAAGTGACATTAAATTCCAATCAATCAATCAAATCAGAAATTCTACAAAAATCTATTATCTTGTAATTATATTTTATCTTACTCGCCAGGCAAAACCTACTCATTAGGTCGGGCGTTCATTGACCAGAGTGAAGATAACATAGCAGATGCAAAATATGAAGTAGCTCCTCTAGTGCATTTTTAGATTTTTTTTTAAAGGAGTTCGGTTCACAAAAACTACTTTGTATATTTACCCTGTCTGTCCATGTGTGTGTGTTCATCCATCCGGGAGAAAAAAAATCTCAAGAACTAGTTCACTATTAATTTCGACGAGAATGTTGAGAATAAAAACTTATGAATTGAGTTCCTTGGTGTGGTAAAAATCAATAATTTCCGATTTTAACGTTCATCACTGTAAAGCAAAAACAGCAATAAGTAACGAGAAGCTGTTTTCTGCAATCGATTAACCTTCTCAATAATACATTTAATCTTCATCGTTAACTCTCTACTAAAACTGGAAGTGATGGAAACCCATTACAACTTTCGGTTTCAATATTGATTACATAAAGGAAAACCGATCAGAGAGAAGCACTTTCGATTAATTAATTTGTGCGTTCATTTTGAGATATTTTTCCCAAACATTAGTGATGATGGCAGTCCTGTAGAACATATCAAACTGTAGCTATGTTATCAGTAATGTGTAGCACTATTTGTAGTTTTACTGGAGCTAATTAATTAAGTATGTAGAGTCAAGTTGAAAAGGTCATCTACGACATGTTCTGTACGAATTCAATAAAGATTCTACTACCGCAGGGGCATCCAAACACATCGATCGAGTGTACGGAGAGAACGCTATTACTAAAAGGACCACTCGGAAATCGTTTGGTAGGTTTCGAAGTGGAAATTTTGATCTAAGCGATGCCCCGCTTTCTGGGTGCCCATCCCACTTTGATGAGGACCATTTTAGTGGACTTGATCGAACATGATCCATGTCAATGCACCAGAGAATTATCCACGGAGATAGGTAGTGGACAGGAACTATTGTGCGTCCCCTTCAACGTATGGAGAAGGTTCAAAAACTGGGTTCGTGGGTGCCTCATTCATTCAGTGTATCCAACAAGAACCAGCGTGTTGTGACATAGTGGTTCTTTGCTTATCTGCCATCGTGAATCCTGTCGGCAATATCAACTATCTTCCTCACGTATTGTTACCGGAGATGAGAAATGATGCCTGTATGGAAACTTTAAGCATTGGAAGGAATTGGCCAGCCCAAACATAAAGGCAATACCACGTCCCAAACAAGATTTGGACCCCAAGAGGACATTGTTGTGTGCCTGGTGGGATACTAAAGGTTCATACCATCACTGCTGTTGTACACTGAACTCATTTCCAACATGTTTATGCAGCACTTCAAGAAAAAGAGCCGAATAAACGACATGGTATTATCATCCACATAAACAACGCTCGATTACATCTGGCACACGTGGCAAGTGTTGCTATTCAGCAACTTCAGTGGCAGATTCTTTTTCCATCCGGCGTATTCCTCAGATGTGGCTCCTACAGATTGTCATTTTTTTAGTCCCTTCGAATGAACTCGAGAGACATCCTTCGAGAACGCATTTCATTGAATTTCATGACTTCTATGCATACAAGTCACGTTTTCTTTTAATGTAAAGTTATCGAACAACTGCCTGAATGTTGGGAGCGGCAAAGACTAGTGAATCATTAGCTAATAATTTTACTCATGCATTTTCTTTGAAGTTTCCTGCGATTCCCCTCTTGCTCCCTATATAGACACCCATGAACTCCTCTCCTTTCGTTGAAAATTGTACAAACTATTGCAAAACTACTATGACTTCACCTTTAAAAGTTATACGTAGTTAGTCTATATTATTTTCTTTCTAAAGAATAAAAGCTACCGCCAATGTTAATGTACATGCATGACCGGATACTACTTTTTCCCTCCCATTGTTTACAGCGATTCAACAATTCAGAGAAAGTGACAATTAGCTATTTATTGTTTACATCATCATAAAAAACACACCTGCTCAGATATAAAGTATCTAAATGTGTTATAACTGCTGAAAAAAATGTAATAAAAAATTGCAAATTGACACGGACGACTTAAGACTCATTCTAGAGAGAGACAGCGAAAATAAGAAACTCCCACGACATTGGTTGGCTTTAGCAACGAACAGAGCATTATTACGAATTCGTCTTTCTCTTCCAATCCTCCTCCTCCTGAAACAACAACAGTTGAATGACAACAATCATCTCATTATCTCTTTCTCTCTCTCTTGGGAGACAAAAACAGTCATTAACCTCGTCTTACAATGCTATATTTTCTTCTTCTTGGTTTAGAACATGACATTTTCACAAAATAACAATTCATAAGCATGGTGGAATTCTTGGCCTTTTTGATTTCAATATGAAACTGTACGATTTTTTATTGGTTGGTAGTAGATGGTTATTATTATCGGAAATGGTGCTTGAATTGAGGTTCACTTCAGGTAGAGACGTGAAAATCGATGCTAGTGGCTCTCAGCTTTTTGATATTCGTGGACAATGTTTAATTGTCAAAATATTTAAATCCAAAATTTAATATCTCACAATCACCAATTAGTATATGATTGGATTTAACCTGTTGGCCTATTAAAATAATTTTGTGAACAACTATTGGTGCGTTAACCAAATTTTAAAAAAAAATGCTAATTAGGGATGCGCATGAAACGAACCTGAAAGATGTGTTGTTTTACCTAAAAAAAAATATGAATCGTCTCGTCTCTACTTTTGAGACAAGACAAAAATAATGTGAGGTCAAATATATATAACAAAATCTTTAGTGCGAGAAATCAACATAGTAACGATCAAGCTGTGACTCTTACAAGTTATGGCGGAAGCAGCTAACAATGGTGCTAGACAAGGATGGTGAACGGACAGTTGAAGAAGCGGTATTTTGCAGCTATCTTGGCCTATCCCCCAAAACGACTTCCTGGACCCCCAAACGGAATTCGATTGTTAGGCGTTTATTTAAACATGTTTATTAAAGTAAATGACAAATGTAATAATAGAGCAAATAGAAATGCCCACTCTTCATGTGGAAAGAATAAAGTTTAAATCAGGGATGAAAATAAGCAACAAAATTTTACTAGACCAAGAAAAAAGTTATTTAGCCCACATCCCACAATAGAAATCATTTACTGTCATTCGGTATTTTAAAACTGATATTAAAATCTCGCCCGCGAAGATGAACCACTCGCCCTGGGCGAGTGGGTGAGTGGATATTTGCATCCCTGGTTTAAATGAATATAAAACGTAAATTTGAATACCGCTCCTGTTTTCTCTTTTAGACACGAAATTGTCGTAAACGCCACATAAATGCAATAATTAGCAATACTGATCAGTGGCATAGCCAGAATTATATTATGGAGAGCGCTAATAATTGGCGTAAAGAATAAATGCGCTTACACATACTTACACATATACATACGCCAACACGCAAGGCATTATATGGAGTCACCGGCTGAAATGTGGGGTCATATAGTCGGACAGAGTACATCATAGACTTTTGTGACACGAAGATTAGTATTTTACTTCTGTACACAGAGGTGAGGCGAATTGCAGATGAGACAGATGAGGAAGAAGCTAAATTCTTTAGTTACACAATATTGAAATACTGATGAAATTTGCTAAGAAGTAAGAAATTAAACTTGCTACAGCCATGAAAGACTATGACCAACCAGATGGCCTAGTTCAACTGGGTGATAAGTGGCCAGTGCATCGGTTCCCAGGCGCTATTATATCTGATTTTCTTGATTGGAGTTCGCTACCTCTTAATTTAGAATAGCTTCCTAATTGCCTTATGAGGCTGGTTTAATAGTTTAATATCAGAAAATGTTAGTGCTCACAGCGAGAGTAGAACCAGGGACCATACATACCGAAGTCGTGCACGCTAAAATACGGCTAAATCGGAGCTAAATAATAAGAATAATAATGACAAAATATAAACATATCTTTCTCTTTTAATGGTCTCTATGCGCACTCGCGCATGGTAAATTTTGATGCCTGTGGTAATGAAAAAGAGCTAAAAAGGATTAAGAATGAAGTAACTAATCTGCTGAAATCTTGTGTAGGGTTAAGAATAGAGCTTATGGGAAGTATTTTTTAAACGTCTTTGTAAAGCTTTTTTTCGTGTCAAATTATCTATATAAAAGAGTCGTAACATGTCTATATAAAATATACTGCATGAAAGCAGACCGGTATCACTGTACTAAATGAAGGACTTGAGTGAAGTCAGCCTCCTACCTAGTCATTGATACTGATTAATAATCAACTTTGTTACTCACATTTACCTAACTGGATGCACACCGTAGCTATTTTATTAGCCTATTATATTGTTGTACAACTATCTGAGAGTAATTTTATTCTTTCGTCGATTTTTTTTTTCTATTTTTATCATTTTCACTTTCGAGTGGCGATGGAAGAAAAGAAAGTATGGTGGTCGTAAAAAAAAAAAGATCGAATTTGTGATTTTAGTTAGTTCACATCTTTTATTGCTTCTACATATCGAAAAACGGATTTTTGGATGCCAGTCCGTCATTTCAACCGTCTTAAGGATCGAAGCTTAAGAGGCTTTCTTGGCGAAGTACCTACGAGCTACGAACTCCCATCAAAATTTAATTTACCCGGTTAACAGCACTCACTTCTAACTGACCGATGGATGACGTAGGAGCGTAATAAGATATTGATGGCAGTGTACAAGTAATCATGGGTCCATGAGCAAATATGTCTACAAAACTATCGAGAACACTATCGATGTTCTTGTTTTGTCTGTCACCACTGTATTATATTAATCTCAAGTTTCTTGCTTACTCCGTCTCCACTCCGAGTGGTTTACCGAGAAGCACTGAGTGACGTCATAGATCATTCAGTTGGAAAACGAACAGTCAAAATGTTCCGAAGATACAGTTATTACTTAATCAGATATATTTCATTTCTATATTCAATTACGAATTTTGTGTATGTATTTCTTGAAGTGTCAATTTGAAGCCCGTGTTTATGATATAACTAGCGTTGATCACCCGCTTCGACGGGTTAAAATAAAAACTGTTAATGCACATCTCCGTATGTTATGTGTTTGGTAAAAAGGACAGTAAAAGTTGAATATTACTATTGTGGGCTGAATTTGATTTAAATGGCATCGGAAGTGTCATTGTTCATCTCAGAGACCCCGAAAACTATGGATTCGACACTAATATCAGTCATTTTCGATCATTTTTATATCTTTCCCTACCCAAGCTGCGGGGCTGAGTTTGGATCTAAACGGTATCGGAAGTGTCATCGTTCATCTCAGTAACCTTGAAAACTATCGATTCGACACTAATATCGATCAATTTCGGTCATTTTAAAAATTATCACCCCCTCCGCTTCCCCTACGTTGCACCATCACAGTGATAGGACAAAAACCATCTCAGGTCCGAACCTCATCTATTGATCGAGATTGGTTCGAGCTATTAAGTTTCATATATATATTTCCCTCCCCTACGCGTTCTACCGTCAAAGTGAAATGATAAAAACACTCTCAGGCCCGAACCTCACCACTGTTGAAAATTTGACCGAGATCGGTCGGGTAGTTCAAGCGGTGTGAAGTCACAGACATAGTCACTTTCATTTTTATGTATACTAGCTGGGCCTGCACTAATTACACAGCGCACTTCTAATATGAGCATGATCTCCTCACTTCTCACTATATCTGTGCAAGTCCCGTTACGAACACAAATAAAGGACAGGAAGACTCTCAAAGGGAGTGAATTAGTATAGACGAACATATAAATGTAGTATTTTAATATATAGAATGTTGGGAGGAGTTTGTGGCAAACTTGGATACGTAATAGATGATACCACATGCAAATATTTTTTCTTACAATTTCATATCCGAGTACGCCTCATTGTGGGTCCACAAGCCTCCGAAGTGGCCAGCTTGCAATAGATTTTGTCATTCAGATTAAAGCAAAGCGCCTGAAATGTCCATCAACCCGCTATACGTAGCTCCTCTACTGGTTGCCTTTCACAAGGGTATCAACCTTAACGTCCTAGCAGCAATATTAAATTAATAGGATCAAAAGACGCATAAAATGTGAAATAGAAACATAAACTGGAACAGAAAACTTTGAATGGAAACTGGCAAATTTATACAAAATTTGGAATTTCATTGTCGAAAGGATTGACCATAAACATAAAAACTTTTCTTGACCACAAACGTATAAACCTAGCATTTTAATATATAGATAGATAGATTCCTTTACATAACTTCTAAGCATTCGTTGTCCCTCTCAATACAAGTGCTATTAAAATTCGGATAACTCATTATTCAAATATTTGAATAATTGTTCAAAGAAATATTCGGATAATGAATAATTACTTGAATATTGAAACAGAATACTCGGATAGATTATTTGAACAGAAAAATTATTCGATATTCAAATAATTTAACCCCTTCAGGACTATAAGAATTAAAGGCGAGGAATATATATATATATATATATATATATATATATATATATATATATATGTATATATGAGCTAGTTAGGTTAGAGCTTGTATATAGATTCCAAAGATCGCCATCGCAAGTTTGATCACTTCAGTGGTTATTTAGTTATGATGATCTGAAACACATACAAGTCAAAATGATGGACCCGATTTCAGAAATTCATTTTGTGAAATCTGATAAATATATGTTATTGTGAGACATGTTCTAAGAAAAGTAAACTATCAATGTTTTCTTCAAACATTCAGAAGTGTTCTAGGTAAGCACCTCGCGTAACACAGCACACACATATCTCCTGCCAAACCTTTTGAAGCATGTTGCGGTCAATAATCAGCAATTTATTTCATGCTCGCTGCTGACTCTTAGTGGTAGAAAGTGGAAACACTACGTGGAAACTAAACTTTGAAAAGTTAAACTTTCGAAGCACATGTCTCACAATAACATAGATTTCACAGAATAAATTTCTGAAATTGAGTCCATCATTTTGACTTGCCCTGTCATTCCTGTGGCGCGTCCATCATTTTGAGCTGTTATCCCTATGGTGAATAACTTTTTCTTAAAAAAAGCATAAATTCCTATGATAAGTTTCTTTTCTAACTTTTTTTATTCCTCTGCATAGTGTTAGCAATTAAAACGTTTATCTTTGCCAATAGCAGTGTTTTCTGTATACTTCATAAATCCATAAGTAGCTCATAAAAGTTATACAAAGCGAGAGGTTGACTATATAAGTATAGAGCAATTCATGTATGCTTATATTAATTCATATTCAAACTCATTTAGGTAATTCATGTATCTTTAAAACCCAATTCACAAAAATTGATAAAATTTTAATGGTCCAGCACTATTTTAGGATAGTTTAAAGAAATGGGACAAATATGACCTGGATCGTGACAGCTTTCTTCAATACGGTGTTGAAAGGAAGAAACAGATGCCAATGTGTGTGTGTTTTTTTTTAATCATCTCAAAAATTAAGTCAAATATATATTGGTCTACTTAAAACTGGATGAAACTAGCTGTAAGGAAAAGTCATTAGTGGTAAATATAAAACTTGTTACCATCCTTTTGTGCTTCCCCCTCTATTTTTTTTCCTTTTTTCTTATTATTGGAAATGTCAACTCAAGTTATACCCACAAACACATAAAGAAAAGAGACTCGTTCACTTCCGGTTTAGTTTCCAATATACAATACACTAATGATAGCTTTACATGATACTTTTTTTTTCTTATTGACAACAACCGCAACAAAAAAAGAGGAATATACAGTTGTCACCAAAATAACAAGTTTACTCTGTTTTTTTCTTAATCTTCTTTTCTCAAATAACTTGAGAACAATTAAGTCGAAAGAAGAAGAAGAAGAAGTTATATACGTACTACAAGCGAAGGAAAGAAAGGGAAGCCTTTTTCTTGCCATTGTAACTGTAAAGATGGGAAACTAGGCCATGTTTTATATGCGTTATGAAGGATAAGTGAAAACACACTCTCACACATACTAACTCATGCCTTTATCGACATATATCCACTCAATATTATCCTTCCTTTACATTGTATGTACATGTGTATTTTTACATGAAATTGCCAACTCGTGAAAAAAATATACGGTATACGAAGTTTTCCAAAACAGGATATTGTTACTTGGATATTATTAAGATTATTGATGAAGGTCTAAACGGCAGAATAAGGAATCTCTTAACATGAAATGACAGTTCAGTTTAACGTCCCACGATCATGCTCTTTAGGCTAAGGGAGATGATAATTAAGGTAAGAAAAGGATTATGGAAAATTTGGTAGAATGAGAATGTGGGAGGAAACGGGAAGTACCCGAGAAAACCCACGGACACGATGTTGTCCACCACAAACTTACTTCGCCGGGGATCGAACTAGGGACCCCATACACCATGGGTAATCTTTCTACCACTGAGTCACCTTACCCCTCATAAATCGCTTAACAGTGCAAAACGTTAAGCCAATTCACTTTCTCAAAATGGATTTAAATACTAAAATAATTTAGTTCTCCGATTATGGTTATTACTATTATTATTCACTAAAGTTATGTGAAATATGAATACAAAGGTGTGAATAATTGCCGGGAATACCCCAAAATCGTCTCTATCATTTTATGCCCAATTAAGTTTTAATGACTCCTTTTGATCAAGGCCGTCAATTAAGTCCTTTTGGTGAAAAGCGAGGGAGGATTTTACCCACAAGTTTTAAACACATACACATTTTCAGAATTGCCGATTTAAGCGGGTTTGAGACCACCGGTTGCACCCTGTTGATTTTTTGTGAGGCTAAAGTTTATTATTGAAAACGGTACAAATAAGCTGGAGAGTGATAAACTTGAGGGAAGAAAGGTACATTTGGGGATAGAGTGATACATTTTGTTGAAGAAAGGTACATTTGGGGATAACATTATATAATTGAGGGAAGAAAGGTACATTTGAGGATATAATGATCAATATGAAGGACGAAAGATATATTTGTGGATAGAATGATAAATTTGAGGAAAGGAGGCTACATTTGTTGATAGAATGATAAATTTGCGGGAAGAACGGTACGTTTAGGGATAGAACGATAAATTTGGGGAGGCGAGTGGTAAGTTTGGGGAAGAACGTTAAATGTGGGGATATGGCGCTCAAGCCCTTGTAAGAGTGTCGCCCCTGTATATTTTAATCAATAGTATAATAATATAATAATAAAGACTTATATTGAAATAGTCTTATCCCCCTGTAAGCAAAACCTAAAATAACGCTTGTGTTTCAAATTAAGCAATAGTCAAAGAAATCTGAATATAAATTAGTAGCTTCCTTCCGAAGTTTTTAGAACACATTAGGATGTGTATATTACTGCTGTTAAAATTGTACAAATAATTATTTGTATATTCTAAGTGCCGTTAGAATTATGTGAATACTTAATCGAATATCATTAGTGCTGTTAAAATAATTCAAATAATTTATCGAATACTATTAGTGTTATTATAAAAGTAACCAAGAAACTTCTGTCGCTTTTTCATCCACCACTTTCGAATATCGATATATCATCTAAGACGTACCTGGAAGATAAAAAGTAGTCCCCATCAGCATCGACGACCTTCTACCAACGTTCTGGAAGGCCATGAATTCCATCGCGGTAGAACTTTGTGGGCCGCGCAGCGAAGAAAGTATCAAGTGCATTTTGCACCTCTACTAGGGATTTGAACTGGCGTTCTCTAACGTAATTGTCCAAAGAATGAAAGAGGTGATAATCGGACGATGCAATGTCCGAGGAGTATGGCAGATGCAATGAGTTTCCCATCCAAGGTGTAGAATGGTGTCTCGGGTCATCTTAGCCACGTAGGTCTTACCGTTGTATTGTAACAGGAGGATCCCTTTGCGATTCAGAGTTTTGAGTTTCTCTTGACACGGCTCAACTGCTGACAATACATAGTCGTATTGATGCTCTGACCAGCTGGTAGCAGTTCACGATGCCACGAGCAGCCCACCAAACACATATGAGGACTTCTGGTGCAGTGCCTGTTTCGGCTCTTTTGAAACCGATTCATGGGATGCTAACCAATGATGACGGCGCCGTGGAGCTTTGTACAGGACCCATTTATCATCACATGTCAACACCCTGTCCTGAAATGGACTCTGTCCTGAAATAGATCCTGTCCTGAAATGGATCCTTCCTGAGACGAGACAACACAAAAAAAGTGTCTACTTGCGTTGCTTTCTGATCCGGAGTCAAATCATGTGGGACCCATCGACCCAACTTGTAGTGCTTCCCAAGTTGATGGAGGTGCTGCCGAATGGTTTCTCCATTCATACTGAAGTGTAGTGCCAGTTCCTCACGTGTCTGGCCACTGTTCACCTCAATTGCTGCCTGAAGATTTTCATTTTGCACATATGTTGGTCTTTCAGCACGTGGTGCGTCTTCGAGTATTTCGTCACCGTCCTTAAACTTGTTAAACTATCGCTGCCAAGGATGTTATAAAATACAGTATCTGCCCTCACAATAAAATCTTGAAGCTATACGTCACAATTTCTCCACCCCTACTCTGGCCACTTCGCCCAATAAGATCACAATGTTTTGAGCCAACAATCATGGCGGAAACAAAAGAAACCAATCAGACGATGGCGGAAACGAGAGTAGCCAATCAGACGTGTCCATGCTCGGTTGATTATTGGCTTCATTGATTTAATAGGATGAAGATACATATGGGCAGATCCTCTATTTTATAACATCCTTGATCGCTGCACTCTCTGCGTGGTCACGACACCCTCACCAAAGGCCTGGCATATCTTCTTGCCCCGCTGCAGCGACGTTTGACCCCAGTTTGAATTCGTACAGCATACACGTCTTTATGACGCTCTGTGGACGTCCCATGTTCACTCTGTCCTTACGCAAGTTCATAACCAGGTAGTATGTTGGACATATACACACCAACAACTGACCTTCGCTTTATCTCTATTTGCGTTCAGCTCACGGTGTGAGGGCCAATTGAAAACAGACCTCCACAAAAAGTGACAGAACTTCCTTGGTTACCTTTATAAAAATATTCGAATAATTATCCGAGTATTAGTGCTTTAAAATTATTCGAACATTACTACTGTCAAAATATTTCGATTATTGATTTTGTTTGCAATAATTCGAATAATTTTTCAAATATTAGTGCTGTTAAAATTATGCGAATAATTAATCGAATATCATTATTGTTGTTAAAAGCACTTATTATCCAAATAATTATTCGTTATCTGAATACTTATATGAATCTTTGGCGCGGGAGACCCGGGTTCGATTCCTGGCGGAAGCTCAAGTGGTTCGGATTCCACGTTAAGCAGTAGATCCACATCTCATATAGCCTCACTGCTGAACGGGACGTTAAACTCAAGATCTACTCTACTCTACTACTTATGTGAATAACGAATTTTATTCGAACAACCGAATAACAAATACTCAAAGGATCCGTAAATAATGATTTGTTGAAACTTTAACAGCATTTATGTACCCACTTTTGCTTGCAGGATTGCCAAGATGTGGATTATAAAGCACAGGTTGCATCCATGAGATTTGGAGTGCACAATTTTTAATTGAAAATGACATGATCGAAAAATAATTATACCATCACGATGTTTTAATGAACTGGAAAAGTTCCGAAATCGAAAAAAAGTTTTTTTAAAAAAGTATCGGTTTTGTCGCAACAAACTCCCTCTCCTCTATTTATTTGAATATTCGGGGAAAATTGTAGATTTGAAAAGTCTGCGACCAAGTATCAGGAGAAGGTGATGAGCTCGAATGGTTAACTTATATATATATATATATATATATATATATATATATATATATATATATATATATATATATATATATATATATATATATATATATATATATATCTGGTCTTAACATAAGTACTGCCCCAACTTTTGAGGGTGGCAGTACTTCCGCCCGTACAAGCGAGCGACGTCAAGAGCGGTATCATGAAACGTGAGTCATTCCTGGACGACTGAAGAGTCAGTTGTAAGTATCAAGATGGAATGGGGCGTGTATGAAAACCGTGTGGCCATGACAGCGTTGCACAAGGTAGGCAAATCACCAGGGAAGATTTTTAAAACCTTCCAGATGCTGCAAATTAGTAAAAAATTGTTTACCGTATTAAACTGCGCTTTGTTGATACTGGTACTGTGAAAGATCAATCACAGCAATGAAGACCACGCACAGTACGAACACAGAACTTGTGAAAGCAGTGGGGGCGCGTGTACGACAAAATCCAGTTATGAAACAGTCAGTTATGGCTCGTGAACTAAAGATATCGATGTCTATGTGTTGCAACTTTAAACAGTAACCTGGGACGCTATGCTTACAAACAACGTAAAGGACATCCCTTGACAAGTGAACTTAAGCACCAGAGGCTTCTAAGAGCAAAGCGTTACTTAAGCGTTACGCACCAAATGGGCACCGTCCAATCCTTTTCACTGATGAAAAGATTTTCAGTGTTGAAGAAACTTTCAATGTCCGAAATGATGTATATATGCCAGGTCCCCTAGAAAAACTGGTGAAAAGGCTCCAAGGATCCAGCGGGACCAGGATCCTGCCTCAGTCATGGTGTGGTGGGGTGTGAGCTAGGAGGGCACAACGGAGCTTCATTTCTGTGACAAGGGAAAAAAAAAAGTCAGCAAAAGTATACCAGGAGACAGTGCTTGAGAGACTAGTTAAGAATGTCATCAACACCTTCTTTCATGGACAGAACTGGAGCTTCTACCAGGACTGTCCCAGCACACAAGTCACGGGCAACCCAGAAGTGGCTGGAGACAAATTTTTCGGACTTCATTTTCATTTCAGATTGGCCTTCTCCAAGTCCGAACTTAAACCTTTTGGACTACAAGCAATTGTTGAACAAGCTTCAAGAGATGGCTCGCAAGAAGAGATATCCCAATAGGGAGACAGCTGCAGATTTTCAGTTGATGTGTTGCGTAATGCAATTTATGCAAAGATTTAAGGACTGTGTACATGTTGGTGGCTATTTTGAATAATTCTTTATGATTTTGGTTCGTAATGCATCAATATAACTCACGTTATTAGGATATTAAAATATCTCTAATAAAACATATCTTTTTGTTAGGGTTTTTAATATCTCTTATCCATTTTGTGTCAATGTAATCAAAACTTTGGGACAGTATTTATTGTATGGTTAGGTAATCGACATTGGAATATCTAAAAAATTGTGGTTTTGAATTAACATCCTTATCTTATACGATATTACGAGATCTATTGCTGTATTTCCAAAATAATGAAATCTGAGTTACGTCTATTGGTTATTCCAGCGACAATTCACAAGATTTCAAGTTTGGTCGCAATTTTAGACCGTAAAGATCTACGAGTAATTTATGGAAATGACCACGGACAATTTCGCGCCATATATATATATATATATATATATATATATATATATATATATATATATATATATATATATATATATATATATATATATATATACACAGGGTGTTTAATAAGTAATGGTCATAATCTAAACCGTAGATAGTACACGCCAAAACTAACAAAAAGTCTTAGTAAACATGTGTCCGCAAACGCTTCGTAACGGAGATAGGGGCTGTCGAAATTGTGGGAAAATGAAGTTGGCTTGCATGTTCTACCAGTGTTCCTTTCGGGCATTCCATTCATTTTCGCGCATTGTTTGTTTTACCTTTGTATTGGTACAGTAAAGGACTACTCTGTACATGTGCATTCGTCTTAGGAATGTGCTCTGAAGTAGTTCACAACATGCACCACCACCTTTCTCCGATTGACTCTCTCATTTCCTGCTGGTTATGCAACCACATACCACACGGCACGTAAACATTGTCCGCCATTTTGTATCTTTTCGAGCTTTTGACCTGGTACCATGACTTATGAATTACTGGTGGATAGACTCGCCCTCGATGTTCATCTCGAGCTCCCTTTCCTTTGACAATTTTCCGGGAATCCCTCCGTTTCTTTGGGGAATCCCTTGCGCGCGCATTGCAGAGTTATCAACCATGCATTTCTGCAAAGCGCAGGTCTGACTTCGATATTCATTCATTAGACCGCCCTCTGTCCGATTCATACTTTTTGAGATATTCGTCTCTAAACTCCATTTTCCCACACTTTCGGCAGCCCTTATCTCCGTTACGAAGCGTTTGCGGACACATGTTTACTAAGACTTTTTTGTTAGTTTTGGCGTGTACTATCTACGGTTTAATTTATGACCATTACTTATTAAACACCCTGTATATATATATATATATATGAACCCCCTTGACTTTCTGGCTATACCAATGGCCTTTAGTACATACTATTCTAATATTGAATTATTCGGGAATGTCAAGTGTAAAATTAAACGTATTATTTCTTTTCATTAACGAAGACAGACTAAATTTGTAGAAGCAAATATGAGAAAATCAATATCTTTATTCAGATTTTCAGAGGATATGGAAATTCTGAAATTTCAATTTAAATCTGATAACGTTCTAATGCAAAACACAGCTGGTTGCAGCTTTATACTTCAAACAGACATTAGATTTACAAGTATACAAGGTTATTTTTAATCGCAAAAGTATATCTGTTGTTTGCCTAAAGTCGTTGACTTATTTAACAGTATTCTTCTGCGACCATTTTATATACTTGTCTTCTTTCTTCAAAAGTAATCACCCTCTCTTAAATGGCGGAGGTCGATTCTGTATTATTATAATTATTGCTAACTCCACGAGAAAGTTCGCAATCTTCCTCCACATGAAAACGAAATCTTTCCCATGCCTATAGGTCTTGTGAAATCTTCATCTACTCTCTTGATTTTCTGCTTCAGAAAGAAAAAAAAAACAATAAAAAAATATTGGTTCCCCTTTTGAATGAACCATTATAAGAACTCAAGATGGTTTTGCGCCATTTGTAAACTATTAAATATATATATATTAACTAGGAATATATATATATATAAAGAAGAAGTCCTGAGTGACTTAATAGTTGACCAACACCCAGACCAAACTTAGTCTGTGGCTATTTGAGAATGCGTTTTCGAAGCGTTCCTTCCCCCCCTTCCGCAACGAACGCAACCTAGGTGGCTATTCGGTAAATTTACTTTCGCCAGAGTTTAAATAATACTGTGCGCCAGCCAGGGTTTCCAGGTCTTTTTTGCCAGGTCCCGGTCTATAATAGCAGAGTTCCAATACTTTACACAAAGCCTGTTCCAAGCAGCTGTTTCTTGCTAAAAATCCCTTTGCCTGGCAACACATCTTTCCTTTGTTTCCTTCCTTTAGATATCTTTTAAACAGCAAGCAATCTATTGTTCCGAAACGCACCAAATACGCTCAAACTGACGTTTTCTCCGCGTTTTTACTGCTTTCGCGTCTGCAGCGCATTGCGATTAGTCATCCATATTTAAATATACGGTCAGCGTATTCCAAACGTACGCATAAACGATAAAAACGCTTTGCGAACGCTTCAAATAGCCGCCTACTAAGCTAGTAACTTGAAATTTTGGCAGTTCATAAGATTTATGACGTTAGTTGCCACTGGAAATTCGCCGGGGAAAGACGGAAATAGGATGTGTGACAATTATTGTATAAAATGTCCATATCTCCGAATCTCTGAAGGGGGAAGACGTGAAATTTGGTACATGGACTTATTATTTTAAATAATTAGACACATGTTTCAGTGTTTTTGAATATTTCTTTAGAAGGGAAAAAAGGGGTGGGGTTACAATTGTTATAATAGGATAATCATATAAAAATCGTTTAAGGTTAGAGAGATGAAATTTGGTATTTAGATATTTTATTTAAAATAATTAAAGACATGTTTCATAGTTTTTTTTGTATTTCCTCTACAAGGGAAGAAAAGGCGGGAAGGAAAAAAATGAAATGAAACCTTTCAGTTTTACGTCCCACGGTTTTGACGGCTAGGCTAAGGGAGACAGTGATGATGAGGAATTAATGAAATGGTGGAATGAAGAAAGTAGGAGGAAGCAGGAGAACCCCGAGGAAACCCACACACACAGTGTTTGTCCACCACAAAGTTCATTTGGCGCAAGCTGGAATCGAACCACGGACCCCGCACACCAGAGGTGAACGCTTTACCACTGAGAAACCTATTTATTTTCCGCGTCGCACGATCTCCATCATAGAGCATGTTAATTCATTAGAGGATAGTGGCAGAGAAGTTAGTGACGGTTGTGCTTGCCAGTTTTCACTTTGTGGTAAGATGTTTTCAAGGGAACAGTCCAGAGTCTCCTACCGAACTGGTATCCCTCTACTCAGAGAGATCTCAAATTGTCTTACTCCTGCACACGTTTCATAGGCATTCGGAGAATGGCTATTGAGTTTTGGAAGAACTAACCTCAATTAATTGTAACGGTTAATTATAACAGTCTATAATTGCTTCAAAATGTAAATCACTGCAAGATCTGTACGTTAACTTAAAATAACCAAGTTATCACAATAAGAGTGTATTGAATCATTTCCACTAATTATTGAAGTTGTGAAAGAAATTTTAGATACGAACGTAAGCTTTCGTCTGAATTTATGTCACTGTAAGGGAGTAATTGTGAGTATTTTTTATATTTTTTTCTAGTACATGTTTAAAGTCAATATAGTATATATATATATATATATATATATATATATATATATATATATATATATATATATATATATATATATATATATATATATACCAAACCTTCGTATTGTCTTGTAAGTTCAGGAAAATAAATTGTGCCTTTGTTTGAATCCCAAATTGTGCGTGCAGAACATCATTTCAAGGTAAAATTTATAACAATTTATCCTTTCTAGTTATTGTAGTAAAAGAATGTTTCCGTGACGTTCCTGGAAAATACGTGCATAAACAGTTCAGGCTTTTATTTATTTATTTATTTATTTATTTATTTATTTAGTTTGCTGTTAGAGATTAAGAGTAAGCTTTGAATAAAAATCTCTTCACAACAGGATGACACAAAATGTTTACACTTGCTGAGGACAAGACACCAATACAACTATAAATATTTCTTTCGGGCAAAAATAACTAACAACATCAACACGTAAACTAATTAAGCGGTGTAGTTTCTATACAAATCTCGCTAAATGCAGAACAAGTTAAGTATATTTGTATTCAAAATTTAGTCTTTCCTATGTGAACAAATTATCTTACACACCTTCTAGATCAATCTCCTATCAATGTGCACGTTGATCGTTACGTTCCATCCGAACAACTTGCTGAACTGAAAACGTTACTTTTTCATTTAACATAGAGCGCCTTACCAGTGTGAAGCCCAAACGGCTGTTGCGATTGAAAAATTCCATTGTTTTAAATTGAAAAGCACCTATGTCCTGTCGCTTTCTCTGTTTTCAGTTTTACTTTTGAACGACGATAGGAGAGAAGAAAGTATGGTGGTCGTGAAAAAAAATGAATTCGAAATTTCAACGGATTTACACGTTTCATGGCCCCTACATTTCGAAAAAAGTTATTTTTCGATGTATGTCCGTCTGTTTGTCCGTTCCACCATTTGTACTGATATATATACACCTAGAGGCCATACCATTCAACGTATCGAGACTAAATTTTAAACTTAAGGTTTTTATGTGATTATCATTTGTTTAAAATTTTCTTCTTACCTCTAAAATTAAGGGTAGTTTACTCAAGGTTTAAAATCAACATTTGCGGTTTTCTCAAAAACGGCTCTTACATTTTTGTTCATATTCCATTCATTAAATTTTCAATAACAACCCTACACTCAGAAAAAAAATTGTAAGTGGCTTACTTAAAACGGTAGGTTACATACGTAATTCCTGTAGTTTTTGGACTCAACGTACAGCAGACGTATAACTGAAAACGCGTGTTTTATAATACTTTCCACATAAGTGTTCCACTTATACGTACTTTCCGTATGAAACAATATAGGCGGTCAGAATCTTACATACAAATGGACGTATATAACATATAGCTGACGAAGGTAACATAAGTATATGCATGTGATATACGAAAAACTGTTAGATGTCAGACATCCTGCAACGCATGATGTAACATCTGCGTATGTAGCATATGGATAACGTATGCTCCATACTGATTCCTGTAGTAAGCAAGAGGATACCGTACGTTTGTACAATATACCGCTGCCCGGAGAACGGATTTTTCTCAGTGTATACTGTGATATATGCCATATCTCTGAGAAAAATCAAGAAGGGGTAGTTTACTTTTGAGGGTAAATTTTTTCTCGACGATTTTCTCAGAAACGACTCTGGTGATTTTGTTCATATTTCATAAATAAACATTCCATAAATATTCCTATAATAATGTCGCTTAAATTAACTTCCATGAGAATATCCACAAGAAGTTTTTACTTTTAGGGGTGTTTTCTTTGGGCGAAAATTTCCGAAAAGTCTTGTAATTTTGCTCCTATCTCACAAGAAAATGTTACATTAATAATTGCTGTACATCAAGATTTAGTTTAAGAAATTGGAGCGAGAAAGTTTAATATAGTGGCCCGTATCTTTTATGTGGCATCTTTACTCATAAAGTAATTGTCCTGGGGCCCTGGACACCAGTGTGTGTATATATACAAGGTGGTCCAAAAGTGGTGGAAACACCCTAATAAGTGGTAAATACTTAAAAAAAAAAAAAAAGTAACAATCTAGATGGAAAATAGAGATGGGAGGAAATATTTGAGGATACATCACTAAAACATCCGCCACTTTGAATTTTACGTAATTGTCTTAAATGGAAACCACATGTGGTAAGTCATCTTCAGAGCAAAAATTTAAGTGTAGAGATTCAATTGCACTGTTTCTCTCTTTCTCTCTCTCTAGCGCTAACCGTTATGAAGTTATGACCGTTTCTTTGTATCATTGTAGGTGACTTGATACCAGAAGGTCTTGACACATGTAGAGAGTATTGAGATCGTGCTGATCTCTGGAGAACAGAGGACCAGCGTGAGTGCAGACGATATAATAGCCATCATCAGAAAGGACTTCCATCAATAATGGTTGTGTTCAAAGTCCTGAAGAAATTCCAAGAAACCGCATCTGTGGTAGATCGACCCAAAACTGGTAGACCACTCACGGAAACAGACCAGTCAACAACTATGGCAGTGTTGGCATCATTCAGTAAAAAGACTCAAGAGAAGCACATGTAGTGCACCCGTGGCAATGTTGTTGGTCGTATGTCAATCATGTCCATTATGTCAGTGAATAAGTGTCACCCATTTTGGTTGCAACTTCACCAATACTTACAGATGATCCAGGCAGATTTTCGTTTGGAATTTGCTCAACGGGCCACAGACCAGCTACGACAAAACATCATATACTCCTCTAACATATTGTTTACTAATGAGGCAAACTTTTGCATGTGGGGTGAAGTTAACAAACAGAATGTGTAGTACTGGTCGGATAGTGACTTGCATTGGTTTCAAGCATCCTCAGGTGTATCCGGCTAGGTAATGGTGTGGTGTATGAGGAACTCGCATTGTGGATCAATTTTTCATCAGTGGAACCCTAACGGCAATGGGTTATCGGCGCATGTTAGAAGGCGACATCTTGTCAGGACTGCTGTTGGAGAATAGGCCATTCCCTAAATTTCTCCAGCACGATAGCACCCCACCCCATTATAATACCGTGATCAGTATTTCATAACACGCGAATTTGTCTGCAAGTTGTTGTGGAATGGTTCCCTAGTTCCCCTGACCTGACGCCACTGGACTAGTTTCAAGAAGCGAATTGTTGATGCATATTCCAACATTATAACCGACGGTTTACTCGTTTTGCGAGAATTTAGAATATAGCCTATGTAACAATCGACCCGAATGGGGAACACATTAAACATGTCCTGTAACAGTGCGTGGTGCTTGCCCTATGACTAACCTCTTTTGTTGGGGACACAACAGAGAGTCATAACTTCGTAATGGTTAGCGCTAGAGCAAAAATAACAGTGTCATTGAATTTCTGCAAACGTTTACTATTAAAATGGCATATCACATACTATGGTTTTTATTTAAGACAATTGCACAAAATTCAAGATTGTGGGCGTCATTTTGATGTCCTCAAACATTTTCTCCCATCCTTATTACTCACCTACACTCTAATTTACCAGATACTGAAATTTTGAAACTGTTTTATACTCACAGAACTCGTTAGACCGCTGAGTTTGTGGTTTAGGCATAAATTTGGTGTATGTTATGTTTCAAGGCGATTAGTTTCTCATATGCTCCAAGGTGAAAAAGTCTGACTGGATGATCAACGCGTAGGATAAACTGCTTAAGCTAGAAAACTTGACATTTAGGCAGTACATACGGTTTATGACGAAAGGTACCACAAATAACGGGCTTTCGCAAATTCGACTTGCGAAGGTGGGAGGTGTTTCAGCGTTTTTTTTTTTTTGTTTTTTTTTTTTTGTTTTGTTTTGTTTGCCTAAAAGGGGTGGGAGCAGTGTTCGTAGGTTTCCTTAAGAAAGTTTTTCCTTCAAATGACTCAAAATTTTCCCTTTTTAAATAAAATTTCCCCTAATTTGTTGATTGTCGAATTCCTAAGACAGAAATTATGTGATAAAAATATTTATGAGTTATGTTAAAGAAAGTGCCAACAACATTTGTTTTATTCGTTTGCTTTTTACTTCTTATTTTATTTTCTCGTTTCTTCTTATTTATTTTTTTTTTACAAAAAAATACACACAAATACACCGAGCCAATTTCAGGTGCAAATTACGCTACTTAAAACAGACACACAGATTATTGCTATTGTATTGATTTATTTCCGAAGAACAAAGAAAAATTTAAGCATTTATACATGGTCAATCAGTCAGCGCGAGAATTTTCCCGGATTTTCACGTTTCTTCGAAAAAATTCCCATTTTTCCTTTTTGCTAAATTTACCTACGAATTCGAAATTTCTGGGTTCGATTCCTGGCGGGAGAATATTGAACAGAATTCAGTGCTTTGGGTCTCACTTTGAACTGCAAGTCCATGTCTCATATAGCCTTGATGTTGGAAATGGACTCTAAGCATCAATGAACGAAAAACAAGAGAGGTAAATGCTCAACGGAAAGATAAATAAGTGAACGACGTAGCTAATAACGAATAATTTTGCAATTAATTCTTCGAATAACGAGCAATATGAACGATTATTCAAATATCGAATAACCAAAAGCATTAGTATAACATATAACTGAATAATCTTTTAAGAACCAGAATTCAATTCAGAGAACTCAATTTCTCCTTGCTACAAAAAATTCAAGCCACATCATTTTGATTTGACAACACATTTTTTGTTTAATTTTGTCATTTTTCCTTCTTTCTCTTTGTGAAGGGTTTATTTAGTTGCGAGATGTCGTGAGAAGTTACTGCATGGAGACTGACATTTAATTGCATAGTTACCCAATTTCTACTACTTGTTCGCTTTGTTTGAATAAAAGTTAAATTAGCTTCGTGATGCTTTAATTTGTTGTTATACAAGTCTTTACGATTTGCGATTACATCTCGTGTCTAATGTAATTACTAATTACCTTTATATCCTTTGGTATGCCTTGGACGATACGCCTACTATTTCTGTAATCCATTGTTATGTCTTGTCTGTGCTTATTACCCGCTAATGCTGCTTTGGAGTATTATTTACATATTCTTATTACATTGTTACATTCTTATTAGCCTACTACAATCTCTGAGGAATTTGAGATTGTTGCGGGAGAATTCTATAGTCTTTACAAACATTTTTCTTTTTAATTCTGTCATGTAATTATCATCGTAAAATAGAAATGTCTTCCTGTAAGATTATTTTAGATTATTCTCTATGCAAGAAATAAGGTTTAGAAAGGGATTTTTTTTGTTTGCTTATTGTGACTATTCATTATCTATAACGGTACCCGCAAGAACGAATGCGCATAAGTCTTTTAAAATAGAAATATGAGTTCTGTTGGAAAAAAGTACTATTTACGATATAAATTAGTTCATGAGCTACCGTAAAACGGGGCTACTTTGACATTTAGGGTTACTTTGACATAGAGTGGGGCTACTTTGACAGATGAGCAATTCGTGCTTCCTGTGAGAATTGTTGCATATACTTTCATAGATAAAGGCTGATATGGTGTCCACGGTGCGAATTGCCGGAGGGGATGAGGGATTTTCCCCATTGTATTTCTACCCCCTCTGAATATCCTTCCTGTCCCCCAATATGTAATATAAGGACTTCTAGATCCGCCACTGTTTATTTCCCCCAAAAATGAATAATCTAATTCGCACTCTGACGATATAGAGAGTGGATTCAAAGTGTCCTATGCAAAAAATGGGTGTATGGGTTTTGTAATGGTGGATCAAAAAATCCTCAACATGCTTGTTACGACTGTGATGTTGACGACTAAGGTTTTTCTTTCTATTGTTACATGTAAAGATAACATACCGAGGATATATATACATGAAGCTGCATCAGTTCCCGAAGGAGCAGGACGCTCATACTTTTAGGGATTATTCATTGAGTATGTACGAACTTACAAAGGGGGTAACAAAGCGACTTTTATTTACTTATCGATTGATACGACAATAAAAAAGAACATACCTGTACTTTATATCTGCATGTGTAGTGCCCTTGTACTTTATCTATGACTATGTGTGTGTGGAGGGGGGGTATTTAACGCATATGGCATGTCTTGTGCAAATGGATACTTCTTACTATTGCACTACGTAGAAAATTTATGGTATTTCATGTAGAAGTGGTAATAGAACACAGAAGAAACGCAGATCAGGGAGTTCTCATGTATACTACAGGTATTACCCATACCGATACATATGTAATTATGTTAAAAGTAAAGTAAAGTAAAAAAAATAAAGTAGAGTAAAAAATAAAGTAACAATGTAAGGTAAAGCACCGTATATGTTCAAAGAAAAAGATGTTAAAAGTAAAACTTTAGAAAAACTTGTATAGTGGTGTATAATGATGTACCACAACAAAATAAAGATTTCGTGCTTATCAAGTATACAGCATACCGTACTTTATACATGACCAAAACAGTGTTTTATACACTTTACATAAATTCCATGTCAAAATAACTCCATACGTTGAGTAACTTTGACCTTCTGCAGCAAATACATAAGATGTCAAAGTAGCCCCACCCCCGGGGCTACTTTGACCGGTATTTCTTAATTTCTTCCCGCCAAAACTTACTTGTAGAAACTTAGGTTTAGTAGTGGATGTGATAGTCTAGATACCTATTGTTATGATGAGAATAGTATCATTCATTGGTTGCAGAAAGTGTCCGGTGTACACATTTAAACTAGTCCAAAACCTGTCAAAGTAGCCCCGTTTTACGGTACATTTCATGCCCTTCACTACGTACAAACCTAACTTCCTGCGCCATCTTTACTTTTAGCCTATTAATTTATACATGGAAGAAGGTTATTCTCTTTTCCTCGAAATGAACTGGAATTTTAATGTTTTGATTTTACTGATCACTGCTTCAACGTGTGTACCTGTTTCGCATAATGAAAGATTTTATTTTTTTTACATAAGTTTGTGGAAAGCATGAACTGCACCAGAAGCAAGGGCGCCCATGTTGTGGTTTCCAAGGGGAGCAAGTATAAGCGACGTTTCAAAAAATAGTTTCAAATTTTGGTGTAACTAATGTAAAAATTCTATTGGATTTTCAATATTCTGAAGTACAATTTCCTCTAGGGGGCGAGCGCCCCACTTTGCCCCCCCCTGATGGGCGCCCTTGACCAGAAGCACGCCGAAATTTGTATTTATGTTGAGAAATCGATTCCATCGTAATATTGTAATCACATATACAAATTGTAACAAAAAAATATTTCATAAATTGTTAAGAAAGTCAAGATGGCTGGTATATCAGCACACCGTAAAATGAAAGGGAATTTCTGTAAAGTAAAGGGAACGAAAAGATAGTGATGGATGAAACATTTAAATTTTGTCCACGTTTATTTTTATACATTGCACGGGAAGTATTTCGGACATTTTTTCCACTCCTGTTCTGCTTATTGCAAAGCAAAAATCAAAACATTCCAGCAAATGACACTACGCGTTTGTTTGTTTCATTTTATCCTATCTATATGGAGAAAGTTACAAGATATTGGGTTGGTTCCACTTTACAAGGCTGATAATGATATGAGGAAATAGGTTAGGAGATCAGATGCACTTACACTCGCTTCTCTTGAAGACATTCTCGATGCATTTCCATATATACGAGACGATGCACCCGACACCCTACACTGTATTTTAATAGCGCAAGGAAGCCGTGTTGAAAAAGAATATGAAGTGACTAAGCCATGATGCTCAATAATTTCATAAGAAAGTCAACAATTGAAGTTGAAAATGTAGAATTAGAAGAAATAAATACTTATATCTATCTGGGACCGAAGATATTCATGGATAGCAACAATAAAGATGATCAGACGTATTAAGTTATGCTGGAGCAATAATGACGCCAGCTTTAATCTCTCGAGGGGGAGAATTTGACGAGCAGATAAGTTTTCGGGGGTTTAGTAGTTATATACTGAGACCCGTATCCAGGGGGTCAAGGGGGGCCGCCCCCCCTAAATTTTACTGGCCCCTCCTAAAATGTTTACGGTAGGCTTACAAGTGAACTTTAATATGGTGATGAACTATAATGTAGTTGGATCGCTCCCCCCCAAACTTCGACCGGGCCTCCCCCCTAAATTTTTGGGCTGGCTACGAGCCTGTATATACTGAATATCGAAAATAATAATTTTATATTATTAGAACCTGTCTTACAATGCTACATTTCTGAAGGAGAGTCAGGGGTGGATGATCCCAATGAGGGCTCCTTGCTCCTTCTAGCCTAGTCACTGGAATGGAGTATATTCGGAAGGAACAGCTTCAAATTGAAAATCCAAATATCAACGTATCTAAAGCGTAAAATTTCCCAGAGATTTTCTGCCTATATTGACTAGAGATGGGCAAAACCTGTTTTTTAAAAGGACGGGGAGACGGTTTTTAGAAAACTGAATAAACGTCTTTTAACAAAGACGGTTCGGTTTCTCACAGAAACCGGTTTCCTGTTTTTCAAAAATCGGTTCGTTTTCACCGAACTCAGTTTGATAGAAAACCAAACCAGTTTTTAAAACGATACCACGTTTTCCTAAAATTAAAAAAAAAAAAAAAATAGAAAACCGAAACCAGTTTTTGACAGAAAAGGAGTGTGTTTACAAACCCAGTTTTTTTTAAGTTTTCAAAAACATGTCTAATTTTTTCCTAAAAACCGAAAAATTGGTTTTCATAACCACCAGTAATTTTGGCATAATGGATTAGAGGATACATGGAAAATCTCGCGTGGTCAAAACCAAGCCGCCCAAAATCCCTAGGGAAAAACACCCTGGACCAAACTTTCGTCTTGCCAAAATCTCGCAGACAGAAATCTTGCCAGGACCAATCCTCATCATAACAATTCAAGATAATAATAATAATAATAATAATAATAATAATAATAATAATAATAATAATAATAATAATAATAATAATAATAATAATAATAATAATAAGAAGAAGAAGAAGAAGAAGAAGAAGAAGAAGAAACTTTACTAACATGGGACCAAATATGCTTACTTTAGATACTAGAATCGTAAAAATAATGACGGGTTTAAGGTCAATGTATATATACGTAATATAAACAAATTTATGAAAAATCTTACTTTAACTAATCTATTTTAGTTAAAATAATTAGTGAGTGTGAAATACGAAATTTCTTTTATTGAAGGGTGTGTTATTAACACAATACACTGAAACCTCTAAATAACAGATAGGAACATGACATTGTAATTTGTACGTAAATAAGAGCATTTGTTGGAGAGACGTAGCACAAACTTCGATCAGTGATAGGTCACGTATAAAGTAGTAATTATACATATTACTCAGTAAATATCTTATTTGTAAACGTAAATACTGCCTAAGGTAATATCAAAATTTTGTACATAATGTTCGAACTACTTGGAGGATGAGGGCGAGGCTACATACGGCATGTGTGGTATTTTATTTCCAAGTTCATGTTAGTTTCCATTTAAAATCCCTTCTAGTACTGCGTATACTGAAAGTAAAAGTAAGGCAATAAGAACATACAAAATTATTAATAATTACTGAAAATACAGATAGTACTCACTAATCATGATGGTTTACGAATTTCTTGAATGAAATCTGCAATAGTTTTATACATCTTGTACATTCTGCAAACACTAGATTTTGTTCAAAATTTGCTTGTAACTGCCCGATCAATTGTAAGACCTTACTCTCACAGTGAGTAATGTCGGATTTTTTTTTACTGTGCTAAATTCAGTATGGACGGAGAGAATAATTCTGTCCGTTATTAAGAGGATACTAAAACGTTGAGGGAAAAGAAGACTGTTCCTGTCCGTATCTGAGAATGTCCATGAAACAGAATGTTCTCTCCCGTAATAATACAGGAATTTTTGCCAGGTAATTTCCATTACTCGGGTTTTTATCCGAGCCAGGTAATCCCACGCCACGGAAAATCGAACTACAGCATTGTACACTGAAAACGTCCATGTTAACTTCTTGACCATGAAGGGGTACAAATTATATGTATTCTTAGCTTTTCTTTGTTTTAGATAGATAGAGAGCTTGACAATTTTTACAACTCGACAAGGAATTATTTCTGCTTAATTGATTTTTATCTACATTGTGTTTTATATTAGTGCTCTGTTTTTACTGTTTTCTTCTTCTTCTTCTTCTTCTTCTTCTTATTATTATTATTATTATTATTATTATTATTATTATTATTATTATTATTATTATAATTATTATTATTATTATTATTATTATTAGTAGTAGTAGTAGTAGTAGTAGTAGTAGTATTCCATTGTAATGTATAGTGCTCTGATACCATACGATATGCTGTATTTTCACCTACAAGCTGTTCGCGGAACTGAGATAAAGATTATTACTATTATTTTGATTTGATTTTGGATTTAGTGTCCCTTTCAGCAGCGAAGCTATATGAGACATGGACCTACTGTTTAACGTGGAACCCAAACCACATGAGCTTCCGCCGGGAATCGAACCCAGGTCTCCCACGCTAAAGGCGCATACGCTAACCGCTTAGTTACGAGGGAACTCTATTATTATTATTATTATTATTATTATTATTATTATTATTATTATTATTATTATTATTATTATTATTATTATTATTATTATTATTGGTTGCTCTAAAGATCTGATATCTGGTTGAAATGAATCTATCATTGTTGGGTGTGAGAAAGCTACTTAACCAGATCTTGATTTTGGGGAACATCATTTAAAAGTAGTTCTAGTAGTAACCGAAAAGATAGATTAGATTTCTTCGGTTCGTTTTATAAATTTATATATAAAATTTATGTCCAGATTTTAACTTAATTTCTTCTAGAAGTTACCAGAATCTTTCTGCATCGCGATAGGGCCAAGAAGAGTGTGATATATAACATTGAAACTATGTTTAATGTTAGTAAATTGTGTAATGACTTGTATACCTTTAAACGATGATAAATCCTCGGCGTTGTGTTCGTTCAACCCTTTTATCAATTTATACATAGTTTTTATACTATGAATCATGTGAACTCAAAACAGTGTTTAAGATATAAGATTTCGGTGAATTAGTGTTGCCTATGAAACTCGTTATATTTCGCACTTTATCTTGTAAAACGAGACGAGAATTTCATGCTTCTATCTATTCTGAAATTGAAAAAAAAAAAAGGAGTTCTCGTTTCGCTTTGGGAGACGAGAATCAAGGCGAAATGAAAAGTTCTTTTTTCGTGAGCAACACTACTTAAAAGCGACTTTGGAATGGAAGGTCTAGAGTAAGGATGGAATTTTTCGAAAAACCTGTTTTTCGATTTTCGGAAATTTCATTTTTCGAGTTTTCATTTTTTCGAAAAAAGTTTCGTTTCCAAAAACTTCATGTTTCGAAAAGTTTATCGTTTTCAAAAAGTTCATTTTTCGAAAAAAAATTCGATTTCGAAAAAAAATATTTTTCGCAAAAATGTTGCCATCCCTATTCTGGAGCTGCAATAAAGTCGAACTTGAGCTAATGAGCTCTCTCAGTAAGAAACCTGTAAAAAATTAAAAATGTTTAAGATATTTCTTACATCTTACAAAGAGGAAGAAGAGTGGGTAATTCAGCTAGGCTTTCATTAAGCATACCAGCACATGGTATCAATATCATTAATTTTTATAAGATTTGCTAGTTAAACATAATTTAAGTGATCACTTTACATCCAAAGTGCTGTAAGCCGAGGGCTTTTCCCGCAAACATTCGTAGATTCATAGATTGTTAGCGGAAGAAAAAAAATCGATTTTTTGTTTGGTCTCATCAACAATTTCATGTCACGTAAAACAGAAACAACAACAACAAAAATACGTTTTCTTGTTAGTAAAATGAAACAATAGTTTCTTATCTTGTATCCCGTAACACAAGAAGGGTGACAGCTTATTGGTTCATTTACCAGGTAAAAAGACGATAGAAAGTGAGTCCAACCCAACGGTGCAAGACAGTTTCCGCCGTACAAAGAACAAAAATGCTGTATACACCATGCATATAATAATATTTGTACACATGAGAAAATCAGATAGCAAAAGAATACAATCTCCTTATTTGTTTGTTTGAATAACAAACAAATATTCTATTATAATCACACACAGAATTATGCATTAATACACAAGAAAATTACAAAATATGCAGAAAAAAGTAAGGTTAACTTTCCTTGAATTGAATTTTAAAATAAAAATGCATTCCCAATGTACTTTCTCTCTTATTCAATGCTGAGCTCTGTTTTCCATTTTGGTTAAAAGAATTTGCATAATGAATGGTTAAAAATCTGATCCATCTACTCGTACGTGTGTACTAAAATATTCAGAATTCTTAATCCCTTTGCATGTTGAAATGAACCTTTCTTCATAGTACAGAAAATTTAAAAATGTTAGCATTCTGTTCCCCTTTTCTTATAGTAGTGAGATTTTAGAATTAAACTAGCCTTTGGCCAGATGGGGATCCGCCCCCATTCCCCGACATTTGCTCGGCCTACGGCCTCGTATCTCTTAAACTTACAATTCTACGGAATTTCAAGTTTCTTTTCCTTTTACAACTATCTAAAAGATAAGATTTTGTATCCCAAGAAAACGTCCATTTAAGTAACATGGGAATTTCCTCATTTCCCCTTTAAACTCCCTTAAAAACTAAAAATATTCACTTTTGGAAATTTTCTCGCGGGTTAGTCCAGGAAGGCTACAATCAAGCCAAATTTCATAATTCTAATCCTGACGGAAGTGCCTAAACATTTTGAGGTGTACAAGATGTCCCATATAAATAGCATGGGAAAGATTTTTCAGTTTCCCTATAAGACCACTCTAAAGTTGGAAATGCTTAGTTTTGGTGCTGAGCGGATTTGTTTAGGTAACGCTAACAAAACAGTACAAGCATACAGAATTTCAGCTTTTTATTCCTAGTTCCTAAAATATGAGATTATAAATTCCCCAAAAAAAGGTCCATTTAAATAACATGGAGAATTTCTTCATCCCACCTTTAGACCCCCTAAAACTTTAAAATATTAACTTTTGGCAATTTTCCTGAGCGTTAGTACAGGAAAGCTACAATCATTCCAAATTTCAACTTTCCACGTCAACCGAAAGTATCCCCTTATTTTTTGTCAGTTCATGTAGTTTTATATATAGTTAGGATTACATTCTTATCAATTTGCACAAGAATCAAATTTCTTAAAAATGAGACTTCTGCTGACCACTGTGACGAGTACCTAGTTTTGCGAAAGATTTGTCGTACAATCACTGTTCAAATTAAGTCAAGAGTATTTTGGATATGTTATGAACTTGTCTCTGTATTGAAAATTTCCTTGGTCACCCTTTCAAAAGATTCTTAGGAGGTAAAGTCAATAATTTGGATTTTTATAACAATTATTATTATTCAATGAAAATATGGTGGAAAGTAAAGCGAAGTAAAACAGACAGACTGTATGTATGTCATGACAATAAGCAGACGGTAAAAGGATCAGCATAATAATGTTTGCAGAGCTCTTCCGATTTTGTGGGACCAATGATGTAGAAGAGGATTCCAAATTCATCATGAATAACTTATTTATCGCCAATTCTGACTTTTTTCATTAATATCCCGGTATAAGTGCTCTTCTTGACATTAATACAGTATAGTCGTTGAAATGTCTTACAAAATGATGGTTCATCCAGCATCCCTAAATATTTATAATACCAAGAATAAGTTATAATTAAATAAACATGTTACTTTTCCTAAGGACTCAAACTCTTTCCTCATATACACATGTGGTCGAGTTTCGGTGGTAGCTCATATTGTTCGGACTCCACGTAAAGTTGTAGGTCTATGTCTCATGTACTTTCGGTGCTCAAAGGGACGCAAAGCTCCAAATCAAGCAACTATCCAAACCAATCATTCCTCCTATGACGTAGAGTCTCTCGAGCGCGGTGCATAGAGCAATCTCTCTACCTGTCCTATTCATGGAACGGCTCTGAATATTTGTATCTGTATATTCCCTTAACGTCGGAACTTAAATTTAACCCAACAAGAATTTTCTCGTAGTTCCTTATGACCCGATTTCTTCCTTCTCCTCTCTCCCGTCTTTCGTTAAAATTCAGTGAAAATGGGAAACTGGCGATAAAATACAGATATTAAACATAAATAAGTAATTTCCATGATAATATAACTGCTCATAATATTATATGACAGTTAGAGAGATTGGTTAAATGCCATTTCATTTTAACTCGTAAATATTTTGGTGTTACTCAATTGCCCTTCCATGCTTCCTCAAGTTATATCTGTAGTTAAAATTCGACTCTTGAAGCAACTTATCAAGATCAGGAGTTTAATTTGCCATTACTATGTTTTTGTAATATGAGCTGGATTTGAATTAGTGGTGATCTCAGATTTCCTCTGGGGTGGAAAATAAAATGAAATCTTTAAGTTTTACGTCCCATGATTATGCCGGCTAGGCTAAAGGAGACGGTGATGATGAGAAATGAATGAAAATGGTAGAATGACGAAAGTGGGAGAACACCGAGAAAAGCCATGAACACAGTATTTGTCCACCACAAAGGTAATTTAGCGTTAGCTGGGATCGAACCACGGACCCTATACACCAGAGGTGAACGCTCTACCTCTGAGGCACCGCAGCCCCCTCCTCTGGGGGTCGACTTTCCATACACAGGGTGTGGTACTAGTACTACAAAAATATTGATAACTCACCTTGAACACTCTCGGAAATATGTTTACAGTGGAATTTCGTAAGATTTTTTCCCTCGGAAACCCCCTAAAATCCTCGCTGGTTGAAATATTTTGCTAGGGAAGACTGACCCACAAACCATATATTGGATATGTCCTGTATTTCGTTTTGTTGCGAAGGCCGTTTTTATTTCTTTTGCATATTCCTGGTTAGAAATATTTTGGTCATCGAGAACCATATTAGGGCATTTAGCACATACACGTGAAGAACCCAATTGTGAACGTTTTATCACCTGTGTTTCAAGAAAATGTAAAAATAACAAAAATGCAGGTACATCTTGGTGTTATCACCATTGTTTTATATGTCCATATCATGTAACTAAGAGTTTCCAAAGCATTATTCTACTGTGTTACACTCATTTTAAGGTCTTATGGGTCGATGTTTTGTGTGTTTCACGGTCAGTGACTCAACGCCACTCAGCCTACACTTGCATCAGCGGAAGTTCCGCTGGGAAGATTTATTTTGTTAAAACACATAAAGAAATGAAACACGAAATGAGAATTTATTTCTCTTTTTTTTTCGTTTCTTGATGTGTCCGGAGATGCCTTTATAATAACCTTTCTTAATTGTCATTTTTTTCTAGTTCCCAGGTTATCATCTAAGAAAAGAAAGAAAAAAAGAGCCAATGCCCAGATGTCATAATTGAGATTTAATTCTTCTAAATGAAAGCAAGGCCGGAAGGAAGAAGCGCACATGAACTTTTGCAATTAATTTGGGTTAATGATCTTTTTCTTCTACATTGGCTGCTTTTGCTAATGAAAATAGATAAGAAGAAAAACCCTTTTGGTAAAATGTGGGTGTGATGGCATCTAATCATAATTACGAATTACTCCAACTCATTATTACGCAATATTAGGAGTACCGCAAGGAGTTGCTTTTGAACCTTTCTTTTTGTAATATATTTCTTTGTGTCTCTTGAGTATTGCAAATCAACTTTTATGTTCTTAAATTTATCTCTTACAGTTAATTATAGACAAGATTTGGAAATATCATACATACATGTTTATATATATCTTGGGAACGTGTCTAATCATCAAATGATGTTCCTAAAAGAATCTTTGTTGGTGCATAAAAGTGAAATTAAATCTTTCAGTTTAACGTCCCGCGATTGTCCACTTTAGGCTAAGGGAGAATATGATCCAAACAAGTGAATGATGATGTATTTGTGGAATGAGAATGTGGAAGGAAACGCGAGTATCCCGAGAAACTCATGAACATGATGTTGTCCATTACAAACTTGCTTGACCGGGAATTGAACCAAGGATCCCACACACCAGAGGTAAGCGCTCTACTACTGTGTTGGTGCATAACATTTAGCAAATACCTCTCTCTGTCTCTCTCTTCGTATTTTACTAAGACATTTTAGTGCTATTTTTTTCTTTTAATTTTTTGAGATCAACATGAGAGATACCTTCAAACAAAACACAAGCTTCCGAAACTCAACAAGGAATACGGATTGTCTTATGAGTAATGATAGAACTGCTGACAGAAACTCTTCCGTCACTATTATGTCAATATCAGGCTAAGGAGACAAAAACGCGAGACATTGAAGATTGGCACTAAACAATCTTTGGTAGCTAGTGAGTGGGATTATTTACCACTGTACAAAAATATACTATATACGCGTATAATTAAGTTGGATCCAGAAGAAGACATTATATGGCAAGTCATATAATACATACTTCGTTGAATAACCCTTTAAAAAAAATCAATTGGTTTAGAGTTTACTTTCCTACCTGACACTTGGATCTTTAGTTTATTGTCAAGAACCACAGGAATCAAACCCGGTCTCATGCTCGAAAGGCGCGTGTGCTAATTCTATACCCAAAAGATATTATATGTCTTTTTAAAAACAAGGTATTATATGTCGTCTCAACTATAGGTCTATTTTCTAACTTGAATAGCAGTAGTACTTGAGAGCTGATTCAAATTCAACTCAGTGTCAAATGGTCTTAAAAGTATGACTTGTGTAAGTAAATTTATGTGGTAAATACATCGATAATTACTATAATTACTCAAGATTATGTACATGATATCCCGGCATCTCTAACTCTCTAATCCTAATTCTCACATAGGGATGCGCACGAGTCGAGTCGAGACAGAATTTTCCTGAGAAAATTCGAGTCGAGACACAGCTCTTCCAATAGAAAAATATACGTTTTCCGAGTCGAGACATCACTTTTACAGCACATTTTTGAGACGAGACAGCCTCAAATCTTGTCTCGTGCGCATCCCTATTCTCACACTATTTTCTTTATTAAGGGTCAATTTCCAGTTTGCTAAACTAAATCCTCCTGGACGAAAACGAACTGGCGATTTAGTACTTGCCCTGCTCGTTTCGTTGCCAAGCATATCTCAGACAACACTCAACTATCACTTGTCTGTGTGGCCATAAACCTTTGCAAGCTGCAACCCTAAGGATATTTTACTTTACCATATATGGAGTAAACTTCGAACGGTAATTTTCAGTAATATCGTAAGATTTTATTTGGTTTATTATATATTGAACACAACAGGTACATACCTATTGATAAGTGCTCAGTAGTATACATAAGTAGTTATAATTCATATTTTTCTTCTATAAATTATATACAACGTATTGCTTCACATGTACATTAAGTGTATCTATTGCGGATCTTCTATTTGGTCAGTACTGTATTATACAAAGTGCAGATTGTTCTAATAGCGATATACCCAAAAAATTCGTACACTGTGCAATCTCGTGAAATGTTTGTATGAGCACATTTTCCATTTCTGACAGTATTTGTGAGTCTGCTCATTTTGCACAAATTTTGTGTAAAACGTAAATGAAAATTAACTCTTCTTGTTTTAGGAACATTCAATGAATAATTCGTAGGGATGCGCACGAGACAAGTCGAGACAGAATTTTCCTGACAAAATTCGAGTCGAGACACAGCTCTTCCAATAGAGAAGAATACATTTTTCGAGTCGATACACTACTTTTACAAGCACATTTTCGAGACGAGACAGCCTCAAATCTTGTCTCGTGCGCATCCCTAATAATTCGATACAAGATATCCGTTGTGATAGCTTACCTACCATTGGCGCAAGAGACCCGGGTTCGATTTCCAATGAGAGCACATTGGTTAAACTGTAGGTCCACTTTCATATACCCACGCTGCTGAAAGGGATACTGACCGCAAATTCAAATTCAAATTTGATACAAGTGCAACATATTTTCCATATTGAGGGTATATTCCTGTATCATTATACAGTAAAGCACTCTCCGCTGCTCTAGTGACTAGCGATTTCGACTTTGGCGCACAGGGTTCGATTCCCAGTGGGAAAATATTAAACGCATTAAAGTTATTAGGATTCACTGTTGTACTGTAGGTCCACATTTCATATAGTCTCTGTGTTGAAATGAGACGCGAACTTTCAATCAACCAATCTTGTATTTTAAAAAACACACAATTTAGGATTGAATTCATTCTAGCTGGTGTACATATTTTTGTGCACTAGTGTGTCAAATTATTATCAACGCATATTCTAATTTGGGACATACAGTACAAATGCAGCATATATTACTTCCATCACATTGCTGTTCTTCAATTTAATTCCAAGTCTCGTTACAAATATTACATTTCTGGAAGCCCCATTTACAATATACAATCAGAATCAGAGACAGGTATCAAACGATGATTCAATGATTGCATAACATATGTTAGGAATGGACTCCGACTTCGAATATTTATTATTTTTTTGGTTATTTGTGACATGGAAAGACTCGGTATGATCCGGAGTTGACGTTATATAAATGAAGAGTACTAAGAGGTTGCTAACGTAATTCTAAGAAAAACATAATTCTCTCCTCTCTCTCTCTTTCTCTTCAATAAATTTTTAATTTTTATTTTATTAATTTTTGTTTGCATCTAGTTGCACTAAAAGATAACTACAAGATCTACGAGAATACAGACGCATGAGAACCATAGAAAGGAAAAGCTATATGTTTTATTTTCTTATGAGAGATTGTCAAAATTAAATCGAAAGAGCACGTAAAACTTGTGAGATCTCGCAGATCCTAATCTTCTGTTAAATCTTCTTTTCTCTATAGTCTGTGCTCAAAACCACTGCATTATTTTTCAGTAAGACAAGACGAATAAGCATGAAATTATATTTAAAATAACTAAGACATGATACCTTCCAATTCACGCTGGGAATTAAACACCAAAGTTCGAGTTCTAGTAGTGATTATTAATAATCAACTACCTGGGTATAACATTCTACAGTTATGCTATCGAGTTGATATTTCCGATGCTTCCGGACCACTGTTTCAGGCTGATTTGAGAAGCGAGACCCAAGCCCTAGTGACCCAGACAAAAGTTGTGACAAAAGTGGTTCCCGTGACCCTTGTCATCACTAGTCTTCAGCACCGTGACTTCATGATACAGGATCTACAGTCTAACATTCTAAATCATGCACCTCACATAGCTGTCTCATGTTGAGATTTTTTTAGAAGACTCGATGTTACAGCAATGATGTAGAGTAATACTCTTAAAATTATTCGGATATTTGTTCTGTGAATATTCCTATACTGTTATTTGAATGTATTCGAATAATTATTAGAATAACGAATATTTGAAGAATCCATTATTCGAATAACGAATATTCAAAGAATCCATTATTTGAATAACGAATATTCGAAAAATCCATTATTCGAATAACGAATATTTAAAGAATCCTTTATTCAGACAACGAATATTGGAAGAATCTTTTGTTCAAATAACGAATAATCGAAGAATCCATTATTCAAATAACGAATATTCGAAGAATCCATTATTCAAATAACGAATATTCGAAGAATCCATTATTCGAATAACGAATATTCGAAGAATCCATTATTCGAATAACGAATATTCGAAGAATTCATTATTCGAATAACGGATATTCGAAGAATCCATTATTCGAATAACGAATATTCGAAGAATCCATTATTCGAACAACGAATATTAGAAGAACCCATTATTCGTGTAATGACTTATTGGAATTTTTACAGCACTAATGTAGAAGCATCGAACTCTTCATATTGTGAATTTTGTTGCCACAATAGTACAAAGACATTCTGGATAATAACGATAAGAATAAAGAAGTTTAGTAGCTGAGGGGCATTAACATTGATCGCTGTTATACAGTTGTAATAGGCAGGTAGATGGAAAAGGATAAGACGAGAAAGAAAGAGATGGGTTTTGTGTCGGAAATGTCCTGATGAGAAAATTCTCATCCGTTAATTGAAAGAAGATAGTTGCAAGAGAAGAAAATGTCTAAATAAATGCTACCACAGTGTGGATGATGAAATAACGATACGAGGCATTAAAGTTCTTTGTAAGTCAAGCTTTGATTGATTCCTCTGGGATAAGCATCAAAGTCTCTTCTGGCTTTCTTTAAAAACAGATGGATGATCGGATAATAAGAAAGTGAACAAACTACCAACATTTTATTGTCTCAGGAATAACTTTTTTTTTTTTTTTTAGATAAAAGCAAAATTAAAAAAAAATCTATGGCGCATAGACATGCTACAGCAATTTAATGTTTGACTTTTGCATCTACTTATGGTTTTGGTTTATCAAATAATTATCTCACTTGCCTCTTGTCCAAGTTGTTTCACTCAAGCTTTTCCTTTTTAAAAAAATTGTAAAAACGGTGAGTTGGTTTGTTGGTTTGTTTGGAGTTTAGTACCTCATTCAGCACCGAGACTATGTGGAATGTGGTTCTACATCTTATCGAGGGCTTGAATCACATGAGCTCACATCGGGAAACGAACCAGCGTTTCCAACGTCAAGGCAGGTAGGCTAATCACATAGCCATGAGGGGTTACTCAAAACAGGGAGTGTTTGAATCTAGAGGCGTCCGTTTACCCACAGTAACGGCTGTACTAACTTGACACAAGATGGAATTTAATATTATGGTCTCGCTTCTGCTATTAGAATGTGTGATTGCGAGTTCGATTCTTCATAAGGTCCAGGGGCGCAGCCACGGGGTCCACCGGGTTCGGACTTCCCAAAACTTTCTATCTTAAAATACATTTGTACATTTTCACAATTAAACTATATTTGTTTAACAGGGAAACGGCTGATGTAGCCTGAAAATTTGATCTTACACTTCATCTGTAGTATTTCTCTCATAAAAGCAATCTACAGGATGAGGCTTAAGTCGGTTAACACTCCTGTAGCACACGAACGGCTTGGCATTCACACTTGGTTCATAGTATATCATGTTCGGGTGGATAATGGACCATATTGCATGATATAGTTGCTATGGCGGCCATCCTGGAAGCCGCCATCTTGGATTTAACTTTGGATTTTTAAAAGGGATGGAGTCATGTGGGGAACCATTTGCCTCACCCTGTAGTTCGATCTTTTTTTTTTCTGAAAATATAGGTGGAAGTGTTTTACAATTACTTAGGCCTATAGTATTTTCGGGTGCAGAATAATAGCCGCTCAATATTACATAAGCGTAGTGTCTTATAGTATCTCCACAAAAGCTTAGAGCCCTCCCAACAAAAATATCTGAGTGCTAGGGATAGGATCACAGGCGTTCGGACCATGTAAACTGTATGTCTATATGTCTCATATAGCCACAGTGCTGAAAAGAGACTTTAAAAAACTGTTTCTATATAGCATGTATTCCTTAAACTGTCGACTCTGTTATATATAAAACTTATTCAGCACTCCTAGATCATTATTAGCACTTCAACTGTTTCCAAAAAATAAATCACCCAGCGTTACGATCTTCTCCAGAAACCAGAGGAGTCTTGTTTGTTGTGGAAGCTCCTAATATTTTTCTTGATGTCTAAAAAAGTGAATTAGAGTGAAAAAATTACATACATTAACACATCAAACACCCCCTCTACACGCGCTCGTGTCTCCGAAGGCGTAACAAACTCAAGTGCGTGCGTTAAACGTGCGTAGCCATACGAAGAGTGCCAGAAAAAAAAATGTGAGACGATAAAGAAACCTTGTTATTAAATATAATTTTCCTCTTCTTCAACTTTCTTAAAAAAACTTTCATAACGGCGAAACAAAAATAGTTTTCGTTATCTGAATTATTGTTTATCATTTCTCTTCCAATGTAGTAAGTACAGAAGTTATAGCGGTGGTGTATTGAAAACAAATTACTATCAGTACGCTTGTCTTAGGCATAGATTTGTCTTAGGTATACTTCAATGTGGAAAAGCTTAATTTTTTATTTTATTTTTAATATTTATTTAATATTTAATGAGGCGTTTTCACCTTTCTCTTCAAATCACAGCCAATTAATGCAAAAGTAGTATACATTAACAAAACTAGAAATGGGTTTGACTTAATTTGATTTTTGTTTAGCGTTCCTTTCAGCAACGAGACTGTATGAGACGTGAACCTACAGCTTAAAGTCGAATCTGAACCACATGAGCTCCCGCCGGAAATCGAAGCCGGATTTATCACGAGAAAGGCGCGTACCCTAACAGCTTAGCTACGAGAGAGATCAAAAGACGAGAAATACACTATGTGTCAGAAGATGGGTGGTCCTGCACAAAAGTCACACTTGTAGGGCCCCACCCGCTGCGGACCGCTCCAATCCTTCGACTGCGAACTCCCGCAACAACAAAAATTCTGAGTGAGCGCGTGCTGTGTTCTCAATTTTACTGGCTTTATGTTCTGGCAACCTTGTGAAGTAACGTAGAAAACCACTTATGCCTCTTCTCCCATTAGCCTCTTTACCCAAGTAATTACAATACATAAATACAACAGGAGCAACTCGACGAAACAAATGCAGTAATTTATCAGATATGAATTAATTATGTTTATTAGGCTATTTATTATTATCAGTTTATTTATGTTTATTTCAAAATAACGGAAATTTGCAATATATTTAATTCCCTTAATTGCTATAGCGTCCTTTGTAAGAGTTTATATAATTTAATTCTTCAATTCGTACGACATTAGGTGTTTACACATGTTAATTACATATACAAAAGCTTTTCGGGGGCTATTGGATTTTCACATACGTATAATGATACAAAAGAAACATTTGTATGTTATTTTTACCTTCTTTGTAAACAGTTTTACTGTTATTACCAAATGCATAATTACATTCCAGAAATTAAAAGAAAACTCGATACGGTTCTTGGTCTATGGAAATTAGTTCCGTATAGATATTAAGCAATGCTCAATGCCCATCCGCTATGGACTTTCTAATAATATCGACAAAAAAATTTCTATTATTTTTTTTTCAAAATGAGAAAAGAAAACAACATTTTTCTTACTTTCCATGAATGTACAGTACCGGTCAAAAGTTTCCGACTATCCCAGATCAATCGCCTACTTATGGAAAACACCTACTTATGTGTATCTGAAATTCTATTGTCTAAGGCAGGCATGTGCAACAGCGGGCCCTCGCCTCTCCCGGTGCACTGAGTTCTCTAATCCTGCCCGCCTGACTCCTTATTGAAAATGAATTTCTTACGTAATCTCTTAAATTGAGATGAAAGTATTTCTTGGATAACTGATGTCCGTCTTGAAAATATCCTCCACGTTTTAACATCCATCGTAAAGAGTACCACCGAACATTAATTGACTGGTTAAATGTTCCACTAACATTGTAAATAAATAGATTTTCGTGCTTTTCTTTAGTAAGTAAATAGTTTGGTTATCGTTAAAACGGTTTTTTATGCTCCTGTGATATTATAAATTGAATATGGCTATTCAATTCTTGTGGAAAAATGTTGAAATTGTCTAGTACGCTTCTCGACGCCAGTAGTCCTCTGTGATTGGTCCATTCCCTTGCTCTAACTTGCACATGCCTGGTCTAAAGCATAAAAAATCTGACGCTAATTGCACCGAAATCTGACACTAAGACTTGGGTAAACTATAGTGTTGTCCACGAAATTTCTCGTCTTGTGGGAAACACTATAAATGATCCGAATCTAGAATTTTCAGTGCTTTCAGCAGGGGTAAAAGTTGATCTGAAAAGGTAGGGGAACGGTAGGTAGCGGCAGTGGCGTAACTAAAGGCTTCGGAGCCTCCCCGGAGACAGTGTGGAGTGGGGCCCCTTCTGTACGTCCCACTTCACGATTTGGGGCCTCCTGATGGCTTGAGGCCCCCGCAATGCGGGGTCCGCGGGGACCTTATTTACGCCCCTGGGTAGCGGCATAACGTCACGCCGTCCCCTTACCTATCTTTGACCATTGTATTTTTTTAGGAACTAGGGGAATGCCATACATATTTCTTGGAGGTAGAGGGACGACGTCCCTCCGCGTTCCCCTTCACTTTTACCCCTGGCTTGCAGCATTCCAAATCACAAAATTTCCCATACCACAAACTCTATCGGATGGAAATCAAGTTGCTATGATGTCTGTTCAACAGAATATTTTTAAACTCACCAGCCCAACTCTCGAACTCAATAATTGAGGTTAAGCACCTGTGAGGATGAGTTCTATGAGTTAATAGCGAGCCAGAATTCGAATTCCGAGCAAGCGCGAGCCCTACTGAGGTTAATGTAACTGAAACTGAAGTCTTATAAAAGCATAACTCTACCTGTTAATGTGTGAATGTACAATGTGGGCAGTAACTCGCTGGGATAAATGTAGTTTTAAGATGTCTGTCAACTTAAAATGAATCAGTGTCAAGTAAGATGCCATCTTGTCGGTATTACATTACAATTTCGGCATGTATAATTAGTAAATATTAGGAAATATTAGGAAATATAATTAGTATAAAAATAATGACTGATCATTACTATTATTGTTTATTAATATCAATTATATTTCTCGAGTTATGCAACGGTGTAATTCAATGACGATGGAATGGCAGAATGTTTGGCTATGATAGGTTGTAATTTTATTGAAAAATTTATCATTTATATCGTGCGAAACTTTAAAAAACGTACACATACACACATGTAGTAAGGGGTGTGCACAGTGTTAGAAAATCCTTTGACAGGCCCAAAACGAAATGTTTTAATTTTCACGATTATATCTTGGAGACGGATGATTAACCCTTTTGCTTCCAGCGGGGAAAACTTATCCCACAGAGTGCTGAAATGATCTCATTGGGAATGGTTTTCATACTTCTGTTTATAATCTCGTATACCACTAGTTTCCTCATTGTCTTTGTGGGTTAGATGCTTATAATTATCGATAGGTACCACTGTATTGGGGGTTTTCGGTGTTCTACACTGTCATACTGGATTCATTCCATTGTTTTTGAATTAACTCAGAATAAAATGAGGCGAAAGAGTTAATGAAACTGATTGGTGATTAATGGGAAAAGCTGGTGGAATAAGAGTGTAGCAGGAACCAGGAGAACCGAGAAAGTCTACAAACCCGATAAGATCTACCACGAACTCATAGAAGGGGGTGCGGTGACTCAGTGGTAGAGCGTTCACCTCCGGTGCTTGGGGTTCCTGGTTCGATCCCAGCTCGCGCCGTGTGGACTTTGTGGTGGACAAACACCATGCTTGTGGATTTTCTCGGGGGTCTCCCGTTTCCTTCCACTTTCTTCATTCCACCATTTCATTCATTTCTCATCATCACGGTCTCTTTTAGTCTAGCCGGCATAACTGCGGGATGTAAAACTCAAAGATTTCATTTGATTTTTACAAACTAATAGACTGGGATCGAATCTCTCTTGTACTAGTAGTGATAGCACTATCACTGACGCACTTAAGAAAGATTTTACTTTCTTTTATTTATTTATTTTTTTATTTATTTATTTATTTATTTATTTATTTTAGTTATGTCCCACGATTGTATGCTTTACGCTGAAGGGTCTATGAGAAATAAACGATAATATGAAATGAAATGCGAAAGCACAATAGTTAATATCCATGCACTGAGCAGTTAATTATCATTCGACAAATATTCGAAAACAAGTGGGAATATAATACCCCGGTATTGCTTTTAGAAAAGCTTACGACTCGATTAGGAGAGAATCATTGTATAACATTCTTACAGAATTTGGAATACCGAAAAAGCTAATTAGATTAATTAAGATATGTTTAAATGAATCCCAAAGTAAAGTCCGAGTAGGAAAATTCTTGTCCACGAGCTTCCACGTCGAGAATAACTTGAAACAAGGAGATGCGTTGTTGCCATTATTATTCAGCTTTGTCCTGGAGTATGTTATAAGGAAAATCAAAGATAGCAACCAGGCCTAGAATTGAATGGTATTCACCAAGTTATGGCGTAAGCTGATGATATGAATTTAATAAGGGATGGTAGGAGAACAATAGAAAGAAATGTAGAAGTCTTATTAAACACTTGCAGGGACATAGGTTTAGAAGTAAATGCAGAGAAAACTAAATACATGGAAGTCCGTCGAGATCATAATACTGCAAATTATGGATGCATTAAAATATCAAACAATATTTTCGCTAAAATAGATACTTTAAAATACGAAGACCATATTCACGAAGAAATTAAATTGTCGACTAAAAGCAGGGAATTCGTGTTCTTATTCAGTTCTAAATCTCTTGTCGCGAATTCTGTCGAGGAATTTGAAGCTTAAAATATATATCCGGTAAAACAATAATTATGCCTGTTGTTCTGTATGGTTGCGAAACATGGTCGCTTACTGTGAAGGAAGAACGTAGACTGAAAGTATTTGAGAATAAGATCTTGAGACGAATATTCGGACCCAAGATAAACGGGAATGGGAAATGGCGGAAACTTCATAACGAGGAACTATAGTATATACGGTTTACCGAACATTGTTAGGTTCATCAAATCTAGGAGGCTCAGGTGGGCATGTCATATAGCCAGGATGGAAGAAAGTAGGGAAGTTTTCAAAGTTTTAACTGGAAGACCAATCGCAAAATGACCATTAGGAAGACCTAGACGCAGATAGGAGGATAATATTAAGATGGATCTGGCAGAAATAGGAATACAAAGTAAAAACTGGATCCAGTTGGCTAAGGATAGAAGTCAGTGGAGAGCTTTTGTGAACGCGGCATTGAACCTTGTTAGTTAGTTAGCACTGAAAAGATTCGAATTTGCGACAGGTAGGTCTTGTAGCGCCTTAGAAGCTCCACTACGTCAACCGGTTTATTATAGAAGAGAAAATGGAAAGATACGGTAATTATAACAAGTAGCACTATAACAGTACAGTTTGGTTTGTTTTTTGGTAAAAACAAACTCCTTAACAAGTTAAATTTCCAAGCTTAGGCCTTAATATAGCATCTTACTTAAAATTTAATGAAGCATATTTTAAGATGAATATCTATTAGAAAATAGAAAATAATTAAGCCTTTAGATTTGTAGAGTAAAGAATAATTTAGTTTCATTTTAGCAGTGTATTCCATGCACAGATTAGTATTTTGCATCCTAAGCATTATACTAACCTGTTAATCCCAACAGTATTGCAGGAAGTCTACCCAGTAAGGATTATATCCATAATTACTCCCATAGAATGCATGAGAAGCCGATTTTTGATTGTCTATATCTTGGGATCAAATGGATCGATCACCTTTACCAACGAATCTGCTTCATAACTTCCGACTCTCTATATCGTGGTCATAATTGATATAGATCACTATCAATAGTTCTTGAAGTGTTATGCCTCCTGGACGGAAACACGGACAGAGTAAATATATAAGGGAGATTTTCGTAAACCAAACTCCTTATAAAATGTCTTGGAGAAATTAGCAACAATCCTAATTGGATTTGCTCAGGGTAATATCCATTGGAGAGGCTTCTGTTTTTGCATCTTTGAACTTTCAGATTTCTTAAGCAATGATGTATAGAAGCTGAATTAAACGTTACTTATAGGCATTCTGAAATTTTTAAAACAATCCTCTGCACTGTAAATAAAAGCCCATGAATTATAGATAACAGTTTTTAAATACGTTGAAAATGTAAAGAAAAGTTAATGAATTATAGATAAGAGTTTTTTAAATACGTTGAAAATGTAAAGAAAAGCTAATGAATTATAGATAAGAGTTTTTTTAAATACGTTGAAAATTAAAATTACGAAATTCTTGTTGACAGTCAGTACTGTAGTAAATTATGACGTTCCTATATACATTATGCTTATCCATCCGTGTAACAATGCATTCTAAAATTTACACAAACAAAATTTCCAGAATTGTATGGTAAATGATAATAAGTTGCTATATTTAAAAAAAAAAAAGCCCATCTAAATAACTAATAACACGTTTTATAAACGTTAGGACAAACAACATAGAATGTAGGTAGAATATCCTTAACTTTTATGACGAAATAAAGAATTAGTATCTATAAATACACACGAATAAACGATTTGCAGATGTTTTTATATTCGGTTATAAAATTTATAGACATAACACAAATAGTAATAATAATAATACGAAGAAGAAAAGGAAGAGTAAAACTTTAAATTCCTTATGCATGCAAAAAAAATATATATTCAAATAGTCTTAATAAATCTATATTTGTTCCTATATTACATGTATTATCAAAAAAACAATAATAATAAAGAAATATATGGTTTAATTGTATTGACACGAAGAATATATGCATATTTCTGTAATCAGCAAAAAAAGAAAAAAAACTTGAGCTATGTAAAGATGCAAATATTAGTACATTATTTCTATCATGTTAACGGGTCGATTAACAGTAAAACGGGATGCAGAAATTAGTGAAGGATTCTACCCATCTATATGCCACACGCTCACATTAAGAGACTTCATCCCGGCGTAATTAAAATACCGCTAATTTTACAGTAATTATGTGATATCTTCAAAAAGATAAAAAGATAATTGAAATATAAAACAAGAGCACCCTAGACAATATTATTTTACATGAGAAACAGTTATCACGACTCACTTATCTGCTTTCGATTTCGAGCCATTTTGAAAATCGGCATTTATTTTCGCGTTTCTAAACAGCTGAAAACGGAAAGCCACTAGGTGACTTGTGATAACGATACCTCACGCAAAATAACATTGTCTAGGGCGCTCTTGTTCCATTTATCTTTTATCTATTTGAAGATATCACATAATTACTGTAAAATCAGCGGTATTTTAATTTCGCCTGGATGAAGACTCTTAATAATGTGTAGAGTAGTGAACAGGAATATTTACAACGCGCACCTTCTATATTTTGTACAGGGTGTAATCCACCATCATCAACACCATTATTATTTCATAAAAATTCTACCACCAAGGGCAAATGATGAAGTTTATACACAATCCATTCATCAACTAACTTCTTGGTCTTGACATAGGAATTATTCTTTTAATAATATCCAACAATTATAATAATTAATCCCCTTCCTCTTTTTCCTTCTATCACTGTAAGCTAGCTATAAGAGTTTAGTCTTTGCAAGAACTTCGCAACCTACTAAATATTTCCTGAGGTTCCATGAGTGAGTTCCATTCCATAGGTTGAGAATTGTTGATCTAATGCATCTGGCAAAATTAATGCTTTTATAAATTCACTGTTAACTTCTTCCATATCAAACTCGCCGACTAAGGACTGTTTGCTATGGAATAGTAATACGAGCTTTCTGGAATTGGAGTGGAGTAAAATTTTATGCAGGTTTCTGATTGTTTCTAATAACGCCTTCCTGTATGCATTCAACAATACATGTTCCTTTTGCAGGCTTACGCAATAGGAGAGGGTAAAGGTGTTGCCCTTCGATATTTATTTATTTCACTCATTTCCTTAACTTTCAGGTATTTTGCATAAACTTTTCCTCCCCGGGCATTTCAACTAATACTACACAAAATACTACACTTCAATGATTAATGCATCCAGATATTTCACTGTGTTATTTCTAGATTTTGTCTAGATCGCAATACTATTGAAGTAAAAGTATATATTTCAAGCAGGAAATTGAATTATATCAGTGCTTTAAATCTATTTTTGATACTGCCTTTGCTCTATACCTATGCACATAACAGCGTCCCGAAACTAGCATGAATAAAACAACGTAAGCTTATGCAATTCATTAGTAGTATATTTTCAAATGTGTTTAGCATGTTGCATAACTGCTAAGAACAATATGCATTTCCTCATGCTTTCTGTTTTATCAAGAGGATATGATAATGATTTCGCAAAAATGACATCCACAAAAAATATCTATATACCTTTTTCATCGATCGTGCGGTATGACAGAAGTTTGCATGAAAGGGTTGATATGTTTATATGTTTCAAATTAATATAGCCCAGAATATGCTTAATGGGTGTAGCCAACCGAAACAGATTATCACCAATTTAGTTACTATTTTCTTTTCTTTTTCTTTTACATAGAAATTAATTTTTTATAAATCTTAAGAAATCTAAATATTTACAAAACCTACAAACAAATGTTCTTAAATTCCCAATTACTTAGATGGGCCTAGAGGGCCACAGGACCACAAGGATATATGGACATGCTAAAGACACTAGGATACTCCGCGCCCTCGTATTCCAGAAGTGGGTAGTTGAATTTAAGCATGGCAGAAACAGCATTGATGATGTTCTCCGCAGTGGCAGGCCTTCAACGTTGACCACTACAGAAAATATCAATAAAAATTGTGACCTGACTTTGAATGACCACAGAATCAAAATCCGAGCGATAACTGAGACTGTAGGTATTTCCTATGAGCGAGCACAGAACAGTATCATAAACGAATTAGAGTTTTCTAAGGTGTCCGCGAGATGGGTACCCAAGTTGCTTTTAGTTGAACACTAACGCAAACGACTCACTCTTTCCCGTGATTATCTGGAGCTGTTTGAAAGTGATCCGGAGGAGTTTATTGCAGATTCGTGACTATAGACCAGACATTTGCACATCATCATACCCCGGAATCAAAACAACAATCAAAGCAATGGAAATGATTTGAATCTCCTGTCCCAATCCCAAAGAAAGCTAAATAAGTTTTGTCGTCAAACAAGGTTATGACATCAATTTTTTTGGATACTAGCTGCATTATCCTGGTTGATTTCTTAGAAAAGGAAAAGACTCAATTCTAAATACTACTGCATTCTTCTGCGACGTTTGCATGAGGAAATCAGAATTAAAAGGTCAGTGTTGCTTCACCAGGACATAGAGGTCTATACGGGCTTGGGCCTACACAGCATTTATCACCTCGGGCCTTAAATTTTTAAGTATACAACCATATTTCTCGGGCCTAACTTTGTAAATATACTGTACAAACGATATTTATTGTGCCGTTCTTTCTGGAGAACTTTTAAAGCACAACCGCAAAATTAAAGCCCTAATTGCTATAAATAAAAATACAATTTTGTGTTAATTATAAGTTTATGTAATTTGGGCTTCTTTGGAGTTCATATGATTATCACACGAGCTCGGGGCGGCCTCAGGTCTAAATGCTAAAACATATCTCGTACTCGAGTAGGGCTTCACATTATAAATTCACTGCTAGAAAATTCCGGTCCATGTAGACCTCTACCAGGAGAATGCGCACGCTCACATCCCTTGCATCCATGGTACAAATGAATTTCTGTGGGTTCGAATTACTGCCGCATCCACTCCTATTCGCCTGATCTGACCCCTTCGGACTTTCACTTGTTTAGAAACCTGAAAAAGTTTTTGAGGGATCAGTAGCTTTTTTCGGATGCAGAAGTGAAAAGTGCTGTACTGGGATATTTTGCAGGACTCGAGGAATCCTTTTTAAAAGTGGTATAGAAGCATTACCGGAGAGGTGGCGTAAATTTTTGTCAGTCGAACTTATCCAAATATTTTCTAATTTTGTAGGTGAGACCACGAACTTTCCAATCCACTCTCTCAGTAATCGAAAACTTCTTATAAATTTCTCGTCAAGTATTTGACATCTGATATTGTCAGCTGAAGTTTAAACTTCTTTTTACTTTAAAATAATTGTATTGTCAAAAGGACAGGCAAAATAATGTTTTTGCCACTCCATACAATATGCATGTATCCACAGTATATTCTTTGTTTCTTTATACGCACCACGAAACAGCTAATTACTATTGGTATTACTGATTGTACTATCTTTCTTTTCTTGTTTTTTTAATCGTTCTTTCCTTTCGAAATGGATCCATCCTATTTGGTCTTAGTGATTAGGCGGTCATTTTGTGCCTTCTTTTAGTGAAAAAGACACAAAATCTTTGCCCTGATTTCCTCAGACGTAACTATCACCTTGAAATATCTTATCACGTGAATCTAACAGACTGATCATACATATATATATATACATTTAAGTATTTATTTCTCTTCTTATGTTTTTTGCACATTAGAGGGAAAAAAAAAAGAAATGAAAGATTAGTGGAATGACCAACTTTCGATTCTTGGTTTCAAATGACACTTGAATGCAACACAATGGCAATGATCCGTATTTTCTCGTTTCCTTCAAGCTACGCATGTAGAATGCATGGTTTCCCGTCTATAAAAAGAAAGAAACGCCTTCTCTCTTTTTTTATCTTCATTTTGAAAGTAAATAATGTATACATACTTCAAGGTGAAACCATAAGATCAAAAAATGTATATAAAAAACAAGGAATTTGTTCGACACCTCTCCTAATTCACGCAACAGATTTTTTGCACATTCGTTATATTTCATGTGACATGACAACTCCAGTTGCAGTTTTGGTAGCGCACGAGTGCTTTAAAAAATGCACACTTTTAGGCGATGCTGTGAGTTTCTCTGACTTGATATTGTCACACAATGATAAATTTAGAAAATGGCCCCGGGGAAAATTCAGCCCCCTTTCGCTGTTACTAGTATTTTTATAGTACTACTTTAATCCCCTGCGTATTGAAATTTCTCCGAGGAAAAATCATCTGAAATCATCACTACTGTCACCTATCAAAAGGTGTAAGTTTACTATACCGAAGCCACAACTTGGAAAATATACAGATAACATTCATTAAATGACAGTAAAAGATGCTTGAAATATAGAACAAATTAACGTAACCAACAGTTTTGAGGAATTTTAAATTAGGCCCTATTAAATCCTTCGTAAAACTGCTATACTGCATTTCACATGGCTGGGCAACCATTAGTGTTATAGCTATAAGAATAAAAGAAATAGTCTATGCATAACCTATAGGCTTATCAAGTTGTGCAGATTTACTTGTAGACAATGAATGAGGGGCTAGAAAGCAATGGAGCACTTATAACTCCACACTGAAGTTCTATTCGTATTGGTGCAAAAATTGTTTGATTGAAGGAATGTAAAATAAAAACACAGCCAAGACTGAATGAAGTATGAACTAAGATACTAATGTAACATTTTTATGCTTCCGTGTAGGAACGCAAGTATGTAAATGCCTGGAAAATTTGACAAACTTTTTTTTTAAAAAAATGTCGATAATGGTTCGTTTGCAGAAAGTAAATGTCAATGGTTATTCCCTCTTGACACAGACACCAATTAGTAAAGTACAGACAGATAAAAATCCGCAAAATTATTTTTTATCTAGTAACTTGGCTGAAGTAAACCTGGCAGAATTTAGCTATGTTCCTACGTAGAATAAGAAAATATTATATTATCTTAGTTTATATTTCAGACTTCGTGACCTTTCTCTTTTGCATTGCTTCAATCAAACAATTTTTGCACTGAAAACAGGTGGATCTTCAGAGTAGAGTTATTAATTGATCCATTCCTTGGCAACCCCATTTTATCGTATAAAGTGAATGTGCACAATTTAATGAGTCGATAGGGTAATTGATTAATTGATTAGGCTTTAATTGGGACGTCAGCATTGCGGCTATTTGTCCCTTCCCCGATAAAATCGACTGCTCATCGACAGGTTAATGCATAACCCATAAACTACTACCTTATATTATTCTTACAGCAATGGCTGCACAGCCGTATGATACAGTAGTAACTAAATTTACGAGACAAGAATTGAAGCTGTCTCGTCTCGAAAAAGTTTCGTAAAAGTGATGTCTCGTCTCAAGATCTCGTTACAAAAATTTTGTCTCGTTTGTAACCCTAAAAGCAGCTTCTAGAAGGATTTGACAATTTAAAATATCTTTAAACCTGTCATTTGCATTAATTTGTTCATGCATCTTCCATTGTCGAATAATGAATGTTATCCGTAAATTTTTCGAATTGTAGCTTTGTTACAGTAAAATATCTATTTGTACCTGACAATATCAAGTCAGGGAAACTCAGAGCTCTACTTAAAAGCGTGCGTTTCTTAAGAGAAACTACGTATAACTGGAGTTGTCAGTCTCAAGAAATAAGGACTAAATAAGAATCTGTGCATCTCTACTGCGTGAATTAGGAGAGGTGTCAAATTCCTTTTTGTTTTTATATTGTTTCAATTTGAGACAGAACTAGGAACACATTTTTATAATGAAGACAAAAAGAGGAGGTTCCATATGTATATAAAGTCACCCATGAGAAAAATTAGTTCAATTTAATAATATTAAATGTTTTCCCAAGCGACCTAAAATTTTGAATGTGTTTACAGTAGGCAATATGAGGCAAAGATACTTTTTTTATTAGTTTATACCCTCTTTCTATTTTAAAAAATGAATCTCAATGCAAGATAGTAGACTTCAAAATGGCCACCACGATGGCACTATGCAGTAATAGATGTGATTCTACCTCCATTACCGTAGGCTAGATATAGTGTCACTTCCTCTAGGTTCGAAATGTGCCTAGTATACCTTTGCCTCATATTGTTATGCTATAAATACATTCAAAACTTAAGGTCTCTTAAGCACATAGGTGAACAGCAAAGTGTGTCGTCAGTAAAAAAAGGTTTAGAACCACTGTTCTAAACTACCTCTTACTGCTACGTAGAGATATGCCAAACCAAGAGTGTGGATTCGTATAAAGTATGAGCAAACAAACATTAACTCTTAGAAAAATATATATAAGATTATGACAATTTTGATGGAAAATATATTCAGGAAAAATTCCAACTAAAATTCCATTCTTGATTGTTTGACTTTTTAATTTTTTCGCAAAAAGAAAAATCTAATCATTCAGAATCATCAATAAGAAGTACAAACTGTATCCTTTGTCTTTAGAATTGTTTTGCATGCAGATAACAGAAATTTCCCATAAGATAAATCAGGCGAAATTGCTGTGTTAATTGTTCCTATAAAAAGTAAAGAAGAAAAAAAGTGTTATCGTGACCATATTTTAATTGCTCTCTTCTTTACAAAAATATATTTTCCCATTACAAGAGCTCTCTTATATTTTGGCGCTATTTTTTCTCTCTTATGTTTCTTTTATTAACTATATGAAAGTACTAAGTAACGAAATCAACATGTATAGATTAATTGGGACAACAGAAATGAAGTCATTGACCCGAGATTGTTAAATATGTGCTAATTGATGACCACTGTTAATTTTATGAATGGATAAGTGAAACGTTATTAGATGAGAATAAAATAAATAAGTAAAAAATGATGATACAGGTTTTTATAACGTTTTTATCCACATTTTTTAACTTCTGTATATTATTTATTTACTGGCAAGTGCACACGCGTGTCACAGTGGTGGCCGATATTTTGTAACCTTTTCTCTGGCAATCCACATCTCTTCTGCATCGTAGCTGGAGAATGATAAATTCTTTCGATTATGTTAAAAGATTCTATATATCAAACTTCGTGTCTTTACATCTAGTGGATTATAAGATTGTTCCTTTCTCCTGAACGCACCATGTTGAATTAACGCGATTTCATGATATGTATATATCAAAGAAATCGAAAACTAAGTCACGTCTACCAATTCAAAGAAACACTTAGCACTAGAAGGACCGGATGGGTCAAAATGACCCATCACCATATTTTAAAATTCCACTGTAAACGTACTTGAAATACTAAGTTAATAATATTTTATGAATTTGTTAATGCTATTGGCCTTAACAAATTTATAAAATATTATTCACTTAGTATTTGAAGTACGTTTACAGTGGAATTTTAAAATATGGTGATGGGTCATTTTGACCCATCTGGTCCTTCTAGTGTTAAATAAGAGGTCCTCAGAATCGTAAAACATTAACGTACTGACAAAAAAAAAAAAAAAAAAAAAAAACAAATATACGGGTCCCAACGCATTCTATAGTCCATGTCTCACTACTAAATCCTTCTTCTGACATCTCCGCAATAAGGACAGTAGAAAATATCTCTTTTATATCTTTATTTCTTGATTTTCCTTCTACATCTGTTTTTTTTTTTTAAATCTTGTTTCCACCTTCAATGATAAGGAACTTGTTTGTGACAAAGACAAGCACAAGATCAGTTTTCATATTAAACTGTGATAACTAACTAAATAGAACATGTGTTCGCTACTGTTCGAAAGTTGAGTTTTTGTATTTGACAACAATCAAGCAATTCGTGCTGGGATTTATTTGGATAATTTGCTTTAACACTGTCCATGTGAACTTAAACTAATGCGACCTAAACATGATTTATGAATGTAGTATTCAAATAGAAGGTCAGATTAGTAAATTTAACTACGATCATCATGAAATCTGTTTCCAACAAGAAATATTTATTTTAATAATATAGTTATGACAGATTTTGCCGCCCCGTTCAATTGCACTTGTTGCTCATTATGGTATAGCCGACCGCCCTTACTACACTAGTAATGAACTACCCCATTGTGAAAGCAATTAATTAGATACTTTATTGATTTTATGCAAATATTAGTGTAAGTATAAACTATTGTGCATTTCCTTAACATTTAACAGGTTAACATTTAACCTTTAACAGGTTGGTCTCGTGTATTTTCCCCTAATTCCTATTTTAAATAGCAAATTACAGCCGTGTGCACCAACGAAGTTTAAACGAGCGTTCACTCAAACGCGTTCAACATTAAACTTTCAACTTTAAACGTGGTTCCAGGACTTTTGTTGCACCGTTGAAAGTCGAAGTTCAGTACATCTCATTTAAGTAAACTTCGGTCAATTTGTAAAATCGACTCTAATGGGTTGTCATCTTCTTTCTCTAATCTTCGTTTAACAAAGTAACAAATGAAGAAAGCATACCACGTGCTGTTTTTTTTGACTTTCGAGATTGTGTGCATAGAGTTGTGAGTAGTCTAATTTCAGTGATCGTAATTGTGATGGAAAAATAATGAAACCACGAGCAAAACATTTTTCCGAACACGAGAAACGTATTGTAATTTCATTAGTGGAAAAATACAAAGACATTATTGAATGTAAACAGACTGACTTGGATCAACGAAGTTTAAACCCCGAAATTCGGCCGTTCAAGCTAATACCAAGTTTATCCACCATTTGACCGAGACAACCATGAACGTTGTTGGTGCAACAAACATTTTCACCGAGCTTGGTTATGACCCTCGTTCAACAGTTGAACTTCGTTGGTGCACATGCCATCAGTGATTCTTTTATCGTAAAAATTAAACTATACCTAACCTCAACTGTGATGGCAAATAACTTACAAACCAAAGATTTGCATAGGGAAATATTTCACATGTGTACTCAGCAGGGCCGGATTTAGAGGGTGTGCAAAGGTGCACGTGCACCCTCCCCCCTTCGTTGTAAATATACACTATTTAAAATGAGAAGGAAAGAAAACAGAAGGCAGGAGAAGAGAAGGACATTTTTGTCCTCCATTCCACTTGCGACTCTCTTTAAAATAACCCCCCTCCCCTCCGATCTATGCATCAGCGTTGTCAGGGATAAATAATATTGTCACATGTCACTTTGAAGAGTTTCAGTATGATTGGTTACTTTGGTAGTTATTGGTGCACCCCCCTCCCTCAGACAATCCTGGATCCGGTCCTGGTACTCAGTAAGTCAAGCTCTATCTCCATGCTTAGTTTGGTCGTGCTTGGATGAGGTTTTTGGATCCCATACAATATATCCCGCCCTTATCATAGATTTTTTTTTTCAACAGTGCCCCTCTCCGTGTGTGTGCGTACGTCCAGAAAACAGGACTCTCAAAAGGACATACTTGATGGTCCATCATCAATTATGATCAGGATGGAAAAAGGTCAAAAGCTAGAAATCGAGTTTGTTGACTGACAGACTATTGAAACCGGAAGTGGTAAAAAAAAATCAATCATTTCTTGATTTTACGTTGATCACCATAGAGCAAAGACGGTAATCGACAGCGGAGAAGCGTTTTCCTGCAATCGATTAAGCATTCCAAGAATACATTTTACCTCTACTCTTAAGAAACTTACTTAAAACCGGATGTGATAGAAATCCACTACAACTTCCGGTTTCAATACTGGTCTACATAGAATAATAATGATAAAAGCCAGCAAGAATGTTTTTTTTTTTAAATCAATTTAGCACCACTTCTGCTTTTAACGTTGATGGCAATACAACAAAAACGATAATAGATAGCGAGAAGCGAAATTCTATAATCAATTAAGCACCCAATAACACATCTTAGCTAACACTCTAACCTCTCTACTAAAACCGGAAGTTGTAGAAATCTACTACTAATTTCGGTTTCAATTTAGTTGAGAGAATATCACATCAAGCAAACCAAACTCTTTCACGTGGTATACATGTGACATCGTTACTTGTTTAAAAAGAAAAATCTAATTAAGAATTAAAAATACACAGACATTGTGTTTATTATTATTATTATTATTATTATTATTATTATTATTATTATTATTATTATTATTATTATTATTACCTTTCTGCGAGATTTTTGAGAAAAAAATAAGAAGTTGGATCGGGATTGATAAGGTGCACATGGTATTGATACAGTTTTAGCTTTACTAAAGAACGAAACCAAAAAAATATTCAAATTTGCAGTATTGCTTAATTAAGATTCCCGTAGCTCTTGTTGATAGATTTGTAGCCCATTCTTCTCTTAGTTCTAATTTAAGATCATAAATTAAGAAGTTAAGTTTCAAGAGTCTATGCTTCTTTAATATTTACTTTATCTGTTTCCTAGAGCATTTTTTTTTTTTTTTAGATGTGAAAATTTTTGAAAACTACAGTATATCATGTGCAGTGGCGACTCTTGAGGGAGTAACCGTTACAACTTTATCGCTACAAAAGTTGAGAGGAGAACTTATCTAATGTCCTATTTCCATGTAAGACATGAGGTACGTTTTCCTCCCTCAGCCTGTAGCGCGTTGGACGTGACTTCCCTAAAGAGCCGCTACTGTTCCATAACGATATCATTCCTTTTATGATAAGAGGTCATCAATTAAGACAGATTTCAAAAGTCTCTCTGTTTTTCGGAAACTCCCCCACAGAGTGTGAAATTTTAACTATTACCATACTGTATCTTTTATGATCCGCTTTATGTACAGACGGGAGAAATAATGTGTAGAGGCCTCTTGCTACTCAGAAAACAAAAAATCTCATTGCTTGCTGGAATACTCGGAAAAGGAAAGAATGAGAAGTTAGTTGTAAGTGCGTTTCATAAGTTTATCATTATTCACAAATTATGTCGTCAACAATTGCCTGTTTTGGTATTATAATAGGTAATTATTTTATTAAAATTTGACCAAAATGCCGCTAGACGAAGGATAAAGTTTATGCAAAATATTCGATAGTTAAGAAATGAGCGAAATAAATAAATAAGAAAAAGGAACACCTTTCACACTTCCATGCTAATATGAGTGAAATAAACAAAGAACAACCCCTCTTCAGCTGTCCCTGTTGATATTGCCCCTGTCACTGCCCTTTCCTAAACCCTAGAAACACCAAGGTATTTTACATACAGAAATGCCCAAGGTGGGTCCGTTGGACCCATACTTATCAATACATGATATTAACTTATTTTAAAGGATTTTGTTATAGAATATTAGTGCTTTACAATGTTTAGGTTAGATTAGGTTAGTTTCAGTTAGGTGATTTTAGTTTACACTAAAAAAAAGCTCGGTTAATGTATAAGGGTCCAATGGACCCACCTTGGGTTTTAATGTTACTATTTTGCACTCATAGCCTTGTATAAAAATCAAAAACAGATCTAACATTCAAAATCAGGCGAAAGAAGCAGAAAAGTGCAAATATAGTTGGTACAGGAAACCATGAAGGTAGACGAAATACAAAAAAAAAATCTAAACTCAAAAATGTAACCGATGGGGCCTGTTGGACCCACCTTGGTGTTTTTAGGGTTATATGTCATAGAGACTATCACCAATCAGCTCAGCGATCCCGACAGTTATAGATTCGTCACTAATATAGATCATTTTGAACATGTTATTTATCACACACAACACACCATGGCAACGGTGTCTCAATTTGAACCTGAACGGCGTCGACGGTATCACTATTTATCTCAGAGATCACGAAAAACTATGGTTTTAACACTAATATCTCGCGTCTCGGGCATTCATCCTCTCCTTTTATGTGAGCCCGCATAACAAATGTATAATGTTGATTGCATATGCACAAGGCGTTCCTAGAAATCTCCAGAAATGTGCATTCATTTAGAGCTCCACCAATGCCCCTGAGCCGAAAATAGGTAAAACGACTTCGTACGCATTAGATCTGGTGAAGATATATTTCTGCAAAATCTAGTGACTCTAGGTGACTCCTTTGTACGCGAAAATTTGATGACAAACACACACAATTTTCTAGCATACGCGGAGTTAGGAATTGTCTCATAGGGAGCTGCCCTTTTGGTCGGTCTCGAACTTGTGAAATACTTCGTAGACAGTATTAGTAGGTGGCTATCATATGGACGGCATTTTTATTTTCTTGTCAAAAATTTGGGTGGCAATGTCCCTCCATGTCTCCCATAGCTCCGCCCATTTCTAATATTTTATTCCACCAGCAGAAAGAAGAAAAAAATATGTAGATATGTGTTTCTTTTGAACTGTTGGATATGGCATATAGGTCTTTTTGATTTATAGTATATGAATCTGTCATTCACTTGCATGAACTCAATATGGAGATCGAAGAGAAAGATGGTGTAAAAATTAGTTCGCGATAACACGGTTTAGACATTTTCTAGTAGCCTCTAAGAAAGTGTGGTTCCAAAGCGCGGGAAGATGAATTTTCAAGAATCATGATTTCAATTAGAACAATACAAAACAAAAACGGAAAATGCGTCCTTTTTATAGAGTAATAAGTTGCCAAAAGACTAGGAAAGTAAATATTTAAGGCTCTTACTCAACAGTCATGAACTGAAAAAAAAAAAGAGCTAAGAAGAAAAACAATAGTGCCTTTCATTATTTACATATCCATGCTTCTTCACAGTTGTGCGACATTTTCACAAGTAATTTTAAATTCTGAGACAAAGTGTAAAGATTTTCAACCGAGATACCAACCCCTCGAAAATTTTCATTTTTAAAAAATCACCCTGTACATTTTCCCTTCTAGTAGCATGGTATGCAGCACGGAGTATCGCTGTTTCTTTCAAAGAAGTGTTCTGTGTTTTCTCTTTATTCCTTTCACTTCATGCTATCGAACATGGCCCTCGTAACTGCGGTTTTAGTTCTTCACATCAACTCAACTATTTCTAACGCAGAGAATTGAGTCATAATTGTGGTTTATTTATATTTCTTGCTGTTAGTGCAAATATGAAGTTTAATCCATGTTTCTGGTTAATCCATATTTTTAAATGTTAATATTTTTAGTTATAATGCTTTGAATTATCACCAGTTGCGACCCTTGAGGATGCCACGTCGATAATACATACATACATATATATATATATATATATATATATATATATATATATATATATATATATATATATATATATATATATATATATATATTGCTAAGGGAAGAAATGCGAAAATTAGAATATTAAGCAAGTTTTCTTCCTTTAGATTGTAGCGATAATTAGTGGCAGCGGATCAAGTCCGCGGACGGGGGTGCCTAGGCCCCCTATTTTTTTTTTTTTTGGGTGATAGAAATAATTTAAGCTATTATTTATATATTTTTCAAAGTTTATAGTAAACTCATGATATACCTATCATAGCTTGGGTTCTGGTTGACCCACCTCAGTTTTCACCTTCTAGATCCGCCTATGGCGATAATATTTACCGAAGTAATTTCGCTCAACAGTCATAATTGTCACTAAACTAATTAATTGAACCATTACTAATGGCTTCTCTTATTAAACATGTACCCCTGTATGGAAACTACCTCTCACTATCTCTCAAAACTTCAAATACCCTGAAGTTTGCCGCCCTTGGGCCGATGTTTAGATACTTAGATTTAAGTTTATTGTTTCTTTCAGCAGCGAGGCTATGTGAGATGTGGACCTACAGTTTAACGTGGGATTCGAAGCACATGAGCTGCTGCCGGGAATCGAACCCGGATCTCCCACGCCAAAGAATGTACACTATCCGTGGCCGTACTCAGTACCTGCTTATGAGTACGAGCTTGTTTTAATGTATTCTGAAACTAATACTCAATTAAATATTGACAAGAGGAAATTAGATAAAACTTTCAGGTACTTACCAGTAAATGTTTTGACGTTCCTGAAGGGTGTTGGGTCCATAAGACTGTCTTCTTCCAAATCATCTGACACACGAGATGCCGAACGTGCTCGACCCATAATTCGTCGTTTCCTTGTTTTCCGTCCACCCGTAATACTTCCACCTTCAGAGTGTCTTTGATCATCACTTCGTACATCTATTTTCCTTCTTGCACCTTCTGGTTTTTTCCTTGCGCCTTCTGAAATCGCCGCTACAACATCACTACTTACAACGTTCGTAATTTCCGGACGTCCGGTGGACAACGAAGAGCATGATGTCTCGGAATCAGCTGCACCTTCGGATGTGTGTGATGTAGACGAGGATCGACTAGCGATATCCGAGGAAGACGAAGTTGATCCGATAGTGCCTGTCTCGGATTCGAAGTGGAGACTTCCAGTGGGACTGTTGGACAAAGTATCACTGACATTGTTTAAACTGTCAACACTGATACAACCAGGGTCACCCACGTCTGTTTTGCCGTGCATTGCGCAAAAGAAACACTTTTTATTATTGTTATTTGTATAATTAAGTTTCCTTAGCACTGCACTTTGCCCATCCCAGATTTCACTATTATAAAAGCCAACCCCTTCACACACTACACTGTCCACACATTCTTCAACAGAACTTAAACAGAGACAACGGTTGCTTCCGGAATTGTTATTGTTGACAATTGTATCAACCTTTTGTCCATATCGGCTGATTCTTGATGGGGATGCCCGTGGTGGATTCCTGGTCGAGCGCGTAAGACGAACTGGTGCGGGCGAACCTAACAGTCTCAAGCGCGAGACATCACCAGCCAATGATGTGGCCTCAATTCCTGGCGAAGGAGAACTTGGTCTTCTCGAAGAGGTACCACTGCTTTCTTGTTTCCAGCTTTTGCCACGGCGAGGCGCTGCCGTTACAGGACCACGTGACATTTTTTTTTCTTCCTGCAAAAACGTCTTCACGGTTCTACACACCTTTCGAGAAAAAAAAAAGAAAAAAAATAATAATTAACAATTAGGTCAGTCTTTAAGAAAAACATAAAAATGCATATTCTTTTTGTTTCTAGAAGTAGTAATTATAATTCATACATTTCACGGAGACTTCGCACTTGTCATCACTCGCCCTACTTCCTTGGCATTTAACTTACATCACAATTTGCACGATATTATTATTATTATTATTATTATTATTATTATTATTATTATTATTATTAGTAGTAGTAGTAGTAGTAGTAGTAGTAGTAGTAGTAGTAGTAGTAGTAGTAATAGTAGTAGTAATAGCAGTAGTAGTAGTAGTAGTAATAGTAGTATATATTAACGATGTTGACTACTTGCGCCATTTTGTTTTTCAGTCCATTGATTTATATTAGGAATTATTTTTCTGTCAGGGGTACATTTAGGAGCTCGGTGACCCCTAGACAATTTTGCCTTCTGCGCCCCACTCCCCAAAAATAGCTCCATTACTTCCTCTTTCCTCCTTCTCTATCCCTTTGTCCTTAAATTAAAAATAAAACTTAACTAAGTGAACCTTAATTATCGAATCAACAATTTATTTACAGGTAAATACTGCTTACTAGATGTTATAAGCTACAAGTACGGTCCAGAAAATATCAAACAGGAAAAATGTTGTAAATTATTTTTAGATTTTTCATGCTAGAGTTAACCATGTTAGAATAGTAAAAAAAAAAAAAAAATAAAAAAAAAGTTTAGTTAATCAAATAATATATACCTTGTATACATCATAAAATTCTTTCACTTCGTTTCCACTTTCAGGTTGTTTGCTCTTTTCGACGTTGATTGGTTTTAGAAAACTTATCTAATACTCATGGAAAGTTGAATTAGTCCTGGACATTTAGGTTTTAACTGGAAATTTTATAATAACAACTGAAAATTAGTGGAAATTTTCAGAATGTTGTACAAAACAGCATACTTAAAGACCCCCAAAAAATCCCGTTTGGGGATACCGAGATGTGACATCAAGATGGCCGCCAATAGAATTTTTATCTCTTAAACTTTAAAGCGTAGCATCTTGTAGATATTTGAAGATAGAAACTTCATTCTCGTTTCATTTGACAGAGAATACATTAGACTGTCATACACTATCACCTTCTTCAAATATGGCTCCTTAAACTGAAACAAATGTGTATTCTCAATTTATGTTTTACGACTCAACTGTGCATAACTTTGAAACGAATTAATGTCTGGAAAATGTCTTGAAATGATCGTTATTTGCCGTTTCAAGAGTTTTGTAATGAGCACAAAACTATTGTTGTATCTCTAAAGCTAACAAAGCTAACAAATTTTAGATCGACTTTCTTTTTTTTAAAAAAATAGCACGTCACAATTACTTACGACACTGTGAATGGAGTAAACAATACTTGTATTGCCAGTAACAGCTACCATACAATATTCGGGATAGAGCTTCCTCGTGGCTACGCGGTTAGCGTACACGCCTTTGGCGTGGGACACCCGGGCTCAATTCCCGGCGGGAGCTCATATGGTTCGGATTCCACGTTAATCAGTAGGTCCAGGTGTCATATAGCCTCGCTGCTGAAAGGGACGCTAAACTAAAATCAACTCAGCTCAATATTCGGGATAATTTCTACATTTTGACCACAAATAAATTTGAAACATTTAGCTTAGGAAATCTCCTCAAGAGTTAAATCTATACCATTATCTTTCAGAACACTAATTTTTCAATACTGAAATATTTGTCTATTTAATAATTCAGTTAAATTGACTATAGTAAACTATTTGATTCACATTGTGTTTTCTTAAAACAGCAGGTTTAGATTGTATTGTTTATTTGATTATGAAGTATTAATTGAAACAAGTTAACCTTTAGCCATGAAAATTATCTCAAGAAAACACTAATTATGAAATGAAATTAAATTAAATTAATGTAAGAAGCAACGTCTTTATGCAAATATAACTGGTTTCACTGTTACAGTTCAGACATGCTTGTGAAAATTGTTCACATATTATTGTCATCGAGGATAATGATACGGAGGAGTTTGAAGAGTTAGCAGGGATAAGGAATGGTTAAAATTACAGTGGTGTAAGCAACATTTTCTTTGTTTTCTAGAAATTAACGCAGACGGTACTACAATAGATTAGGGAACAAAATAGCTGTTCCTTTTATCACTATAACTTCCACCGCCATGTGTTGGCAGTTGAATGAAACTCTGACTTCATGTTTTCTGTTATTATATTGACGTATCTAGACCTGGTTTCTGTGCCTAAGTCTTTGTTTTTGAAAACTAACTTACACCGTTGTAACTTTAACTCATCCATATGAGGAATATGCGCACTTTTCCATAGTCTAAACCAGTGCCTTATTTAGGGGGGTGGCTATCGGGCTCAATCCACTCCTCCCAAAATCATTTCATTATTATTTTTTCGCATTATACGTACAACACAAATGCTTCTTACTGGCTCTCAAGCCCCTATGCCGAAACAAGTTCCTAAATACTCCACTGATCATGAGCAACACAATAACTTCACAAAGTCAAGCCACTCCTTTGGCACTCATAATTTCGATCCAAACCGACATACTATCACAAGAAATCATATGTAAGTTATTTTTAAGTGTGCGATCATTTTCACTCGTCATAGGCTAGAGATGACCATCTATCAGTATCTATTCCAATCCGTTGGTGATAAATGCATACCGTTTCACTGTTGAGCCCGGTGAAATACTCGGTGATGTTCATTTCCTTTAGCTGATTTTTGTGGAAGTGAAGATAAATCAAATGTGTTACTACAGTTCTCATATATTGACGAAGAATCGATTCGTCGAAGTCACCATAGACATCAAATCACATAAATCGAGAAGAAAGAAAGCTCCCCAAGCATTTTCATTTATTATTTTTTTCCTAAGTTGTGTCTGATTTATTAAATACAATTATGTGTTTTCTTAAAAGAAAGTTCCTCGAAATTTTTTGAAAGCTACCATTTTTCCTTTTCTAAACGAGGAAGAAGTTGTATCACATCCATTTGCGGCATGGAAGAAACGAATATTAGAAATAATTTGTCTGAGGCCTACTTGAAGTTCTTAATGCCGTAAATTTTCTGAGAATCGTCTTTTTTTTTCTTTTTTAGATTAGCATCCAAACTTAGGGGCGTCTACATCAACATGCGAAGCCAAGAGGATTAACAAATTAGTACCCTCTCCTACAAGAACTGACAATACTCCTGTTCTTACAACAGTTACTGATGTTGAAACACTTAAAAGTATGTTCCTGCGGAAACTAGAAGTATGTTAACAACCGCTTATTGAAGATGATTATTTAAAAATTATCTAAATCTTCTTATGTTGAAGATGTTCTCCAAAAACAGTACTAGGGATATAATCGATGTTTGAGATAATCGATTATTACCTTTGTCGTTAGGGATGCATTCGAGTCGAGTCGAGTCGAGATTTAAGCCTGTCTCGACTCGTCTCGAGAAAATGTTGTCTCGACTCGTGTCTCGACTCGAAAATATGTTTCTGTCTCGACTCGTGTCTCGACTCGACAGTCTCTGTCTCGACTCGACTCGAATTCGAGTCGAGACGTCTCGAAATTCGAGTCGAGACAAAATGTACGAGTTAAAATATACGCACACATCAGCCAGACCATCATGACTACCTACCTAATTGTCAGTATGTCGACTTTTGGCATGGATAAAAACGGCGACACGTCTTGGCATACACGCAATGATCCTTGATAGGTCGCTGGAGAGAGCTGGCACCACATGTGCTCACTCAGGTCACCTAATTCCCGTAAATTCCGGGAAGGGGGGCGATGTGTTCTGACGTCACGTTCAATCACATCCCACAAGGGACATCACTCAAATGTCCGGCTCCAATTTCAATGAAACTTTTTTTGCTGATAGAAGGCATGTATGCATCATTACTTGTGATGACAAATTTTTGCCATGGTGCATGTTTTCTATTTTTTTAAAATTACTTTTAAGGGTTGTGATGTGGTTATTAGAGATTACTACAGAAGTCCCTTACTACCCTTTGTAAACGGAGCGTTAATGAAGAAAAGTGAAGAAAAACCATGTGGATACATGTAAGTCCTGGGGGGAAGTCGTATGGTAGATATGACCTTGATGGCAGCCATCTTGAAATCCGCCTTTTTGAATTAAGGTCAAGTTTTCAAAATGGGAATAGGGTAATATGATACATAATTTCGGGCTAGAATTTAATTAGAAAAATAATGGCGAGGTTAGTTTTAAGATACACCCATTTGGGGGAAAGTTACAGGCATATTAATTGTTTTTACTTACTGTGTGCGTAAGTCCCTTCTTACTTTCGTCTCAAGACCTGTAAATCGATCGCAACGGCAGAGCCCGGTTTCGCACTAGTGTTTAGAAATCTTTAAACTCACTTGAGGCAATATTTGTGGATTATTGTATTGTATTCTGCCTTTAATTAAATTTGAACCCACTTCATGATCTTGTGTAAAGTATCACTAAAAGGGAATTTCTGTTTTTATGGAGAACGTAAGCATAGCAATTATAAAAGGTGAGTAAGGTGCGTATGTATTTATAAGAAAGTTTATTTTACGAGTCTTTTGTGGTTCCTCTAACCTATTCTTTAGTTGTTTTTTTTTTTTTTTTCAAAATACTCATATCTCATAAATAAAAGAGCTATTATAAAATCTCTTACCACTATTCTTTAATACTTATAAAATTTTATTTATTGTAAAAGCACTGGCGAGATATTTCTTATCGCCCACTAAAATAATGGTGGAGCTCCTTCGTGGCTAACGGTTAGCATACTTGGCTTTGGCGTGGGAAACCTGGGCTTGATTCCCGGTGGGAGTTCATGTGGTTCGGATTCCACGTTAATCAGTAGGCACACGTCACACATAGCCTCGCTGCTGAACGGGACGTTAAACTCAGAATCAATTCAACTCAAAATTATGGTTTTGACTTTATTATGATGTCATTAGTTTAAACGCCCAACTGCCCAGTAATTATAAACACTGACTACATTATAAAATTGTAATTTGTGACGACTAAAATATCAGAAACTAAAGATTATTCTTTGGGTTTTCGAACATTTTGAAAAACGTGAAAAACTGGTACTGCACCGATACAACACACCTTTTGGATTTGTCATTGTGTAAAGTGATACAAACTAAAGAAGAATTACAACTTTATGAAATTGTATTAGGACTTATTATTTAGAAATAAACACCAAATAAGTTTAACAGTTCATATCCGTATCAAATACCAAGTTTATGATGAATCAACTACACAAAGTAGGATCCTAAAACGCTCATTGCAATTTGTTCCATCCTTCAGTCGAACCAGGAACTGGAACGTAAAGAGTGACATTTTCTTTTTAAAGATACTTTGTCCAGCTAAGTATTGTGAAGGTTTATGTCAGTAGAAGGAATTGCATTCCATTATACAAGCGCAATTTCACAACTTTATGTACACATTACTAAATATCGAACACCCTTGTCCATATGATTAGCGTACGCGTCTTTGGTGCGGGAGACCTAGGTTCGATTTCCGATGGGAACTCTTGTGGTTCTGAACCCACGTTAATTTGTAAGTTCACGTCTCATATAGTTTTGATGCTGAAAGGGACACTAAACTCTAATCTAATACTAAATACAAATATTTAAAGAAAAATGATGACGCACCAAGATGACGTGAATTTGGCTATCAAATCCATTTTGTGTTTTCAGTTATTTTCTAGTAGTATTTTTTCTAGGCATCCTTTCAAAAGACAGTGATGCAAATTTCGTAACTGCGAAGTATAAACAGACCTCAGAGGAACTTACTTATAAGGTTATGCGGAGCTTTCAACACTACACCAAACAACGCTTTATGTATACTGCTAAACGTTAAACCTTTGAATCTCATAGTCGTACAAAGAGCATGCAATTATTGGCTAAAGAAAAATAATCAAGAAAAAATAAAAGAGTTAATTGGCAAGGAGGCCACAACCAAGAATGACATCGAGGTAGCCATTGAAAACATGTGGGATCAAGAATGGAGGACCTCGACTAAATCTAGGAGGTTATTCAATATAATACCAACAGTGGAGATGAGAAGAGAATTAAAATACCTTGACCCAGCATCAGGATTGATACACTTCCTCAGTGGACACGGACCCTACGAAACTTACCTACACAAGATCACAGTAAAAGACAACCCGTTCTGTGAATGCGGAGAACTAGGATCACCTGAACATCATGTTCTTTGGTGCCCAGTGTTGGAAGATGAGTTACAAGAAAGAGATAGTATAAGAACAAAAACGCTGGAACAGATAATCAGCAGCGAAAGGGATTGCAAAATATTAAGCAAAATCACACAAGCATACTCAGAAATGAGGAGAAAAAATTATTACAATGGAAACAAGTAGGAATCAAATATGGATAAAGTGAGATGGATGCGTGTTGGAGAAAGTGGACCCCTCCCCAGGACCGAAGGCACCTTCTGGAAGGCACCGGAATTCCGTGCTCCCCGGGGAAGAGTGGATGAGCCAGTGCATTCCCGGGCTAAACCTGGATCGGAACTCCGAATGCGCTGGATGCGTGTGTGTGAGTGTTTGTGTTCATACTAGGTGTTTCTTGTGTGTGCGCGTGTGTGCTACAGGAACTGTTACCCCGCTAGGGACTGGATGGCAGGAGTATCTCAGACTGGAAAGGTTAGCCGGTGTGCGGATCTCAGTTCGGATATAGGTGGTAGGACACAACGGACCAGGGCCTACACTAAGTGCTCTGAGTGGGCCCTGGACCTCAAACCTGTATCACTGAGATTACTCGACAAGGATACTCGACTGAGAACACTCCTCCATTGGACAAGCATAAACCACTAGGATCAGCTAAAACTAATGTAGCCATAGGGAAATCGTCTATGATTATAACTATATTGGAATGTGTTGAAATAGTGAGAAGAGTGAATATGTGCAAAAATGTATGTGATTGTAGCCAGTGGTAGTGCTTAGTGTTGTTATTCTAGTGTTAATCAGTGTTTACGGTGAAACTAGAAAAGACACACAGGGAAAAACCAAGTGAAAATTGATTAGTAAATTAGTGCATTTTCTAGTGAAACACAGGAGAGAAGCCCAAAACCATACAGGGATTAACCAAAAATCATACAGGGAGAAACCGAAGAAAGAAGAGGAGACCAAAACAAATAAATAATAAATAAATAACAAAATGAATAAATAATATATAATAACATAATTAATGGAAGAAGTATAAATATGGAGAACTAGTACACAAAAGAAGGAAATGAAATGGAAACTAAATAAAAATAACTAATATTGTAAATAAATAAATAAATGCGAAACAACAAATAAATAAAGAAAAAACTAAATATGCATAAACAATCTAAAAAAAAATTAAAAAATATTAATAAATAAAACCATAGAATATTTAAACACTAGCAAAAATAACAGTCATGTTAGGCTAGGCTTAATTAGGTAAGATAGTTTAGTAAATAATAAACATTAATAAATTTTGATAAACTATTAAGATAGGAATAGGAAACAATTAGGAACTAAGGTAGGCAGTTAAGGGACATGCAAATGAGCACTTAGGGAAATTATTGTTTTTTTTTTTGTTTGTTGTTTTCTTTTTTTGTGTGTGTGTGTTGTGTGCTGTGGTTGTTTTCCTTTTTCCCTTTTCCTTTTCCCTTTTCCAGAAATATAATGGATAATGAATAAAGAAAAGAAAAAAAATGGCAATGATGATAACCCGTTCCGGTTTAATTTTTCAGATACCGGATCTGAAAGACGGGCCTGAGCCAAAAAAAAAAAACTGCGAATTCCTGTTAGAAGCCATGAAATTATCCGATTAGATGCAAAATTTCCCGTCCACTAAAATAGATACCGTAAATTTACAATATCTAACAATAAATAATTTTGAAAGATATCGCTTTCGAGGGAAAAAATGAAGTGAAATCTTTGAGTTTTACGTCCCACGGTTATGGCGGTTAGGCTAAAGGAGAGGGGTGATGATGAGAAATTAGTGAAATCGTGGAATGAAGAAAGTGGGAGGAACGGAAGAACCCCGAGGAAACCCACGCACACAGTGTTTGTCCACCACAAAGTTCACTTGGTTTGAGCTGGGATCGAACCAGGGTCCCCAAGCACCAGAGGTGAACGATCTATCACTGAGCCACCGCGGCCCCGCTTTAGAGGGGCCATGACGTATAGTTGAACTCATTCTCGTAGCATGAAAGGCATTATTTATAATTGTGCATGATAGGATCACAAACAAAATTTAAAAATATTATGTGCACTTTCTTTTAACAAACATTATATTGTCTTTTATGGTGTGGAAGGGAATGTTATGTTCGAAAACAAAGTCCTTAACACGATTCTTGTTGCTACACACTGCATGTTCCTAGCCACAGAAAAGATGTAGCGATAGGTAGGCTATTTTTTAATTGCTTTACATTAGCTTGATGTTTCAAGTCTTTTGTGTGTTTCTGAAGTTCACTTTTACCACAAAAGAGCTCAATATTAACATGTCTTACATAGCTTTGGTTCGATTCTCAACACGGACTGCAACTACCCGTTAAATTGTGCATCCGAAAGGCACTCTTTGTTAAACCTCGCTTATCACCGCTCATCTTAATAATATATATATATATATATATATATATATATATATATATATATATATATATATATATATATATATATATACATATATATATATATATATATATATATATAACTTCACCGCGAAGCAAATGTTGCATTTCTCTCTTTTATCCTAACACAAAACAAAACTAACCACAGCTGTGACACGAAGGAGCTATTTCGAAAAGAAACAAGCTGTGCTTCATAGAGATGTGTACCAAATGATAGAAGTATAAAGTATTGTTTTCTTTCCTGTTTATTGATATCAGTTGGTGTTCTTAGTGAGTTTACTCATTAGTTTAGAAAGAGTATATATGGAATTTGGACATATGTTGTACGTATTCTCCTGAGAAATTGATGAGACCAGAAAAATTATAAGGGCAGATGGAATAGGTTTAAGCGCATCTACGTGACTTTATCAAATATTTATTCTCCATAATGGTACCACGCGGAAAACTTGATATAGGCCTACTTTTATCTTTGCCTCCCTCTGTTAGCTGTTTTGTATCATATATATATATATCGGATGGTTTTGATATTTCTTCTGATCATTAAAACAACAATGGTACCTGTGTGCGTGCAGAAATGCAAAAGCACAAGGTAACTTCCTATTTGATTTGGAAACAACAAACCCATTTCACGTATGCGAGAGAAATTGAGCACAGCGTGATCGGGTGTTTACTCACGGTCAGTTCGCAGCAGGAGTCCATGGTAAAAGATTTGGCTATCTCGAAAACACTCGCAAAACCTTACAAATACGAAAGACTGCGCTTCAAAGAAAGTTTAGACACAGATGTTTCAATTTTCTTTTAGCATCTTTCTTCAGCAAAATAGTCGGTTTATTGTATTCGAAAACGGGAAGGGATTTATATTTTATGTGGGGGGTAACGTTGTAAGTAGTATAAACAATACATACCGCTACTGAAGCACTTCCTTTAGCGGTATATCACTAGATCTGACCCTCATCCCACCTCAAGTTGTAAAGTAGAAATGGACAGAAGTATTCAACATGACTGCGCACTTGAGTTTCAGTTCACAATACTAAAACCAGTGAGCAAGTAAACAGTCTTTTGTAGGATCGTGTTTTACTTCTTGAATTTATTTTTGAACATTTCTGTGAATTCAACAACAGAACGCAGTAGAAATACGGACTAGTTTTTACTCCAACAATTACTTTCGCTCCAACCCAGGGATGCCGCATTTATGATTTCGTAATAGATTTAGTGATTTTACTATTGAACTAGTGATCTAGTACGTACTTTGGGTAAATAGGCACATTTTAGTGATTTTTTTGCATTTTTTTCTGATGCAGACAAATGAGAAGGAAATGGTTCTTAAAATAAAAGAAAGAAGTATATTGCAGTTCAAAACAAATGTAGAAACCTTAAATTATTTTTTCTTTTCCCTCTGACTGAATGAAACCTCTGCTGTGTAACGACCTTAGGTAAACAACGGCTATCTTTAGTCCGCTACCTCTTTTGTTAGCCGACATGAGATGGGTTACTTTTTTTTCCTGGAAGAAAGTGAAGAAATAATTATCCAGTACATTTACGTTTTGTCAGGCACACAGGCGCAGTCTGTACTTGTTTCCTAACGAATTTTAGCAACATAACATAAATGAAACATATGTACCAGAAAATAGAGGCAGTACAAACAGAAATTTTCATCTGTGACACATTTGATGAGAAATATAGTTAGATGTCACGTGCAAGCACTCTAAACATGTCCTATCCTGTAATTCTATTCGTATGTTTATGTAGGTGAGACTGAGAAATCAAGAAACAATAATAACTGGTTTTCTTCTAGGGGAAAAATCTAAATGTGAAGGGGTGTTACACTGGGACTTTAATTGCGTCCTTTGTACAAGATTAACAAGTAATAGCAATTTTTTAATTTATTTTAGTTCTTGGGGAGAGGAAGATGGAAGCGAACCCTCGTAAGGACCTCTGCAAGGAAACATGAATACTATCCGCCACTGTTTGTTACATTACACAAAATAGTTTTATATATATATATATTGAGTTTTAGTCAGGGTTTTCATTCTGCAGGAGGGGGGGATAGTAATACCTGACGAACATTTTCTATTATCAGAGTGTTGCAATGATAGCATTTCCTCCATTATAACTTGGCCAAGCTAGTTGCATTATATGTAAAAAAGTTAGCCTAAAAAGCTTAAATTTCTATGGCTGTTTTACTCTGTACCCATGTTTCTCATTTTCGGTCTACGGGACTCTGTGTCCGGAAATTTTCGATGGCTTCCAAGTCGGAAAATAAGTGTATCAAAGGCATATATATTATATTTATGGTTATATGAGGTATGGATCTACAGTTTAAAGTGGGATACCGGTAACAACTTCATGAGCTTCCACCGTAAATCGAACCAGAGTCTCCCGCGATCAAGGCGTATGTGTTAACCATACAGCCACAAGGAAATTCACATAAGCACACACACATATATATTGTTGAGTTGATTTTGACTTTACCGTCTCTTTCAGTAGCGAGGATATATGAAATGTAGACCTACTGATTAACGTGGAATCCAAACTACATGAGCTCGCGCCGGGAATTGAACCCGAGTCTTCCACGGCAAAGACGCATACACTAGCCGCGGAGTTCACACACACACACACACAGAATCAGAGTCCTCACACACCAAGGGTGAGAGCTGTGCCACTGAGTCACAGCAGCCACGGGGCTAGGTCAAGTCCACTTTACGTTCATAGTTTCTTAGTACATAAATGTTACGATTATGAAATAGATTTTCCTTAATGAGCTGCATAAAAACAAAAGCTTTCGAAATGCATTAAACAATTAGCTCGATTTGAGTGTGAACTTAAAATTATATCAGAGTATAAATACGGATACGCACCAAAGCTCGAAAACTTAATACACTATTTCTCCTATATAGTCAGCATGTATCAAGCAATCGTTCAGCTTTCATTTGAGAGGATGGAAATCGAAGGCCCCTGAACAACTATGTTACTAATGTGCGGAATGTATTTATCTTACAGTGAACTGCTTTGATGCCAAGTGGCCTAACTCCAAAATTGAAATTTTCCAGAGTGAAAGTTGAAGTTCAATATCTCATGAACAATCCATATTTCTTTTATGTTGGGAACCAAAACCATAACTACTGTATGTAGTTCATTGTTTTATAACTTAGTGTTTACAAAAATCCTTTTAAAAAATACCTATTCATAGAAGTGAATGGTACTTATCTGTACTAGTTCTTGTTATCCAAGCAGTCCATTTATTGTAATACTAGCCAGTGCTTAAAGTGAGCCGGTATGAGCCGGTTATGCATCCGAAAGTTAGAAAATCGGCCGGTATGGCATACCGGTAAAAATAACAGATTGTAAAAATAATTCTAATTTGCGTTTAGAAAAAAGACAGATTTTACACATAGAAATAAGTATGACGTTGACATTGAGTCAACAAATGTGTTTGCACTGTCAAAGATTTTGTTGCTGCTGCTTCCTAAGAAGTAACCGTTCCATATCACCCTATTCAATGGCAGAATTTGTACTCTTGAATTTTTCAACATTTGTGCGAGCAATTCCAAACACCCCCTTCAAAAAATTCCAACTACCGTATCGCCCGCCAAAAATGTTTAACATGGATCCACCCCTGGCACTGACTTTTTAAAAAAAAAATCAAAATTATTCTTTTCACGTTGTCTGGACTTTGTGTTTACAACTATAAGAAAATTAGTGTTGATCACGAGACGAGACGAGACCAGATGAAGCTTTTGAAAATAGAAATGAGATTGGAAAGAATCATTAAATAACTAGATACTAGAGACGAGACGAGTATTGAGTTATTCTTGAAAACGGCTCAACTGCTGACAGTACACAGTTGCATTGATGTTTTGACCAGCTGGTAGCAGTTCCCGATGCACGATGCCGTAAGCAGTCCACCAAACACACAGGAGTACCTTCTGGTGTAGTGATGGTTTCAGCTGTTTTGGAACCAGTTCATGGGATTTTAACCAATGATGGCGACGCCGTGGAGCTTCGTACAGGACTCACTTCTCATCACATGTCAACATCCTGTCCAGAAATGGATTCTTCCTCAGACGAGACAGCAAAGAAACACAGGTGTCTGCTCGCGTTGCCTTCTGGCCCAGATTCAAATCATGTGGGACCCATCGACCCAACCAGTAGTGCTTCCCAAGTTGATGGAGGTGCTGCCGAATGGTTTCTCTACTCACACTGAATTATAATCCCAGTTCCTCACATGTCTGGCCACTATTTGCCTCAATTGCTACTAGGGACTCTAGAAATAATATTTATTCTTATGGCTTTGAGGTTTATTAATATTGTCCCCTTCATTAATTTGTCATGTATGAAGCCGGCCCAGGGGCGTAACTAACGACCCCACAGACCTTCCTGTGAGGGAGGGCCCGCAGGTCCGGGGGCCCATAAAGGATAAGAGAAAGATGAAAAGAGGGGGCCCAAGAATTAGAAAAACAACTTTTTCTAGGGGAGCCTATATACGCTTCCTCCCCCAGAAAAAATCTAAGTTACAGCGCTGGGAAGACCCATGTTCACTGTGTCGTTACGCAAGTTCACGGTGTAACTGAACTTCCACAACCACGTAGAATGTTGGATATACACGCACCAACAGCTGACCTTCGCCTTATCTCCATTCTCATTCAACTCACGGTGTGAGGGCCAATCGAAAGTAAACGTACTATCCATGTTCTTCCAAATTTAGATCACCGACATGCTCAAACAAAATCTTAGAAAAACAGAATCATTTTATAAATATTTATTTCTGTTAGGCTGATGATAGTGGGGAGTAAAACATTTACTATATTAGTTCTCTCTTTTTCTCAATTTCAATGTCTCTCTTTTATATATATATATATATATATATATATATATATATATATATATATATATATATATATATATATATATATATATATATTCTTCACATAAAAAAATTGTATGTACAAAAATGTCAGGAGTAGGGATGGTATTTAGGGTTCTGTCTAAATTACTGCTCTAAGTAGTCATATTTGTTCCATACCATCACCTCATCTGATGTCACTTTAAGCACTGATACTAGCTTAATATACCCATTCTTCGCATGGGGGCTGTATTTGGAAGTCAACACCTGCGGAAGTATCACCATTCATTTCAGTGACCGCGAAAACTATGGATTTGTCACTAGTATCAATCAATATGGGCTATTTATACATGTCTCGGTATTCCTCACCCGCTGACACCCGGCCCACATACAGTAGCAGCTGAATTTGCAAATCATCGCTGATGGAAATCCATTGATCTCAGCGACCGTGAAAACTATGGATTTGACACTAATGTCGATCAATTTGGATTACTTTTACTACGTGTCTCGCTAAACGCCTCCCTGAGACCCCCTGGTTCCAATTTTGACAAAAACGCTTCGCCTTAGACTGGAACCTGGACCAAGGTATCCGTGACCAAAATTTGGTAACTCTCGGTCAACTTGTCTGGTCCCCAGGTCGGTCCCAGTAAACGTCCCCCCGAGACCCCCCTGGTTCAAAATTAAAAAAAAAAAACGCTTCGTCTTGATCTGGGGCCTGGACTAAGGTACCCGTGACCAAATTTTGGGAACTCTCAGTCCACTCGTCTGGTCCCCAGGTCGCACAGACAGACAGACAAACACACAAACAAACTCTTTATTTTATTTATATTAGATAAGATATACTATGTAAAATAGTCTCGTATCATAATATGTGATGTACAACAAATGTTACATTATATATTATCCGTAGCTCGTGATATGCTGCAACATAATAAAGCCTCAGAATAGTTGGGCAAGCGAATAATTCAGAAGTTACGTATCCCTATTGCGTTCATGGGAACGAAAACACAATAATTATAACTATGCTAAATTACTATAGACTACCAACTGCTCATTCAGAGAATTTATGAAGTTCACTTTATCGCAATAGTTTTATACAAACTAGATTTAGACTACGGATAATAGTTTTATACAAACTAGATAATCAATTATTATTATTATTATCATTATATTTGCAGTACAACCAAATACAACGACATTAACTATTAGTTCTAATTAACTGAATTGAGCTGAAAATTAAATCTTGATCTTTAAAGATTAACTATTAATTTTGAGTTCTGTACCTTTCTGAAGGAATAAAAGCTGGAATTGGTTTCAAGGCTGTTTCTGAGTGAATACTTTCTTCAAAATAATATTAAAAATTATAGAAATATTTTCGAGACATTCGAGTCGAGTCGAGATTTTTAAGAGCCGTCTCGACTCGACTCGTGTCTCGACTCGAAAATTCGAGTCGAGAAATACGTTTGTCTCGACTCGAATCTCGACTCGAATTCGAGTCGAGTCGAGTCGAGATTCGAGACATGTCTCGACTCGAGCGCATCCCTATTTGTCGTTGATTTCTTGCTCGTTTGCCCCTCATTCTTGGACTTAAGAAACCACCAAAAACTAGGGTATACATTACCCGCAATGTTGCTGAATATATTTTACATGTTCAAGAAATATCTAATGACAGTTAGCCGGGCGCGCTCATCTCATACAACATAATAGGAAACCTATGTTGGCTTTACTAAATATATGAGAGATCTGACGGTAATATCTTCTCGTAAGGAGCAATTTCCTCCAAAACGACCAACAATGTCGATCCCTTGCCTTTGCACATCAAAAGTCCATCGAAAAGGGCAGGTAATCTTTCGGTTAATTCATACTTCAAGTATTCGATCAGTTTCTCCTTGTTTCGTACAACACACAGGATACGGTGAAAAAGTTGATTTGAGAACGTCAATAGCTCTTTCTTTAAATTTTATATTTCCGACTATGCTTTCAAATTGATAAAACCTTTTCCCTTGGCATAAGATAGACGGCACTGAAGCATTGATTCGTAATTGATTTGTTCGCAACAAAAAGTATTCTACACCTTGATATTGGGCTTTATCATAGTTCACACTGCCCGTAGCAAAGAACATCAAAAGAGTTGAAAAATATTGTGCCCGGAACATCCCGAAGGTTCTTATTGTTCACGGCTTTCCGAGATTTTTTCAGTTTAACATGTTGTTCGGACGTTGTAATGCAAATACTGCTGCAGCTTTCGTCAGTGTCTATAATATGTGCTAATGCAGGTATTGCACACACCCAGAGCAAATACATTTTCGGTAATTTCTCGTCCGTGTGTTAATCCACAGGCAACCTTCATTGTACACATTAACACTTGCTTGATTGGCATGTTCATTCATGTTTCTGACCAAACTTTTTGGGTTCATCTAATTGTAAAATAAATACAGTATATGATTACAAAGTTTGTCAAATTCTTCAGGAGTCATGATTGTTTTTAGTTTCGATATTTATTGCAAGTAAATGTGAACGAACTTGGCATAATTGTAGTGGTTTCCAGCATGCAAAAAAGGGGTCAACACGACGTTATAAATGTAAGAATCTAATCACCTGAACGTTCTGCTCTAATGAAGACACACATAATGCTAACTATTTCGAAGTATTGCGTACATATTTATAGTTTGCCGGTTCAATTTGAGAAGATTTATATTGGGTAAGTTTCGTGTAGCACATTTTGAACGTCCAGTAGACATTGAGATGTGCTTATATTTTCCAGTGATAGTGCACTTCGAACTACATTTGAGTGTGTACTTTTCAGTTTATGAGTAAGATCATCTTCGTTCATAATTCAGTAAAAGATTTGCAAGCAAAATCTGTGTTAGAAAATGTGCACTGATAGCACGTGCATAGTAGTCCAGTCATCTTACGGACTATCGTGTTCTTTACGTAGATGGTTCCCACTTCTCTTCCAGATTACTATCTGTTATAATGGTTTCAATAGTACTGAGAATTAGAATAAAGTCACGAGAGCGTACAATTATGAACGGGAGAAAGCTGTCTTCTTCTGTAGCTAGAACTACATCTACGTTTTTAGCGTACAGCAACTGACCGAAAATCGTAACTCAGAAATGTTTATTTTATTTTGTTCATTGCTCTGCTGCGTTCACGAAGGAAGTAAAATTATACCTAGATTTCTTGGAACAAGATTCACAAAAGGTAGAAGCAAAATGGCTGATGTGTCGTATTCCGTCGGGTTACTTTACTCATAACGTCCAAATATCCATTCCAACCAGGGCTTGATCTTTCTTTTAACGTGTGTCCTAACATCCAGGATAGATTAACCAGTCAAGTATCGTTTCTTTGTGATAGATCTGAACTGATATCTTCTTCCTGAAAAATTTGGAGTTTGCAGACGAAATAGGCGTATTGAATTTCAGATCACAACTGGTTGATGATTTAAATTGTTGCGCCATGTACTGAACAAATAGTACAAATACAGCATCACAATAAATTATGGTACGCGATCACTACTAGCTCAACATAAACTTGACTTGCTCCGGAGCTACTTTGTGGCTAAGCTGTTAGAGACCTTTGGCGTGAGAGACCCGGGTTCGATTCCCGGCGGGAGCTCATGTGGTTCGGATTCCACGTTAATCAGTACGTCCCGTCTCATATAGCCTCGCTGCTGAAAGGAACATTAAACACAAACTCAAACTCAACTTGACTAGCTCCGTTAGTTTTAGAAATACAACAATGGTTTTGGACTCGCTGGAAAACTCTTGAAAACGACGATAACTTTAGGACAATTTCCCGTATATTAATTTGTTCCAAAATTATGTATAGTTAAATCTTAAAACACACATTGAGATTACACATTCGTTTCAATTTAAGACGCCATATTTGAAGATGGGATAGTGTAACTTATAGTAAGTGGTCATTAAAAATAACAGAGATTACACATTCGTTTCACTTTACGGCGCCATATTTGAAGATGGTGATAGTGTAACTTATGGTAAGTTGTCATTAAAAATAACTACGTCGAATATATTCTCTGTCAAATGAAGCAAGGAGGAAATTTCTATCTTGAAACATCGAGAAGACGCGACGTTTAAAAATTTAAAGGATAAATTTTGTCAGTGGTCATTTAACTATATCACATCCCGGTATACCCAAGCGGGATTTTTCTTTTTAAGTATGATGTTTAAGGCAACATTCTGAGTATCTCTACCAATTTTCAGCTTGTTATTATAATATTCCGGAATGATTTTTTTTTTTTTTTTGGCTAATTGTGCTGGTCTAATTGTAGATATCAGATGGCATCCGATTGCGGGAATACCCAAGATGTTCAATTTGACAACTTTATGGAGTTTCTCTGCTACTTAATAATAATAATAATAATAATAATAATAATAATAATCTTTCAGTTTAATGCCCCACAATTACATCCATTAGGCTGATGGAGACAGATGATTAAGGCAAGTGAATGGTGATGGAATAATTGATGGAATTATAATGTACCAGGAAACGGGAGTGCCCTGAGAAAACTCACGAACACGATGTTGTCCACCACAAATTTACTTGGGCGGGTATCAAACCAGGGACCCCGCGCATCAGAGGTAAGCGCTCAACCATTGTATGTGTGTGTGTGTCTGCTCTTATTCTCAGTAAATGCGCTTTCCAACGAATAGGAATCATTAACAAAGCTATCGTAGAACAGACAAAGACATTCATAACCGCGGAGACACAAAAACGCAAACACACACACACACACACATAAAAAATAAGTTCTTCCTTTACGTTGCCTTCATGAACTTCAAAAACAAACATATTAAAATATTGGACTACGAAAAAATGAAATGAATGAAGAACTACGAACAAAACTTGTTCAATTAATCGAACAGGAACAGAACAAAGCTCCTTTATCTACTGAATTCAGAGCATTCGTCACCGATAGGGAAGGTCAATTCCGGAATCCAGAAACTAAAATCGGAAAAATCCAGAATTCGAAAAAAATCCGGAACTCGGAAAAATTCAGGAATTCGGAAAATTCGGATGTCGGAAAAAATCCGGAATTCGGAAAAATACGGAATTTAGAAGATTCCGGTTTTTAAAAAATCTGGAATTTTCTAAATTTCGCATTTTTTCCGAATTCCGTATTTTTTCTGAATTCCGGAATTTTTCCGAAATCCGGAAAGTGAAATCTCCGATTCCGGAAATGTTTAGCCATCCCTAGTCGCGGAATTTAACCTGTTATCAAATATTGAAGGTCATAATAGTACCGTAACTTATTTATTTTGTAATAACTTATGTATGTTATTACAAAATAAATACAAACATTATTTAAAAAGTAGTTAACAAGGAACAAAGACAGCATGATAAGTCATCAATTACAGTTCAGTTCATTTCTCTAGTTGCTGCCTTAACCTAAATTTTTGGGTAATTCAAATTCTGGTCACACTATAATTTCTACGAATGGCAACACTAAAAATTCTATTGATTTGTGTTTTCGGGTGTAAGTTACCTTTCATTATCTCTTTTCACTTACGAAAAACGAGCAAAAGAGAAAAATTGTTAGCTTTTGAAAAATATTTACTAGTCTGCCCCCTTAAGAAACGTTATTATCACAATCTGATTAAATACATAAATAAATTACAATTAAAGATTTTAATAAGAGATTGTTTTGAATACTAAGTGTTAATTAATGTTATTTATATTCATGTAGTGGATATTAGTCTTATCTGATATGAACTGAGAAATGAATTGAATGATAGAGACACGGAAATTTCAATCAAACACTTCTTTTGTGAATATAATGCAATTTCAGTGAATTTGATAACGAAAAAGTGCATTAACTTTTCTATGGTAATTTCACCTTCTTGTTAAAATAAGTTCATACTTTTATTCTTTAAAAAAAGAAAACTACATTCATAACGGCAATATTCTGTTATTTGACACATAGGTGTAAGATCTTGTAAAAAGGGTACGTAATGGTATCCAGTTATCTTTTCTGAATAGTCTATTGCATAAGCATTTCATTATTTCAACTTCTTCTTCTTCTTCTTCTTCTTCTTCTTCTTCTTCTTCTTCTTATTATTATTATTATTATTATTATTATTATTATTATTATTATTATTATTATTATTATTATTATTATTATTATTACAATATTATTGAAGTGAGCGTAGCCACTCTTTTACCATTAGATTCGATTGGCATTTGTTGTGTGCCTTCCCATCTGCTCTATGAAACTCTCCTAAAACTTATCGAATATTAATGAAACTTAATATATGCCTTCAACTTGAAGGAATAATCCTACTGTTTGCATTTAATTAAGAACAGTTGGTAAAATGTATCCCTTGTTGTGTTTGAACATATATATAATCCAATATAAATCACTTAAAATTTTTCCGATTACGACAAAACCTAGTGTATAGTTTCTCTATGGTATTATGAATATCCTCATAGCTTAGGGTTAGAGTTTGCCAAGAATGAACGAGTGAATTTAGCCCCACCTTCAATTTAAAAAATATGTTCCACTATAATTATCATTTTTTAAAAAAAATCTATTTTTGTATAATATATATTTACTTTGAGGTTCCTAATTACCACCCCTGCACGGAGTTAAAATCAGTTAATAATAAATAATAGTCAGTGAGTCAATTCTCCCTTCCCCGATTTCTTGTAGAGTCGACGATAAATTCTGTAAAATTCATTCGGTTTTGATACAAGATTGTGTTTATCTCCTTTGACAATTTTTCGTAAGCCTTGGAAAATGAAATCTTTAAGTTTTACGTCCCACGGGTATGGCGGCTAGGCTAAAGGAGTCGGTGGTGATGAGAAAATGAATGAAATGATGGAATGAAGAAAGTGGGAGGAAACAGGAGAACCCCCTAGAAAACCCACGCACATGGTGTTTGTCCATCACAAAGCTCACTTGGCACGAGCTGGAATCGAACCAAGGACCTCATGCACCAGAAACAGTAACCCTCCTCAGAGTTTGAGATTAAACTCAGTCAAGAATGGACGGTAAATTCCACTCTCATGTGGGATTGATTACTTCAAACCCCTTTTAAAAGAAAATATGTTCCACTATAATTTTCATGTTTAAACCTGTTAAGAATGCTCCAATAGCATTGCTAGAACGAACTTAAAAAGAATGCAGAGGTGGAGCGGGAAGGATAACTGTAATTGTTCCTATATATAAAAGTAAATCTTTTTATCCGCGCCTTTTGTTTCGCAAAAAATCGCAAAATATCATCTCTCTATGGCTTGCAGCTCCTTAAAGCTCCCGAAATTCGAACTTTTTGGGCCAATATCTAGGGAACGGTGGCCAGTTGGCCAGTAGTCAATTGACCAGTGGCCACTGGTTACAAAGTGTTCATCATCCTCTTAGATATTGATCAACACCAATATGATCTCTCTATAATTTACGATTCCCGAGATATGGCTCCGTAAATCTCCCGAAATTGGAACTATTTTTTTGGCCAATATGTTGAGAATGGTAAGTTATTGAGAGATAATGTTGACGTTGATCAATTAGGATTGCCAACTGGCCGGTTTTTCACCGGCCTGGCCGGAAATATTGCTGTTATTTTGATTAAAGCCTGTGACCGGTACAAACTTCTTCCTAACCCCTTGATGACCGCTTCTTTTCTTCTTTTTTTTTTTTCAAATTTGTATTTAGTTCGAAACAGTTTCACTAGTTCGGAGTATAGATTTAAAAAGTAACTTTCATACTGTAAATCCAAAACTGTCACCTTTCAGCATCTATCAACGATTAATATATTTTGTTCATCTGTCTAGATCATTTTAAAGATGACAGGGATTGTATCAGGAAAAATTTGAAATGTACTTGTAAGGAATTTTATACGTTTATTTAGAGTGAAAAATAACTTCTTAAAGAAATTTCCTGTAGTTGAAGTATAAGTTTAAAGAATGAATTTCATTTTTCAAATCCATAATTGTCACGTAAATATAAATACACTTTTGTTCATCCGTTTCGATAGTTTTAAAGAAGTGGCAGTTACTAATAAAGTGATCAATGCCGATTTCAATTACTCATTTACAGCTGTATTAAACGTATTAGTGAATGTACTAACGTATGAATATGAGGATATGTAAAATACATGTGCTAATTCACTTTTGTTCACGATAGTACATTCCTTTCCTATGGATGGGTCCGAACAGAGTTACTTCACACTTAGATCTATATCATAGCAGACCCGCAACCAGAGGGGGGCTTGGGGGGCCTGCCCCCCAAACAAAACTTTTCTGGCCTCTCCAGATCTTAACACAAAATGCAATTATTGATACAAAAAACACAGAATTTTTAATGACTTGGCCCCCCTAACATATTCATGGCCCCCCCCAAACCTCTGTGGCTGGTTGCGAGCCTGTATCATAGGAAATTTTGAGAGGGTGTCGGTTTTTTTTTATCAATACCTAAGAGGATGGTAAATATTTTGGTACCGATATTAACTGGTGGCCACCGGTCACTATTTGGTATCAAAATGTTCACCATCCTGTTAGCTATTGATCAACACCAATATCATCTCTCTATAACTTATGGTTCCCGAGATATGGCTCCTTAAATCTCCGGATATCGGCCATTTTTGCCCAATATCTCGGGAACGGTAAGAGTGACGCGAACAATTCCACCACTTTCTCAGATAGTTTTTGATGCTCTATCGAATAGAGGTCTCAAAATTAAAAAAATCGCAAATAACAGACAGACAGACACACATACATAGAGAATTCAGTAACGAACATTTTAAGTTCGTTGAAAATGTTCGATTTTGGTCAAATACGTCATACATCATTTTTCGGACTTATCAATCATTACCTCTTCATGGAGTTTAACCCACAAACGCTCCTTGTGCCACCAGTGACCCACTTTATTTTTCACTACGTTACATGGGCCATATCATTCATTTAGCCAAACCCCCGTTGCTCCACTTCAGGTACACTACCCGTTCTCTTGTTGTACGAATTTCGTTCAGTTCTCTTCTCAGGTTTTCGATGTAACACGGTATTGTTCAAGGCAGTTGCTAACGAATAAAACTGGTCTTGGGTGTTTGTGGGTTAAATCAGTAAAATATAGATTTAAAGTAGTGGTTTTAGCCTCCCTCTAACTATTTTTAAAGTTCCACGATATTATTTTATAAAACTCATTCGGTTACAATATTATGTTTATGCTGTTTGACTCTTTAGCGTAACCTCTAGTGTTTGGAATGAAAATCACTCGTGGTATATTTAGCCCCTAATATGGTATGAAATAGTACACCCACTTAAAAGATATTATCTATGATATTTTTCGTGAAAATATCAGATTTTCATGCACATGGCAGATTTTTATGTACTTATTGATACTACACAATGATTCTCACCATCGTCATCCTGTTTGGATCTAATATCAATGGAGAACTAGACAATGAGTATGCACCTCTTCCTTTCCCCAAGGACTTTTAAAAATATGTTGTATCTGTTGTGGCTTGCTTAAGGAACATCGGGCTGAAGTTTAACACGTGCCCTGTCCTGCCTAATTCTAGGATTTGGACATAATCGAATATGAGTGGTCCGTCTTAAAGAGACGAATTCGGTACAGTATCTGGAATATTGTTAATAAATAAGTAAATAAGATGTTTGAATTGGTTATTTTTTTCGTAACATCTATTACTGAATGTTTTAAAAAGAAACTGGAAACAGTGATATCTTTTTATTTTCTATGGAACTCTCAATAGGAAAAAGCGCTTAGTGGCTTTCCAACATACGTAATAATCCACACCTAGACTGTCAAATATGGCTTCACGATTTGCAACACAGGCTAATAGTAATTAGTCTTTTTTCTTCTATTTTTTTTTTTTTTTTTTTTTTTTTTTTTTTTTTTTTTTAAATTTAATCTTAGTTGAAAGCTTAGGCACATGTCTTGGGAGCGTCACATGTCTGATCACGTTTTTCTTACAACTTACAAATAACACGTTTTAAAAGCAACACTAAAGTAAGGACAAGGTATAATTCCTACAAATCAAGAGCCAAGTCTCCCATATATGGTGTATAAAAGAGTAAATTCACTGATTCACTTATCATCAATTCTAGAACCTTATCAGGCGTAAAACTTTTACATTTTGTAGAAATAATCGCCTTTTAACCTAAGCTGTACCTTAAGATAGGGTTTTACGAAATTTGACTCCTAAGGGGGAAAATTAGCATGTGTAACTCCCTCAGATTCACCAACATATCCACGTAATACAGGGGTGCCCACAGAGGGGGGCTATGACGCAAACTGCGTCATTGAAATATTGGGGGGGGGTAAAAATCTATATAAATATGTTTAAGAGGGTGTAAAAATTAATCGAAAAGAAGATTTTTTTTCATGGAAGAACACCCTATAACAAAAGAAAAAAAAGCCTAGCCTCACCTTGGACTGAGAGTAGCCTAAACAAATGGGGAGAGATCTACAAACAAAATAATAAATAAATAAATAAATAATAAAACACAAACATGGCAGAGAGAGAAAAGAAGACAAAAAGAGGCAGTAGAATCTATCATAAATAGAGATCGGATTTTTATGCAAATGCATATTTTGATAGCTTACATCCATCTCTGTTAAAGTTGGTTAGGGGTGTCCAACAAGAATAATACAGCTCGAATTTGAAGTTTTACAGCATATTTCAACGGTTAGAATATACATTAGTGCTTGAGAGCATATTCAGCATATTCCATTGTTTTTTATCTCAGATGTATGCTTATAGCATGCAATAAATTCAGTTTTAGTTTGTATTTTCAATACAAATGTTGTCTATGCAATAAAATGACTTTTGCATGGAAATATGGGAAGAATGCGTAGTTTATGAAGGACCAATAATCTTAGCAGCCGATCAACAGCTTTCGATTTCCAATACGTTAAGAGAAATATGATAATGACAAAGGCTCTTGTAATATCATATAGACATCAATTCACTAACAAGAGCCGCGAGGAATGGAGCTTAGTGAATGCTTAGCTTTAGTTAACGAAGTTCAACAGAGCTCCAGTCATTTTTTGTTAAATTCGGGCGCGCTGTGGAAAAGAAATTGACGGATATTCTTGCCAGAATAGACGGATTAGATTTCAACTTGCCAAAAAAGACAGATACTAAACTTGCTCCTCTCTATAAATATCGTTCCATGATATTTGTTGATATTGAAAAGTCATTTTTTGGTTATAGATGTCACAAACTGACACCAAAAGTTCAGAGAAGCATTTCGTAATATATTATAAACCTAAGTGCAGAAAGAAGTAAATCTTTAATTTTTTTTTTTTTTTTTTTTTTTTGGTACAGTGGAAACATGTAGAAAAGTGAGAGTCGTATTATTTCATGTAAAGAAAATGCGCTCTAAAATACAAATATGAAGAAGTACTTAGAGATCGTCTGCTCATATCACTGTGTTTATTTTAATCACAATAATTTGTGTTTTTAAAAAATTAGGATATATAAACTGTTAATATCATAAAAATAAATTCTGAAGAGAAGTCCCTGAAAGAAGTACACTTTCGATGTTTGCCACAACTCTGTTCTCTTTTAGAAAATGCTCTCTTTTATTGCATTGTTAGTGCATATTTTAACACATTTAACAGCCTAGTTGCATGCATATTTCATGAATTTTAAGTGCATAAAAATCCGATGTCTAATCATAAATAAGATCTTATGAAAAGGCAAAGGCACGGGGAAGTAGAAGCCGAAAAAGTAAGTGAGTAATACGTAGGAATGGTTTAGATTCGGATTTTAGTTATTTATATTTTGTTATAGTAGTACAACTTAAAATCGTAACTTTTGACCTTAATTATAGTAACAAAATTTAATATTTTCTTGCAGTAAAAAAGTATATATATCATTCACCCATGATTGATTTCTTAACCTTGAGAAACACCAATATTTTAAAGAAACATTCACGACGTGATTCTTCGTGGTAAAATTCGTAGGTCTAGCCCAACACTAAATAAGAGCTGATCCATTTATACAATACAATGTACTATAGTAAAATATATTTGCACCATAACCAAATGTAGTAGAACATGTTTGCACTTGAGGTGGTGAAATAATGCAAAACAAATAACAAAACATTTAGAAAAATGATACACAAAACATTGGCAAAAGAATTTGTGTGGAGTAGGTGTTACGAATGTTCAAACATAAATTCTGCATACAAGAAGTTTATCATTTCCTATCAACTTCAAAGGAAAGCGATGCGCAGGAAACTGTAATAATATCAACTTTCATGCTGAAAGCCTACACTTGTGCAAACACATGAACACACAATTGATTTGATCTTAGATCCAGTCATTAGAGAAACGTTAGAGATAACAAATCTCAGCTTTTCGCATATAATCATTATTAATAAATAAATATTTTGAGAGAAACGGCAGGCAAGAAAGAAAAAAAAAACACTAGAGAAAGTGAATAAGAAAAATAAGTGAAATTAGTTACCAGTCGAGTAATATAAATAGCAATGAGCGTAAAATACAGAAATAAATCTAAACTTCATGATCATGAAATTGCAAGACCAGGTATCTACTGTGTTGACAATGTGTCAGTTTAAGTAGTTGAAAAGATCATCATAACATGGTTCAATCGTCAGTGTTTTCCAAAAGAAGAAAGAAAGATATTTTAATATTTTGATTTTGCTATATCAGATGTAATAACAAATTTGTTCTAATTGCATGCATTATCATAGAATCTAGCACGGAAATTATACAACGAAAACTTAATGTTTAGCTTCTATACAAGACTGGTTTTTCTTCCAACAACTGATATAATCATGGTAAGACTTTTTGAAACCATAAGAGAGAAGCAAAACATACCTATATGAGAAAAGCATTGGACCAAGAAAATTTCATTTCAATACCTGGAATCGAGGTGCAATTGCTGTATAGTGGACAAGAAGAATGTAACACCTATCATTATAGTTGACGGAAGATTGCAGTGATAGAATCGGTGATAATTTCAGGGGTGGCTCGGATCCCAGGGCTCATATGTCCTATCGTGCTCAATATAGATTCCCAATATTTTTTTGGTAGTACTATTTTCACACCCAGTATATTGAAAAGCTCCCGCAAGAATTCTTCTGAAATCATCACTGTACAGGATAACTTAATCTGTTTACTTCTTATTCTCGGTCTTTTCCGCTACAGGACATTTTTTTTTCTAAAGAGGATATTAACTTACGTTTGTTACGTTGCAAATAGCGAAAACTAACAAAGTATAATTTTATATAGACACATTTATCGCATATGTCTGTATTATATTATGTTTCGTTAGATAGTAGTAAGGTTATGTGTTAGGTTAGGACCCTGAACTATCAAATAATACCAGAACTTATTCCTTCTCGTAACAGGAACTGAATTACACCGAACTAACTGTAGGTTTTCATATTATATACGATAAGTTGAAATATCCGTTCCTCGCACGGGGAAAATAGCTTTATGAAAAAGAAAAAAAGATAACGATTCTGAACGCTATTTTTCACCTTCATCTCCCCCTGTCGATAGAAAGAGTTTGTAAATAAAAAAGTTTTTAAAAGAAAAACTTTACGAGTCACCGTTTTTTAAAATAAATTTTTAGCAAATATGAAAAAATGTCTGTAAAAACAAATACAAAACGAAATAGTGCTTGGAATGCGCTGAGAATAGCTTCTAATGCAGATTTATGAAATAAAGTGCAATGAAATTTGAACTTTATGCCTCCCTTTTCCCGATATTATGTGTAATCAAATTAATGAGAAACTGATTGTTTAAAATGTATTTTCATTACAGTTATATTAACAATTTGAAGTTCTTAAAATTATATAAAAACAACATTGAAAAACATAAACACATTATTATTTTTACGTACTTATATATTTTGACGTTTCAAAAATTATGTACAGTGAAGAAAACAAGAATTTATTTTAATATTAAGGTAAATTTTTTAAGTTTCTTATTAAAAAAATCAAATGAAAAATGAAAACACAATAATTCATTATTTTATCTAGATTGATTTTCTAGAAATTATATAACTGAAAGAAAAATATACTATAAAAAGGAACTTATCGTTCTGGGAGCTAGCAAGAAATTTACAACAAATGACGATCAAATTCACTTTACAAATTGTTAAAAAGAAATAAAAATTAGATAGGATTTTTTTCTCCACTGCTTGTTAGTAAACACATTTAACCAGCATGTTTCAAATGCACTACAGGGTTATTTATAGCATTTCGCTACTAAGAAGAGTTAGACAATGTGGATGTTTTGAGTATTTTGTGAAACTGATGACATTACCTAGACCTACCGTTACAGATGGAAGGAGAAAAGAATAAAGATTGTGCCGTATCGCTTCGTAGCTGGCTACCATGCCGGAGTAACAAAATTTTAAACGTAGTGTGCAAACGACATATCAATATTCATAGTTATTACATACAGTGTTCGTATATTGTACATCATAAATAATTTTTGCTTTATATAATGTTATACTAACGACAAAGAGATTATGTGCATATCGATATTTTATAGCATATGGAAGTGAAGAGCCATAATGGGCTTTGAAAATGGCGTCATTAACTTGTTCCGCCACCAATGAATTTCGAGGTGGTTTCTTTTGCATCGTTTAGTGCGCGTTTTGTGCGCCTATTCCCACGTGTTGTGCGCCACCGGAAGTGGGTCAAAACGGGCCTACAAATATGGCGGAAGAAGTTAATGCTGTTCCGCCACCAACGAATTTTGAGGTCATTCCCATCACATCGTTTTGTGCCTGTTTTGTGCGCCTATTTCCACGTTTTGTGCGCCATCGGAAGTGGGTCAAATTGGGCCTCCAAGGTGGGGCAAAAGTGACCCACTGTTCCGCCACTAATGAATTTCGAGGTGGTTTCTTTTGCATCGTTTTGTGCGCGTTTTGTGCCGTTTTGTGCGCCTATTCCCACGTTTTGTGCGCCACCGGAAGTGAACAAAACGGGCCTACAAATATGGCGGAACAAGTTAATGCTGTTCCGCCACCAACGAATTTTGAGGTCTTTCCCATCACATCGTTTTGTGCTTGTTTTGTGCTGTGCGAAGAGAATTCCTGTATTTCCTTTTAACAGAACCTATTGATCACAAACCTCAAAGACAGGGCTGAGTCAGAGTTAATACTATTTAATGCCTGTTTATTCTACTGTACAAGTGTAATTGTGTGTTTATTAATTTTTATTTGTCTAGAGTTCATATTTAAAACAAGAAAAAATCAAATTTCAGAGCAGCAGTAATTTTTAGGTGGTGTTATGGGTGTTAGTGTTGCAGTGGTATTCTGGATACTTCAATAAATCTCGTAAGTGATTCGGAATATAACACAACACCGAAGAAAGTGCAGGAAAAACGTGATGTACTCTCCAGTTTTAAAAACAAATCGTACCCCAATAAGAACATTAAATCAGAATGGATGGAACAATTAAGAAAAAGGCTTAAAACAAGTTCAGGAAAATCATCTGTGGGTCATTTTCGTCCCACATTGGAGGACCATTTTGACCCACTTCGATGACGCACAAAACGTGGAAATAATCGCACAAATCGGCAAAAATCACACACAAAATGATGTGAAGCAAACAACCTTGAAATTTGTTCACGGCGAAAAAGCGGGTCATTTTCCTCCCACCTTGTAAGATCACTTTGACCAACATCTGAGGACGCAAAAAACGTGGAAATGGGCGCAAAAAGCGGCAAAAACACGCACAAAACCATGTAAAAGACACAATCTTGAAATTCGTTGGTGGCGAAAAAGTTGGTAATTTTCCTCCCACATTGGAGGCCCATTTTCACCCACTTCCCATTACGCAAAAAGTGTGGAAATAGGCGCACAAAACATTCACAAAACGATGTGATGGAACCGACCTCAAAACTCATTGGTGGCGGAAGTTGTTCCCCCATATTTGTAAGCCCATTTTGCCCACTTCCGGTGACGCACAGAATGTGCGAATAGACGCACAAAACGACACAAAATACGCACAAAATAATGTGAAGGAAACCATCTCGAAATTCGACAGTGGAGGAAAACTGGGTCAGTTTCCTCCCACCTTGTAGGCCCATTTACAGAAACTTCCTGTAACGCACAAAATTTGAATAAACGCACAAAACGGAACAAAACAATGGGAAAAAACATTTCGAAACTCGTTGCTGGAGGAATAGTGGGACACTTTTGTCCCACCTTCGAGGTCCATTTTAATACACTTGCGATGACGCACAAAACGTGGAAATAGGCTCACAAAACGTCACAAAACACAAACGATGCGAAAAGAGTCACCACGAAATTCGTTATGGGGGAACAGTAGGTCACTTTCGTCCTTGCTTTGAGGCCCGTTTTGACCCACTTCCGTTGACGCGCAAAACGTGGGAATAAGCGCACAAAACACACACAAAACGATGGAAAAGAAGCCATCTAGAAACTCCTTGGTGGCGGAACACTGGGTCACTTTCATCCCACTTAGGAGGCCCATTTCGACCCACTTCTGATGGCGCACAAAACATGGGAATAAGCGCATAAAACCGCACAAAACACGTACAAAACGATGGAAAAGATGCCATCTCGAAATTTGTTGTTGGGGGAACAGTGGATAACATTTGTCCCACCTTGAAGGCCCATTTTGACCTACTTCCCATGGCGCACAAAACGTGGGAATAGGCGCACAAAACACCACAAAACACACACAAAACGATGGAAAAGAAACCACCTTGAAATTCGATGATGGCGGAACAGTGAATCAGTATCGTCCCACCTTAGAGGGCCCATTTTGACCTACTTCCCATGGAGCACAAAATGTGGAAATAGGCGCACAAAACGGCACAAGAAACGCACAAAACGATGTGATGGAAACGATCTCAAATTTCGTTGGTGGCGGAACGGCATTAACTTGTTCCACCATATTTGTAGGCCCATTTTGACCTACTTCTGTTGACGCATAAAACGTGGAAATAGGCGCACAAAACAGCACAAAAGAAGCACAAAACGATTAAAAGAAACCACCTCAAAATTCGTTGGTGGCGGAACAGTATTAACTTGTTCCGCCATATTTGTAGGCACATTTTGAACCACTTTCGGAGACGCAGATAACGTGAAAATAGGCGCATAAAACGACACAAAACACGCACAAAACGATGTGATGGGAATTACCTCAAAATTCGTTGGTGGCGGAACAGCATTAACATGTTCCGCCATATTTGTAGGCCCGTTTTGACCCACTTCCGGTGGAGCACAAAACGTGGGAATAGGCGCACAAAACGCGCACAAAACGACGCAAAAGAAACCACCTCGAAATTCATTGGTGGCGGAACAGTGAGTCACTTTCGCCCCACCTTGGAGGCCCATTTTGACCCACTTCCGATGGCGTACAAAACGTGGAAATAGGCGCACAAAACGGCACAAAACACACACAAAACGATGTGATGGGAAAGACCTCAAAATTCGTTGGTGGCGGAACAGCATTAACTATTTCCGCTATATTTGGAGTCCCGTTTTGACCCAATTCCGGTGGCGCAGAAAACGTGGGAATAGGCGCACAAAACAGCACAAAACGGCACAAAACGGCACAAAACGATGCAAAAGAAACCACCTCGAAATTCATTGGTGGCGGAACAGTGAGTCACTTTCGCCCCACCTTGGAGGCCCAATTTGACCTACTTCCGATGGCGCACAAAACGGCACAAAACACACACAAAACGATGTGATGGGAATGAACTCAAAATTTGTTGGTGGCGGAACAACATTAACTTGTTCCGCCATATTTGTAGGCCCGTTTTTGACCCACTTCCGGTGGCGCACAAAACGTGGGAATAGGCATATAAAACGACACAAAACGCGCACAAAACGATGCAAAAGAAACCACCTCGAAATTCATTGGTGGCGGAACAGTGGGTCACTTTTGCCCCACCTTGGAGGCCCATTTGACCCACTTCTGATCGCGCACAAAACGTGGAAATAGGCGCACAAAACGGCACAAAACACGCACAAAACGATGCGATGGGAATGACCTCAAAATTCGTTGGTGGCGGAACAGCATTAACTTGTTCCCCATATTTGTAGGCCCGTTTTGACCCACTTCCGGTGGCGCACAAAACGTGGGAATAGGCGTATAAAACGGCACAAAACGCGCACAAAACGATGCAAAAGAAACCACCTCGAAATTCATTGGTGGCGGAACAGTGGGTCACTTTTGCCCCACATTGGAGGCCCATTTTGACCCACTTCCGATCGCGCGGAAAACGTGGAAATAGGCGCACAAAACGGCACAAAACACGCACAAAACGATGTGATGGGAAAGACCTCAAAATTCGTTGGTGGCGGAACAGCATTAACTATTTCTGTCATATTTGTAGGCCCGGTTTGACCCACTTCCGGTGGCGCAGATAACGTGGGAATAGACGCACAAAACGGCACAAAACGATGCAAAAGAAACCACCTCGAAATTCATTGGTGGCGGAACAGTGAGTCACTTTCGCCCCACCTTGGAGGCCCAATTTGACCTACTTCCGATGGCGCACAAAACACACACAAAACGATGTGATGGGAATGACCTCAAAATTCGTTGGTGGCGGAACAGCATTAACTTCTTCCGCCATATTTGTAGGCCCGTTTTGACCCACTTCCGGTGGCGCACAAAACGTGGGAATAGACGCACAAAACGGCACAAAACGATGCAAAAGAAACCACCTCGAAATTCATTGGTGGCGGAACAGTGGATCACTTCTGCCCCACCTTGAAGGCCCATTTTGACCCACTTTCGATGGCGCACAAAACGTGGAAATATGCGCACAAAACGGCACAAAACACGCACAAAACGATGTGATGGGAAAGACCTCAAAATTCGTTGGTGGCGGAACAACATTAACTTGTTCCGCCATATTTGTAGGCCCGTTTTGACCCACTTCCGGTGGCGCACAAAACGTGGGAATAGGCGCACAAAACAGCACAAAACGCGCACAAAACGATGCAAAAGAAACCACCTCGAAATTCATTGGTGGCGGAACAAGTTAATGACGCCTTTGAAAATGCTAGATTTCATCTTTCTTTTTGGAATAATTTTAGTGTAGATGTTGGTGCCGGTAGCAGTGGGTGAGTAGTATCCGTGACAGTAGGTGCTTCTTGGGTGGTTTTTCCTGGACGTAATTTTCCCCGACGGTTCTTCTCTTGCACAAATTTTTGGCAGCCCCGAATATTGACATGATGATCACTCTTGCAGTTGTGACATTAGACTATAGTGTCTGTTTTTTTTTTGGGACAGCCAGATTAAGATGTTCTTCAGTGTACTTTACATCTTTGGTTTGGTATGACAGCTTGAGTGAAAGTGCCCCAGGGCCTGGCATCGATAGCACTGCTAGTATTCACTAAGTTTGTAAGGTTCAACCTGAGATGTATTCCATCATTGAACTTTGCTACTTTTTATTTTGCAAATTTTGCAAAGTGAAAAGTTTTTCAGTTTCACCATTATTTTTGAAGAACTTTGCAATTTGATATTCTGCAAAGTCTTATAAAAGTGACAGTTGAATGTTTAAATGCGACTTTAGGAGCTGCTTTCTAGTTAGTAATTTGCAAGGATTCATAATAGGAATTTTAGTGAATTATTTCAGAAATAAAAAAAAAAAAAGCAAAAGAAGTTGATGAGAAGATAATAGCAGTTCTTCAAGTGGTGAGACAAAAACGTAATATATTGTTTGGTTCATTTAAAGACAACAAGTTGACCAAAATTATACTATATCTGGAAACAGAATATTTATAATCGAGTTAACAGCACCATCACTGTTCTACGAGCAGTTACTTTTGACACACTGTGCATTTGTCCTAATCCGTGCATTTGAGCACCATTTCCTAGCCAATGAAGGCAAAGAAGTACTTGTCTTGCTCACTTATCAGGACTTTACAACGTTTGTTGTTCTTTTCCAAAGCCGGTTCAATGTGCTCCAATACGAATTCTACTTGCTTACTTGCCAAACGAAAACATTTTTAAACTGAAATAAATTCATGTCGTAACAGTTAATTCTGTTTTTGTACACTTCCTTAGGTATCTCATGCTCACTTGATGAATGTAATAACCTCCAAAACCTTTTCAAACGACAATGGCTCTTAGTCAATGAGTCAGGCAAAGCCAAACTTCTCTTTGCAAATTACTACACAACTTTGCAAACACTTGCTTTGCACTTTTCAGTTTTAAGATGATGGAAGAAGAGCAAAAGTCAGATATTTCTGCAAAGTCTTTGCAAGTTTTCGCTTTGCACTTTGCACTTTTCCCTTTGTAATTTTTTTTTTTATAACAAACCTTTCTGCAAATTACAAAGCGCAAAGTGAAAAGCTGCAAAGTTCAATGGTGGAATAGTCCCTGGACTCTACAACTAAGGAGTACCGTAAGGTTGTATATTTCCTGAGATTTCGAGTTCTTAGTTAAGGTGGCCAAAAAGAGAGGAAAAGGAGTTCTGTCTTCTGATTTAACCGTCATCCTTCTCATTAGGGACAAAAAACTCGAGGATTTTTAGATCATCGAGAATATCCTTTGGGATGGTGTCCACAGGAAGTTTATGGATGACTACTTTGAGAGAGTAGTTCCGACGACGTAGTTCTATAGCTTATTCAATCTTATTTAGTTTGTAATAGATCAATGATAAGCTATAGAAGCATCTTATGATAAGCTATAGAAGTTTTGCATTTGAAGTGGAGGGAGTTTCGTCTGGACAGCTTATTATTTTGCTAAATTGTATTGATTGGTTCAACTTGGACTTTTTTTTCGTTAAACACTAATAATTTAATAGAAAGTTCCAAATACGTAAGCGAAGTTGAAAATAAGGTACACCTTGGCAATTTTTTCTTTCTTTTTGAAAAAAAAAACTTTACCAATAAAAGTGGTACAGGACAAGCCAAGGTATCACAAGAAAGATCATTTAATCGCATAGGAACATTAGAAGTTTTCGCTTGTTAAAATTATATTTAAAAAAAAAAAAAAAAACTACAACATGAATGAAGACATAAGTGTTTTGACTGTTAAATGAACGAAGTTGTGAAGAGCGGAAAAAGAGCTTTTAAGTTAATTCGGAACCAATTCACACGTATATTTAGAGAAGAAACAGAAGAATATTTATAGAACCCATAACTTCATTCGAAGTACTGTACACTTTTTCAGTTCATGATTTAAGTGGAATTACGCACGACTTCAGAATAACGACTTTTGTGTTCGCCATGGTTGGCGAAGCACATAATGATTGAATCTAACAGCTAAGACACGGCAGACCTTTCTATATTTTACACACGTCTGGTTGAGCCATTCAAATAAACGTTTTCAGTGTGATTTGGCTTTAGATGTTCCTTTATAAAGTAAGCAAAAATGAGATACACGATAAACACTTTGCGATTTATCTGTCTCCTTGACTGGAGTCCTCATTAACTAAATTTCAAGGAGTTCCTATTTATATAAAAGAACCGCTGAAGTTGATTTCCCTATCATGCCTTTGTATTTCTCAATTTGAATGTATTTATACTAATTATATTTATTAATAGTAAATCGGTTGAAAATAAGTGCACAAGTAAAAGTATAACAGCAAACTGAGAGTACCTATGCCCCCCCCCCTCCCCACTACAAACATGCTAAGATTTGGATAATTCCGTTCACTCGCACTTAGGGTTTCTTCCAGAAAATTGTCTCCGTGGGAGGGCAAAATGAAAGCGTGAATTGGTTCCTGGACAGGAGCATTATTTGTTAAAGGATGTGCACTATACAAGCGCTAACATGTAATCATAATTTAATTTATTCTTGCTTCGGGAGGGCGATTACCAACCCCGCATGTCAAAGCGTCCCCTCCTCTTCTCAGAAGTATGCCTGGAATAAAGGTTGCTCGTTCTAACTGAAATAAAGTCAAGTTCGTTTGCTATGACGACGTGACTAAAACAACTCGCAGTGACATTCTAGTAACACGCAACCTTGTTTATAGCAGAAATGTCTATACTTGTGAATCCAGTGCTCACGAGTCTGGGACTCACACTCAGCACCGGGGTCGGGCTCAATAATTGAGCGCGAGCCCGAGCCTGAATGAGCCTTATTTTGAGAGTTGTAAACCAGAGCTCGAGAAAATGTGATTCCCATTAAAGGTTGTGAGTTCGAGCTCAGTGGAGTAATTAAGGGAGACATCTGCCCCCGAGCGTAGCATCTGAGGGCGCCAAATAGATGTTACATAATTACGAATGAATTTCAGATTCAAGTGTGTTTTCCTCTTGGATACACATTTACTTACGTTCTACTGTATTTTTTGTTTGTTTTTGCTATTATTCTTTTCATTTTAGTATATTTCCATTCAAATCTCTACAAATTAGGACGTTCAGTGTTTATATTGTTGGGTATACTTTTATGATGTTTGTAACTCATTTTCGAAATTTATTTTCATTTTTCATTCTTTGGAAATAATATGGCTACCAACAAACTTCTAAACCAAACCTTTATTTAATTGCAATTTAAATAATTTATTATGCCTAGATAAGAGCATCTCCTTTTCTTTCTTTGCATTAGTATATTTCCTCATTTTTTCTGTTGTTAGGTCGATATTCATTTTTCTTTACTAACAATTTTCACCCTAAAATCAAATGTTAACATAAAGCATTGAATTTGGTTATATTTCCTTTGATTTATCCAAGAACTCACAGAAGAAAGTGAAATGTTACAACTGATGAAATGTATGATTGACAAAATACACATAAAAGTGAGAGACAAATTCATCAGCTTCAAAAGATTGGCTCTAACTTTTGCTTTCTTTTAAACATACATAAACTGATATGCACAAGTAACGAAAATAGCTGTAAACAGAGACGCAGTTACATGAAAAGCTTCTATGACACAAACTTGGACAGTTTGGAGTTGTTCAGTGAGGTAATGGACTGCCGAATGCTAATCAAGACGAGGGTTAATGTTAAATTTTCCCTCACGAGAGAAACTGCTTCACTTCATTGTGTAGTATGGGGATGATGCACTTCCAAATCTGAGAGTTGGTCTTCAGATTTTCGTGACGGTTGCAACATTCGTTGTCAGTTGTGAAAAGTCTTTTAGTAACTTAAAACATATCCTGTCCTACCTGAGACCATCCATGGAACAGGAAAGATTGTCAGCTTTGGATTTACTGAGCGTCAAGCAGGAGGTGACCAACAGTATAAATTTTTAGAAACTAATCGATAAATTTCCAGCAGCAAAAGCAAAGAGAATTTTTCTCTTTGAAGTTACATAATTGCATCTAAAACATTAGTCACACTATTTTATTGAATCAAAAGACCCAATATATTTCAATAAAAAATTTTCTTGTAGGCCTTATATCTGGAGAACTACATATAGTGTAGCCAAACCCAAAGTATCAGTTAACTCACAAGGGAACATTCCTATTTGGTTACTTTAATTGCTGAGAATGATTGTTAGCACTGGATTCAGCACCAAAAGAAACAGAGAAAAAGAAGGTGTTTAGTGGCAGACCGTATACAGGTTGGGAAATAAGTGAGGGCAAAGTGAGAAGATAGAACGTAGAAAAAATGTCTAGCAATCTCACGTTAATTTGGAAACGAGTAGAGGCATTAAGTTCAAAGGCTGAGTATGAAGAATGCCTCTAAGGCTCCATTGCATTGGCGAAATGTGAATCATGGGGGACATCTGAAAAACTGCATGTTGGAATTAGCGCAAGAAGAATATACGGGAAAGGGTCCATGTGGCATATTGAAATCAATAGTTGCCAATACAGTTTGAAACGTCTGTAACAGGAGGCGTTCCACGTTATGTCAATGCATCAATACTGTCGAAAAGGTGACGTGAATGAGGCCATTTACTAGCCAAGAAACCTCCTGATCCACTCAATATTCGTTCATATGCTGGTCAAAGTGCAAATATGACCAAGGACAACCTGAAAGAGTTCATGACTGACGATTTTTAGCCTTCTATAGAGCAGATAAAACTGCTGCTCCTCGCTGATTCATGGAGAACCAATAAAGATAAGAGTTGGCGCAGAAACCGGACAATGTAGGACTTACCCGACTCCTTATCCCTGATGGTTGCACGTCACTCATACAACCGTTGGATGTGTTTTTCCGTCCGTATAAGAATTTCGTAAAATATATAACAGACATCGTTTTTCTATCATCTGACTTCAAAATGTGACAACGGGACAACTTCATTAACTTGCAATTACTCACCCACTTCCAGTTTACAGCAGCAAAGATCCAAGTTATGATTAGATTTGCTTTCTACAAAACTTGATATTTTCAAACAGTACCTGATGCATTCACGACACCTGTCGACTACTGCTTCAATTTCAATACCGGATGCAGCTATGACGAGCCCGATTGTCCATCTTTGTCATTTCCAAATGTGCCCACTGTTTACTCATTTTTGTATCAACCACATAATCATTCTTAAGGTCCATAACAGTTGCAATTAAACAGGGGTCTCAAACTATATTGGCCACTATTGATTTCAATAGACGTTGTGCGTCAAAGCCATATGCCACATACCCTTTCCCGTATATTCTTCTTGCGTTAATTTCAACATGGCTGCTTTTCAGATGCCCCTCATGATTCGCATTATATCTATTCAATGGAGCTCTACAGCCATTCCTCATGTCCAAGATTTGACCTCAATCCGTCTACTCGTTTCAAAATTAACATGGCATTTCTAGACATTTTCTAGGTTCTATCTTCGCACTTTGTCCTCACTTTAACTCCCACCCTGTATACGGTCTGCCACTAAATACTCTCTTTTCCTCTGTTTCTTTTGATGCTGAATCCAGTGCTAGCAATCATTTTCAGCAATTAAATTCACCAAATCGGAATGTTCCCTTGTCAGTATGATGTGCTTATTCCGTAGAAAATATGAAAACTCGATTTAGGAGCCGTTCAAAAATTCTATGGCCCCTGATCCAAAAACTAATTATTGGCCTAGATCGCAATCTTTTGATCCATTTTTTTTATCATTCCTAAAATTCTTGTTTTGTGTTAACTTTTCAAGTTATTATATCTAAAGTAGTGTTTTGAATTTCCGCAATTGTTATATTTGACTAATATTTTAGTACGGAATAAATTTGCATTATTTGTAATGTGGCTTATGTACTTTTCTGTTATTCAATTATATCTTCAATGTACCATTATTGTCTTAATTATTATATATTTTTTTCATCCTGCTCATAGCCTCAACTGTGTCACAAAATGCAAGTTTTCATATTCTAAAACTAAATAATTTCCAGGACTCACAGGTTTGTCAGGAGGTGGCACAAAAATTGACTTTGTGCTCGATAGCTGGAAATCGTAACTACACCTCTGCTCGAGTCCAAGTGAATGCGAGCTCAAATTAGTTAATGAGTGAAAGCCCCATTGAAAGTAGTTAGCCCGAGCCCTAGTTGAGCGTTAGCCCCAACTAGGCTAGTGGGCGCGATTTTTATTGATGATAGTGAACGCGAGGTCCAGCTAGAGAGCCCAGTGCAAAATGATTATATTTGGTTCATAGAGACGAAAATGTGGATCGAAATGGAGAAACAAATTGACAAGAAAACTTCGTACACAAGAACCCTTTTATTATAAAACAGTTCCGGGAAGCAACGATAAGCAACTGGATACTAGAATTGAGATATTTCCTTCTAAAATAATGTCACGGTCGCCATTTTGAATCTAGGGATTTTATTTTAGTGAAAAGAGGTTACCCGTCAAATACTACAAAAGTCTGTAGTGTTATACAAGATTGGAATTAGTCCGCAAAATCATTTCTATTCCTATTGTTGCTGTATCTTTATTCATTTTAGAAAGATTCAGAAAACAATTTCTAAAGCACCAAATACAATATTCATATAATACTGGGAAATATTATGTTTAATCTTTGTTTTAACCACGAATTTGACAATATTATTAAGCACCAGCATGGAAAAAGTACTTTCATCTACTGGTAAGACATGCGCGTGAGTATTTCTTTCATAATCTTACGCAAATGTTTCATCTTCTGGGACAAATAATTTCTTTAAACATGACTTACGGTATTTAAAATTAATGGAAAATTCTGAATAAATAAGAATGTTTTATCTATTATTAGGCATGCAAATAGAAAACAGGATACGTATATATATTTTTCTTATCAAGACGTGAGTAATCCACTCGTTACGTAAGAATTAAAGACTAATTGGTATATGTACACAGGATATAATGTGTGTTTGTAGTAATAAAATGTTTCTGCTATCATCAAATTTTCTAAGTTAATTACATCTGAATTTCTACACAGAAAAATGGCTATGTTAATTCAACACAGTCGTTCTGAATTACCTGATTTGTCTTAAATTTTAACACAAGCTTGGTACTAGTTCAACTCCGTCACACTTTGGAGCAATTTGTTAAAATAACAGTTGTTTAATCAACTATCTAACATGATGAATAGTCATTTTAGCAACATATCATTGGTTTTGTTTTATATGCAGTACAAGAACAATTTTTTTTTTACTAAACGGACATGATTCTTATTAGGAATAATAAAGCATATCATAAATTACTGATAAGTGCTTACGAGGGACGAAATATAATCGAAGACGAAGAGGAAGATACTGAACAAAGGAACAACAGATGGCAGAAGTTCTACTCATGTAGATCTTGTCAGAAAATTCATACACTCACAAAAATGTTCCCGTGAAAGATTACAGGAAATATAAATATAATACATTGTTCTTTACTTGGTATAAATGTCTCAGTTACTAGATATTTATAATATTCTTAGAAGGCAATGTACACGCTTAAAATTACAGTATAGGTATTTTTCTATCTGATACACAGAATATTGAGGCGGCTCTAATACATTTACTATGTCATTATTATTAGCAATTGAAAGGTTTGTCCGACCACTGAATAAAAACACAGTTATTAATATTAGTGTCTTAATGGCCTGCGTTGGCCATGCTAACTGAGGTGTTATTAACATGATATAAATATAGAAAGATCACGATGCGAAAAAAATCACACCCAAAAATAAATGGTCCCATGGGCTTAGGATCTTCTGGGACTACCACTTTTCGAAATTTCTAAAATATCTTACAACACATTATGGGGTAATTAATTAAATATTTATTTATGAAATATGTATGAACAAAATTGCCTGTGACATATTCGAGAAAATCATCTGAAAAACTCCCGAGTTTTATTAATAAAATATTTTTTTACGAAAAATGATCAAAGTGGCCCTAGATGATTTTGAAAAACTAGTCCGAAGAAAACTCAATACCAAAAGTAGACTACCCTTATTATTATTATTATTATTATTATTATTATTATTATTATTATTATTATTATTATTATTATTATTATTATTATTATTATTATTATTATTATTATTATTATTACAAAATATGACTTACGCCATATTATTGGTCTGTTGATGAAATATTTACAAATACAAAATCGCCTGAGTCGTTTTTGAGACAATCGTCTAGAAAGAACTTACCTCTAAGAGTCAACTGTTCCTTTTTGGACTTTATCGATCTAGATAGAAAAATGACTTATGCCATATTATTGATTTATAAATATAAGAAAAATCGTTATAGTAGTTATTTGAGAAAATATGAAATTTTGATTTTCACCTTTCAGTTAACTACCTTTATTTTAGTGGCTAAAAAGAAAATTGAAAAATGTTTAAAAACAATTAAGTTCAAGATTCGGTCTGGATACATTGAACGGTATGGCATCTAAACAAGTGCGTGTATACATACGTACATCGGGAAGAACGAAAAGATAGATTGATAGACGTTTATCAAAAAATTGCTTTTTTTGACATATAAGGGCCATGAAAGATATTAATTCTTTGAAATTTCAAATTTGGTTATTTGGAAATTTGGTTATGATCACTGTATTTTCTTCTCTTCTATAATCGCTTGAAAATAAAAACTATAGAGAAATAAAATAGCTTGTAAAAGAATATAGGACGTACAAATGTATGTAAAGACAAACACCACTACAAAAAATAAGATGAAAGCAGCATTTTGTAACCCTCCTGAAATCATGTATTCTTCGTCATATCAACCTGCAGTAGCACTATTTCTTGCTAAAATAGCATTTTTTTTTCAAAATTGTGCAAACTTTTGGGCCCGTGTGCGACAGTAGCATTCATGAAACTTATCACTCAACACTTAACACGAATTTTCCTATCCTCTAGCACCTGAAGAACAAAACTACTTACATCAAAGCTGTCTTGAAGAACGTGTTGGCTCAGCGGTAGAGCACTCACCTCGGTTGCGTGGGGTCCCTGGTTGGATCCCAGCTCGCGCCAAGTGGATTTTGTGGTGGACAAACACCGTAAGCGTGTTTTTGCTCGGAATCTTCCCCTTTCTTTCCACTTTCACAATTCTATTACGCTATTCATTATCATTATCACCTTCTCGCTTAGTTTCGGTGCATAATCAAAAGACGTTAAACGAAACAACAGCGCTCTCTTGAAAGAATTTATCTACCTTGTTGCTCCTCACTGGATTATCAGTCTCATTTTCATCTGCTAGCTCCGAAACGTTTATTCAGACACACCAAAAAACGTTCTAACTTCACTCGAAATTTACGTGTTTTGGTATTTGTTTTGTATCCTTCCTGATATAAGCTTTTTCTAAATCCGTATGTGTTTCACTTCATTCCTCTTACTACGATTACCGTCATTCAATTACACTCGCTACATTTTATCTATGATGTCCGTTGAGGAATTTCCACGAAATTTTTGTGTAAAAAAAATCATTTTTTTAATGTGTAATCTCTCTATTGATCGTTCGTTTCCTAACTGCTTTCTGCAATACTTTATCTCTATTTTCTTAAAAGGGATTAAATTGAAGTTAAAGCATCTCCTACAATATCTAAATAGTACTTTTTGTATTATAGAGTACATTGTGATCTGGGGAATCAACAATGATTTAGGAGGGACCAGGCCCCTCTAGATCCTCTACGTTGTGTTCACAATTAATTAAATGTAAAGATAGACAATAATAAACTCGGCTGAGGACAATAAAAAGAATCGCGCGAAACGTACATTTTTAAATGAATGGGGCAAGGATAGCCGTCGTTAAAGTCACCGTTATCCGACCGAGATAATCTAACTGAGACTTGCCAAGTATACGAAAATTTACCGCGCTATACGATAATTTAAGCATTAATGCTATATACGATAATGCACTTGCGATAGTAGGTGACTAGTATGGGGGGCGTTCCATACTGATTTACACTTTCCTTTTTTCTTCTTGCAGGGTCCACCATTCAGCTCGTCATTATAGTTGGAACGAAGTAGTACTTATAGGTCTGCCTTCAGGTGGAAGAACAATACAGAGGAGTTTAATCCCTGGAAACTACAGCACATTTCACTAACAGCTGTAAGCACGTGAGCGGACAACACGGAAGGTGATCAGCAAGGGCAGCGCTGTACAACGTAGTTTCTGTGCAAAGGGTGTACAGACCACGGAAATTCACAGGCGATTGGTGGCAGTGAGTGCTGGAGAGTGTGCACCGTCACGCAAAACCGTATACAATTGGGTGGACAGCTGGAAAAGTGGCCACACATCCAGGGACGGCTTTAGGATTTTAACTTCAGGTAGGCCTGCTCCCTCGCTTATGAATGTACACATTTACACACATTTACATAATCGGACAATTTCGCCAATTACAAAGTTTTCGTTCTGTGTTTGAAACGCATTAGTTGACCAAAAGTATTTCTATCATATCATCTACATCATATCTACATTTCTATCATAGATTTTGGATGTGTCAAGCTACTTAAAGCATTGTTTTTACCATATCAATATTCAGGATTTTTCGTCGACCATCCAAGGCTTAGCGTGGCGAAATTGCACGTACCTACGAGCGTTAGGATTTTAATTTTGGGAACGCCCGCTCCCTCACTTATGAATACATAACCACATTTGACTGATAAATGACAGTAGGAAATTACTTTTACAGTAGTGGTTGATGCTATTTGTTAAATAATTATCTACCATTAATATAAATAGTGGAAAATATATTTACTCTTTATTGTTGTGTAGGCACGCACCTACCCGGGCTACCAGCTATAGCCGCCACTGCGCATATCAACGGAGAAGAAAACCAGTTCTGGAAGGAAGTGACTGTGACAACATCAGTGAACATTTCAAGAGTAGAGCTGCTTATTCAAAACAAAAATGCATCACGTTCACGGAACTGGAGGCGGCCACAGGACTTGCCAGAATCACTCTGTACCGCATAGTGCACGAATACTTTAAGATGGGTGAGGTGTCTTCCAGGTGTGTTCTCAGATCCTTGGATGTAGTACAAAGACAACTGCGCAAGGACGTGAGCAGTGATCTTCTGCAATGTTATAGCCAGGATACAGAAGGCTTCATGTCCAAACTCGTTACTGGTTACGAGACTTGGCTGCATTACCATGAGCTAGAGACCAATGCCCAATCAATGCAGTGGAAGCATAAAGGCGGTCCCACGCCAAAGAAGTTCCGTACACAGCCCTCCGTACGCAAACGCATGGCCACAGACTACTGGGATAAGGATGGAATCATCCTCATTGATTGGCTGAAATCCGGGACTATCATTAACAGCGAGTCATACATCACAACGCTTCGAAGTTTGCACCGTGCAAATCAGAGGGAACAACCAGGAAAATGGGCGAAATGTGTGCTCCTGCAACACGACAACGATCGTCCTCACACGAATAGAGCAACCACTACTGCCGTTAATGAGCTGGGGTTAGGTGCTGCCACACCCACCTTATTATCCTGACTTGGCCGCTTCTGATTACCACCTATTCGGGGCATTGAAGAAACTGCTGCGTGGACATCATTTCGCCGACTTCCAGGAACTGCAAGACGCTATCCAGACGTGGGTGTGACAGATTTCGAAAAAGCGATTCGCAGAGGACATAGAGAAGTTGCCACGTCGGTGGTGCAAGCGTGTAATTCTTAATGGAGACTATGTTGAGAAAGTGTATGTATCTGCCAAGGTATAAAGGTTTTTATAAGTATAAAAAATAAAGTGTAAATCAATAACGATCATTCCCACTAAAAGAAATTAATAACGATTTGAGAATTTGCAAATGGCACCCTGCATCCATTCTTTAAATTCAATTGTGTTTAGAGGGGGAGGAAATATTGTTGTTGTTCAGAATAGTGTTAATAAAAAGATAAAAAGAAAATGAGGACAGTTGTAATGCTCCACACGTTACGTGATGGCATCCCAAATACTGATTTTGTTTATTCAATATTTAGATTTTGTTGTTTTCATTCAATTAGTTATTCAATAATTTGTTGTTAATTTTATTTTGTATTTCAATGCAATGTATAAGTTGGCTAAAAGGTACAATTTCTGCGCCTCTAAATTTCTACGTGAAAAAAAAATAAATGAAATCTTTTTTTACGTCCCACGTTTATACCGGTTAGGCTAAAGGAGACAGTGATGATGAGAAATGAATGAAATGGTAGAATGAAGAAAGTGGGAAGAAACGGGAGAACCCCCGGGAAAACCTACGAGCACGATGTTTGTCCACCACAAAGTCTACGTACAATGAAAAGGAAGGAATTTTATATACTTTAAATAAACAAATGGTTACTAAGTGTAAAAAAAGCACTAAACAAATGGAAGTTAAATGGTATTCTTTAGAATGATAGTTATCAGAAATATGGAGTTTAAAATTATGAAGCACTAATAGGTGAACCCACTCCGGGTTCTCAACGACAATAATCCGATGCTTCTTTACATGTATTGATTTCATTCAAACTCTGTCTAAATTTTAAGTAAATTATAAGCCATTATCTGACTACAAATTAACAATTGGGTTTGCAATTATCACCAAGTAATTTATACTGAAGACTTAAGGAGTATCCATACTGATAAGGCAATGATGGTGATGGAAGTGTCTGAAGTTTATTAGGATATGCTGCAGATATATTTTACCTATAATACTACCTTATTACTTGGGAATTTCGTGCTGGAACTATTGACTGCTAATTGTTTGGTGCTATGGTTTTGAGGTACGTTTACTATTATACATAAAATAAAGAAGCGACAAGAATTAAAAGGAGAAAATATAATTTATAAATGTTATTAACGATGATGTACAAAGTTAATTGAATATATTGTATACTATTAGTAAATAATTTTATGAATAAAATGGGATTAATGAGAATAAAACTAGGAAGTTTAATGATGAAACATGTCTACGAAAGCAAATAAAATGTAAACAGTATTGTTCATTAAAGCCATAATGTCAACTGTTATAATTACTGCTAAATAGTACTATTCCCAGTCGTTATATAATAAGCATAAGGAACTGCATTAAAAACAATTATAGAAACAAATGCTAGCATATACCTAGATACTTTCATACACACTAATTGTTTGCTGAGCAAAACCATGTATTTTCATTAAAAATTAAATATATGTTACAGTTTCACCAACTAACTCTTTGGCTTCATCAGACACTATGAGATACAGGATAGCTGTGTTATCTCATAGTGTCTGATGAAGTCAAAGAGTTAGTTGGTGAAACTGTAACACATATTTAATTTTTAATGAAAATACTTTTTTTTTTTTTTTTTTGCTCAGCAAACAATTAGTGTGTATATGTAATTATATACAAAGCAAGGTTTCTACTTATGAAAAATATCACTAGATACTTTATTTACAGTTATATTGTAGACTTGTATAATTACAGACGAAAACCTTTATACCTATTTATCTATCACTAGATGAATCGAAGAAATCCGGAAAACATGAAAATGTATGTAAATTAATGTGTGCAGATAATCTGTCCCTTTGTTATATATGTTTATCGTTTGTGTATGCATGTATAGTGTTAAGTAATTTCATTACAGGTTCAATTAACTTGTAATACCATGATTCTTAATCACAATTTTGATAATTTTGGTTTCATGTTATGTTTAGTTGTAATTTTAATGTTTGATTCCTTGGGTACAGACTCTCCCCATTCCGGATCTGAATGTGTTTGTTTGTGTTTCTTGCTTGGGGTGTCATCCTAAGCTGGCGACTCGGCCGTTCACGTCGCCAATATGTGAGTGCTTCCGCGTTCACAATGTGACGTGTTCTATTTTTTCGTTGCGTTGATTTGACTACTTACCTCACTCTTCGTTTTCTGCTGCGTTGAAGAAAGTCCTATTATAATGATAGCAGATGTATCTAAAGAAGAACATGTGACCCGATCGCAGTGGCGACGAAAGAGGAGTGTGTCACAGTGACGCCGATTTCGAGTTCGAAACTGAAGATTACTAGATAAGTTTAAGTTTATTGTATATTATTGTTATTATTAGTATTAATATACTTGTTTCTACAATTATCACATGCATATCGAATATATATACTGTATATATTTTTGTAATATACAATAATTTTTAAGACGAAAATCAATAATTTTGTTCTCTGAGGTTGGCAAGTCTGCTTTGATTGTCTATTGCGAAAAATATAATTAAAAAATATGCTTTAGTTCATTAGTTGTCGTGAGACGTAACGGATGGACGTAAGGCCCACTTGCGAGATCCTAACGAGAGATTTCAAAGGATAATTTGGCTAGGTCACTGGCGTATCTAGAAGTTAAAAACTGGGGGGCGGCAGCCAGAAGCCACACTATGATAGGTATATCATGAGTTTACTAAACTTTCAAAAATATATAAATAATAGATTAACTGGTTACAGGGAAGCAAACTGGGCCCCATCTTTTTTCGCTTGATTCTTGTAGTATGTGACGAGACAAACACGACGGTACCAAAATTATCGAAATTGCACCGGGGGAACATGGGTAATTTGGGTAATTTTGTAGCTTAGTATGAAATTAAGGGGAAAGAGCAATCTGGGCCCCATCTTTTTTCGCTTGATTCTTGTCGTATGTGACGAGACAAACACGACGGTACCAAAATTATCGAAATTGCACCGGGGGAACATGGGTAATTTGGGTAATTTTCTAGCTTAGTTTGGAAAATGAAGGGGAGGGTGCAAACTAGGCCCCATCTTTTTTCGCTTGATTCTTGTAGTATGTGACGAGACAAACACGACGGTACCAAAAATATCGAAATTGCACCGGGGGAACATGGGTAATTTGGGTGATTTTTTAGCTTAGTTTGGAAAATGAAGGGGAGGGAGAAAACTGGGCCCCATCTTTTTTCGCTTGATTCTTGTCGTAGGTGACGAGACAAACACGACGGTACCAAAATTATCGAAATTGCACCGGGGGAACATGGGTAATTTGGGTAATTTTGTAGCTTAGTATAGAAAATGAAGGGGAGGGAGCAAACTGTTCCCCATCATTTTCGCTTGATTGTTGTAGTATCTGACGAGACAAACACGATGGTACCAAAATTATCGAAATTGCACTGAGGGAACATGGGTAATTTGGGTAATTTTGTAGCTTAGTATGGAAAATGAAGGGGAGGGAGCTAACTGGGCCCCATCTTTTTTCGCTTGATTGTTGTAGTATGTGACGAGACAAACACGATGGTATCAAAATTATCGAAATTGCACCGGGGGAACATGGATAATTTGAGTGATTTTGTAGCTTAGTTTGGAAAATGAAGGGGAGGGAGCAAACTAGGCCCCATCTTTCTTCGCTTGATTTTTGTACTATGTGACGAGTCAAACACGACGGTACCAACATTATCGAAATTGCACCGGGGGAACATCGTAATTTGGGTAATTTTGTAGCTTAGTATGGAAAATGAAGGGGAGGGAGCAAACTGGGCCCCATCTTTTTTCGCTTGATTCTTGTAGTATGTGACGAGAAAAACACGATGGTACCAAAATTATCGAAATTGCACCGGGGGAACATGGGTAATTTGGGTAATTTTGTAGCTTAGTATGGAAAATGAAGGGGAGGGAGCAAACTGGGCCCCATCTTTTTTCGCTTGATTCTTGTAGTATGTGACGAGAAAAACACGATGGTACCAAAATTATCGAAATTGCACCGGGGGAACATGGGTAATTTGGGTAATTTTGTAGCTTAGTATGGAAAATGAAGGGGAGGGAGCAAACTGGGCCCCATCTTTTTTCGCTTGATTCTTGTCGTATGTGACGAGACAAACACGACGGTACCAAAATTATCGAAATTGCACCGGGGGAACATGGGTAATTTGAGTGATTTTGTAGCTTAGTTTGGAAAATGAAGGGGAGGGAGCAAACTAGGCCCCATCTTTTTTCGCTTGATTTTTGTACTACGTGACGAGACAAACACGATGGTAAAAAATTATCGAAATTGCACCGAGGGAACGGGTAATTTGGGTAATTTTGTAGCTTGGTATGGAAAATGAAGTGGAGGAAGGAAACTGGGCTCCAACTTTTTTTTTCGCTTGATTCTTTACTATGGGATAATACAAACACGATGGTACCAAAATTATCGAAATTGTACCGGTGGAACTTGTTTAATTCGGGCAATTTTGTAGTTGGGTATGTAAAATCAAGGGGAGAGAGCAAACTGGGTCGATCTTTTTTCGTTTGGTTCTACTACTATGTGAGAAGTCAAAGACGATGGTTCCAAAGTTATCGAAATTGCCCGAAGTTTTCGAATTATCGAAGTTTTCGTGGGAACATTCGAAATTGTAGTGCGATCAATCGGTCCGCACAACTGTCATACTGACTGACCGTGAAATTACACAACAAATGGTTAAACGGAACAGGTGTAGTGCTAGTGAAGTTTGAGATATCTTATTCTCATTAGGAATTTAAATATTTTTCACATGGTGGACTCCCTAAATCAAATCTTAATATCTTTCCTATAACGTAAAAGAACAAGTAAAAGTTAGCATTTAGTGTTCTGGTTTCAAAATCGCTGAAATCCAGGGATCAAATACAAAGATCGTCTATTTGTAGTAAGAACTCTTGTTCCACAAATTAAAAATTATATATCAATTTTACTGGCGAAAAATCTAATTGTCGATCAATTACCATTCATCCGACTAAATTTTTCAAATCCCTTCTCTACACATTATTAAATAACATTGCACAACATTATTAAATTATTATATATTGAATATTATTTCAAAATTCCCGTACATTTCACACGACATTAGATCAAATAATGCATTGCTGGTATTTTACTTGGGGCGTAGATTATTGCAGCACATTCTGTATTTGGTAACCCTGCTTCAAAGGATGTGTTGCTGTTAGTTCCACTTGCGGCCACGACCCGCTCACCGCTCGCTCTACCTGCAAAAGAAATGGTGCCCAGTTTGTCATATACTACAAGAATCAATCGAAAAAAGATGGGGCCCAGTTTGCTCCCTCCCCTTCATTTTCCATACTAAGCTACAAAATTACCCAAATTACCCATGTTCCCCCGGTGCAATTTCGATAATTTTGATACCATCGTGTTTGTCTCGTCACATACTACAAGAATCAAGCGGAAAAAGATGGGGCCCAGTTTGCTCCCTCCCCTTCATTTTCCATACCAAGCTACAAAATTACCCAAATTACGATGTTCCCCCGGTGCAATTTCGATAATTTTGGTACCGTCGTGTTTGTCTCGTCACATACTACAAGAATCGTGCGAAAAAAGATGGGGCATAGTTTGCTCCCTCCCCTTCATTTTCCAAACTAAGCTACAAAATTACACAAATTACCCACGTTCCCCCGGTACAATTTCGATAATTTTGGTACCATCGTGTTTGTCTCGTCACATACGACAAGAATCAAGCGAAAAAAGATGGGGCCCAGTTTGCTCCCTCCCCTTCATTTTCCATATTAAGCTACAAAATTACCCAAATTACCCATGTTCCCTCGGTGCAATTTCGATAATTTTGGTACCATCGTGTTTGTCTCGTCACATACTACAAGAATCAAGCGGAAAAAGATGGGGCCCAGTTTGCTCCCTCCCCTTCATTTTCCATACCAAGCTACAAAATTACCCAAATTACGATGTTCCCCCGGTGCAATTTCGATAATGTTGGTACCGTCGTGTTTGTCTCGTCACATACTACAAGAATCGTGCGAAAAAAGATGGGGCATAGTTTGCTCCCTCCCCTTCATTTTCCAAACTAAGCTACAAAATTACACAAATTACCCACGTTCCCCCGGTACAATTTCGATAATTTTGGTACCATCGTGTTTGTCTCGTCACATACGACAAGAATCAAGCGAAAAAAGATGGGGCCCAGTTTGCTCCCTCCCCTTCATTTTCCATATTAAGCTACAAAATTACCCAAATTACCCATGTTCCCTCGGTGCAATTTCGATAATTTTGGTACCATCGTGTTTGTCTCGTCACATACTACAAGAATCAAGCGAAAAAAGATGGGGCCCAGTTTGCTCCCTCCCCTTCAGTTTCCAAACTAAGCTACAAAATTACCCAAATTACCCATGTTCCCCCGGTGCAATTTCGATAAATTTGGTACCGTCGTGTTTGTCTCGTCACATACGACAAGAATCAAGCGAAAAAAGATGGGGCCCAGTTTGCTCCCTCCCCTTCATTTTCCATACTAAGCTACAAAATTACCCAAATTACCCATGTTCCCCCGGTGCAATTTCGATAATTTTGGTACCGTCGTGTTTGTCTCGTCACATACTACAAGAATCAAGCGAAAAAAGATGGGGCCCAGTTTGCTCCCTCCCCTTCATTTTCCATACTAAGCTGCAAAATTACCCAAATTACCCATGTTCCCCCGGTGCAATTTCGATAATTTTGGTACCGTCGTGTTTGTCTCGTCACATACTACAAGAATCAAGCGAAAAAAAGATGGGGCCCAGTTTGCTCCCTCCCCTTCATTTTCCATACTAAGCTACAAAATTACCCAAATTACCCATGTTCCCCCGGTGCAATTTCGATAATTTTGGTACCGTCGTGTTTGTCTCGTCACATACTACAAGAATCAAGCGAAAAAAGATCGGGCCCAGTTTGCTTCCCTCTAACCGATTAACTTATTTTTGTCACTCAAAAAGTGGGGGGCCTACCCCCCCAAACCAAGGGCTAAATCCACCACTGGGCTAGGTCTGTATTTTCGTTAAGCCTAACTCCCGGTGGGAGCTCATGTGGTTCGGATTCCACGTTAATCAGTAGATCCACGTCTCATATAGCCTCGCCGCTGAACAGGGCGTTAAACTCGAAATCAACTCAACTCGTTAAGCCTAACCTAAAGAATTCTGAGAAAACTTTTCTTTGTGTAGTTATATTACACTTTCTTAGTAGACCTTGCAAATGCAATGTAACAAGCTGCATTTTACAACTTAAACGAATGCATACTTCCATTTTATTTTATTATTATTTTAGATGCTTTTTGTTTAAACCTCGTAATATGCTTGAGCAGAAAAAAAGGGGGGTATTCATGACTGAAACACATTATATTTGACGGAAATATTCCGCCGAAGAAACTTTTTTTTCTTTTCCTTTCTTGCGAAAGCGAATGTCGCCTTCCCAGTGAGTTTCCCTTGAGACTTGAAAAAAACTGAGTGGAAAAAGTGCTCGTATAAAAGTGATTTAATACCTCATATCTATTTCTTATAATTCACAAAGTGGAAGCGATTAATGACTTTTAGTACTAAAAGTGAAATAGCATTCAAAGCAATGATATTGCAATATTTACTTTTTCAAACGTTTTTTCCATTTAAAAGTAAATGCCCTCTAACTGAATATGTTCCATTTTTTCTTACTCTTGCATCATTGTTGTATACGTACCATATATCTATCAAGATTGATATGTAAATTGAGCCTCTCTATATATTACAAAAGAACGTCCTTTTTTAAGGGAACAAGTATCAGCGTCATAGCGTATGTCACGTGAAGAAGTTTGGTTTTTGGTAAACCAAACTCATTAACAAGCTAAATTTTATCAAGCCTAGCCTTAAATATAGCATTTTTCCTCAAATTAAATGAATGATACTTTAAGACGAATGGATATTTGAAAATAGAAAATATTTAAGAGATTTGTCAAGTAGAAAATAATTTAGTTTCATTTTAGAGTTGAATTCCATGCAGGGTGGCCCTAGGCAATCTGCCATCCCCTGCAATTGCATAATTTGCCAACCCCCTTCTTCAGAAAGAACATATCTTAAAAGCCATGATTTTAAGAGGTCTTATCACTGCGAAATTAAAATACCGCTAATTTTACAGTAATTCTGTGATATCTTCAAATAGACGTAAGATAATTGAAATGTGGAACAAGAGAGTCCTAGACAATATTATTTTGCATGAGGTACCGTTATCGCCAGTCACCTAATAGCTTTCCGTTTGCAGCCATGTAGAAACGCGAAAATAAATGCCGGGTTTCTAAATGGCTGGAAATCGAAAGTAGATAAGTGAGTGGTGATAACGGTATCTCATGTAAAATAATATTATCTAGGGAGGTCTTGTTCCACTTTTTGATTATCTTTTATCTATTTGAAGATATTACAGAATTATTATAAAATTAGCGGTATTTTAATTTCGCCGTGATGGGGCCTCTTAAGTATGCTACTCTATAATGAACAACGAAGGGGAAAGAGAGGCCACTCAGAAAGGCCTAAACACTACAAATACAATCTCGTTGTGTTTATTTTTTCTTTAAATAATAATCTATTATGTTAGTGAAGGATAAAAGCGAACACACCTGCAGAGGAAAGGTGATAATCCTTTTTATAGAATTCAATATTGAGTTTCAATCTCAATGTTTGCAATTCCAGTGCAAGTAGCTCTTTTATCTTTATTTCATGATTTTCCTTCTACATCTGTTAATTAAAAAAAAAAAAAAAAAACTTGTTTCACATTTGTTTCTGACAAAGACAGGATTAATTTTTATATCAAAATTGTGATAACTAACTAAATGCAACAGGTGTTCGCTACTGTTTGAGAATTGAGTTATATTTGACAGCAACCAAAACAATTCGTGCTGAGATTTGTTTGATTATTTGCTTTAGCACTGTCCATGTTGGCCTTAAACTAGTGCTACCTAGACTTAATTTATGAATGTAGTATTCATAGAAGGTCAACTTAGTAAATATAACTACCATCATCATTAAGTATGCTTCCAACAAGGAATATTTATTCTAATTAATATGGCTATGGCAGATTTTGCCGCCCCGTGCAAATGCACGTGTTGCACACATGGTAGAGCCGGTCCTAATTCCATGGACACATTAGTGGTTTGATCCTTACCATTATGCTAACCCGCTAGTCTCAACAGTACTGCTGGTGATCTAGCAATCAAGGATGATATCCATAATTACTGTCATAGGGACAAATGGAAAACCGATTTTCGATAGTCCATATCTTGGGATCAACTGGATGGATCACCTCCATCAAAGATTTCAATTTCTCATTTTTGACTCTTTCCGTCCTGATCAGAATTGATGGTGATATATTGAGTAGTTCTTGGAATTTTGTGTTTCCCGGACAGACAGAATAACTATATAAGTAAGTTTTTGGTACGATTTAAAAATATTTTGTATAATATTGCAAATCAACCAAACGCAGTTGTACCAATTAAGTTAGCATCAAAGGAGTACGATAGCTTACTAGTTAGAGCGCTTTCCTCTGGTGCGAAAAGACCCAGCCTCGATCTCAGACAACCTCGTATTGTCCAAAGTATACCGTTTCCTTCACTTTAAACCCTATGTAGGCCAATTAGTTGGCATAGTTGGTTGGGAGTTACAAAAATAAAGTTGAAAAATACGTTGGCCCAACATAGCTTTTTTAAAATGTATGATGGCCAACCAACCATTTACCGTCATATATCCAACAGTTTCCATTTCACAGTGCCAATTACAATTTTATTTCTTTTGTAGTGGTTACACTGGCAATGGAATTGGTTGGCAAGTGATTGGCAAAACATATCCGTGAACCTGGCCCCACCCACCCCCGCGTTAATATTGAAACATACTGTATGCCAAAAATTAGCGCTGACGACCTATAATGTTAAAAAAAAATGTGGTGTTACATAAGCGTCAAAATGACAAAAAAATTCTAGATGGAGCTATGTTCACTCTAGCCAAGGGCGCCGGTCCCGGGGGGTCCGAGGTTGTCCGTGCGCCCCCAAAGCTCAGGTGGGCCCCCTTACTGTATTTGCAAATTTAGAATATTTGGCATAATTTGTTTTAAAACCCTCATATATGCTTTCTGCATCTGAATGCCCCCCCCCCTAAATTTACAGAGACATCGGCGCCATTGAGTCTAGCCCAACCCACTTAACCGATTGAGATGAAACCCACACAGAAAGTTAGTGTTTAAATTAGTGCTGTTAATACCACATAGAAAGAAAATTAGTGATCTTATCAGAAAGCCCAAAGACAAGCGCAAATCTTTATTGGCAGCATCATCAAAGAAAACAATGAATCCGTTGTTTTTATGATGAGATAAACAACACTAATTTCTTTCTATGCAGTATCGTCAGCACTAATTTTTTGCATGGGGCTATCTTTCGAGGCCCCAACCACACCCGCATTAATTTTAAAACATATGCCAAAAATTAGTGTCCATTTACTGCTGAATACGTACAAGGTCAAAAATATGCTGTTATAAAAACGTCAAAAATCATGTTAAAGATTGCTTCTCACATCTATAATAACGCAGCACTAAATTATTATAACACCAATCTGAGTAATGCTAATATGCAATTATTAAAAACATTCAGGAGTTATGGGCTGCATAAATATCTAGGCGTAAACATCTAGATATTCCTAATCCTCACTATTAACACACGACGCATCAGTCTCTCAGACACGCTAATTACTAATATTTTTCGTCAACTGCGCTGGCCCCTACATGACGCCAAAAAATGTCGCATTTTTTTAGAGAACCTAAGAGTTGGGGGAAACAACTGTTAAAAGATAAAAATCCAAATTTATATACTACATAATAAAATTACAGTGCCTCTAAAATCATAAACAAACTTACGAAGATGTTGAGAAACAACTTTGAAAAAAATGATCCTGTGAAAATTCATAATATACGAAGTGGAATATTGGACCACAAAGAAGAGTGAGGAACAGAAGTTGCATGTTTTGGAGGTGAAGATGCTGCAGTGGATGTGTGGAATGACGCAGAAGGACTCGGGCTTTTTCGGGCCTAACTTTGTAAATATACTGTACAACGATGTATAATTGCATCGTTCTTTCTGGAGAACTTTTAAAGCACAACTGAAAAATTAAACCTCTAATTACTGTAAATAAAAATACAATTTTGCGTTAATTAATAAATTTCTATAATTCGGGCTTAATTCGGGCTCATTTGATTATCACACGAGCTCTGACCGTGTTCGGGCCTAAATGCTCAAACATATTTCGGACTCGGATAAGGGCCTCAAATTGTACAGTAAATTCACGAGCCGGGCCGGGCTCGGGCTAAAAATTGCGGCCGGTGTGTAGACCTCTAGTATGGTGTCACAGCGAATATGGCATAAGATAGAAACAGATGGAGAACAGCGGTCCGAAAAGCCAATCCCAGCTAACTGACTAACTATGGCCTATGGAATCCGAAGGTTCAATGTCACACTCACAAAAGCTTTCCATTGACTTCTATCCTTAGCCAACTGAATCCAGTTTCTACTTTGGATTCCTATTTCTGCAAGATCCAACTTTTTCCTCCTATCTGTGCCTAGATCTTCCTAATGGTCGTTTTCCAATTGGACTTCCAGTTAAAACTTAGAAAACGTTCCTACTTTATGCCATTCTGGCTACATAACCTGTGCACTTCAGTTTCCTAGGCTTGATGACCTTAACAATGTTTGGTAAAGGTATAGTTATGCTGTTCCTCATTATGAATTTCCTGCCATTTCCCATTCCCGTTCCTCTTGGATCCGAATATTCGTCTCAGGATCTTATTCTCAAATACTTTCAGTCTACTTCTTCCCTCAGAGTAAGCGACTTTGTTTCGCAACCATACAGAACAACAGGCATGATTTTCGTTTTATATATATTTTAAGCTTCAAATTCCTCGACAAAATTAGCGCCTAACTGGGAAAGAAATTTAGAAGAAGAATGAGAAGATAGTGTACATAAATTTACTAAATATGTACACAATATTTTAAGCGATACTTAATAAAAATATAACCTATATCTAGTGACCTATATTACTTGAAGCTATCGTTGGAATGAAAGAATTAAGTTATATCATCTAGGTGTGTAAGTAATCTCAAAAAGTGTTGATTTAGTACCATCGTTCCTGGTATATGTAATTCCACAACATTTTGTGAAACATCCTCCTTACAAAAGAGGTGAACCAAATAACTTTCTCGTGGCCATAAATTTACAAAACTTCACTTTTAATATGCGAAACTGGTACATGTCCGATAAGAAGGAAGCATAACCTTGTTTTATTAAAAAAAAAAAAAAAAAAAAAAAAAAAAAAAAAAAGATTTTCACAGCATCTACCACAGATATTTCTGTACTGGTTTCTCTGATACTTAAAGGCGGTGTTAATTATAATAATAATACTGAATTTAATAGCTAATTAAAGAAAAAGAGAAACCATTTAAATATTTAATGTTAATAATGGAAAACTTGGAAGTTGCATAAATATTATATTATAATAAACGCTCTCATGATTTAGCACAGAAACAGAAAATGAACTTGGATAGATGGCAGTTAATGCAGAAAGTGAAGAACAATATATTATATTAATTACAATAACCGTTTGATTAACTGACGGAAGAGAGGATTTAAAATGTAAATATCTTGCAAGAGTTAAGAAATTACAGTTGTAAAGAAAGTACGTAAATTACAAATAAATATTTATGAGTTAACGTTTATATAAGGTTAAGGATGTAGTGCAAATGAACTTTAGTAGTTTCAAGAGTCGATTTTAGCTGTAGTAGTCTCAACACACCAAAGCTCTTTGTATACTATTCAAGTTTATATGCAATAAACATGTTGTGTGTTTTGTCAATGTGAAACGTAACGGGTTTATCATTCTATTTCACTAGGGCACGTTTCCAGGTGCAACGAACATATGTTTTGGAAGAAAATCTCGGAATACCTTAATTTTATTATGGCTACAAAAGTAAACTACACGGGATGTTCAATAAGTTTCGCATAGATGGTTATAATATTGTTGTTGGTTGAAATATGATGAAATTTTAGGCGAACTTACTTAGATCCTTTCACTACAAGACCACGTCACTCACTGTAGCGTCCATCTGGTGTGACGCATCTTGTCCAACATTCTTTCCATGCCTTGAATGAAATTTGGTAAAGTCAGGAGGCTTTTGCACCATTCTCTGACATAAGAAATGAGGCTCTTGCCTCTGTCGAATATTTTCCCTCACAGGTGGGCCTTCAAATAACCAAGCAGGAAGAAATCCGAAGGAGTCAAATCTGGACTATAGGGAGGCTGAGGGACGTCTTCCCATCACATTTTCATGATTCTCTGCTGTGTCACAATGGTTGTGTGAGCCTTGTCATTGTCATGATAGAAAAATGAAATGAAATTTTTGAGTTTTACGTCCCACGGTTATGCCGGTTAGGCTAAAGGAGACGGTGATAATGAGTAATGAATGAAATGGTGGAATGAAGAAAGTGGGAGGAAACGGGAGAACCCCGAGAAAACCCACGCACACGGTGTTTGTCCACCACAAAGTTCACTTGGCGGGAGCAGGGTTTGAACCCGAGACCCCTAGCACCAGAGGTGAACGCTCTACCACTGAGCCACCGCGGCCCCATTTTTGTCATGATAGCCTCACCTAGCAGCTCGGTCCAGAGAACACCTCATATCTTATCCATGACAAACAATAATGCTCCTTGTTAATTGTAGCGCCATGTTCCAAAAAGTCTATGAAAATGGTACCACAGTTATCCTAGAAAAAGAAGGGCATAATTTTCCGGCCTGATCTGAAAAGTCTAATTTTATTTTAAACCGCTGCAAGTAACGTTAAATATTGGTGCGTTCAAATGTTTGATCTCCATAAACCGGAAGCAACTTCTTGTGAATTGATGTGACTGATTCATCAAATGTTTTGAACAGGAATTCATTACCGACCGTTGTCGGGTTCTAATGGCTATTTCGTTGTCTATTGTGGTTTACCTGTGAATATAGGGAACAATAATTATTATCATTTTGAATAAAAAGGAACAAAGAATGTTCATCTAAAATTTCATCATGGTATTACAATTAATAAAAATATTATACAAAACTCTGAAAAACTTATTAAACGTCCTTTATATTATTGAATTATTTACTTTATTGAGTATGATTATTAATTATTTGCTTTTTAAATGATTCTGGTAAGATAGGAAATCAAGATAAAAATTATTTAAATTGCTCCATTCATGTATATATATATATATATATATATATATATATATATATATATATATATATACATGAATGGAGCAATTTAAATAACATTTTTTTATCTTGATTTCCTATCTTACCAGAATCATATAAGTTGCATGCCTTTCAGGATAATAATTATTAACAATAGTAATTATAATGTCCAGTAGCATATCACTACAGACTTGTAACTAAAAGCTCTTACGTACATATAAAGATGCTTGATAAATGTCTGATTCTTACATCTTAATATTATAATACAATAAACCACGGTTCGGGCGAATATTTAATATCATACCCAGGTAAGTAAATAATTTCTTTTGTGGGGTGTAGGCTAGTATTGTGCTGCCAAAATGTCTTGAGCCGTGGCAAAAATGCGAACTAAAGCTCACACCCCGACACACTCACGCTGCTAAGCGAGAGAGCCTTAGCGAAAGAGAGTGGAATTCCTTCAGCCGATAGCAGCGCCTGAAACGGAAGACTAAGTGTCAAGTCAATGTGGTATATTTATAGCTTTTTTTTCTTGGGCGAGTAAAATTTTGTTGCTTACTTGCATCCTTGCAATAAACGTAAGGATAATCAATATTTGTTAGTGATTTGTTTCCTCCTTTTCTCTCTCTCTCTCTCTCTCTCTTTTTGTAAACTAGTGAAAGTAAACTGCTATTGTTTGATTTCAAAAGGCATCAAGAGTTCCATAAATACTGAATTTCAATAACAACACACGTACAGTACATTGTTCACATAATACTAGTCATGCTACCAAAATGTTCTGCAAACCTTTACTAAATTAATGGATAAACTTTGCGAAAAAAAATCTAGGGAATGTTTTCACTTAATCCTCTTCCTAATAATGAATAAAAACAATTAATTGGATACATTAAAAAGGAAATTGAGTAAAGGATCCTCTGCAGAGAAAATACAGAGGTGGCTTTCAGTTTAGTCGAACTTCATCGATAGACAAATTTGTTGGGATTAATTCGTTGTGGAAAGTCAGTCTTTTCTGAAAAAAAAAAAAAAAATCTGGTCGATCAGAGCCTTTATATTACCACGTGAAAAAGAATGAAAAAAGGGAGGCGCGAGGACGTGCCAGCGAGCGACAGACAGAAGGGCTCAAATATTTCTAGCCCGTGAATACAATTAATTGACTTCAAGAAGGAACAAAGATTTTTAACTCTTTCTCTAGAAAGAAAAGAGGAAAAGAATAAAAACTGATTTTCAATAAACCCATATTTTTACTATTTGGCATTTTCGAAATTTCTCGTCAATTCCTTTTTTAAGACAGAAGAGGAAATATTCCGTTCTCATTAGAAAGGTACCGGTACGCCATACCCTTCCTACAGCTAGAAATAAAAGACTATATCTATATCTATATATATCTATATCTATATCTATATCTATATCTATATCTATATCTATCTATCTATCTATCTATCTATCTATCTATCTATCTATCTATCTATCTATCTATATATATATATATATATATATATATATATATATATATATATACAAATACATAAAAGTTTAATTCCAACATCTACAGTAATGTATATTTAACAGAAAACCCGTTATTCCCCCAATCCTTTCGTCTTGTTGTGCACAAAGGTTAAAATTAAAATTAATCTTTTTTCGTTAACACTTTCTGGGAAAGGAAAAATAGGACATTGCAATGCAACTTATTGTACTCGTAGATTTATTGATAATAAATAACATACATCGGTAAATAATTGATGCAAATATCTTGAATATTGGATATATCTTTCACTGTTTATTAGAATATTATCGGAAGCGTAATCCCAGGGAAGATGTCCCAAAATTTGATCACGTAATTTCCTACATTCCATTCTCAACCGTGTAGACGTGAACACGTCACATATTCACGTAAGCTTCTCTGTAACAAAAGAATGTATCCGTGCTATCTAGTGACTCAAATTTGAACAAAGTGATGTGAATAAATGTGCACAGAAGACAGATTGAGAATATTAATTCATTCGAAATAATAATGTAAAGCAGAGGACAGGTTGTGCCGATCGTTCGTCGTATTGGACATTACATCCACAATGGGCATACTCCGTCGCTCGTCTGGAAAATGTTAAACACTAACTGCTGTCTCATATAGCCTTACTGCTGGAAAGCAGCTTTAAATATCACTCAATACAATCACCCACCGCAACAGAAGCAAGTCCACGGCAGGAAAGAGAGAGATATGTTCAAAGAAATAACATTATGAATCGAATGCTCTTTCCGAAGAGCAATAGAGAGGATCAGAGAATAAAATAAGAGGAAAAAGAAAAAGAAGGACAACATATTATCCTTTCGACTGAACTCTGCATTAGAACTACTTGCTTTATCGTAACCAAGGGAGATCTTTAAAACAAATAGCTAAATGCGAATGAACGGGTCAAGCATGACGTATTTCCGCCCAGTGTTTCCGGCATCATTGTTTCCGGTGTATGTCCAAAGAAACGTGTTACAAATGGAATTTACAAATGTTATGATAATATAGTTATTATAGGCTGGTTAGAAGCGAAGAAGGGCTACAGGCAGGGCCGGATTTAGCATTTTGGCGCCCCTAGGCCCAATAATTTTTTCCGCCCCCTAGTCTGGTTAAAGTTACTTTCCTAAAAACCTTTATTTAAAAAATTACAGCCAGTTTCCCCGTGTTTGAGATCAATGTTGTAACGAAGTTTATGCATTATGTTGAAAAATAGTTTAACTTTACCAACAATTATTTGTTCCAATGAACTTCAAAATCAGAATGCTTTATTAGCCTGATTTTTTAAAAATCAATTCAAAAAATATGTAAAGTTATGGCTATTTATTTTTATTTCAAGATATCTTTTATTTTTTTCTCTCGGCCGTGCGCCCTCTGGGAGCTTGCGCCCATAGGCCCGGGCCTACCGGGCCTATTGGGAAATCCGGCCCTGGCTACAGGATATGACTGACGAAATAGTTGGCACTGGGAAACTATATGGAATGGAAATCAACATCGAAAAGTCGAAAGTCATGAGAATATTCCGTAGAAACGCGCTCTTATGGGTTAGAGTAGAACAAAGAGATCTTGAAGAGGTCGATCATTTCAAATATATCTGGGAAGTATCTTGACTGCACCAAATAGATCAGGTCAAGAATTGCCATAGCCAAAAAAGGATTCAAAAGAAAAGATCACTCTTAAGTAGCAGGCTTAATCTATAATATAAAATTGATAGTGACTGTGTTTGTGACTCTTAATCTATTGTAGCGCCCGACCAATCTCGATCAAATTTTCAACGTAGATGCAGTTCTGGCCTGGGAGTGTTTTTTTTAGCTATTTACTTTGACGGTACAACTTAGGGGGGGGGGGAGAAGGGGGACAGAAAAAGTCAATAAAACTTAATAACTCTTGAACCATTCGACCGATCTTGATAAAATTTTCAATGTAGATCAGGTTCGGGACTGGGATGATTTTTATCACTTCATTTTGACGGAGCAACGTAGGGAAGGGGATAGAGCAGGAGATATACAAAAATCAAAAAATATAAAAATAAAAGTGACTATGTTTGTGAATTAATTACTTTTGAACCACCCGATCGATCTCAATCAAATTTTCAACATATAGAAGTTCGAGCCTGGGAAGTTTTTTACCATTTCATTTTGACAGTAGATCTTAGGGAGAGGGAGAGGAGGAGGGGAAATATATGAAAATGAATAAAACTTAATAATTTTTAAACCACCCGACCAATCTCGAAAAACTTTCAACATAGATATAAGTTCGGGCCTGGTATGTTTTCTTCATTTCACTTTTACAACGAAGGGGAAGTCTTATCTATCTATCTATCTATCTATCTACCTATCTATCTATCTATCTATCTATCTATCTATCTATCTATCTATCTATCTATCTATCTATCTATCTATCTTTGACGATAGAACTTAGAAGAGGATGTAGGAGGGGAGATATATAAAAATAAATAAAACCTAATAACTCTTGAACCACCTGACCTATCTCGACGAAATTTTCAACATAGATGAAGTTCGAACATGAGATGATTTTTGTCATATCACTTTGAAATGTAACTTTAAGGAGGGGAAATACATTTACGAATGATCGAAAATGACCGATATTAATGTCGAATCTAGCGTTTTTGAGGTCGCTGAGATGAACAGTGAAACTTCTGATGCCATTTAAATCCAAATTCAGCTCTACAAAATTGTAGGAGGGGAGGGATATATATATATATATATATATATATATATATATATATATATATATATATATATATATATATATATATATATATATATAATCAAAATGACCAATATCAAGGAGCGCTTTAGTAATAGTAAAAAGTGACTGACTAAGGAAACATATTATTTTTTCTTAATTTAACCCAGCGAAGCGGGTAATTAATGCTAGTATTGGACTAACGAAGAAGTTGGTCAAGTGTTATTTATGGAATATTGGACTGTATGGTCCAGAGACTTGGACATTATGGAATTGGAGAAGAAATATTTACAGAGCTTCAAACTTTTGTGTAGGAGGAAAGTGGAGAAGATAAAATGGACAGAGAGAGTAACAAATGAAGATGTTTTAAAACGGATAGGAGAGAAGAGGACACTTTTAGCCAGCTTCCTTCGTAGAAAGGCTAATGGACCTGGAAACGTCTTGAGAAGAAATTGCCTTTTGATACCACCATAGAAGGAAAGAAGGAAGGAAAGTGGGAAATAGGAAGAAGAACACAACTTATCGATGATCTGAAAAATTGAAGTATTCTTCACATAGAAGAAATTCTATTTCCAGGCCTAGACATAAAAAGGAATTATTATTATTATTATTATTATTATTATTATTATTATTATTATTATTATTATTAGTAGTAGTAGTAGTAGTAGTAGTAGTAGTAGTAGTAGTAGTAGTAGTAGTATTTCTTAAGCTCGAGTCTGGAAATGATGCTTCCACGCTTCTCGATTTTAAGCTTTTTTCAACTTTCTTTTATTTTTCAAATCCTCGATCACTTTTGTTATTCTTCTTCATACCCTCGCTTTGTTTCCGTTTTTTACCTCCATGGAGTTATGAAGAAGACAATTTGTTCGCAAGATGTCTCCATTCCAATTGCCTTTCCTACGAAATATGCTGCATAAAAACCTCATCTTCTCCCCTACCCATTTTAAACATTTTCATTTGTTACTTTCTTCCTCTATTTTATCTTCTCCATCGTATCCCAACACCACATTTCGAAGCTCTTAAAATATTTCTTCCGTAACTTCTGTAATATCCAAGTCTCAGAACCATACAGTCCAATACTCCATACATAAAACCTAACCAGCTTCTTCCTATAATGTTTAACGTAAAAACTCAATTCAGTTATTCATGTAGAGGCGAATGGAACAGTAGTGTTATTTCAAATTTTGTTTCGGGGGTGGGGGACTATCCAATATAAGCGCAGAGTTTAATGTTTTCTTATTAGTATAAAGTACTATTGACTAATATATATATATATATATATATATATATATATATATATATATATATATATATATATATATATATAGAGAGAGAGAGAGAGAGAGAGAGAGAGAGAGAGAGAGAGAGGGTGAACCTGAAAGATGTGCACAAACTTCGGGAAGTGATTCGTGACATCAAAAGAAGACAAGGAGTCCCCTTGCATATTGTCGAATTTCGCGTCGTGTAAGAGTGATAGGAGTGCCGACTTGGAATCGAAACTCGAATCCTGACAATCGGAACGGAATGGAACGAAGACAGCATGCAAGAGAACTTTTTGGCTTCATTTGATGTTACGAATCACCTCCTGGAGTTTGTGCACATCTTTCAGGTTCACCCGACATATATATATATATATATATATATATATATATATATATATAGTTACAAGTTAATTGTTATAGCCCCACATATAGCCCCAAATGACGCCCCGGGAATGGAATGTGTAATATGATAGTCTTGTTTTATAGTACTTGACCTTAACTTCGAAAACCTGCCAAAATGATGAAATTAAAATGCTTTTCATCTTACAAGTTCTCCTGGTGAAGTAATTTTGGACACCATAGAATTATACCATGAGAGAACAGAATGATATTTGGGTTACTTATCGTATATGAAAAGTAGAGTTCTAAACCCAGAGTTTTCAATAGTTAAAACTATCTTCCATGTACGGTACATTTTGATTGTGATACCGTTAGAAACAATTACAAATTAATTCCATGTTGATGGAAATCTTTTAACATGATTACAATTTCCTATACCTTTCAACCTGTTTCTGTTCCTGCAATAAATGCTTTTATAATTACTGATTTCCTTCGAAAATCATACAAGGCTGAAGAATTCACAAAAAAAAAAAAAAACATATAAATGAAGTTGCATTCCGTTATGAAAAGCACTTTCACTTGTACAGGATGTTTCTTTCTAAAATTAGTGTATATACTTGTATATATACAATGTATGATTTGTGAAACCGTATCTCTGAACAGATTCAATCGAACATGAATAAAATGAAACTGTTTCGTCTAGTTCTTGCTTTATTTCTTTTAAAAGTAAAGAAAACGAATATAAATTCAGAGAGTAGAAATCGCCGTGCATGCTTGATTTTCCTTCAAACAGGGTTTCTAAGTAAAAGGCCGCCATAAGGGGAAGCAGCCACAACAAATGTCGGGGGATTCGTTCCTTTATGGGCCATGGGATATATATGACCTTTTTGTGATTTAAGAAATCTTAAACTACCGGAGCGATCTCGATCAAATTTTCAACACAGATGAAGTTTGGGCTGGAATGGTTTTTATCATTTCACTTTTAAGGTGTAACTTAGGGTTGGAGGAGGGGGAGAGATATTTAAAAATGATCGAAAATGACCGATATTAGTATCGAATCCATAGTTTTCGGGGTCGCCGAGATGAACAGTAACACTTCCGTTTAAATCCAAATTCAACTCTGCAACTTGGTAGAGAGGGAACATATATATAAAAATGGTCGAAAATGACCGACATTAGTGTCAATTTATTTACAGCTAACATTCAATATAAAACTCGAGACAATCCGACAGTAAAGGCTTTATTTAAAAAAATACCTTTGTAAAATACTGATATTTACTTGAGTGTTGGGTTGCCAAACGTCCCGTTTTTAACGAAATTGTCTTCTTTTCTCTGAAAGTCATCCAAATTCAAAGAAAAAATGGGACGCAAAATGTCTCTTTTCTGAAATTAAGCGTCCCGTTTTTGTCTCGTTATTACGTAATATAATCAGGATTTCTACTTTTTCCTTCTTTTTTTAAGGGAAGATCAATCTTTCTGCAAGAAAATTAGTCAACAATAAAAATAAATATTAAAGTGACAACCGACCCCTTTAATCCTGGTTCCTGTTAAATGTTAAAATGCAATGTAAAAATTAAAAGTGGAGTAAGGTTTAATAGGTAAAAAAAAAATCTGGTTATATTGTAATGTAATGCTACTAGAGACTCCTTTCTCACTGGTGTAAATAACTACATAAAATAAATATGCCTAGGTGGATTGTTAAGTTATGCCAGTTTGCCGAGTGTCCTAATTTTTTATTGCCTAATTCTGCTCTGTCAAATTTAGTAGTTTCTTTGAAACAAAAATAAAAACGTTGATTGAAAATTATTTTTCATCCAGCAATTCATTTCATTCTAATAAATAACTACACTTAAAAAAAAAAAAAGATTTCGTTACTAAGACGCGAAAAATACCACAAACAAAATGAGGGGGGGAATATTACAGAGTATTCGGTGTTTATAAATTTTGAATTTACAATAAAGAAAAGTTGCCTCAAAACATTTGTCTGAACGGATGGCAAAACGTTGCACTTGGCTTCTGTCACACTTCTAAAATAAGGAGCGTTTCCATCTCATACAACATTCTGCTCCATGTTGAAATCTACTGCATGATGAGAATTTACTATCAAGTATGTTAATGTATTCAGCTCTCTATGTCACATATCAACTGATATGTCTGCTCTTTGCACAACATTAAAATTAAACCAAAATTAAAGCTTTAGAGTTAATTATAATTTGTAGGTATATATCATTAACCAGCCCTCTCTGTTGGTCTGGTGACTAGCGCATGTTAGTGTTGTCAACGGCTCGAGCGGCTCATGGCTCATGGCTCAGTCACCATCGAGCCGAACCGAGAAGTGAGCCGATCCAACAACTCACCCATTCGAGCTGACTCGAGCCCTTGACTCAGTTGGGCCGAACCGAGCCGAGCAGATGGCTCACCTGAGTCGAGCCGAACCGAGTCCATGGTTCACCTGAGCCGAGTCGAACCAAGTCGGTGAATCACCTCAACCCTAGCCGGTTCGAGCCGATGTCTCACCTGAGCCGAGCCGAACCGAGCCAATGGATCATTCCAATCGAGCCGGCTCGAGCTGTTGGCTCAATTGAACCGAGCCGAGCCGGTTGACATTACTATAAAGCACATATGTTTTTACTGCATATGCAGTAGCGCATTTCAAATCTTGCTTTGAGGGAGGCGTAGATTCTTCGGTATAAGCACATTTTCCATTTTTGTCATTAGTACATCAACATTATATTAATTAAAATGTATATCATACATCTCTTAAACCCAAAAGAGGGTAACTGCTACCCCCTGAAGACATAAATGATGCTACTTGTGTATATCGTCTCAGATTCGATTCTCGGTGAGAGAGCTCAAACAATTAACTTTACTGTCTCTTACTTTCATTAATTATCAGTAGTAGAAAATGGATCGATCTGGGCCAGTTTTAGCCAACTCACAAGCCCCTGGGAAAATGACCACCGTGCACCGTGAGCCCACGGTCTTTTACGACCTCCATTTTAGGGGTGAATTCGTTCCCCTTTATGACCACTATTTAGGGGGTGTATTCGTTCTCTTTTACGAGCACATTTTAGGGGGTGAACTCATTCCCTTTTATGAGCATATTTTCCAACCCCTATGAACAAACAGCAGAACATCAGACTACGTAACATAACGAACATACAGAAGAGCAAATTGAACTCGTTAGCACATTTTAAGGGGTGACCTCGTTCTCTTTTACGACCTCCATTTTAGAGGGTGTACTCGTTCCCTTTTATGAGCACTTTTTCAACCCTTATTTTAACATAGGAGATAACACATAAGATTACGAACACATAGAAGAGAAGATAACACATAACACTACGTAACACACAGCAGAACAGATAACACATAAGAGTACGTAACATAACAAGGGTGTATTCATTCTCTTTTATGAACATATTTTTCAACCCCTATTTTAACATAGGAGATAACACATAAGATTACGAACACATAGAAGAGAAGATAACACATAACACTATTTTAACATAGCAGATAACATATAAGATTACGAACACATAACATAGCAACGGTGTACTCGTTCCTTTTTATGAGCATATTTTCCAACCCCTATTCTGAACATAGCAGATAACACATAGAAGAGCAGATAACACATAGCACTATTTTAACATAGTAGGTAACATAAGATTACGAACACATATAAGAGCAGAAGACTACATAACATAGCAGGCCTCCATTTTAGGGGTGAACTCGTTCTCTTTTATGAGCATATTTTTCAACCCCTATTTTAACATAACAGAAATGACATAAGAATACTTAACTCATTCCAACCCTTATTTTAACATAACGAGCAAAGATTACAATCGAACACCCACGGTCTACAGATAATCATTTTAGAGGGTGTATTCATTCATTCTCTTTGATGACCATTTTTTCCACCCCTAATGAAATTACATAGGAGAGCAGATAATACATAAGATTCGTTCTCTTTTACAACCTCCATTTTAGAGGGTGAACTCGTTCCCTTTTATGATTACTTTTTCAACCCCTATTTGACCATTTTAACATAGCAGAAATGACATAAGCATGTCCTCAAACTACTTCCCATCGTGAACAAAGGTCAAACTCGAAAACGAAACAACATATCGAGGTGCTGTTTCCACATTTAGCAATTGGTCATCAAAAAAGTACTGACCATCAAGGTCAAAGGTCAAAACTCGAAAACGGAGCCACATTGAGTAATAGGTCATCAGGTACCACAAGTTCCAAAATAGTGGCCATCGAGGTCAAAGGTCAACATACTTAAAACCTAATTACTCGAAAATGGATCCACATATTGAGGTGGTGTTTCCACATTGAGTAATAGGTCATCAGGTACCACAAGTTCCAAAATAGTGGTCATCGAGGTCAAAGGTCAAAATACTTAAAACCCAATAACTCGAAAACGAAGCAACGTATTGAGGTGCTGTTTCCAAATCTAGTAATAGGTCATCAACTAGTGCAAGTTCCAAAATAGTGGTCATCGAGGTCAAAGGTCAAAATACTTAAAACCCAATAACTCGAAAACGAAGCAACGTATTGAGGTGCTGTTTCCACATTTAGTAATTGGCCATCAACCAGTGCAAGTTCCAAAATAATGACCATCGAGGTCAAAGGTCAAAATACTTAAAACCTAATAACTCAGAAACGGAGCCACATATTGAGATGGTGTTTCCACATTTAGTAATTGGTCATCAACCAGTGCAAGTTCCAAAATAATGACCATCGAGGTCAAAGGTCAACATACTTAAAACCTAATAACTCGAAAACGGAGCCAAATATTGAGGTGCTGTTTCCACATTTAGTAATCGACCACCAACTACTACAAGTTCCAAAATAATGATCATCGAGGTCGAAGGTCAACATACTTAAAACCTAATGACTCGAAAACTGAGCAAAATATTGAGGTGCTGTTTCCACATTTAGTAATCGGTCACCAAAGACCATGTCTCAAAAGTGTCAACCATCGAGTTCAAACTCGAAAACGGAGCCAAATATTGAGGTGGTGTTTCCACATTTAGTAATAGTTCATCAATCACTGCAAGTTTCAAAATAATGACCATCGAGAGCTTGTAAACGGAGCAACGGATAAATTTTGTACAAAGCAGAAAAAGTGAAGGATTAATAAATTTGAGTGGCCTATTGAATTTTGTACCAACGAGAAATGCCATTTTAACTAGCTGAGAATTATATGTCTTCTTGTACTAATTAAATAAACGAAGGAATATTGTACCAATGAAAAATGCCATTTTTTCTAGACCATGTTCTAATATTTAAACAAACGAAGGGGTGAATTTGAGTGACCTATTCAATTTTGCACCAATGAGAAATAACGGCGTATTTTAAATCATTTTGTACTATTTAAATAAACAAACAATCGGACAAATTTAACCGGCTCAGAAGTGTACTATTTAAACAAACGAAGGTCTCTTGAGTGAGATTTCCAGTTTTGTAGCAAGAAGGACTATTTTCTAACTAACTCAGATACTCAAATTTGGATGGAGTGTTTAGTTTTGTACGAACCAGAAAAATTAGATTGGATTATTTCCTTAGGTACCAACTGGAAAAAGTGAAGGGCCATTATTCAAATAAACGAAGGAATAGAGTATTTAGTTTTTTACAGGGCAAAAGGGAGTGGGGAATTAATAAAATTTGAACGGAATATTTTCTTTTGTACCAACTGGAATGTTCTATTTTTGTATCAATCAGAAAAAAAACGAAGAAGAGCCATTTTAACAAGTTCATAATTTCTGTAACGAAAGAATAATTTCGATGTTCTACTTTTTATACCAACGAGAAAAAATGAACTAGCTGAATATTTAAATATACGAAAGAATAAATTTAAGTGACCTATTCAATTTTGTACTACTCAAATAAACAATGGAGTATTTAGTTTTGCACCATTTTGGAGTATTCAAATAAACAAAGGAATTATAACTTGTGTCAACTCTAAAATTAATTAAACGAAGTAATGCATTTGAAAAACCGAAGTTGAGTATTTTATACCATTTTGTATTATTTCAACAAACAAAGGATCATTTTATATCATTTTAAACTAGTCTAATAAACGAAGGCATAAATATGATTGAGCTATTTAATTTTGTATCAACCAAATGATTCTCACGAAAGAACAAAATTGTACTAATCAGAAAAAGCGAAGAAGACCCATTTTAACTAACTGAGAATTTCTGTACCTTTTTTGTACTATTTAAACAAACGATGGAATAAATTTAAGTGACCTATTCAATTTTGTACCAATGAGAAAAGGCATTTAACTGGCTCAGAATTTGAGTTGTCTATTTAGTTTTGTACCAACCTAAGAAGAAGGGCGAAGAAGGACTATTTTATAATTTTACTACTCAAATAAGCAATGGAGTATTTAGTTTTGTACCACCGAGAAAAACAAAGAAATTGCACCATTTTGGAGTATTCAAATTAACAAAGGACTTATAATTTGTGTGTGTCAACTCTAAAAACGGCCATTTTGTATTATTTCAACAAACAAAAGAAAAAGCAAAAAGGACCATTTTAAACTATTTAAATAAACGAAGGCATAAACATGAGTGAGACCAGAGAAAAACCGAAGAAGGTCCATTTTAACTAACTGAGAATTTCTGTACCTTTTTGTACTATTTAAACAAACGATGGGATAAATTTGAGTGACCTGTTTTTTGTACTAACCAGAAAAACCGAAGAAGGTACCTTTATACTAGCTCAATGAACGAAAGAACAAATTTGAGTGTTCTACTTTTTATACCAAACAAAGAAGAACCATTTTGTACTAATCAAATAAACGAAAGACCAATTTAACTAGCTCAGAATTTATATACGTTTTGTACCAGCGTGAAATGTCTTTTTAACCAGCTCAGTAGTATTCAAATAAACAAAAAACCGAAGAAGGATCATTTTAACTAGTTCAGAATTTCTGTACTTTTGTGCCATTCAAACAAATGAAAAAAAACCAAGCAGGAAAAGAAAAGAATTTGTACTGACCAGGAAAGGCGAAGAAGGATTTAAATAAACGAAGGAATAAATTTGAGTGATCTATTCAATTTTATACCAATCAGAAGAAAAGCAAAGAAGGGCCATTTTAACTAGTTGAGTATTTTTGTGCTACACAAATCAACAAATGAATAAATTTGAGTGACCTATTCAATTTGGTATCAACAAGAAATACCATTTTAAATAACTCAGCATTTTATATCTTTTTGTGCTATTTAAATAAACGAAGAAAGCGAAGGAGATCCAATTTAGCTAACTCAGAATTTTATACCATTTTGTACTAATCAAATAAAGGAAGGAATAAATTTTTGTGACCTATTCAGTTTTTGAAAACAAGCAGGAAAAGGAAAGAATTAACATTTTGTACTAATCAAATAACCATATTAACTAACTCAAAGAAACGAAAGAATAAATTTTGAGTGGCTTAAGCAAAGAAGGTCAATTTGTACCTTTTGTGCTATTAAAACTGAGTGACCTATTCAATTTTGTTTGCAATTAAAAAAAGCGGAGAAGGTCTATTTTATGTACATTTTGTACTACTCAAATAAACAAAGAAATACCATATTCTGCTACTCAAACAAACGACGGAATAAGCTCAGAATTTCTATACCTTTTTGTGTTATTCAAATAAACGAAGGAACAAATTTATGTGACTTATACCAACCATGAAGGTCCATTATACCATTTTGTATTACGGGTGGTCTATTTCATTTTTGTAACAATCAGAAGAAAACAGCTCAGAATTTTATACCTTTGTGGTGCTACATTTTGTATTATTTTTGTGTCATCCAGAGAACAATTTAAATTGACTCTCCCGTCACTAAGAAAGGCTCATAAAATATTGAACGTGAGATTTAACAAACCAGAGTTGAGTCATAATTGTGTAGAACAGACTACATAGCAATTTGCGTAACAGCATACTTGACCATTTTGAATCACAGCAGAAGAAAAGATCATATCAAAGTAAGAAAAGCAGATATTTAAGCAACGTTATGAATGCGTTACCTAACATTTGTATTGCTAAGGTACTGCCTATTGCTCAACGATTCAATTATTTATAGACTTTCCTTCCTCGTCTAAGTCAAAAAAGACAAATATATATTTTTGCATTTATGTGTTTTATTATAATGGAATATAAGTTTATGGAGTATATTTGGAAATAATAGAACATACATTATGATGTTTTATAATGCTTGAAACATATTATTAAACACGGAGAATGCATAGAATGCTTGTATTGTAGATATATAAAGAGCAGAAAAAATGACTAGCACGGAGATTGTTTATGTTTCACCTAGAGAAAAAGAAATTCAGCGTGAAAACGAGAAACCTATACTGTTAATTCACCCGTCTGACCCCGATTTGCCAGATGAATTATGTGATAAAATGAGAATCATATATCCAACACAAGAAATAGAAGAAGTGTATTATTTTAGACGCTATAATAGATATAATGATGAAATACTCGCGGAAAGTGATGATGACAGTGTTTCAAATATTACCTGTTTTGAACTGGAAGCTAATGAGTGTGACTGTACTAGTGAAACTATTAGTGATACATGTGTTATACAATTATTTAATGAGTATACACCAAATTCAGTATTATTATGTGAAGCATGTTCTAAACATAATGAGAATGAAAAAGATCACAACTGTTTGCTGCAGTATGATTACGAATTATTGCAAAAGGTGTGGACGATCTTAATTAAACGTGAAATGAGAGAAAAAATCTATAAACTTTATATAGAGAAGCATTTTAAAAGTTGTAATATTAAGAACACTTATACTTTGGAGAAAAAATTTAATCTGGTATATGAATACATTACAGAGTGTGATTATTGTATCAACAAAATAGTAGAAATGTTTTTAGAGAAAGATAAACAATTATTTAATTCTGTAAATGAACACTGAGCCCACTGTAGCATATGCATTTGATTGTGTAAGAATAGAAGAACTTGAACTGTTAACTGGATCAATTTGTAGTATTGTAGATAACTAACATTGGACTCTGGCAACTGAATTGTCAGGGAGAGTCAATTTAAATTGTTCTCTGGATGACACAAAAATAATACAAAATGTAGCACCACAAAGGTATAAAATTCTGAGCTGTTTTCTTCTGATTGTTACAAAAATGAAATAGACCACCCGTAATACAAAATGGTATAATGGACCTTCATGGTTGGTATAAGTCACATAAATTTGTTCCTTCGTTTATTTGAATAACACAAAAAGGTATAGAAATTCTGAGCTTATTCCGTCGTTTGTTTGAGTAGCAGAATATGGTATTTCTTTGTTTATTTGAGTAGTACAAAATGTACATAAAATAGACCTTCTCCGCTTTTTTTTAATTGCAAACAAAATTGAATAGGTCACTCAGTTTTAATAGCACAAAAGGTACAAATTGACCTTCTTTGCTTAAGCCACTCAAAATTTATTCTTTCGTTTCTTTGAGTTAGTTAATATGGTTATTTGATTAGTACAAAATGTTAATTCTTTCCTTTTCCTGCTTGTTTTCAAAAACTGAATAGGTCACAAAAATTTATTCCTTCCTTTATTTGATTAGTACAAAATGGTATAAAATTCTGAGTTAGCTAAATTGGATCTCCTTCGCTTTCTTCGTTTATTTAAATAGCACAAAAAGATATAAAATGCTGAGTTATTTAAAATGGTATTTCTTGTTGATACCAAATTGAATAGGTCACTCAAATTTATTCATTTGTTGATTTGTGTAGCACAAAAATACTCAACTAGTTAAAATGGCCCTTCTTTGCTTTTCTTCTGATTGGTATAAAATTGAATAGATCACTCAAATTTATTCCTTCGTTTATTTAAATCCTTCTTCGCCTTTCCTGGTCAGTACAAATTCTTTTCTTTTCCTGCTTGGTTTTTTTCATTTGTTTGAATGGCACAAAAGTACAGAAATTCTGAACTAGTTAAAATGATCCTTCTTCGGTTTTTTGTTTATTTGAATACTACTGAGCTGGTTAAAAAGACATTTCACGCTGGTACAAAACGTATATAAATTCTGAGCTAGTTAAATTGGTCTTTCGTTTATTTGATTAGTACAAAATGGTTCTTCTTTGTTTGGTATAAAAAGTAGAACACTCAAATTTGTTCTTTCGTTCATTGAGCTAGTATAAAGGTACCTTCTTCGGTTTTTCTGGTTAGTACAAAAAACAGGTCACTCAAATTTATCCCATCGTTTGTTTAAATAGTACAAAAAGGTACAGAAATTCTCAGTTAGTTAAAATGGACCTTCTTCGGTTTTTCTCTGGTCTCACTCATGTTTATGCCTTCGTTTATTTAAATAGTTTAAAATGGTCCTTTTTGCTTTTTCTTTTGTTTGTTGAAATAATACAAAATGGCCGTTTTTAGAGTTGACACACACAAATTATAAGTCCTTTGTTAATTTGAATACTCCAAAATGGTGCAATTTCTTTGTTTTTCTCGGTGGTACAAAACTAAATACTCCATTGCTTATTTGAGTAGTAAAATTATAAAATAGTCCTTCTTCGCCCTTCTTCTTAGGTTGGTACAAAACTAAATAGACAACTCAAATTCTGAGCCAGTTAAATGCCTTTTCTCATTGGTACAAAATTGAATAGGTCACTTAAATTTATTCCATCGTTTGTTTAAATAGTACAAAAAAGGTACAGAAATTCTCAGTTAGTTAAAATGGGTCTTCTTCGCTTTTTCTGATTAGTACAATTTTGTTCTTTCGTGAGAATCATTTGGTTGATACAAAATTAAATAGCTCAATCATATTTATGCCTTCGTTTATTAGACTAGTTTAAAATGATATAAAATGATCCTTTGTTTGTTGAAATAATACAAAATGGTATAAAATACTCAACTTCGGTTTTTCAAATGCATTACTTCGTTTAATTAATTTTAGAGTTGACACAAGTTATAATTCCTTTGTTTATTTGAATACTCCAAAATGGTGCAAAACTAAATACTCCATTGTTTATTTGAGTAGTACAAAATTGAATAGGTCACTTAAATTTATTCTTTCGTATATTTAAATATTCAGCTAGTTCATTTTTTCTCGTTGGTATAAAAAGTAGAACATCGAAATTATTCTTTCGTTACAGAAATTATGAACTTGTTAAAATGGCTCTTCTTCGTTTTTTTCTGATTGATACAAAAATAGAACATTCCAGTTGGTACAAAAGAAAATATTCCGTTCAAATTTTATTAATTCCCCACTCCCTTTTGCCCTATAAAAAACTAAATACTCTATTCCTTCGTTTATTTGAATAATGGCCCTTCACTTTTTCCAGTTGGTACCTAAGGAAATAATCCAATCTAATTTTTCTGGTTCGTACAAAACTAAACACTCCATCCAAATTTGAGTATCTGAGTTAGTTAGAAAATAGTCCTTCTTGCTACAAAATTGGAAATCTCACTCAAGAGACCTTCGTTTGTTTAAATAGTACACTTCTGAGCCGGTTAAATTTGTCCGATTGTTTGTTTATTTAAATAGTACAAAATGATTTAAAATACGCCGTTATTTCTCATTGGTGCAAAATTGAATAGGTCACTCAAATTCACCCCTTCGTTTGTTTAAATATTAGAACATGGTCTAGAAAAAATGGCATTTTTCATTGGTACAATATTCCTTCGTTTATTTAATTAGTACAAGAAGACATATAATTCTCAGCTAGTTAAAATGGCATTTCTCGTTGGTACAAAATTCAATAGGCCACTCAAATTTATTAATCCTTCACTTTTTCTGCTTTGTACAAAATTTATCCGTTGCTCCGTTTACAAGCTCTCGATGGTCATTATTTTGAAACTTGCAGTGATTGATGAACTATTACTAAATGTGGAAACACCACCTCAATATTTGGCTCCGTTTTCGAGTTTGAACTCGATGGTTGACACTTTTGAGACATGTGGTCTTTGGTGACCGATTACTAAATGTGGAAACAGCACCTCAATATTTTGCTCAGTTTTCGAGTCATTAGGTTTTAAGTATGTTGACCTTTGACCTCGATGATCATTATTTTGGAACTTGTAGTAGTTGGTGGTCGATTACTAAATGTGGAAACAGCACCTCAATATTTGGCTCCGTTTTCGAGTTATTAGGTTTTAAGTATGTTGACCTTTGACCTCGATGGTCATTATTTTGGAACTTGCACTGGTTGATGACCAATTACTAAATGTGGAAACACCATCTCAATATGTGGCTCCGTTTCTGAGTTATTAGGTTTTAAGTATTTTGACCTTTGACCTCGATGGTCATTATTTTGGAACTTGCACTGGTTGATGACCAATTACTAAATGTGGAAACAGCACCTCAATACGTTGCTTCGTTTTCGAGTTATTGGGTTTTAAGTATTTTGACCTTTGACCTCGATGACCACTATTTTGGAACTTGCACTAGTTGATGACCTATTACTAGATTTGGAAACAGCACCTCAATACGTTGCTTCGTTTTCGAGTTATTGGGTTTTAAGTATTTTGACCTTTGACCTCGATGACCACTATTTTGGAACTTGTGGTACCTGATGACCTATTACTCAATGTGGAAACACCACCTCAATATGTGGATCCATTTTCGAGTAATTAGGTTTTAAGTATGTTGACCTTTGACCTCGATGGCCACTATTTTGGAACTTGTGGTACCTGATGACCTATTACTCAATGTGGCTCCGTTTTCGAGTTTTGACCTTTGACCTTGATGGTCAGTACTTTTTTGATGACCAATTGCTAAATGTGGAAACAGCACCTCGATATGTTGTTTCGTTTTCGAGTTTGACCTTTGTTCACGATGGGAAGTAGTTTGAGGACATGCTTATGTCATTTCTGCTATGTTAAAATGGTCAAATAGGGGTTGAAAAAGTAATCATAAAAGGGAACGAGTTCACCCTCTAAAATGGAGGTTGTAAAAGAGAACGAATCTTATGTATTATCTGCTCTCCTATGTAATTTCATTAGGGGTGGAAAAAATGGTCATCAAAGAGAATGAATGAATACACCCTCTAAAATGATTATCTGTAGACCGTGGGTGTTCGATAGTAATCTTTGCTCGTTATGTTAAAATAAGGGTTGGAATGAGTTAAGTATTCTTATGTCATTTCTGTTATGTTAAAATAGGGGTTGAAAAATATGCTCATAAAAGAGAACGAGTTCACCCCTAAAATGGAGGCCTGCTATGTTATGTAGTCTTCTGCTCTTATATGTGTTCGTAATCTTATGTTACCTACTATGTTAAAATAGTGCTATGTGTTATCTGCTCTTCTATGTGTTATCTGCTATGTTCAGAATAGGGGTTGGAAAATATGCTCATAAAAGGGAACGAGTACACCCTTGCTATGTTATGTGTTCGTAATCTTATATGTTATCTGCTATGTTAAAATAGTGTTATGTGTTATCTTCTCTTCTATGTGTTCGTAATCTTATGTGTTATCTCCTATGTTAAAATAGGGGTTGAAAAATATGCTCATAAAAGGGAATGAATACACCCTTGTTATGTTACGTACTCTTATGTATTATCTGTTGTGCTGTGTGTTACGTAGTGTTATGTGTTATCTTCTCTTCTATGTGTTCGTAATCTTATGTGTTATCTCCTATGTTAAAATAGGGGTTGAAAAATATGTTCATAAAAGAGAATGAATACACCCTTGTTATGTTACGTACTCTTATGTGTTATCTGTTCTGCTGTGTGTTACGTAGTGTTATGTGTTATCTTCTCTTCTATGTGTTCGTAATCTTATGTGTTATCTCCTATGTTAAAATAAGGGTTGAAAAAGTGCTCATAAAAGGGAACGAGTACACCCTCTAAAATGGAGGTCGTAAAAGAGAACGAGGTCACCCCTTAAAATGTGCTAACGAGTTCAATTTGCTCTTCTGTATGTTCGTTATGTTACGTAGTCTGATGTTCTGCTGTTTGTTCATAGGGGTTGGAAAATATGCTCATAAAAGGGAATGAGTTCACCCCCTAAAATGGAGGTCGTAAAAGGGAACGAATACACCCCCTAAATAGTGGTCATAAAAGGGAATGAATTCACCCCTAAAATGGAGGTCGTAAAAGACCGTGGGCTCACGGTGCACGGTGGTCATTTTCCCAGTGGCTTGTGAGTTGGCTAAAACTGGCCCAGATCGATCCATTTTCTACTACTATTATCCGACTCCTTTAGCCTAGAGGGCGTATCCTACACCATGGGTGTTACACTGTAACTTAAAATAATAATAATTTTCATATCAATAAACATACTGTGTCCTGTCATATTGCGCCATAATAAAAAGGGTTATTGAAGGTATACTTCAAGGTTCAACTGTTAGGTTTTTTAAAAAATCGCCTTTCTATGTGCTTGAGCATTTACATTTAAGTACGGTATATCATTTTGCAGGTTTAGAAGTAAATGCAGAGAAAACTATAAATACATGGAAGTTCGTCGGGATCGTAATATAGTAAATTATGAATGCGTTAAAATAATACTTTAGATAAAGTGGATACACTGAGAAAAAATGTAAGTGGCGTACGTAAAATCTATGTTACGTTTGTAAATCCTGTAGTTTTTGGTCTTTACGTCCAGAGTTGGCGTGGGTCAATGAAAACTTGACCCACGACCCACTGACCCACCACCCACCGTGACCCACGACCCACTGACCCACCACCCACCATGACCCACCACCCACGGTGACCCAATCTGACCCACCGTGACCCACTGTGACCCACCACCCACCATGAACCACTATCATCCACTTTGACCTACTCTGACTCACCAAAATCAATCGTCATCAACTCTAAACACGATCCACGGCCTCTTCTGAACTGACTAAAGAGTTTACACTTGTAATAAAACAAGACTGTGAAATTGTCACTAATCGGAATTTGAATTTCTAGTCAATCGCTCAAGCACCACTCTTACAATAACGGTGGATCTGAGCTTTACGATATAAAATGGTAAAGTGTCCGTGAGGAAATTGAAACAGTTCGAGGTGGGGGGAAATTAGTGTGTGCCTAAAATATACTTGTACTAAGAGAGTATTCTTGCAAGTGTTAATTTCTAAACGCATTCCACAAGAAACTTCTATTCGCAGGAAAATACCCCCTTACAATATGGAAACGGTTATGGTTTCTCAGTTCACAGTATTTTTCTCACAAAAGACTTGAAAAATCAGTTGTTCATAGGGTATAAAGGTGCTCGGGTACCCTATGTGAGACCATCTCCATAAAGTATGCTCATAATTGTAATTTGTGTAATCACTAAAACACCACGTTAAATTTAAGTTACAAATATGCATAATTGCAATTATTATGAATATTTATTCAAAAGTAGTTTACCTAAAGCAAAGAAGAGAGTTACTAAAAAGTAGGTACAAAGTTGAATAACACAAATAAGCCATTAGTAATACAAGTATACATTTTCCGTAACTCGTAATTTTCCACCTTTAAACAAACCTGAAATCGGATTTATTTCCTGTTGGTAACTTTTTGGCGGTAAATCATCCGCAGCGGAATGATGTCCATCCTTCAGCCAAGAAATAACTAGCTCGTCTACTTTGAGCTTGTCTAGCGGTGGGCCATTAATATTGATGAGAAACAAGTTAGACAATGTTTGAGCGCTTAATCTATTTCTAATATCAGTAATCTGTAAATTCATAAGGGGAAGTCCCCGTTTGCATTCTGTCGTGGAAATTAATAATACTTCTACCCGATTTCTGCAACTTCTCATCGGCAATCTACTTGTTAGACTTAAGTCTGATAACGATTTTTCTCGGTCAGTTTTGAAATACTCAGCAAGAAGTATCATCTCTCTATCACCATACATCTTTTCCATATCGACCATGTCAGTTGGCAATGTCGACCCATGTAGAACAGAAACTTACTCTACCACGCCTTTGATAGGGAATCTTGTGAATAAATTATCAATTAAAGCCTGATAAACTGATGATTTCTTATTTGTTTATAAATTTAATTTTTGTAATTACACATGAAGGTTTGATACCATTACCAAGTTCCCTCCCCCGTTTAGAAAGCGAAAGGGAACGAGGTTTCTGGAAAGTATTGAGAGGTGAATGGGAATTTCCCTCCTTCTTCAACTTCGATTACCGCTGTTTACCATGTGCTAAATTACGATGAATTTCAATTAAATTATCATAGTATAATTATTTCCTTGTTGAATTATCAATACTTTTCAGAGGAAAAAAATAAAGGATGAAATTTCAAAGTTCCAAATCAAAGTAAGTAGACCAACGTAAAGGAAAAAAGAGTGTAAAATTTTTCATACAATTATGCGTACAATCCAAACTTCAAAATTCCGTGTAATTAAGCTTACAGTACAAATTTTATGCCTATTTTTCTCACAACTTTATGGATTGATTACCCTGTACTGTGAGCGCTCCATATAATAAACATAAGCTTCAGCAATTATTATAGCAGAAAGCAATGTATATATGAAGCCAAGCACTGTATTTTTTGTTTCTGATTTTTTTTCTGAAATAACATCGATCGTTTTCGATAATTTTTACAAACCAACTCACTATCAATTTTCCATATACAGAAAGTGCCCTCCCCCCTCCCACATAAAGGAGAATTTTAAAAAAGTGCTAGGACACATTCTGTTTATTTTCAATAAAGAGTTAATACACTGAATTTCAGCACCGTAAGTTTAACGGCTTGCGAGATACTCATTTTTTTTCCGCAAAAATTCGGATCCTCACTACCTCCTTAGGATATTATAATAAAAGCAATATAACATCCCAATTTGGATTAAGACCTAACTATATACCAAAAGTAATTTCATTTGACTTTGCAATTTGACAGTGATGATCAGGCACACATAGTTACATTCATTTTTTTTTATAAATAATTTATATATTACAGTGATTCAAAAATGTATATTTTCCAGTAGTTTGCTTTAAAAACCCACAGGTCTCGAAAGCCAAATTGTAGTGTAAGTTCTATTGGTATTATTACTAATAAAAATATCACTATCCAAAAGTGCCCGAAGTTCTTTTTTCACTTGGTTAGATATACTCACCTCAGGTAAGTAGACAGAAACAAAGGGAAAAGAAAAGGAAATGAAGGTCTTGAAAGTAAAACGGAGACAAATTTACCAGTCTTCAGAAGATACTCTCTACAATGCAGTGAGCAGAGAAGGTCGGTAGATCCTACTGAGTCGGTGTGTCGCAGTGGGTCACGGTGGGTGGTGGGTAGTGTTGCCACGAGACGAGACGAGACTTCAGGCTGTCTCGTCTCGTCTCGTGCAAAGCATGTCTCGTCTCGTGTCTCGTCTCGAAAAAATGTGCTCGTCCCGTCTCGTGTCTCGTCTCGAGAGGTTCTGTCCCGTCCCGTCTCGTTTGTCTCGTTTTGTCTCGTCTTGTGTCGTAAAAAATATAGCAGCATACCATGGGAACGAAAGTAAAATGTATCAGGCTGCACCATGCTAATCAAGATACAACTAAGTTACAAGTATTACCCAGAACACACAAGACAAGAAATGTCACGGTAGCTACACCGTGAAGCCTTCACCTCTAGTGTCTGTGGTAGTCGGTTCGATCTCGGTTAGTGCCATGTGAGCTTTGTGATGGACAAACATTGATTGTGTGTGGGAACCGCAATGGCTCAGTGGTAGAACGTTCACCTCTGGTGCTTGGGATCTCGGGTTCGATCCCAGCCCCGCCAAGTGAACTTTGTGGTGAACAAACATCGTGTGTGTGGGTTTTCTCGGGGTTCTCCCGTTTCCTCCCACTTTCTTTATTCCACCATTTCATTCATTACTCATCATCACTGTCTCCTTTAGCCTAACCGGCATAACCGTGGGACGTAAAACTCAAAGATTTCATTTCATTTCATTTCATTTTTCGAATGTGTGTGTTTTCTCGAAGTTGTCTAATATCCTACCACTTTCTTCATTCCACTAATTTTCCCATCATCATCCATTCGGCCAAAGTTGCCTAAAGGTCTTAAAAATAAATTCAAATAAGCTCACAAGGCAAGGACAAATAGTCTGTTGTTAGTCGTCTGATGCTTCTCGACCCTGGCTTTTTTTTTTTTTAACATTCTGAAACATTGAAATTTGTTTCACTAGTTTCAATACACGAATATACAGTAAATTGCTCATAAAGGTGTCACCATCCCCGACACTATCGTATACTATCAGCCCACTTGCTTTATAGTGTCTGTATATATATATATATATATATATATATATATATATATATATATATATATATATATATATATATATATATATATATATATATATATATATATATATAGATAGATAGATAGATAGATATAGATATATATATATATATATATATATATATATATATATATATATATATATATATATATATATATATATATATATATATATATATATATAGAGAGAGAGAGAGAGAGAGAGAGAGAGAGAGAGAGAGAGAGAGAGAGAGAGATGGAAAAAGATATATAGATAAATAGAGAGATAGATATGTATGTACACTTTGATTTCATATATTCCAGCCTTTAGGTTTCACAGTGTTAACCCATAACAATCCAAAAACTACTTCCCATTTTAGCATGTTTAGATTTGTTGCAATTATTATTTTTTTTAAAAAAAAAAAAGCTTGGAACCAAATAATTTTATTGAGTAATGGAAAGTATTTGATTGAAATTTTATATGTTACTGCACAGTAAGCTCCACTTAAAGTGCCATAGTAATAGGATCTGAACGACATATCGGACGAAAGAATGCTTGGGGCCAGTCTTCACCTCCATGGTTCAAATCTGTTCCCATAACCGCGGGGTGTGTGCTACTATGTGGTGGTTGCCCCGTTTGTGTAACAAACTCATGACAGTACACCCAGATTAGCTAGTGGCTAAAAAAAGTTGATTTTTTTTGGGCCATTTTGGATTAAAGTTTCTTATATTGTCATGATCTATTCGCAATCATACAACGTACATCTTCATACCAAGCCGAGCGGTCTGCGGCTATAGACCATGGCTTGAAGGCCCCGAGTTGAGTCCCGGAAGGATCATGTGTATGGATTTTAACAACATTTGTTTTTTCGTTTGTGTCAGGGGGGAAATCGTACCGGATAAAAGGATTTCAGTCTGAAAAAATTGGAGAGAATATCCTCCCCAGGATACTTTCATGGGATTAAGGAATTAGTAAAAATATAGGATATACATTTTATAGCAGGTTTAAAAATATGGTTTGGGTATCCTATTTCTTTTCTGTTAATTATGTTCTCCAATGTTCGAATTTTGATCATTGTCATGATATTTTCAGCTTTCAACGGAGTTCCATTAATATTATACCAAATGTTCTTTAAACCTATCAAGTTCGAGAGGTTTTATATGCCTGTAAGAAACAATTTCTGAAGATAGCTCAGGTCCTAATGAATATTATTCACTAGGAAAGGGAAGTATTCCCCTCCTCTCAACATGGAAGCAGAGGGCAATTTCGCACTCTGGTCAGATCAAACATTTCCGCGTAACAAAACGAAGGTCCCCCTGTAAAACCTCTTCACCTAAAGTGTTATTGTTAGTATCATAAATTTGCTGAAAGCAAACAATTTGAAGGGTTCGTCGATAATATCTTTGCTTTCTTTGTCCTTCGCCCGCCTTCCAAACCAAGAGGTGAATTTTACAACATGACTGCTGTATAATAAGCGAGCGATTGGTAAAATGGTAAAAGTATGTTTTTATGTGTATGTATATATATATGTGTGTGTGTGTGTATGTGTGTGTGTGAGAGAGAGAGAGAGAAGACATACTTCTTAGTATAAAAACATAAAAATTTAGTTGCAAGATGACATACTTCAATTGCCGTTTTCGGTTCATATAGCAAAAAGAATACCGCCACCAGAGAATAAAGACAAGTGTAGTCTGTTCTGTTCTCTTCCGCCATCTCAGCCAGAACTTTCAACTACAGCCTGTAATGAGTGTAGACCTTACCCAGTTTTCAAATTGAATAGATGGTGGAGGTAGTTCGGTTTCTAGACCTTGTAAAAATCTTCCCTGTCTTTGATTTTGTTTGTCATCATTCCAGCCAGAAATAAAAAAAATGAGAATTCCTCAGTTTACAGCAAGGGGAATTGGGGACAAGACATTAAGGATGATATTCCTGGAAGCTTATGTATCACGATTGTTTCATTCAATAGACAGAGGACACTTTCCTATGAAGGTTTTCAACATGCTTTCTCACAAAGGGGATTTTCCTTTTGCAATCTATATGACCACTGGCAATTTCAATCTTGGCCATTCCCGCCAGCGTTTTCATTTTCGAGACACGAGACGAGACGAGAAATTTCACGAGACGTCCCGTCTCGTCTCGTGTCTCGTCTCGTTTTCGAGCCGGGACTAGTAGTCTGTCTCGTCTCGTGTTTCGTCTAAAGGGTTCTGTCCCGTCTCGTGTCTCGTCTCGTTTACGAGACGAGACGAGACGAGACACGAGAAATGTCTCGTCTCGTGGTAACACTAGTGGTGGGTCGCAGTGGGTCAAGGTGGGTGGTGGGTCACAGTGGGTCACAGTGGGTCATGGTGGGTTGTGGGTCGCAGTGGGTTACGGTGGATGGTGGGTCACAGTGGGTCACATGCTGTTGACCCACGACCCACTGACCCACTCGGAAAACTTGACCCACTTGACCCACTGACCCACTCCATCTCTGCGTAGTACAGCAAACGTATAACTGAAAACGCATGTTTTATAATATTTTCTGTATAAGTGTTTCATCTGGACGTACTTTCCGTATGAAATAATATAGGCGGTCAGGATCTTACATACAAATAGACGTATATAACATGTAGTTGACGAAGCTAACATACATACAGTATATGTATGTAATATAAGGAAGACTGTTAGATATCAGACATGATGCAACGGCATGATATAACATCTAAGGGTAGTGCATATGTAGCATTCGGATAACGACGCTCAGCATTGGTTTCTGTAGTAAGCAAGAGGATTCCGTGTACTTGTACTAGGGATGCGCACGAGACAAGTCGAGACAGGATTTTTCTGACAAAATTCGAGTCGAGACACGGTTCTTCCAATAGAAAAATATACATTTTTCGAGTCGAGACATCACTTTTACAGCACATTTTCGAGACGAGACAGCCACATATCTTGTCTCGTGCACATCCCTAATTTGTACAATATACCTCTGTCCGGAGAACGGACTTTTCTCAGTATACTTCAAATATTTAGGATCAATGTTAACAGACGAAAACCGTTCACGAAGAAATTAAATGTCGACTTAAAGCGGTGAATTCCTGTTATTATTCCGTTCATAATTGCTTGTCATCGCGACTTCCGTCGAGGAATTTGAAGCTTAAAATATATATATATAACGATAATCATGCCTCTCGTACTGTATGGTTGCGAAACATGGCCGCTTACTCTGAGAGAAGAACATAGACTGAAAATATTTGAGAATGAAATCCTGAGACGAATATTCGGACCCAAAGAGAAACGGAAATGGGGAATGGCGGATACTTCTTAACGAGGAACTGCATAATTTATTCAGTTTACCAAACATTGCTAGGATCATCTAGTAGAGACAGGTGGACAGGTCATGTAGCCAGAATGGAAGAAAGTAGGAACGCTTTTAAAATTTTTACTGGAAATCCATTTGGAAAACGTCTATTAGGAAAACCTAGGCGCAGATGGTCTCGCAAATAATATTAAGATGGATCTCCCACAAATAGGAATACAAAGTAGAAACTGAATCCAGTTGGCTAAGGATAGAAGTCAGTGGAGAGCTTTTGTGAACGCTGCATTGAATCTCCGGGTTCCGTAGGGCATTGAGTTAGTTAATATATGCTTATACGTAATAATACAATTTACATTCGTTTATGTATAAAAAGAGAATGCTTTTTAAAAAGCAGCGAATTGCCAACATTTTATTAGAAAGACTGTATATTAAGAAATAATAATTATAAGCGTGCTAAGGACGTTGTCGTGCCCCAATTGACAATGTCTGGCAGAAGAAGAAGAAGAAGAAGAAACATAATTCATCTCCCGTTGAACGTTTAAACGTTTCCGAGTTTCTTGAACAAAGTAACGCAGACAGGAGGAAGTGCTTCTGTCACACTATTGACAATAACACTGTAATAACAGCTACACTTCATAAATTAAATTAGTAGCAATAAACGACATAACTAAAACTGTTACTTATTTAATCATTTTATTAAAGTGAGAAATTAAAAAAAAAGTTGGCATAGAGTGAATAGAGTGAATAGCTATCATGTCCTTATAAATTTTAAAAAAAATTCTAAATGACAGTAAGTGCACGAACCATTCATAGTCCAGTAATATTTGCATATGAATATGAAAATAAACTGTGAATTTATTTCTGAAAAAAAGAAACATTACTTTGAGAGGAAAAAAATGTTAGTTTTTTGTTACGTATATTGGCAATATAAGAATCATTCTGTGTTGATTCACTGTCAACTACTGTATAATACTGTATAATACATATCTTCCGTTACCGCAGAATTCATTGACCGAGAACATAAATTATATTTTTGTTTGTGTGGGTTTCACGTAAAAGAATTTTGTAAAGCGTAACGTAAAAACAACAAACAAATATAAGTGCCTTATAATATGGGAAATAAAATTTTGCTTTAAAAAAAAGCAAGAAAGAAACAGAGGCTATACCAACTGTCAGCGAAGCTGTATTTTTTATTTGCCAGAAAATGACGAGTTCATATTTATGTGGTACATTTCACAGTAAAATTGTAACTACCGTATTTCCTTGAAAATAAGACCTAACACACTATCTTTCAGATTCTTCATAAACCGTACTTCAAGATAGGATTCCCAACTATGGGTTGACCCATTCCGGGACAAATATTTGACGATAAGTCTGTGCACATTTTTTTTTTTTTTTTTTTTTTTTTTTTTTTGAAGGTGTCTTAAGAATCGACCAAGATACCTGTTACCAGACAGAACTGTAAAAATAAAATTAAAAAAAAAAAAAAAACAATACTACAACTTGATTTTAAAAAAACTTGATTTCTAAACATGACACAATTAGTTTTATTGATATTTTTATATGTGATTTCAATTTTTACAGCATAATTGCATGAGATACATATTTTTGTGTTAAAAATTAAACTTCGCAAAAATATCATCATCATCACAAACGCAAAACAAAAAAAAATGCTTACATTTGGCATATTCCACTAAAAACAATGTATAGGTTTGTACTTACTGTGTGAGAAAAAATCAACAAAATTTTGGTCCTACTAAAAATATCACATCATCATTTAAAGAATATATTGTTTTAAAAGGAATTTTAGTAGAAAGAAGAAAACACTGTATACGGAAAGGCCAGGAATATCAATTGTTTTCTCCTTATTTACAATCAATACTGCTGAGAAGACTAGTCGTCGGCACTTTAGCTGAATTTTTAAATCGGTATTTCTCCTGAGAAGTGCAATTGCAATAGCTGCAGATGTGTATTTATTTATTTTTGTGCCAAACATTCTGTATATTCATTATTCAAGAGACTGAAGATTGAGTTTCAGGATTTTAATCGTCCTGGTGGGAAAAAAAAAACTCAGGGACAAAACGTAGAATTTCTGGTTAATTCGGAAAAGTTGGGAACCTTATTCCAAAAACAAGCAATACTCCCCAAATATGACCCAATAGTTTCAGGACTCCAAATGGTTTACTTTGCACATAACAAATGTATATAGATATTTGTATTTGTATAAACAGATCTACTGTGTCTTTTGATCAAAAATATTAATGTGAGACCCATCTTATTTTCGAGAACACACGGTAGCCATCGATAAGTGCTATTTGGACATTGCTATTTCATGACTTTTAGTGTATAAAAGTTTAGCATCCCTTTGCACTAACGAGGCTAAATCAGATGTGGACTTACAGTTTCAGGTAAAATCCGAACTACCGTAATCGTCTAATTTCAAGGTTCTTCCACTGGAAATCGTACCTAGAACCTTCTGCTCCAAGGGGTGAGCGCGCTAGCCACTAAACCAGTGGGGAGAACTTGTTTAGTGGTGTTCCAGGGTAAAACGCGGTTGAAATAATAATGATATATGTTAAAATACTGTTCAAAAATAATTATTATCGTACTCCTCTCTTACACTGGAGTGCAATTAATTTAATAATAAAGTTAATAGCATATTATTTAGTATTACTGAATCTATATATGAGAAGGCAATAACTAAAATGAAAGAAAATATGATAGGAATGAAAGTTAATGGTACACGTATTCATTGCATCAGATTTGCCAATGATATTGGTATAACGGCAAACTCAAAAAATGATCTAAATGACATGCTCAGGATATTAAACCACATAATAACGAAGCTTAAGCTAAAATTAAATATCAAAAAGACCAAAGTCACGTTTATAGGCAAAAAGAGAGGTGGAGGAAGAGCTAACATTAAAAAAAACATAGGCGAAAATTGCTATCCCGGTAGTAATATGGGAAGAAGCAACAAATGTCATAATGCAGTGGTGCTCCCCCCCCCCCTTTAGTCCATGACGCACTCCCCGCAATTCTCTATCCATAGGTGTTCTTCCATGAAAAAAATCTTTTCGATTAATTTTTACACCCCCTCAAACATATTTATATAGATTTTTAACCCCCCAAATATTTCAATGACGCAGTTTGCGTCATAGCCCCCCCTTGTGGGCACCCCTGCATAATGAAATCAAAAGAAGGCTAGCACTGACCTTTCAAAATGAAAAGAATCTTTTTATGAAGAATCATATCTATTAACACATACGCTAAGAAGAAATTTCTAAAATCCTTTGTGTGGAGTATGGTAACATATGTGTGCAAGACCTGGACATTAGCAAAACACAGGAAGCCTGATTCGAGGCAGCGGACTAAGAAACAATTGTTTACCAGCGAAATTCAAATATTTTTTATTAATCTTTCGAGTTTTTTCCTTCTTTTCCGCTGCTGTTGTAAGTATCTGGACAACACAAGACAGTATTGTCAATAATGCACTTTTATAATTTGCTCTTCCCCGTGGGGAGTGGGAGTGATCCATCAGTAGCCAATCGTATTTGTGACAAGCGGAAGGATACACATATTTTGTTTATCCGAGTTTAGAGCTTACGCTGAACAGGGAATAGTTGGATTGACAGGAAGAGCAAAAGAAAATATACAAGAAGTGGGTGAGGAAAGACAAGTACTTAAAGTAATAGAAGTAATAGACAAGTACTTAAAGCAAAGCTAATTGTACACTTACTCAGATTGATGCTCTTCTCCAAAATATTTTAGTAGGCAAGATAACGAGAAAGAACACAAGATCGAGAACATCCTATTTAAAAATACGATCAATGAGATGAGGCTTTCTTTCTACACGGAGATGAAAAAGGCTGTTGAAGATAGGAAGCTTTGGCTGCAAAGACAAGGTTTAGCCTTTTGAAGGAAACAGAAAGATCCCACAACGTACGCTGCTGTAGATAGAGTTCTAGAAATTCCCTCCAGATTTATTTATTTTATTTATTTATTTTTTGCCATTAAACGACATATTACTCTCTACCCGCACAACTGATACAGTACTGCACACGACTGAAAACGAGACAGACTGAATCTGTTCCGACGAGCCTCTCGACAGCTCATCATCCACATTCTAACATGTTGAGTATTGGGTTCGATATATGGGTAGTTACCGACCCAAGCGCTCAACCGATTATATCAGTCCTATGTGTTGGAAGCGAGTTTATCCACTGTCGAACATGTTGGGTGAGCCATTTAGACCCAAAAGATTGGACAAACATATAGTAAGATTGTGGATAGAGGGGCTTTAGACGTATAATGAAACTTAGGCCTAATTACGCTTATAGCCTAGAACATGCAAACTTATTCGGGACACTTCATGGGTAGGATCCCTGTAAGGACATAAGAAAATCCCAAATCGCTAAACTACATTTTTTCCGCGAAAATTTCCTGAATTTACGGGTTGCGATGTGAGTAGTATTATTCGAAAAACTGCTTTATTTTAAAGACAATAGTGCACAAACCATGAATCTAATGTATTAGGGCACGAGTCACGCCAGACAAAGTGTATTTTTGTTGTTGTTTCTTTTCCCAAACAATTTTGCACTACATTACGTATGTTTTGAAAATACATTTTAATTTTCATATCTATTAACTCTAGCTCAATAATTAGAGAAGGTCTCGAGAGAAGGATGTGTGTGATTTCTTAAGGCACTTTTCGTCGACGTAACTTTATCCTGGGACAGCTACGGGCGCTCAAATAGATTATTGGATTGTCCTTTTCTTGAAAATTCTTAGAAAATTCCCTGATTTTTGAACCCTGAAGGCATGTGTGTGATATTATTGGGAAGTCTAATTCATTCCAAAGATAATGATATAGAAACTATGAATCTAAGTTAATTGGTGCACGGATAGTAATTGCCCTTAACACCCGTGATTTTTGAAAAGGGTGTAATAGTATTTACAAGAGTCCGTATCAAACTGGGATATTTAATTTTGATCTTTATTATACAGTAAAGCACAGTCCATACTTAAAATTGACCTCTTATGATATTGCAATTTCCCCCCTTACTTATCTATATAATAAAAATAAAAGTCACTATGTTCTTGACTTAATAACTCGAACCATTCGATCGATCTCGATCAAATTTTCAACATAGATGAGGTTGGAGCCTCGGAGTGTTTTCATTTTGACGGTACAACGTGAGGGAGGGAGATATATATATATATATATATATATATATATATATATATATATATATATATATATATATATATATATATATATATAACTTAATAATAATTCGTGAACGACGACACTGATCTCTATCAAATTGCCACATGGGACAGGTTCGGGCCTGGGAGTGTTTTTATCATTTCACACTGACGGGGTGAGGGAGGGGGATATAGAAAAATACTTAAAAATGAAAGTGACTACCTTTGTGACTTAATAACTGTTGAACCACCTGACTGATCTCAATCAAATTCTCAACATAGATGAGGTTCAGGCCTGGGGGTTATATCATTTCACTTTGACGGTACAACGTGGGGGGGAAAGGGGGAAATACTTAGAAATGATCAATCATGACCTATATTAGCGTCGAATCCATAGTTTTCGAGATCGCAGAGATGAACAGTGGTACTTCCGATGCCGTTTAAATCCAAATTCATCATTTTATGTCCAAAATGAAACATATTCTTCCCGTGCGAAGAACGGATATTCTCCTAGTACACTCTATTTTACACTGTCACAAAAGTTTATAATGAGTAGAATATTACGTATGCATAAATAACTCTTACGGAGTGAGGGAGGAAAATAAGAAATAATTCTAAAGTGAGAGCCTTACCTCTTTCTTTCTTTTTTTTACAAAGCTTTAATATAATAATAAATGATGATCAAAAAGCAAGCTTTACGGATATTTGACATGAGTTTGTTCTCGTGAGAAGCACTAAGAAAAACTATACATTCCATTATTTCTTTGTTTTACATTAAAAAAAGGGGGGAGTAATGCTATTGACATCTTCCCTTTTCCAACTTTTAGGTAACATTTTCTTAGCAAAAATAATACTTATGTCGTAGAGACGTAACAGATATTTGACCTCAAATTTTAATAAAGAACAACATTTACATTGTAATTGAATAATATTTTATATTTTATTGAATAATATTTAATTTTTGAAGAAAGTGTATCTTCGTAATGTAACACTATTTTTGAAACAACACTCCACAAGAATTGTATAGTATTACATTTATCTGAGTACACAATATGCTTCCACCCTTTCCCTCGTTTTGACGTAAATTGTAACTTTTCTTTCTTTCTTTTTTTTTTCAATAATAGTAGTGTCAAAATAATAGAACAGAAAGTGAGAAGACGATTACTTGCCTGCATGGGCGCCCGCAGAGGGGGGCAAGAGGGGGCAATTGCTCCCCCCTTGGATTTTCGAAAAAAGTTTACTTTTATAGGCTCTTCTGGTGACAAAAGTTTGAGTTTAATTGCTTTCGGAAGCCAAAGATGCTCTTATTTTTTTTAATCTCTGTGAATGGTGTAGTGTTCAGAATAGATATGACTTTTTTTCTTTTTCTAACACGTGTAAGAGGCAAAAAGATGAGAATAGCGTTGTCCGAATTCCGGAATTAAGCAAGTTGAAAGTAACAGAAAGAAAGGTAGGTCCTATATTATCTTCCACCTTTTTCTGCATAACACATGATATATCTCTTCGAGGTGTAAATCAAACTCGGGCGTGTTCCTTGATCTGTTAGACTTTCGTGTCGAGGCTGGAGACACTCCGCCTTATGCAGAGTCGTTTTGACGTATGATTAGCGTCACACTAAAGGCCTGACTACTGCAGGAAACATATGTTAGTCGAACTCTTTAGTATGGCATTAATCACTCGTTAGAACGACTCTGCTTAAGGCCCACTGTGTTCAAAAAACACATTGAAGGACGATCGGTAATGCGAAATATAGTTCACAATGAATTCAAACTGAATTGATTTCAGTTTGTGAAAAGGAATTTTAAAATGTTTTAGTTATGGAAGCAAATAAAGAAAATCATTTTGAGTAATTGCTGATGAAAATGTGGACATTTCTGGAGTAGAGCAGTTGTCAGTAGGAATTAAATATTTAGACTCAACTCTAAATCAACCCAAAATAGAATAATTCCTTGGTTTTGTGGCTCTACAGGAACTTAGTACAAAGGCAATTGTAACTGAAGTTTTATCCTTTTTGTCAAAATGTGAACTTGATATTTCGAAATTATCTAGACAGGGTTATGACGGATCGCCACAATGGTAGGAGCGGAAGGTGGTGTGAACAGAATAATACCAGAATAATACAAAAACAATATCCTAAGGTATATATATGCGTGTGTGTGTGTCTTGCCCCTCCTTGGAAAAAATCCTGCTGGTGCCCATGCTTGCCTGAACTCTTAATACAAAGAGATAATGCTAAAATGTATCTGTGCTGCAAGATTTTGCATTAATATCACAACCAATTATATTGATGCCCTGGAGCACACGACTAGTGATGAGCGCAAGAGTCTTGGTCTTGCAGTTTTTGCAAGAGTCTTGCATGCAAGACCAAGACCAAGACCAAGACCAAGACCAGGAATCCCGATGCAAGACCAAGACCAAGACCAAGGGATGCAAGACCAAGACCAAGACCAAGACCATACCTGCAAGACCAAGACCAAGACCAAGACTCTTGCGCAAGAGTCTTGCACAAGTACCAACACTACTTGAATTTTTTATAGAATGTAAAAAGGAAGAAGAAAAATCATTACATCTTTCACGTGAACTTCTTGGCTCCAGTAAAAATACCGCCGGAAATCGGTTGTTCACGAGACGTCCGACAGCATAATTCTATGAATTGTTACAAGCTATAATAACTTCAGTGTCTGATTTACTTTGGTCATCATTTGATCATTCGCGACGACCCATGATTGGATTTTGGGAAATCATATGAAGAATAGTTGTGTCCATAAGAAGTGGATAAGCAAAAATAAACTAGAGCGTGTTATAGACACGGTAGGTCAGTGGCAGAGCGTTCACCTCTGGTACATGGGGCCCTGGTTCGATCGCAGCTTGCGCTATGTGAGCTTTTTTGGTGAACAAACACCCTGTGCGTGGGTTTCCCCGTTTCCTCGTACTTTCTTCATTCCACCATTTCTCATCATCACTGTTTCCCTTAGCTTCAGTGTTATAATCGTGGGACGTTAAAGTAGATATTTAATTTCATTTCAAAAACATATGAATGGTGTTCTTCTTCCAAAACTAACGGGAAATGTAGCAATGAACATCGGCAATTCCGTACACCATAGGTGCCGACTACATGGATATGGCCTTGGTTCTGAGGTTCAAGCATCCGTTGGAAATTTTTAATGTGTACTTATAAAATTAATATTGAAATAACATTTTCATGACATTGACAAAAACTTAGCGCATGTGACCGCAAGTTTGATTTCATAGGTGGATGCTTATACGTTGAATAATTGTTTATCAATATAACTTATAGCCCCCTTAAGTATACGGCATATCTAGGATTCAACGATATAACATTATACAACAATAAATAATCTATATTCACAACTGAGAGTGATTTCGTACTTATTTCAAATAACTTGAAGTTTGATGCCGTTGTTATGTATTTCTAATGTAGGTCAAAAGTATTTATATAAATTGAGTATATATATATATATATATATATATATATATATATATATATATATATATATATATATATATATATATATATATATATATATATATATATAAAAAGACAGACAGTTGAGTCGTTTTCAGTTTTCACTCAAATTATTCTAAAATATTGGGGCCGCGGTGGCTCAGTGGTAGAGCGTTCAACTCTGGTGTTTGGTGTCCCGCGTTCGATCCCAGCCCCCGCCAAGTGAACTTTGTGGTGGACTACACCATGTGCGTGGGTTTCCTCGTGGTTCTCCCGTTTCCTACCACTTTCTTCTTTACACCATTTTCATTCATTTTTCATCATCACTGTCTCCTTTAGCCTAGCCGGCATAATCGTAGGACGTAAAACTCACAAATTTAATTTCATTTCATATTCTAAAATATTAAGAGGTTTAATTATTATTATTTTAATTTGTTCTCTCTTTTTTGGCCAATATTGCAAAACTTATCATCATCGTCATAATAATAGCTATTCTGCCATTATTGGCAGGTCACTTGCTGCAGCTGAGAAGCTTCGATGACTGTGGTCCTCAGCTAGTCTCTTTGTCTTAACGTAGCAATTTTCTGTCTTAATATCTTTCTTCAACTACGATCTCCTTCGCCCCCTCCCTCTAGCACGTCCCTCATAATACAGTTCCTCCTCAGCCAATGTCCTCCTCTTCATTACATCTAAAATTTTTCTTTTCTCCCCTACTGCTACTATTTCTAAAACCTTCGCATTCGTTTTCCGTTCAACCCAGCTGATTCTCTCCTTTTCTCTCCATGCCCACATTTCGAAAGTCTAACTGTTTCATCGCTTTTGCGTATGTTCTTATTTCTGCCCCATACAGTACATATTAGAATCAGTAAAACAAAATTTCAATATTTAATTGGGAGTTTGTTCAATACAAAGATGAGCTAATCGTGGAAGGAAAGAAAAAAAATCTGACGCCGTTAGAGTGTAAAAATAATTTTGCAATTTATGGTATTTCAGTAATTTGTGCCGTCTTGGTTTTCTTTCATGCGACTCACTGTCAGGGATAGCCTTCCCAGTTTGGGAACCAGTGGAGTATTGGATCTGTTAAAACATAAAAATATTACGAAATGTTGTGATTTATCTTATAAGTAGTGAAGCGTGATCACCCATTGAAAAAAAAAAAAAAAGTAAAGGTCATCGCCTATGTTGTACAGTATCATCACACTTACACGAAGGAAAAATAGGCCCTATATTACATTTAGAAACATACATTGTATTTCCCTCACTATTGACACAATGTAGGATTTATTATCCCTTATATCCAGAGTAAAATTTACTTATGAAAATCATAGATTTCTTAAAAGCAAAACTTGCAAGACTCTTGCAAGCAAGACCAAGACTGGGTGTGCAAGAACAAGACCAAGACCAAGACTAGGTGTGCAAGACCAAGACCAAGACCAAGACCGAGGGTTCCACTGCAAGACCAAGACCAAGACCGCATGTGCAAGACCAAGACCAAGACCAAGACCACCCGGGTCTTGGTCTTGGTCTTGCATTTGCTCATCACTACACACGACACACTTCCACGCGATAATTGAATTCATCTCATACTCAGTGTAGCATGTCCGCTGTAATGGCCTGCAGTGCATGAGTTGTGCAGGGTGTCAGATAAGTCTCCATACATTTAGGTTTGATTACCACACAGTGCAATGTTACTGTAAATTGAGTTTATTTATTTAGTACATACTATAGTTGAGAACTTATACACATACGAACTATGTATCCAATGGATCTGTATGTCGTCGTCTGAGATTCAGTACCGCGTAAGTAACATTTTGCCAATTTTACAGGAGAGACAAAAAAAAAACTGTTTGAAAACTAGCTTAAGCCTCATTATACGCGATACTACTTTGAGGGAATAAGACAGCAATTTGTCGTGATATATGGGTACTACTTAATCAGACTGTGCGCCATCCTATAGTGATTCTAATGGTACCAAAAACTCAAATTCGCCAAAATTGGAGATACGTGACGTTGAATCTCATACGAGAATGTCTTCCGTCGGGTTGTACAGTTCGCGGCATAGAAAATGTTACAAAAAGTTTAAGTCCAAATTACTAACAAACTCTTGCGCCGTGTGCTTATGCATTCAGAAACACACGTTTCGATCCACAATTGCTTCTGGTATTCAATCCAACTCAACCTCATCTCCTTGTTTAAAGCAGTCTGTGTGGCGTAATATACTCTTTTAATTCACACGGGAAAAAAGGAACCATGTTTACAGAGTTTATAGCTCTAAAACCGTCTCTTCCATTCGTTTCTTCTGAAATGCCTTTGTAAAGCCTTAATAAAAAAAAATTGTCACAAAATGTTACCAGAGCTTCATAAAAGACCTTTATTTGCATTCTTTCCCTTCTTCAAAGACTACATATCACACCAAGCTAAGAAGATTCAATGGTTAATTTCATTTTGTTTCCCAGTAATTGCAAGCAAATATTCCAGGGTTGTCGTTTGGGTAGGACAGGACGGTGTAATCCCCACTCCCTTTAGTGTGATAAACACATATTGTTTGATCAAATGTATAGTAAAACACTGATATAAAAAATGAAACTCTTATGTCGACGGAGAATCCCGCCGAACAAAATCTAAAATGACATTACTAGAGCGCTTACATTCGGTTTCAAGAGTCGAAAGTTTTATTCCAAGCGATGTGCGTTCATAGTGGACGACATTGAGAGAGAGGGATTCAAATATAAAGACAGAGAGGGATGATTTACATATGCAAGTTTAGAATTGCAGCAAAAAATGATCAAACAGTATCCGTATTATGACGAAATTCGTGATTTTGTGAAACAGAAGAAGGAAAGTTTCCGAACTGCGAGGATCACATCAGACAGTTGTCGAATTAAAGTGGAGAACTTTTAGAGCATCAAATGATTGCGAAAGAAGAGAAAGAACTTAAGATCTGCGGAATTAAGAAATTTTATAAAAAGATCTGCGGAATTAAGAATTAAATAAAACAGCTTTCGAGACGGGTTTAGAACCACGAACCTCTTAGCTGTCGAATCATAATTTTATCCATTCAGCCACAAAGAACTGCACGCAATCATTCATATATTTGTCCTTTAGCTACGTTGAGAAATTAATAGAATGGAATATTCCATAAGTTAACTCGGTGGGGGCAGTAAAAATATGTTACTACTGTGTTAATTGAGTTATATGTGATAGAACCGTCTGATAAAGTACTGTCAAATACTCAGACATAAATAACCTTTTGCGAACCTCTAGTGCAAAACAAAACAAAACATAGTAAACACGTTAGACCTTTGAAAGGAATATTTTTTTAAAAAAAGCAATGGAAATGCGCATAAGAGTGTCACTTGAATACGAACATATAACTTTAAAAAAAAACAGCGCGTTTACGTCATTATGTGTTAGAAGAATGATTAGTGTAAGGGACTCCTACGTGGATGGTCCTAGGTTCGAATCCCGGCTGTTCTTATTTTTCCGTATAGCTACGCTTATACTGTGCATTCCAAAAGTTCAATTTTGACATTAATATAGACGCAGCTAGTTAAGCCGAAATTATTCTTAGGTATGGGATTTGTTATTACATGTTTTTCTTTAACTTGCAATGTTTCAGTTTGATAATAAATCTTACAACCTTAATTTAACTCATTTCTCTACATCATATCATGATGAAGGTTTGCACAAAGACGACAGTCGAACGGTAACACAATATTCCATTGTTACTGTAATATATTTAAATATCTTTAGAAATTTTTTACTCAGGAAAAAAACGTACTGTGGACCGTACGATGCAACATTTGAGAAGAACATGGCACATCAAATAGCATATTCTCACGTCGTGTCTTCATAATCGACAGGTTCTTGGTTCGAAACCCTTCTCCAAAAGCTGTGGATTTTTTTTAACTCTTCATTCTTCAAATGTTTAGATCTTTCTCTCCCTGCGCAATCATCTGATGCTTCAAAATGAGTTCTCCACGTTAACTCGACAACTTGATATAATGTTCACAGGTTCGACTGAGAAACTTTGATTCTTGTGGTTCACAAAATCACTATTTTCCTCAGAATATGGGTGCTGTCCGATCATTTGTTTCTCCTTTTCTAATCTTCCATATATGAATGTATCCGTATCTGTCCCAATATTTGAATCTCCTTCCCTTCTCCTCCTCTCTCTCTCGCTTTTAATGTTGTCCATCATGAACTCTCATGGCTTGGGATCCAACCGACCCTTGAAACCAGATGTAAGCGCTTTACCAGTGGCCCATCGTGACTCTCTATAAGTTGGTTGTTAGTAGACTGGGGATATTTAGGCACTTCAAACAGGTAACATAGACACAAAAATCAGAAAAATATAGTCACTTCCGTTCTGGAAATTTCTATGTCTAAGATATTCCTCGCAGTGGGCGACCAATCACAGAAAAAAGTGGATGATATTCTGGCAAAACTTGAGCAAGACCAGCATGTAATCAGCCATGACATCGCCGATGGCCTAAATATTCATCACCAGTGTTAAATCATTTGGAGAAAGCTAGCTAAAAATGGTTCTTATACCTTGGTTGTATGCAACCCATCTTACTTTGTTGTATGTCTGGTAGTTGTATTTCTAGGATAAGCTTTTCTCAGGCGTTGCAGGAATTAGTTTTTTTTAAAAGAATTAATTAATTTTAAATCAAATATTTGTATGTATAAATCTTCCTTGTAAATTGTTTTTTCGATTAGTGAAAACCGCATCGAAATATGACCAACGGTTCTCCATATAATCTCGTACAGACCCTACATACACATATGCAGATCAGGTTCGATTCCAGCTTGCACCAATTGAGCTTTGTGGTGGACAAACACCATGTGAGGGGTTTTCTCGGGTTTCTTCTGTTTCCACTCACTTTCTTCATTCCACCATTTCATTCACTTGTCATCATGACCGTCTCCTTTAGCCCACACGGCATATGCGTGAGACGTATAACTCAAAGATTTCATTTCATTTACATATAGCCTACAGCACAGACCGAAAATCTCTCTATTTTTTAAGTCGGTTAAAAATGACACCCAATGCTGAAAAAACTTAAAGTTTGTGGTGGTACGCAAAACTGGCATTCAGTATTAATTTTTATACTTGCGGGGCACGCATAGAAATTTACTGATGGCATAAAGTTTCATGCCTATCTGTATTCATTGCTGTACAAATATTTTAAATGTATTCAATACGTGCGGTATTATAGTTATAGTTAAAATTAGGGGCTTTTAATTCGAACACTCTGTAATAGTGTACTGTACAAGGGAGAAATTGATCTGAAAGTCGTACCTCTTATATCCTTCAACTCACAACACGTTACTATCGCTTAATCTCTGCACTGAATTTGAAGCTGAATGAGATTGAAAAATACCTCGTGATCGCAGATTCCTGAGAAAATTCAATTTTGATAATAAGCCTATGTTGTATTCTTTAGAAAACAACGGCTTGACCAGAATCGCAGGAAAATTCAATCTTAAGAAAGCTAAATTCTTCATCTCATTCTAGCCTTAGGCTAGGCACAAATTGAGACGCGAATAGTAATACGCGTATTATTATTATTATTATTATTATTATTATTATTATTATTATTATTATTATTATTATTATTATTATTATTATTATTATTATTATTATTATTATTATTATTAAAGCTTGATGGTAAGACTGGAAACCAACGATATTTTTACGACAAAAACTATAGTTTTAAGTGTGATATAGTACGATAATGTCATTTGATCAGATTGGCAACGATGGAAACAAGTCATAACGAGGTTGGCGTCCAGAGAAAGCATTCCACATCCGAAACTTAATTTTGTACTTTGCTTCATCGCAGGTTTTAAATTCCAGGTGAATCGGCCCGACACAATTCCCAACCTGAAGGACCAGTGACTAACTTCAGTTCCGAAGAACTGGCGATGGGGACGCCACATCCCGACTCCAGGCCTTTCGGTTTTAATACAAGAACAAGAAGGAGGGAAACCCTATTCTTAGGACGCGGAGTCCAAATTTAAAAAAAAAAAAAAAATCAATTTCTCGCCATCATTTACTGTTTTTGTTCTGATATTGTCGAAGACAGACGGACGAACAGTTGAGATGAGACGAGACAGCTCTTCCAATAGAAACACATATACTTTGAGGGACAGAAAAAAACATTTTTACTGTATCTTTTCAAGACGAGACAGTTCCAAGTCTAGTTTCATGCTCAACACCATGGATAGAGCCGCTTTTTGTATAATTTTGTCCAAGTGTTAAGGATTGGGTGTTAGAAGAAAACCTAAATTCTTCTCCATTTGATTAACATTAAAATTTGAATTGCCACTGTCATGTACTGCAGGCAACCACACAATATGCAAGTATACTGTTGGGTTGCAGAACGAGATAAGGAAAATAATAAATAAATATATTTTTTTAATTATCAGTTATTAAATAAATAAATATTTTGACAGTTGCCATTACAGGTCGAGTGACTAGCTCTTGTGCCTTTGGTGCACGAGAACCAGGGGCTGATTTAGGATTTTAATTGTGGGTAGGGCCGCTCCCTCGATTATGTATACATATACACATTTGATTGATTAATGACACTAGGAAATTACTTTTACAGTAGTGGTTGACGCCATTTGTTAAATAATTATCTACCATTAATATAAATAGTGAAAAATATATTTACTCTTTATTGTATTTTTTTAGCGTTTATATATTTTTCAAAATTCTTGAGTAGGCCGTGCCTACTCGCAAAAGCCGCCACTGTCGAGAACCTGGTTTCGATTCCCGTAAAAGAAAATCCAACACAGTCTAGCCACTCTGATGCCACTTTAATTTGCAGGTCTCGTTCCATATAGCCTTGTTATCAAGGAACATAAATACAAATAAATAAACACGTTTACTAGCCGTTTCGTATCATAAAGGTTTTAACATTTCGCGACATCGTTAGTTCTATAATTATGCATTGCTCTCAGCTAACTTTTGCTCGCAAATGATATTCATTGTCTGTAGTATTAAACGCATTATGGTACGGATGTACACTCATGTCCAAAATGATTGTCGCATAGTGTCTTCTTGTAAGAATATAATATGATACTGATTTGTGTACAATCGGAAAATGTATATTTGTGGTAAACTTCATAGGAAAAGAATTATAAATACGGAAATTAGAATGAGTAAAACAAAATGTTGCTAAATGGACAAGAAAGTTTTATTTTCGTTGTATTGTTCTTATTTACTGCTCTTTTGACATGAAATTTGCCACATACATGTCTTTGCCGATTATACACATACTAACATTATGAGAAATATCGGGCGAATTCGTTATCAAATTATATTCCTACAACAACATATTTATAGACATGCGACAATTATTTTGGACATGAGTGTACGCAAGAGGTGTGTTCTGGTGGTCTGGACTCCTTCGAAATCCAGACTTTTCTGTATCTGTAATCTAATTTTAGGGAAGATTTTATAAACTTTAATATAATTTATTCTTATATTGAATTTAAAGTGTCCGAAAAAGCTTTGGACTGTCCCTGAAATTAGTGCCTGCGTACATACCTGCAGTAAACGTTCATAGTTTTATTAATTACAATCCTTCTCTATGCTCCCTGCCGCTTTTCTTAATGTAGTGATTAACTTAGTTAATATTAGATATTAACAATTTTTAATTTCTATGCATCCTTCCTTGTTTTTATACTATTTATTGTTATTGTTTGTAAAATTTAACGAAGGATGTAACAGTTTAGAAACATATTTTAATATTAAAAATAAAATTAAAACTATAATAAAATAAATAAAACATGATGTTTACATAGATGAAAATAAGTACCGATGCTCCGTATACCGTTCAATTTACAACTTTATATTTGCATATGTTTTGCTTTACTGATTATTCTGTTGGCCTTCTTTTACCACTTCTTTTTTTAAAATAAAGTAGTTGCTTTATGAATGTCATTACATTAAAAATAAATATCAAATACACAATAAAAGGAGTTATAAAACTCACCTGTAAATGTATAGCTGGCCTATTGCGAGAGGCCTCGGAACAAATGTTAGCACATTTAACACTTATTTTTTATCTGAAAACGCTCTGTTTACATGTAAAGCCAACTCTTTTTCCAACACTGATGGGGTTTGATTTGTTGTCACGCGCGAACGAATTGGTAACCATAGAAACGAACAGATGGCAGTCGTAGCACCCCCTCGTTTAACTTGCTTATATCATCGCATATGTGTCTTTTGGAAAATTCATTTACTATATAATATAAATGAAGAACTAACTAACCATGCACACTCTGTGAACGTGATTCCGTTACAAAATGTCGAATTTTCTTTTTCTTGCAATCTGTCAGTTATTCAGAGTATATGTTATATGAGGATTGGCCAGTGGTATCTATATATTTTTTTTCTTTCTTTTTGTATGTTACACTTCAGCGTTCAAGCTGAACATTGTGCTCTTATGGTCATCGCACGAGTGCATACATGCACCTGCGTACTTTCAAAAGTATTTAAAGAGAAAAGAAAGAAAAAGATACAGACATTCGTAAAAATAGTCCTTGATAGACTCAGTTCAGAGAGGATTTGATAGGGACATTTTATCCAATATACAAGGATCTCCAAAATTCGGTCATGATTAGCCGCGTTATTTCAGATTTTTGGTAAGAGGGAGCAAGAATCTCAGTCGATATACAAGTTTCACGTTTTTTTTTATTAGTACATATTTCTAATAGTACATTTAATTAAAAAATGGTACTGGTAATTGTGCATGCTTCCCCAAATGACGCGCTTAGTATATGAAGTCTGTCTTTTTATTTTATTTTATTATTATTATTATTATTTTTTTTTAGGTATATTGCGAAATAAAATAAAAGTGATACCAACGTAGGTCTATAAAGACAGTCCCCGAGTTATGTAAATTCACACTTACGAAAGAAATTTCTGATAGCTAAGCAAAATTTGTGGAAGGTACTTAACATCTGCAGGAGCGCACCCACGGGAGATCTACCGGGTCCTGACCGCCCCCCCCCCCAAAAAAAAACTCTTAACTCAACATACATTTGTGAGCAACTTCGTGGTTAAACGGTTAGCGTACACCTTTGGCGTGGGAATCCCGGATTCGATTCCCGGCGGGAGCTCATGTGGTTCGGATTCCACGTTAATTAGTAGGTCCACGTCTTATATAGTCTCGCTGCTGGAAGGGACGTTAAACTCAAATAAACTCAACACACGTATCCACATTTTCTCAATAAAACTATATTTGTTTAACAGCGAAATGATTGACGCAGTATGAAAATTTGATCTTATACTTTATTTGTACTCTTTCTCTTATAAAGACAATGTAGTTCTATCATTCTTTCTAACAATATAGGTGGAAGTATTTTACAATTACTTATCGTCGGGGCCGCGGTGGCTCAGTGGTAGAGCGTTCACCTCTGGTACTTGAGGTCCCGGGTTCGATCTCAGCCAAGTGAGCTTTGTGGTGGATAAACACCACGTGCGTGGGTTTTCTCGGGGTTCTCCCACTTTCTTCACTCGATCATTTTATTCATTACTCATCATCACCGTCTCCTTTCGCCTAACCGGCATACCCGTGGGACGTAAAACTCAAAGATTTTTACTTATCGTCTTTTCAGGTGCAGAGTAATACCCGTTCAATACTACATAGACGTAGTGGCTTGTAGTATTTGACCCTTTCCCAAAGCTTGGAACACGCCAGGCCGGTAGCGAGACCAAAAATGTAGGGGGAGCCGGCTGAAGTTAAGAGGGGGCCCGATCCAACCATATTATAGTTCATCACCACATTATAGTTAATCACCATACTATAGTTCATTTGAAAGCCTACCGTGAAAATTTTACAGGGGCCAGCAAAAATTTAGGGGGGCCCGGCCCCCTAGACTTCTCCTGGATACGGGCCTGGAACACACCCAATAAAAATGTTTGGGTGCGCGCCTGCTCTGAAGTAAATGTAGTATTAAATTTGTAAATCCTATTTTGAGAGCCATCTAGTGAGCGAGACATGACAGATGAAGCAATTAGGAAAGTAAATATTGTTAAGAGGTTACTAATTAATTTTATTTATTTATTTATTTATTATCTTACTATCAACGTTGTAGAGAAAATGGAGTTACATATTTGAGTTTAACGTCCCATGATTATGCCTGTTAGGCCAATTGAAACGATTATTAAAACAGGTGAATGATGGTGGAAGAATTGGTGGAGTGAGAAAATGAGAGGAAATGGAAGCACCCCGAGAAAACCCATGGACACAATGTTGTTCACCAAAATCACCATAAACTTACTTGGCCGTGGATCAGCTTATATTGACTGATGAGTATAAGGTTCTGTAAAAGATGCGCTAGCAGAAATTTATGTTCGGGGTGGGTCCAAAACTACAAGCCACTATATCTAGGGATGCGCACGAGACGAGACGAGACAGGATTTTCCTGACAAAATTCGAGTCGAGACGCGGGTCTTCCAATAGAGAAATATACATTTTTCGAGTCGAGACATCAATTTTTTTACAGCACATTTTCGAGACGAGACAGCCAGAAATCTTGTCTCGTGCGCATCCCTAACTACATCTATGCATATTGAACGGGTATTTTTCTGTACCCGATAAGTAATTGTAAAAATATTTCCACCTATATTTTCAGAAAAAAATGATGGAATTATATTATTTTTTTTACAAGAAAAGAGTACAGATGAAGTGTAAAATCAAATGTTCGTGCTACATCAATCATTTCCCTCTTAAACAAGTATAGTTATACTAAGGAACTGTACAAATATATATTGAGTTAGGAAGTTTTGGAGGAAGTCCGGATCCGGTGGCCTCCCACGTGAGTGCGCCCTTGTTCTATACCCAATTTATTAAGCATATTGTGTAACTCAGTTCTGTATTGCGGTATCATTAGAAAAGTATTTTTTAAAGAATTTTTCACGTTTTTCCATATGTGTTTCTGACAAATCTCTTAAGTATAACAGAAACTCTACTTACGCAAATACCACTGCAATGATCTAGAGGCTCTGTTATTGAAAATAAGGAGACTGAGTATAAAAAGCACACTTTATTTAACAAAATCTTTCAGTACACATAGTATTCTTAAAATAAGAACCTTAGGCATCGACACAGTAAATCCAGTGATTCTCTCATTTTTTGTAGGCGTCTCGGAAGTCTTTTCTCTGGAATCTCGTTGAGCACCTCCGTCGTCGCTCTTTGAACTTTTTCTACAGCATCGTATCGGTGTCCTTTCAACGCGCTTTTCATTCTGGGAAATAGGAAGAAATTACATGGAGACAAATCGGAGGTGTATGGTAGGAGGAGAAACGTGCTTATTCTTTTCCGGTCAAATGCTCCCTGACATCACCTTGCGCATTTTCAATTGTTGAGTTAAAATTAGATGAACCTGAGTTTTCGAAACCCCTAACTCTCCTTCAATCATACAGACCCTTGAACGTCGATCAATGTTCAACATAACACGCATGTAATTAACCCTTTCGCTTCGGAATTAAATTTTCGGGTGTTTCCTGGAAAAGGGGCAACTAAGAAGTCAAAAAACAAAATTTTTGTATTTCTGTGAAATATGGCTTAAAGACACCAAAATAGCTATTAGAAATACATAAATTGTATAAATGGCTGTACACGTCAAATCCAGTCACTGTGCTTTTCAATAAATGATGCGTAATACATGACATGTAGCAAAATAGTATGTTATGAATGTTTGAAATTGACAAAGTGCTAAATTATACAATATTGTGTAACATTGTATTTGAAAGACATGAAATCTATACATGACTATGTGCTATCTCAGGCAACAAGTATAAGTGTGCCATATTACATTGCAATCAGTGGCATTCACAGTGTTGGGCAAAATCAATTGAAATCAATTGCAATTGATCAATCAATTGAAAATAATTGCTCTGAAAATTAATTGCAATTGATTTCAATTTGTCCTTGGCAATTAATTTCAATTCCAATTGATTTCAATCATAAAATTTGCAATTAAATTTTCGTCAATTGTTAATTGTTAGTTGGTCACCAGGCAATTGAAACTTGTAATTGTTAATTGTCAATCGCAAAGGATGCAATTAAAACATTAATTGCAATTGAAGTCAGCAATTAAAAGTGAAGATAAGGAAATGTGTGTATATTGTGTTGTCCACCTGTTACTGTTTTATATATTTCAAATAAGGTACTTATAAGAAGAAATGCTGAATAACTACTATCCTTTCGCCCCCTGGGAAGAAAGCCGTGAAACTTAGTATTTTTAAAATATATTATGTTTATGGTTCTATCCCCCTCGAAAGAACTCTATATGCCCGTCATGCATACAATTGACGGACAAAACATTGACTGCTAAAACAATGACCGAGAAAAACAGCGATTGCCGACAAAATCAACGATTAGAGAAACAGATCCTATCATTAGAAAAGTCTCAAAATTAGGGGATAATTGGGAATAATACAGCTTCCGAGGGTGGGGTATTTCCAATCATTACACACATGCAACATATATATCAATCAACTTGGTTTGACAAAAGAAAGTGATCGGTGCCGGAATTGGTCACTTGCGGTCAACTACTTCCGGTACACGGTACCTAATGCAATTTCCAGGGGGTGGAGTGTTTTTAGCTTTCGCACATGCGCAACGTATACGTTTATATCAATTGACCCGTACTGACGAAGATAGTTGGTCGGTACCTGAGGTGCTCACTTCCAGGTTACTACTTCCGGTACACAGTACCTAACACATTTTCTGGAGGTGAGTTATTTTCAACGAATGCACACGTGCAACGTAATTATTAATCAATTTACCTTGACGAAAGAAAGCGATCGGTATCGAAATTGGTTACTTCTGGTCGGCCACTTCCGGTACATGGCACCTAATACAGTTTCCAGGATTGTGGTATTTCTAGCGTTTGCACACATGGAACGTATATATCAATCAACTCGTGTTGACGAACACAAGCGATCAGTACCTGTATTACTCACTTCTGGCCAATTACTTCCGGTAGGCCTACATAGTACATAATACATTTACCGGGGTGAGGTATTTCAAACGATTGCACACATGCAACATATATTTCAATCACTTTTGACGAAAGAAAACGGTCAGTATTGAAATTGGTCAATTCCGGTCAACTACTTCCCGTTTAAGGATGGGCACGAAGAAGTTCGAGCGAGTTTTCTTTAAAACTCAACTCGACTCGAAGAACTCGACTCGAATTCTGATAGACTTTGGAGGTCGGAAAATGACCCACTGTTCCGGTACTATCGAATTTCTAGGTCGTTTCTTTCGCATCGGTTAGTGCCTATTTTTCTAAGGTTTTCTGCGCCTATTTCCTCGTCTTGTGCGTCACCGGAAGTGAGTTAAACGGGCTTTCAAAGTGGGAGATAAATGACCCACTGTTCCCCCACTATCGAATTTCGAGGTCGTTTCTTTGGCATCGTTTAGTACCTGTTTTGTACCGTTTTGTGCGTCACCGAAAGTGGGTCAAAATGGACCTATGAATATAATCAAGTAAGTTAATGTGTATGTAATCAATGTGAATGTAATCAAGTAAGCTCTTTCGTCACCAACGAATTTGGAGGACGTTACCTCCAAATCGTTTAGTGTGTGTTTTGTATCGTTTTGTTCGCCTATTTTCACGTTTTGAGCATCACCAGAAGTGCGTCAAAATGACCTGTTCCGAAACTGTCAAGGGGAAAACGAGTCACTGTTCCGAAACTATCGAATTTCGAGGTCGTTTCTTTCGCATCGTATAGTGCCTGTTTCGCATCGTTTTGTGCGCCTATTTCCACGTTTTGTGCGTCAACGAAAATGAGTCAAAATGACCTACAAGTATAGCGGAATAAGTTAATGCTGTTCCGTCATCGAATGTCGAAGTCGTTTCCTTCACATTTTTTATGCGTGATTTGTGTCGCTTTGTGTGTCAGTGGAAGGGTCAAAATGGGCCTTGCAAGTAGGATGAAAATGTCTTTTTCTGTCATATTTGTAGGTACTTTTGACAAAATTCCGGTGGGGCACAAAACGTGAAAATGTGCGCAGAACGGTACAAAACAGGCACTAATCAACGCGAAAGAAGCGACCTCGAAATTCCATACTGGTGGGACAGTGGGTCATTTTACTTCCCACATTGAATGTTCATTTTGACCCACTACCATTGATTCACAAAACGTGGAAATAGGCTTACAAAACGGTAGAAAACACTCACAAAACGATGTGAAGGAAACGACCTCGAAATCGTTCCTGACGGAACAGCATTAACTTGTTCCGCCATATTTATATGATAACATTAACCCACTTCCAGTGATGCACAAAAAGTGGAAATAGGCGCACAAAACGACACAAAACAGGCACTAAACGATGTGAAATTAACGACCTCGAAATTCGATAGTGGCGGGACAGTGGCTCACTTTCGTCCCATCTTGGAAGCCCACTTTGACCCACTTTCAGTGACGCATAAAACGTGGAAATAGGCGCCCAAAACCGCACAAAACAGGCACTAGACGATTTGAAGGAAACGACCTCGAAATTCGTTGGTGGTGGGACAGCACTAACTTGTTTCAAAATACTTATAGGTCCATTTTGACCCACTTCCGGTAACGCATAAAACGTCGAAATAGGCGCACAAAAGAGGCACTAAAGAATGCGAAAGAAACGACCAGGAAATGATAGTGGCGGACCAGGGGACATTTTCGTCCTATTTTGGAGGACCATTTTGACCCTCTTCCGGTGACAGAGAAAACGTTGACATACGCGCACATAACAGGCACTAAACGATGCGAAGGAAACGACCTAGAAATTCGTTGGTGACGGAACAGCATTAACTTGTTCCCAAATATTTGTAGGCCCATTTTGACCCACTCCCGGTGACGCACAAAACGTGGAAATAGGCGTAGAAAGCGGTACAAACACGCACAAAACGATGCAAAAGAATGCACCTCTAAATTCGTTGGTGGCAAAGCAGTGGGTCATTTTCGTTCCTCCTTGGAGGCCCATTTTGACTCACGTCCGATGACGCACAAAACATCTAAATGGGCGCACAAAAGAGGCACTAAAGGGAGCGAAAGAAACGACCTGGAAATTTGAAAGTGGCGGAACAGTGGGTCATTTTCATCCTATTTTGGAGGCCCATTTTGACCCACTTCCGGTGACAGAGGAAAAGTTAACATACACGCACAAAATGCCACAAAACAGGCACGATGCGAAGAAAGCTCGTTTCGTGGGTTAAGGGTCCGCGGTTCGATTCCCTCCGAGGAAATTCAGAAATACTTTATAATTTAGAATGTTATTATTTCTGATGTATAATAATATGAAGAATAGTTTCTTTCGTTCTTACAAGTTAGAGTTGAAACGACTTCCTTCACAGGGGAAAAACTAACAACATGACGTCACAGTCTACAATCTCGATTCCTACTGTCTGAAAACTTAGCGTGTTTCGCAAACAATTCATGTATACAAAAGGGTCATCCTTAAGGCCTAGTTTCATTGTGGAATTGTTTCTAAGTTCTTCCACTCTTACTAGAAATAATAATATTTTCGTTCGCCATTTTCAACACTTTCCATATATTCGTTCAACCAAAGTTGGTAAATAGGAACTATCTTTTTATATTTGTATGTATATTTTGTTAAAATAGACATAATATTGAGGTTTCAAATATTCAGTAATAATAATAATAATAATAATAATAATAATAATAATAATAATATAGAAGACAAATTCCGTATGAGGACAGATTGTATTAAAATCTGTAAAATCGCCTCTAGCGTTATTCAAAAGTTACAAAATAGTCGGGATTGGAGACAAGTGTCAGGACCATCAGGACATACCCTCTACATACGTTCCTACAACTAGCTAAACGAGAGTTTCAAGGCAAATTCCGTGTAGGAAGTACGGCTACTGAACTCACAAGAGCCCTAAGAAAATTGGTTTTTAAGTAAGGGTTATGCGGCTAAGCTACAGAAGACGTCGATGATGAGAATGAAAGAAATATTGGAATAAAGAAAGTGGGAGGAAGTGGAACCCGGAGAAAGCCTACACACACAGTGTTTGTCCAACACACAATGAGCACTAGGCAGGAGCTATGTGGAACAGGGTGAACCATTGAATTCACAACACTTCAGTAATAATAATAATAATAATAATAATAATAATAATAATAATAATAATAATGGTATTAAAAGTTTTAAAATTGCCCCAAAATTTGACAAAACTTACTTAAAAGTAGGGATTTCGGGGAAGGGGTTCCGTACCTTCAAGACGGAACTACTACTTAAATTTTGAACTACTACTCTGCAACTACCTTCAAGACGGAACTACTCTGCAACTACCCAAATTTTAAACGAAAGAGTTCCACTAAAGTTTCATGTAGTAAGTATTATACTGCACGTTTTAAGGAAAATAACTGTAATAAAAATAACTGGATATCCTTCAACAGTAAGACATATAATAAACTAACTTGTAGAATATGCAGATATAATTGTAAAAGCTTTGCTGCAAAAATATATACACAGACCATAATTCAGTGAACTCTGAAATACAAAGTAACAAACTAGCGTATAACATTCAGTCTACAGAGCAATTGTTACTTAAAGAGTGGACATAACTATTTCTAGAATCAAGATAAGACGAGAAATGTTTACGGTACTCTTCGCCTCGTCGCGATTCTCATCTCCAAAGCGAAACGATAATTTGAGTTAGCCTTGTCCCATCTCGAATGTAAAATATTAATTCTCTCCCGATTTTGTTTGTTTTGTCTAGATGAGAAATTCCTCTTCTCGTGGGCAACATTAAACAAAACTGAATTATTATTATTTATTTTTTTTTTTTTTGCAAAAGTCACGTTTCTGCTTGTAATGGTGTGAGCTGAGAATTATAAGTTTCTAATTTTTAACCTTCTACGAGATTATTACTATTATTATTCCTGAAAATTTGATAGTTCAAGTATTGAAACGTCCGAGTATTCAAATATCTGAATATAATAAAACGTGTCTCATCGTCGATCAATCGCCATCTAAAATCCTAAAGTAAAGAAAAATATATGTCCGACGTGGATTCGATCAAAGAACCTCCAGATTACTGGTCGAGCGCCTTGACCACAGTACCACGATTACTACGCGTTTAAGTCTTTAGTCTGGTTATGTTAGGTTTCTTTGCCTCCGCTTACAAAGTTGTTTGTTATTTTCCTTCGCATCAAAACGTCTTTCGTATTTCTTTTATGATAATATAGGCAATCTTCGGCAAAGTTTATATTAACTTGAGTTGTTCTTAAACCTTTTGTTCACAAGTTTGTTTCTTCTCCACACGAAACTACAGATATGACAAATTTAATTCTCATACTATGCATTTGTTTGAAAACAGTCGCCATTACCTGATCAATGACTTGTGTCCGCCACAATACACAGAAACAAAATAGATTAGGAAAGTAAAAGTAGCCTTGTCCATTGTTTAAATTTAGATAAAATTTGTGCAATATCAATACTAAAATAAAATCATGAATTTTTAGAGTTTGGATCACTAAAACTACTTATATGTGTCTGTCCGTTAGGAAGACAAAAAAAATTCAAAAACTACTTGACATACCACAGGATGTAGAGGGTCCAAAGTTAATAATCAAATTCACTGATGGAGGTGATAATCAAATCAGAAATGGTAAAAATCAGCCATTTTCTGTTTTAACTTTAATCATTTTTAATGCAAAAATAGTAATAGATAGCAAGAAGCGGTTTAACGTTGATAACAGCATAGAGACACTAAAAAATCAGTTTCCCATGTATTCCCATGAGAGTTTTTTATATCCCTGACTGTGAGGCAATCTTTCTAGTGATACAGTTGTTCACATTATGTACACTGTGATAAATCAAACTTCTTCATGTGGTGAACACTGTGATATTGCTACTTGGTATATATTAAATTGTATATCGCGACCCAAATTTTCTGTTTTTGCAATACAGAACTGCAATGTTAAGTAAAGTATACAGAATATACACCTAACAATGTAAACCCGTTATTCATTCTTTTGGAATGTGTTCATATGGTTACCTAACAATAAGCTAAAGTTTTCTTTTAAGTACGCGCTTAAACTAAATAAATGCTGAACATTGAATATAAGCAATCATTTTTTTTTACAACTTTCAAGGCATCTATCGTTATACGTATTGTAATCCGGGTCCTCCCAAGACCAAGTATATATTCTTTTCTAATTGCACAAATGTCCTTACCAGGAAGCGCTGGTTCGAAGGATCGAAGCGACCCTCTTTTAGGTTTTACTGTTCTTGTAACTCAAATTTCTAGTGAAACAAGATTGGTTTGAAGATTATCAGCGCCGATTAAACATTTGGCAACATCGATCAAGATGTCACCGGATTTGACAACCCTGTTTACGAGTTTCTCTACTTAGACAACCGAAGTGTTGAGGTGACGCTGTATCTGAACACACAAGTCAATACACAACGCAACTAGAATGATTGATTAGCTCACACTGGATACTACTTATGATCAATATTAATGTAACGTATGCATTTATATCGTAACCTAGATGACACATACTAACCATATGAATGAAAGCCCATTATGAGCACAGTGTTTTGGATATGGATATCCTTAATTGCCAACAATTTTACAGAGATCGGAATGGATCGTACAGTTATTTGAGTTCCCTTTCTTGCCTTCCTTAAGAATGAGCCAATAACATCTTTACATTGTCGCAGTGAGTACGGAGAAATTTATGTGATGATCCAAGGACTGTCAAGACTGAGAATTATGGATGAGAATCTCAATCGCCATACAAGAAATATAAGACCACACAGGTCAAGATTTTCTCAAAATAATCGATCTACGGTGAAACTCGATCAAAGGTCAAGACATACTAACTTCTGTATTCTTCCACTTCTCTAAAGACACCAAATAAGATATGCGGTTAAATCAAGCGGAATTACAGATCAAGATCCATTTTCCAATTATCTGTTCAGATGTGGAGCAATCTACGTGTACCCTCCGACAAGAATTGATCTGATCAAGCAATTAATCAGCTTCATAGAAATTCTTAAATCGATTTATTCACAGTGTGTATTCACAAGCACTGATGTAATGATTATTACTTCAGTAATAAAACAAAACATACATATATTTCGAGATATTATTTCATAACAATGCAAAATAGTCTAACAGAATCGAACTTATATAGTATGTAATGAACGCATCAAAGTTGCATGATAAAACTTCAATTTAATGGAAGCACCTGAAAACAAGTGCAACTTACCAGATTAATGTGCTCTGAGAACAGTTCTGTTGTGACACAGAAGGAGTACAGAGGTCCGTGAATGATAGCAAATAGAATATTCGTGAAAGAAAATGGAGCAGGATTCGTGTCTCCAAAACAAATCACAGATGTTCAATTATGTTCAGGCCCCAGGAAATGAGCGAGGAAATGTTTAACAAGACTATCCATGGCTTTGGATTGACTATTTTAACAAAAGAAACACTGACCAAAGCTTCAAACCCACTATATTTTAAACTATAGTATGTAACGGTTTCGGATATCTAACATATCTTTCCTCAGATACTATAGAACATAAATGAAAATACCTTACATACTATAATTTAAAATATAGTGGGTTTGAAGCTTTGGTCAGTGTTTCTTTTGTTAAAAGGAAATGTTTAACTTCATCCCGATCTTCCTCAAATCATACCACAGAAGCTTCAGGCTCTGTGAATGTCACACTACCATCCTGAAATATGGCATCATTATCTGGGAACAATATATGGACCATAGGATGAATATGGTCCCCTAAAAGAGCGACATAATCACGGATGGTGGTCTGATCGGTAACCGTCAGCACGGAACCCACAGAAAATCAGAATATCGCAGGCCATAATATCATAGAACAGCTGCCATGCATCACGGTTGTGCAGACAGACTGCAGATGATGCGTTTCTTTGAACTACACATAAACATGGCCAGTGGTTTGAAATATCACGAACAATGTATCATGTTACCATATCACATGTTTTCGATCATCAGCATCCCATACTCCATGGTAACGGTACCATTGATGTCATGGTATAGTCTCTTTTCAGCAGTTTCGCCGAAGCAATCAGACTTCGTATGTCCATATTATGTAACTCGCTGCGGACTGTGATCGTCGACACAGATTGTGAGGTGTACTGGTTGAGTTCCTCTGGCACTTGCACCGCAGTCGCACGACCGTTCTAAGTAGAAGTCCACTCTCAGCGGTCTTTGCTGATGTCATGAGTTTTGTAGGGCGTTATCAGTTTGGAGACTCTCCTTCGCGACACACCCAACATATTTGCCACTTTCGTCACGTTCGAACTACCGTACATAACTAAGCGAACTCTTTGGGAATCAAAAGCCGCCCATTTTAACTATCACCGTCTGCTCAGTTTATTGTAAACTGCCGTTCTATTACCCCTCACATAGTATGGAGTTTGCTGTAACATCCTACCAACAACCCGACGCTACGGTCACTTCCTGACAGTTGTCAACCCAGACATCTAACATATTTCCAACTTCAGGTGTTTCCATTAAATTAGAGTGCATTACTAACGTCACACAGGTAAAGATACATAATAATACATATGGCAATATTCCTTTCTCTCTGTTACTTATTTAGGTGTAGTCTCAATCACTTATCCACGAGACGATAGTTTTATTGGCGTGATTGTCGAAGATGTTTCCAAACGTCAACCCCTCTATGGCTTTTCTAGTTTAAAATCTTTAGATTACAAAAATCCTACGTCTACAATGGGACTGTGTAAATAAATACATCAAATTACTGGAGAAAATTATTCTTTATTATGTTTTCTACAACTATACAATTCTTTCCAATTGTCAGATAAATAACAAAAAAGTAATAACTAAAAAAAAAAAAATCACAGAAAGCATTTTACGAAATTGACCAAATTTCCTTCTTAAAAAGAATCATGAACACAACTCAGACATACTACGTACTAATAATTGCTCTAAATCTAATCTTTGAAGTGTACTTAATCTTACTTATACTATGAATTTCTTTTAAATGTATACGTGTCAACAGCATACAAGAATAACAGTGATTATAATAAGTGTGTGTATGTATATATATATAGATATATATGTGTATATATAGTTACACCTTCGTGCTATTACTTGTGCAGAAAATTTGTGCTGATAAGTGTACGAAGTTCCTTTCGAACTTCTAGTTTCCTGTTTTAAAACAAAACATACATATATAATATATATATCCTGTATAAATAAATATGACACACATATATATATTAAAGTGATTGACAAAATTTGACTAGGATACTAGTACACAGTAACTTTGGCACTTATATATTTATATTGAAACATGCTCAGAAGACTAGGTAAAGTGGCGGAAGTTCGTGTGTTAGTTGATATTAATATATATATGTTATATATATAGAGAGAGTAGTGATGGTAACAAAAAAAAAAAAAAAAAAAAAAAACGGTTTTTAGAAAAATCGAAAAGGTTTTTCTGGAAATTTTCGAAAACAATTTTTAAACCGGTTTGGTTTTTTTTCAAAAGTTCTTGCGTCTTCGCTAACTCGTCTGGAAATGAGTACAAGAACATGAACAGATACCGACTTCGGTAAAAATCATATTAGATTCAAGAAAAAACCCAAAACTCTTTTGGAGGAAATGAGGAACGGTAACGGTTCTCTATCAAAAACTTTTTGCTCTTCGTTGTTTGAAAATGAAAATGGAATGAAATGAAATCTTTAAGTTTTACGTCTCACGTTTATGCCGGCTACGCTAAAGGAGGCGGTGATGAGAAATGAATGAAATGGTGGAATGAAGAAAGTGGCAGGAAACGGGAGAACCCCGAGAAAACCAATTCACACGGTATTTGTCCACCACAAAGTTTACTTAGCGTGAGCTGGGATCAAACCAAGGACACCAGAGGTGAACACTCTACCACTGAACCACCGCGGCCCCCTTGTTTGAAAATGAGTACTCCGAGAACAAGAAAAGATACCAGCTTCGACGAAAATCACACTGCTTTCAGTGAAAACACAAACTCTTTAGGAGAAAACGAGAAGCGATTTCGGTGGAAAACGAACTTTGTTTTCTTTAAAAAAAAAAAAAAAAAAAGTTTTGGTAAAAAAAAGTTTTAGTGGAAACCGAAATATCGGTGTTTCCCTAGACCAGTTTCCGGTTTTTCTAAAAACCGCTTTTGTCCATCCCTAATATAATAGAGAGAGAGAGAGACAATTGTACATTTTTAGTAAAAAGGCTTGTTCTTTTATACTGTATATATACAATATTTTCCTGTCACACACTCCAATTTGACACACAAACAAGTAATGATTACATACAATAAAATGGACTTTGTTTTTTTACCAATATATACATATAGTTAACATTTCAGTGAGAATTCTTGAAATACATTTTACCATTAGCCCCATTTATTACATCAGTTATTTATCTACTTTTCTTTAAAAAAAAAATGTAAATTTCACGAAATAAATGAATTCGTGATTCAATCATTCTCAGTTCTTGGATTCACGACAAAAGTTAATCTACACCGATCAATTGTGCGATGTATAAAAGAGAGTATTTTCTGAACTCCTTATGTGATCTTCAGCCAAAATTAATCTAACAATACGTGATGTAACCACCAGCATAAGCTAGGGAGTAATCGATATTTTATGTTGTATTATCATAAGGATCTTATAAACCCTTTATGAAAAATATGTAGTGATAAGAACTGTAAATGTGGTTGTTCGAAATAATTTAACTCCTAATTACTATATAAAAAACAAGCACGAAAAACTTGTAATAAATTTAAAAATAAGAAGGGAACAGTTACATAGAGGGAAAATAAACTAAGAATTCGTTTTAGAAGAAACTTAAAAACTGCCAAGTAAAACAAACTGCAAGTTTATTGACATTTCTAATACACATAGAAACGAAAGTAAAAAAACTGTGGTAATTCTGTTGAAGAATTCATTGAATTAAGGTGTGCTCAGAGAAAATGTTTTACAGACAAGCTCCATGTATTATCTCTTAAACTGTTCAGAATTTTAACCATGAGTTTTTCTTGTTAAAAGTGATCATACTACGCTATCAGGGGGAAATCAAACTTCAATTCCCATTATACAAGATACAGAAAAAAGACGACAATTTATAATACTGATTGCATAGTGTGAACCAAAAGTAATTTTTTTTTTTTTTTTTTTTTTTTTTTTTTTTTTTTTTTTTTTTTTTGAGGCCAGCGACACTCAAAAGACAGAATTTTTGGATAAAAATGTAAGAGTTTATATGACAACTGTAGATTTTATTTTACGAAACTTTTCTTTCATTGTATCATTTAGGTAAAAGGAAAATGTTCTGCGAACTCGCCCGGCTGGACACCCAGATCTCATTTTGAGAACTACTGCTGTAGTACAGTGGTTCCCAAGCTGATGAACCAGCAAAGAGGATGCAGGAAAATGGAAGAGTGTGCAGTACAGAACAAAGGAGAAATAATTATTCAATGTATTTCCATTTGTAACTGAATCTGGTATCATAGGTACCAAAGCCAATCATGGTACTAAACCACCGATACGGGATGAAAAGTTTGCAGGATTATCAAAAGGAGTACCGGAAAAAAAAAAAACTATTTGCTGAGTCTAGGAATTTAGAGAGATTTGAGTGAGGGGGTATCCCTCTCTTATGACATTGGATGAAACCATATCCGAACATGGAATTCAATCATAAGCTATACGAAAAATGGCATTTAAATGGAATTTACCATAATCACCTGTCCCGCAAAACACAACACTTGTCCACCAGAATTAAACAAAAGAAAAAGAAAAAAACTTTTTTATACTGTTTTTTTTTCAACCTTGACTAAACCTTTACAAGTAAATTTTTACTATATGACAGAAAATGAATTAAACTTGAATTCATGAGATCACAGTTATGACCCTGAACATTAGTTGCTCTGCGAAGATTTATAAGATAATTCTCACCCCTAGTTGAAGTAACGCACAAGTAATAATTTTCCCAGGACCTTCCTTTACTAAAAGATGTCTACCTCTCACCATTATGATATTTGTTACATCTGTGACACACAGAAATAAGAACTATACATCTCAAAAGAAAGGTAAAAAATCTTGGTTAATTCTAAGTTTTGAAACAACTCTTTTTTCGAAATCTCCGTGTTTCTGGTCAACAAAGGCATTCGTGATGTAACTTGTATAGCTTCTTTTAATAGAAAGCTACCTTTTTCTTCTAAGACAATTTCACTAAGAGAATAGCAAGTTTCACTTTTAGACCTTGAAATAAAAGCAACAGCAAAAACAATTTGATATTTTGAACAGAAAAAAAAAAAAAAAGTTATGAAATGAAGACTGCACCAAAATGTTTCGATGTGCAGAAGTTTGTGTACATGAGTAAGTTCTACACGAAAAGTCATGATAACCATCCATTTGCTTCTTTTTCAGTAACCACCTCATCAACAGGTAACTATTTCATTTATTCCATTCCCTAAATAGTATCTTTTAAAAACCAAATATATATATATAGTATTTTCCATAGATAACTATTTAGCTTGAAGTGTTTCGGCGATTCTGATTTTCGGCATTGGTTTGCTTTCGTGACATACCCCATGCACTCCAAATTTTTAACTATAAAGTAGGTTTGGGTTATTCTGTAGCATCCAAATCTCTAAAGCAGTGTTTAACTTCCTAAGCGTACATTGATGGGATAAATTTAAATAAAATTTTATCCTGGTCAAATGTGATATCTGCTTCTACAGAAACAGAAAAAAAAAAAAGTTTTAATTTTACGGAAGTCACGATTCACTAACTACGGAAGCACAATTCGAGCATTACTCTCACCTCTCAACAAACACTACCCACGTTACATCATTCTGGATCACATGGAAGACTGATTCTTCGAACAAAGAAGTTCTCGAGTAAAAAATTCAGTGATAAAACGAACTATGCGCAATCAATAACACTTCAAGAAACTTTATAGAGCTCGAGGCCCATACACTGCCATTCAACCTAAAATGATAATAAATAAATAAAGGGTAAATCGAATTTTTCATTTTTTTCCCCGAATAACTGAAACCTATAGTGTTTAAATAAATGTGAATAATACCAAGCAACAATAGATCGGATTAACAAAACACTCCAAGAAGTCACTACTTAGCGTTTCAACACAGAAGTAGAAACAGTCATGGACAATCGTTCTGTCCTCTGTTCTTTATTCTAACTTTTTTAGCTTTCGTTTTTAGCAAGATGCCATTTTACTTCTACATAATGAAAATGTATTATTTAAACTTCAAAATGCTCAACTAGATTATTAAAATCCTCAAATAAAAATCTGGGGATTTGTGTAGGGTTGTGCATAGTACTTTTATCACGGATTTTTTTTTTAAAATTCGAAAACCTATATATTCCTTTGAAATGAGAACTCAATCATTTATATATAGCCTATATAGATTTTCTGTGTCTAATACCTGCTCCCCCGTAAACCACCCTTTCCTAGTGTTAGCAGCCCTCTGCTGAGGGGCTAATGGCAATTGTACAATCCTAGTCAAAGAAAAATGGCCCACATGTACTTCTTTCAAAAGCTCAAACTCTCATCTATGCGGAAAAATTAAATATATTCTTTATGCCACACTATTTTACAATCGGAAGCACAAATCAGTGGACCATATTTTTTAACAAGGCAGTACAAAAATATCTCAGGTATTTTCCGCATAGAAAACATGAACAACGAATATTAAAATTTTATATACACACATATGTAGCAGAACCCAACATTTCGTTTTATAAAACTCAGTGGAGTTATATTACTATACACCTTAAAAATATATGTTTTATGAAAAATAGAGTTCCAAAGTAGAATTTATGTACAGTATGGAGGGTCCTGTGGCAGAATATATCATAGCAAAATTTCTCTCATGTACCTTGCTGAAGGTATGTGAGAAATGCATACATATAAAAGAAAAATAGTCACAGCATAAATGTTGAGCATAAATTACCACAATCATTTCTCTTCTATTTACAAAGTAATCTGGGACGCTCAGACATTTAATGGCTTAACACAAGAGTAAAGAATACTGACATACACACCAATTTTCAGTTTTCTGTGCCTGATTTTGAATTACACATAACAAAACAGAAAAGTGCTCACTATATTTATATCAAACTGAATGAAATCTAGGTATTACGGAACAGAAGAAACTGTGCAACTACCTCATCAGAAATTCGAGTCATGATTGCCTCGGAGCTCTTATTTACAAGACAAAATTATTACGAAATGCAGGGATTTTGGAATGATTCCTGTGCAAATGAATAGTGTATAAATAATATATAAAACCGTTTGCGGAACTTTTCTTAACTAAATGCATAACTAACCATATTATATTCGAGAAGCTATTCTAAAAATTATTTCTTTCGGACAAACATATTGGCACTGTAAGCTTAGTCATCATTTAGAAGAAAATCCCAAATACACTAAAAAGAGAAAGCAATTCGCTTTATAAAACTCAAAATGTAAACAGACAAGAAAACTAAGCTATTATCATTATGAACGAATAATTCAACATTTGAGAAAAGAAAAATGGCGAATTTCTGTCTGAAAATTCGCCCATCAATGTAACATACAAAAGGACGCAACAAATGTTTTGCTTCTCAATGGAAGTTTTTGTGTCAGTAAATTATAATTTTATAAACAAATACCGATCTTTCCTGCATTTATCAGATTATATATTATTTTACAAATTTACCAAAAACTGAATGAATATTTCGCTTTTAAAAAATTACAAGCAATACAACTCAACAGGAAATGGATAACGAATACCTATTGCTAGATGTTTGAAAAATGACTATAAAATGCAATACTCACCAAATACATTGTTAGGATTTGTTCTGTTTTCTTAAAAATCTCTATGCGCATGAGGCGAGTTTTAGATTTGATGGCACCATATACTGTACATATATAGCATTTGCAATTTTTTTGATTTCTATCTTACGTAATTAATAATGTGGGTTAAAAATGCAGCAGTTCTTTATCTCTATTCAAAATTTTGCCAACTAACAATATATCGGAACAAAAGATACAAAAATACAATCATTCCACTTTCACATTTATTCTTTACTCTTTGGCGAGCGTCTACTGTTCTAGTTATTTCGAAAATATTAAAGGAACACCTGAATATTACTAATTCTAGAAATATAATATACCGCAAATATAGGTATCTAATGTCAGTATTTACAATCAAAACTACTTCAAATAGTTTTAAGATTGTGGCACAAATAAAAAAAATTAGTACATATACACAAATAATAAATTATATTCAGTTTACTGGGTAGGGACTGACAGTCATATTAATTGTACCCAACTGATAATGCTACCATAAAACCAGTTTCAACGATTTTAAAGCGTACTTAAATGAAATATAAGGGTCAAATTATTGCCCTATATTTTTTTATGTACTACTTATTGACTCGACTTACTGTTTCAAAATAGCATCTACGTCAAAATGCATGTTGAGATCAAGCTATTTCTCGTTAAATGGCAATACGCGTTTTATAAACTAAAAACACTGTGTACGTCGAGGTGAGGATTTTGGACAAACGAACGGATTCGCATTGACTAAGCTACCTATTCTAGAGTAACCGCGTTGCCTACTTAAGTAGGGCAAGTTAAAAGCAAAATCAATTTTTTTGGTATTCCTTTACTTTCTTTTGAATAAGAGAAAAGCGAATAAATATCCAGTATAGACTGAATTCTCTGGTACTAAAACAATGCCCAATATTGCGTTTTAAATATATATTAAGATTACTAGACATCTTCATTTCTCGGGAACTGCCCCCAAATATCACTAGGGAAATTCTGCCCTTGGATTCTTCTAACACGTCTCTTAATTCCTCTCCAATTACCATCCGTAAAGTTCCATTTCTTTGTTTTCCCAGTTTTATTTTGTAAACAGTTTTATAGTTCCACTACGAATGGAAGTAGTTAAAAATCTTGTTAGAAATACGGTTTACACAATTTTAGTAGCGGTGCTTTAATCACTATGATCACCTACGTGAAAAGCTGTACACTTGCTCTACAAGAAAGCTTTGTGGAACGCTGTGATTTCCCTACAAGAAACCTATGTAAAAAAAACTGTATTTACTTACAAGAAACCTACGTGAAAAGATGGGTATTTCCCTGCATGAAACCTATGTAATAAGCTGTGTATTTCTCTACTTGCCGATCTATTTTACTGGTATATTTTCTATTTTTCATTGCACATTTTCTCCTATTTTCTACTGCTTCTATAATTTATTCCTATACAAATTTAACGGGCATTACGAACAGGAAAAATTGAATATGAAGACATTTCACCCTAGCTGTAGAATTAACCTAACCTAACATCAAGAAAGCTAAATTTTGATGAGGTGTGCTTCGGTTGTATAAGTAAAAAAAAAATTACATTCTTTTTCCATCCTTTTTTTAAACATGGGAAAATCTTTACCGACAAATAGTACAAATTCCAATACAGAATTTAAACTAGTTTAACGAGTTGTGTTATACAGGAGTCTAGCTTACGTTTAGGATAAAATATATTTTAAAGTATGAGAAAAGGTTGTCACATTGGAAACGTCTAGGCTTCTAAAGGAGAAAAATATATGATAAACTTACTGTACAATAGTACTCATTGAATAATACAACAACAATAACACTTACTACTTTCGTAAGTAAAAACTTTATTCTTCCATGTATTCGGTAACGAAATGAAATGAAGTCTGAAATTTTACGTTCCATGATTATGTCCCAGGCTAAAGAATGTCCCAGGAGAAGAATGATTAATGAAAAAAGAAGGTAGAAAAAGAAGGTAGTCTGTTTTCTGGTGAAAACAGAATGTGGGAGGAAACAGGAGAACCACAACAGAACTCACGACACGATGCTATCCAGCACAAACTCGCATAACCTGGAACCGAAATAGGGACTTCTCGCACAAGACATGAGCACTCTTACCACTCAATCAATGTGTCCCCTAATGTATTCAGTAGACTCAGCTACTATTTCAGAGAATTAGGTTAATAATGAGTTAGGGTACTAACCATTTAATTATGCTGTAATACTCTTTGCAGCTATCATTCTATAAACGGAGAGAGACCCGATTTAAATGTAAACATCGTAACTTCAATTGTCATGCTCCTTAAAAGATATCTTTTTGTTTCGTTTGAATTTAGAACTGCAAAACCGAGTTACAGAGTCCGAAGAACACTTAGTACTGGATACTTACTCTCTGAGAGTTTAATGAACACTTATTACTTTCTGTCTATCTCTATTTCCAAAAACATAAACCTATTATCCGCAAAAAATGTTACCAAGGGTAGAATACGCTCCTAATGCAAGAAGCATTTTGAATAAAATTTTCCTATATATTTTAAATTATCTGTTATTAAATATTAACATCATTACAATTTTAAAGTCGCAATATTGGGCACTTTACAATAGTCGAGGAAAATATGACTGAAAGACAATACGCATGTAAGTTTAAAGCTATCAAATATCTAAAAGCAGGTTAAAATGGGACTGGTTATATAATATTTGGCACTAATAAGTGACTTTCCACTTGATCGTATAGTCAAACCCAGTGCATGTGCAAACAACCTAGGCAGGGAAGAGCATGGAAAATTGGATACCCCTGCAAATCATTTAACATAGGCGATCATTAAGCTCTTCTGTTCTGGACAGAAAATGTTTCTAAGGAAACATTGTACCTCAATGAGTGTACTAGATGTTGTTCATGAATACCAAAAGATAAGTACGCTCTTATTACAGACTCTTTTGTTCTAACTGACTTGCTAATAATGTCAACACACTTGAATGAACTTTGATATGCAAGAAGAAAGCTTCGTAACAAAGCAACATTGCTTCACTGGACAAAATATTCCTTTTGATCTACTCTTTTCTGCTCTCCGTCCATTTCACTGTAAAAGACTTCCTCATATCCATTTCCAGGTTATCCAACTTCATAAACTGGAATGAAACAAATAATTAACCATTTTTACATTCGTGTGATAAAGCACATTCGTATGATAAACACAGTTCCTAATGATTATCTATCTTAATTATGATGACCAAAACACTGCAAGAATTTCAACAAATATGGGTATAAGAAATCTTCAATAAGTGTTTCCTCACCAATATTCTGGCTGTCACTAGAAAACAAACTAATTAGTGTGAGCGGTCCCAGGTTCGATTCCCTGTGGGGGCACTCGGTCAAAAAAATGTAACAGCTTTTTCAGGCCAGCCATCTTGTGTGAGGTTTTTCCCTTATTCATACCAGGCAAATGCCGGGATGGTACCTAACATAATAGTCTCAGGCCGCTTCCTTCCTTCCCTTTGATCGGATAGTCTGCTCGCCGAGGGACGTCATCCTTCATATACGTGACGGGCTCAATGGCCATAGATGGTGACCGCCCAGAAATCTAATTCCTAATCCTAATCCGAAAATAAAACTAACTCGAACTTTAATGAACTTATTTATTTAATTACGATACTATTACTAACATTAATTACTATTATTCCAACTTTCGTTTAGGAGTAATATCAGGACTACTATCACCGTACAGATGGCATGATATACAATATAATTAAGTTCCTCTACATTGGTTTTTACTTAGCACGAAACTAAATAACGAATTCCTTTGAGCTACCCGATTACGTTCTTCTGAATATTATCCAAATATCAAAATGGTGCCCTTCAAATTGTTTCTTCAACCGAGGGAATAAAAAAGAAATCACAAGAACTGAGATTCTGAGAATAGAAGGTGGGACACAACACAGGAATGAATTTTTATGTATAAACTTAATTGATGAAGATCGCAGAGAAACATGGTACACTTTGAAGGTACAGCATCCAAGTGCCAGAAATGCCTAGTCACACAAGCTTCACTTTCTTCCCGCGCCTTTTAAGGACTTCCTGATAATAAATAAATGAAAAAAAGAAAAAGTTTGTCCTAAAGGCACAAATTCCTTGCGGATGATCCTTTGACAGTATTTTATAAAATGATCGATCTGATTTTCAATTTACTCAATCTTGTTTTCTTGAGACGGGAAAGTGTTACAGCAGACTAAGTCCTAAGATATTTCTATAATATTCAACTTTCCCTTTCTTCATTCAGAAAGTGCCCAATGTGTTTTTTTTTTATTTTTTATTATTACTACTACTTTTTAAAGTTGGGGGTAGGTGTATAACTCGGCATAATGTTGATTGTTCTAATCATAACACTGAATACATCTGAGTAAATAAGGACACTTATTCTGTATACAAGATCCATTTTTTGATTGAATCATTCCCTCCTCCCTCTTCACAAGTAGCTTCCTGACGACACCATTAACAGACAGTCCATAAAACTGAAAACGTCACGGATATTGAATGAAAGCTCGTTTGCCGAGAGTTATTTTTGTTCTTTTAAGTAATAAAGAACAGCATCTTTAAATAATTAAAAATTACTGACTTCTTGCTATGAACTTGCACATATACAATTCAGTGAAACCTGTCTATGTTGGTCACCATCGGTTCCATTGAAAAGTGTCCAACTTAGACTGGTGGCCAACTTACAGAAAATAAGTGTGATTGGTGTATTTTTAGAATGGGATTTCTAATATTACTTGACTATAAAATATTAATAAGCAATGGCACTATAGTTGCTTTTAAATAATGTACTGCTCTTCTTCTTCTTTTTTTTCCACAAATGCACATTCGAATTTTGTAGTTAACTACTACTTGTTAATGAGCTACAAGTGTTTCCCTCGAAGCAAAAGACGTTTTGGGAAAATCTTAAGGGAATTCAAATCTCAAAACCTCCGCTACCTTTTGACAAGCCGTCAGGTGCCAACAGTTGACAATTGAGATGATTAGCTTTAACCTTGAGAATTTTCCGGAATTACTAAAGCTCCCCACAGATGAAAGGAGCCAATATAGTTAATGGTTTTACCGAAACTGACAGGGTAAACAAATACGTACAACCACTTCCTCAATTCCTGTACGTGTTTTTTTCTTAATCACATCTTCCTTCACTACCCTTTATCAGGGTAGTGTTCTGGGCATTGACCTCCAAGAACAAGTCGTGGGAATCTATGCTTCTTTGTCTCCGGTCACAAATACAGAACATCTGCCTCTTATATGGGAATACGAAAGAGTTAAGAAACATAACAAACGGTATTTTGTGTGGCCAAGATACGCAAGTAAATTTATCATTATCATCATAGGGTAAACACTGCTTCAATGCGGCCAACTTCCAAGACAGACAGATGGCCAACATACAGAGTAATAACTAACGAATGTCTTACGGGAAAATTCAGGTTCAAGACGAACCAGGCCAAGATGAGCAGGTGGCGAAGTTGACAGGTTTTACTGTAATATATACAGTAAAGAGAGTTATTGTCATTTACAGTATATGAGCTGAATTTCATACGCATAATATGTACGATACATCAACAAATTGGCGCAGTCTATATTGATCAAACGATCTGAATTAAATCAGTGATTGTAACTTGTGGTGTTTTAAAAACTAGCTTAATGTATATCAGCGAACATGCAATCAATATATCGCTTCTAAAAAATAAATAAATAAATAAATATTTTAAAAAATCATTCATAATATTTGATCAAATAACATTGCAAATAACTCTACACACTGAGAAGAGATAATTAACCACAATTGTAAATTAAATTAGACTCCGCAAACACGACCTGTATTAAATATTGAGAGCCTAAATGTAATGTGAAGATTGCAACATTTATTTATCGAAAAACCCCAGCATCAAAACATAAACAAACTATTTTAACGATATTCAACGTTTAGTTATTAACTTGAAGCACTTCTTACTTTTTCCTGTATTTACTTGTAACTTATACCATTAAACAAATTAATAACTGTTTCCAACCCAGCATTCACCCCCTCTCAAAAAATATAAATAAGAACTTTATATCTTTCCTCCCTTCTGCCTCTCATTTTTACTCCTACGCACCCTCTGTGTACATTAACAAGTAAAAATAACACAACTAATTCCTGATATTTTCTCACCCAATAATTTATGTCTTTAAGCAAATAAACTTCATCTTTACATTTACATAGCATTTTAACTAAAAATTTACACTCTCTCGAAGTAAATTTTTAACTCATTACCGCCGCTGCTAGAATGTACTGCCATATAATTCTCCACTAAGTAAGAAAATTACTTTTCTTTCTCATTTGTTGCTTGTCCTCATTCTCTGGTAATGTTTCTGACTCTATAGGAACTTGCACACCTTTCTCTCGATTACCAACTCTTGATGTAGACAAACCTTCAACCTCATGCAATTATTGGAAATCATCTTCACTTAGTTCCGTCATATGAAACCGCTATGAACAAGTTGATTCTTGACAAATCTTCAGAAAGCATCTTGTACTCATTATATAGGTCTGGTAAAAGATTTTCAACTGTTCTGGAATTCTAGAAACTCTCAATGTTTTCTACCTCCTGTCCACCTTGTGAATGATCGTATTCCTCCTATGGATCGGGCATCATCAGGACCCTAAAGTGTAGGACAGTTTGCTATTACAGTAGCTTTTATTATATTCGTATCCTGTTCTGGCATCTCCATTTCTGGCTCATTTGACATGTCTTGTCAAACACCTTCCTCTACTGAAGAGATATCCTGTACCTGACTACTTCTTTTGCGTTGTATGCACGCTGAAGAGAGAAGATTCTCTTTACCACATGAACACCAAAACTTTTCTTAACGCTGGACATCCCTTAGGTCTGCGAAATCTTGCACAGTTAGAACATTTAAAAACATCATCTTTGATTCCTCAGTCTTGCAAACGGCTTTGTCTGACACCTTTTCTGCTTTACGAAACTGGTTCTTTTTCGATAAAGTGATGAGATTTATGTACTGTGAATCGTCCGCTATGGGATGAAATTTTCTCATCTGTTGATCAGTTTGCTCAATACTGGAGGCTATCACTCGCTCCTTGGAATGTCAAATTCTTTGCGGTAAGCATTAGTCTTCTTGTATCATTTTTCACACTGGATAAGAATTGATCTCTAAGCATTTGATTTATGTTTTTCCATAGAAGCACCAAGATATAAACATCAACTATTTTAACGACATTGAAGGTTCAGTTATTAGTTTGTAGCACTTCCCACTTTTTCCTGTATGCACTTGTAACATGTACTATTAATAACTTGCTATCCCAAGTAATTGCCGTTAGCTAGAATCAAGAAGATATTTAACGAAGTAACGTGAAATCTGTATGTTGAACTCTGTAAATTTCTCGGAACTGTGAGAAATATTATTAGCTGACTACAACGAAAGAATGAACGTAGACTGAGAAAGAAGAATTACCTTATTAACTTTATCATACTTAAATGATGTAGGTATATCATTCAGTAATACTTGAGATACAGGCGACTTCACACCAAGTACTGTTATCTTCCCCAGTATCATAGGCTCGTGATATCCCCACCAGATACAATGCCCAACCAGGCGATTATTCTTCAGAGTAAAATTTACAAGAGTATAGTGCTTGTCTTCCCAGGTATCTGTAAAAGACATAGACATATAAATTAATCTAGAGCAGGCAGACACTCTAGAGTACAGAAGAATTATTATCAAAACACGTTTAAGGTAAAGGATAAGAGCCTTTTGACAAAAAGAAAGCCCTCTAGTTCTACAATCGAACTCTATTGTTCTACAACTCAAGCAAGGCTTAAAGCGCCCGGGTGGCATGTAAGTTGGATAATGTGTGATCAGCTTTCATTGCTACAGTGTCTAACTTAGAGTTCCCTAAAGCAACAGGCAAGTCAGGCTTTCTATCAAAGCGTTTTACTTGTTAATATCTGCAGAAAAATCTACCGAATTTTAATCATAAAAGCCAACAGCCTAAGCAGAACCAAACTCTGTCAACAATTGTCATACAATTCGCCCCTTAAGGATAATAAGACACCGATTCATTAGAATTTAGCGTCTCATTCAGCACAGAGTTGCAGCTTAACTTGAGATCCGAACCACATGACCACCTGCAAACGTCTAATGACAATTATATAGAATATTCTATTTACAACGCAACCTAGAGTGGGAAGGGGGGTATACATTTTCAGCAGGAAGTGATATGAATAATCCTTATATTAAATTTAAACCTTGTTCATTCCGAACGAATAAAGTTCATTAGTATACATGCAGTGTTACCTGATATAACTTGAAGTATTTTTTATATATACTAAACATGGAAAAATGGTACGTAACACATATATAGGCATGTAAATGGTAATTTTCTCTTTGGGATATATAATGCTGGAGAAAGAATTGATTATTTTTCGTATAGCCAGTCAGTAAATGCATCTTTACCGGCAAACTAATGAAATCGTTGTTTTAATAAATTTACATTATGCATTGGCAACACTGCTGGTGTTTGAGTGCAGCAACATTTGTATTATCTTACCGTCTATCACAATCAATTATTGAAAACAATTTTTTTAAAAACTGAAAAGTTTACCAGAAATAATGTTACATATACCTGGTGACCATGCAACGCGAACGGAAATGATACCTGATTTCTACAACAGATGTTGAAAATGCCTGCCGTTTTCATTCAAACGCAGGTTCACTCATTTCAACATGGCAGCAACTCTGCGAAGAGTTAAGAGGCTACTGTTCTCCATGCCTGTGTGGATGTTGGTTTGCATATCTTGCATACTTCACGGTTTCTTTGTAAAATTTTTGTTTTAATTAACCCCAAAGAAAATAGTCCGAAGATTTCAAGTCTGAGGAGCGACAGGGCCGTATTCACTTATTAGAAGAAAGAAAGAAAAAAAAAAAAAAACGTAATGTTTCACTGGACGTATGACATGCTGCTCCATCTTGTTCAAACCAACAATCACGTTCATCATGTTCCAGGAGAGAAATGAATTGAGTGACAAGGTATCGCGAATTCTGATGTTCATGTATCAATTCTTTTATAATCATTCGCTCTTATTAATAATCTACCTCTTTAGTTTACAGAGTTATCACCGTAGGACGTTAAATATTTTATTTTATTTGGAGCTATGGATAAAACGCCCATACAGATGACAGTAATAATAATAATAATAATAATAATAATAAATGCTTTTGTAATATTTAATTTAAGAAAAATGCCACGAATTATGTCATTCTAAATTCATATAATACTGAAATTCTAGCACTCCAGAGGTACCGGTATTCTTAACAAGTAGTATGTGCGTAAAGGAGAGTATGTGTGTTAACATACAAAAAGACAAACAACAATTGATATAATCTGTTAATTAACAGTGATTTTTTTTTTTACATATACAGTACATAAATAACAATTTCTTCTAGCAAAATCAAAACTGTTAATTATAATTGGCAACAAATGATATACCTTTTAGGAACACAAAAATTCGTTTTTCAAAAACTACACATGAGAATTTACCCTCAATCATGTTCTTTTGTTCAACTCGATGAGATCTATCGGCTGATATATATACATAAGTCTTATATTTGGAAAATATTTTAGTTAAACAGAAATTATAATTTATGAGGTAGTGATAATTTTAGGCTATATCGCATTAACGGGTCTTCAGTGGCTCAGTAGTAAAGCGCTCACCTCTGCTCGTGAGGTCTGGTTCAATCCCAGCTTGCGCTAAGTGAACTTTGTAATGAATAAATACCACGTGCGTTGTTTTTCTCGGGGTTCTCCCACATTCATCAATTCATCATCATCATCTATATTATCAGCACCCTCTACTGATGATGGGACATTAAACTAAACTAAACAAACAAACAAACAAAGAACTCATTATCACGTACTATCACCTTTCTAATGTCATAATGAAATGCTTAATGAAAGTGTATTTCAGTATCAGTTTGCTTAACAGCTACCGTGAATCTCGTACAGGCCCAGGTTTCTGGTTTACAAATTAATTATTTTCTTTTTTCCATTTCCTCGAAAACTACGCATGGTCTTTTTTTTCACAACTCGCGCACATCATTTTGTTTAATTCAATAAAATTTGTCCATTGGTATTTGTCTCGCCTTTGAACATTTTGTTTCCGTTAAACGCTAATTATAATGTGGAATTAATCTATTATTGAAAACATACTTACTTAACGAATCACCATCATCCCAATATAAAGATCCACTGGCCTCTCCATTCTCTCCCTGGGCTACCAAAATTTCAAATTTGTTCTTGCGGCTGAAAGAAGTAAAAATAAGTTATATATATATATATATATATATATATATATATATATATATATATATATATATATATATATGTATATATATATATATATATAATTAACTCTATGCAATATATATATATATATATATATATATATATATATATATATATATATATATATATATATATATATATATATATTCTGTTTTGCTGCAGAGCGTAATAATGAGATCGCTCCTGCCTCGGATTACCGTACACTGGAGACATAACAAAAGTTGCATCCACTGAATTACATATTATTACGATTACGATTACGATTATTTATGAACAAGCAGTGCCCTTTATAAGCCTCCTTATTTAACCAAGTTTCAAAACAAAATTCTGAGCCAAAATCAGATAATTGTTTAGCGCTATTAATCCATACCTAGCAAACTTAATTTCTTATTGATTATTAACTTCGCTGAGAATGTAGAAGAAAATTTTCGTGTTTTTGCGAGAAGAACCTAGATTGGATGGCGTAGTAGTTAATGAATCGACAGGATAAGGGGAAACAGATTAGATTTACAGTCCAGTCGTACAATTTTCATTCTTTATATATCATTGAATTTGCACCTATAGAGGAATTGGTGTGCTATGAAATTAGTTATTGCCTCCATTTATTATATATAGCATACCTTACATCCAGTTTAATTAATTTAATTCAACAACAACAGCAACAAAAATTGTATTTACTTTCTCCTACATAATTTATTATTCAACTAATACTTTCAATAGTTTTCAGAGTAAATATTTGCTATCCAAACAATAGTTATGATATGGGGATAATATTCACAGCAATGCTTTATATGTAAACTAACTCAAGTTAAGCTGTAAGTCCACATTTCATACAGCCTCGGAGCTGAAATGGACACTAAACTCCAAACACTAAAATTGGATAATGTGGAATCTTAGTTCTATCCTACTATATTGAGATTTTGCTAGATAGAAATAACCAAGATCTAAATCTGCCTAGTTTATTTTTCTGAATAAAATTAACGGCTGATTCGAAAGGCAAGAGTGAGCAATCACCTTTAATTAGTAAGTTCGTTGAAACCACCTCCGTTATTTTTTAGCCTCGTATTAATAAAATAAACTTTGAAGGTTTTCGATTTTTCTCAAAATCATCATTTACAAACATAAAATGAACAAGATAAGTACAAACACTGCTATGATAAAGACATTACACATGTGAGTTAGTTTCCGCATTTGTATTTTTAAAAAATCCTTTAGAATTATTATTAATTTTTAACCCTATAAAGTTTTAGATGATACTAATTCAAAACTTGTGTCCGTTTATATATAAGTGAGAAGACTGCGACGGGAACGCTTCTGATTTTATCTATTTATTATTGAGTCTTACATTCCACTGTTTTCCTCTTTTAGCTAGTTGTAGATGGCTATGAAGAAATAATTCAGTCACACTATATGTTTCAAGTGGTTAAGAAGACGTATACAAGACACCATTTTAATCAATGATTAACGGTCTGGTGTAATTGCAATTCTAAAATCCACATACAATTTCTAATGGTATAATCTCCAGAATTTACCTGGTTCGATTTAGGGAAAACCACAATTAGGATGGTCGACTGGGATATTCGGATCCAGATCTCCCAATTATGAGGTCACAGCACTAATCATTCATTTGCACCCTTTTAAATCGAATTGATTTTCAACTTAACAGTTTGGAAAGGGGGAAATTTAAGGTTCCCAAAAAACAATAACTTTATAATCAACTCCAAAATAAAACGTTGAGTAAGTATTAGTAACCTAGGTATATTTTTAGTGCATTACCGTATGACACTTGAAGACTGCATATATACAGGTGTATTAGTTGGTGAAATACCAACATATTTTAATAAAAGGTTTCTTCGGATAGAAAGTAATAGAATTAGAAAATCACTAAATTTCAGAGCACATAATACTTGTTGATCCCAACTAATATGATACTACATTATGTCCATAAATCGGAAAGGAGGTATCTTTTGAGGAAAACAAATCTAGTTTGGTATCATATGGATGTTATTACATTGATTAATAGCAATCATGGTCTAACTAGAATTCAGAAGATTGGAAGAGAAAGCAAACCTCTCAAACGGTAAGCTTTGAAGTAACAATATTATGGAAAACAAACACATGTTCCTACCTATAGGTAGTTGTTACATTTGGCTGCTGCATGGGAAGAATATTTCCACCTCTGACAAACAATGGAATTATATCTAAAGGCGCGTCTACAGTATGTTCTGCTCCGCTGCTGTAAATGGGCTGGAAGTTATAGAAGTCATACCATTGAGCCCGTGGAAGGTATGTTACTACTTTAGTCTTGCCCTGAGAAGGAAGAAATTGCATTCATAAAAATAATTGTTAAATTAGTAGATATACAATTATTCATAAAATAACCATCATATTTATGCAGTAGACATGATAATACAATATATTAATCACAATGAGAATTTAAGGCATTTAAGTTAAAGATGTTATCAAGATCGAAAATCGCATCTTTGCTAAAAACTCATGCAAAATAAACTTTGGTAAAGACAATAGGGAGGATCACACGAAATATATGTATGGGATATGGACAGCCACTGTTACTCGTTAAAATGTTAATAGACTGACCGCGTTAACGAACTCGGCCGAGATAATCGCTCTAGAGCTTTTCTATTTCAAGTGTGCCCTCGGAAAATATATGAAACATACTTCGGCCCTATCCCCGCCGCCTTCTTAAGAAGGAAATCTTCTCTTTGCTTTAGGTAAAGAAGTGAATGATCTCGGCTGTGTTGAGAATTTGTCATTCAGTCGTTTAACCTTGGTGAGTGGAGATCGTAGGCTACTTAGAATGGCTAACAAAACAGTGTACAGAGAAGCCCATGAAATAATTCAATGTGGCAACCATGTCCGCATTTTACTATTGACGGCTCTCGGCCACAACAACTTGTCCCTCCTCTTTCGAAGGAGATACAAGTAAACATACATCGACAGCAGCGCAATCAGGGGCATACTTGAAATATAAAGGCTGTAGTTTTATATTACAAAAAAAAAAAAAAAAAAAAAAAATCAACATTAGTCTATATGTATGGGGTATAGATAAACACCGTTAAAGTCGCCATTACCAGCTAAGTTGTTAACGGATTGATTCCATTAATGAACCCGGACGAGGTAATCGGTCTAGCTATCTATTGCGAAAATACGAATTAAAAAATTTGCATCCGTTCGTTATCGTGTGGAGTAACGGACGAACACGCCGCATACTAACAACATAATCTTGTCTTACTGCGAGATCCTAATAAATGAATATCACAATTTTGAAATTTACCACATACTTTGATTTTCTATACGGTGATTTACAGCTCGACAAAAAACAAATCTCTATATATAAAAGAAGACCGTACCTCGAAATTCCTTAAAGCTAGAGAAATGAAATTTGGAATTAAGATTTTTCATTTAAAATAATTAAAGATATGCTTCAATGTTGTTTGATGTTTCCCTTAGGAGGGAAGAAAAGTGGTGGGGTTCGCAACTATTATAGTAAGATCATCATATTTCGAAGTCCCTTAAGATTAGAAACATGTTAGGAATATGAAACTTGGTATATAAACTTCTTATTAAAAACAAATGGGTATACGTAACAGCGATTCCCGAAATTCCACTTTTAACGAGAGAAGAAAGGTATTTTCTATATACGAGGGCAAGTCAAAAATTATCTACACTTTTGTCATAACTTTTCTTACATTGCGCACTTTGTCTTCTGTCCTCGCATATTTTATTGTTATACTGTTGTGGTAATGCTGTGAAAGTGTGATCTTAATTCCTCCATTTTTCTTCCTTCTGTTGCAGATATATCATGGCTGCTCCATTAGAAGTTTGCACCAAAGAGGAACAACGAGCAGTAATCCGATTCCTCAGGTGTCAAAGGGTCAGAGACATTCATCGCAGACTATCATCGTAATATGGGAGAAGTGCACTATTACGTAAAACTGTGTTTTTGTGTCTCGAGAAGTTTGGAAGTGGTCAAACAAGTGTAACGCATGAAGAGGGAACAGGACAGCCATCAACCTCCACTACAGATGACAACATTCAGCAAGCTCGAGAGTTGGTTCTGGCGAATAGGTCAATCACTATTGATGAGGTAACACCTATTTTGAACATCAGTCATGGCTCTGCCCATCAAATCATCCACGACGAGCTTCGGTTGCCTCAGATTTAGACGTGCAAAATGCGGTGTAAAACTGGCTTCACGACCAACCGAAAGCCTTTTATTTGGAAGAAATACGTAAGCTCGTTAACCGTTGGGCCAAGTGCATTGATAAGGAGGGAGATTACGTAGAAAAAATATGTGCATAGTATAACGCTAGCTTCATGAAAATAAACTGTGGAACAAAAAGTGTAGATAATTTTTGACTTGTCCTCGTATATATGTTTCTCAATATATAAAAATGACTTCAAGGTTGTCAGTCTCGTCATCAGAACAAACAAGAAGGTGAATTCTTTCAAATTAATTGTTTAACACATTTAGAACTTTGGCCGACATAGTTTTTAATCAATGATTTCATTCATATTCTAAGGGGCGGGGGAAGGGTTTTAATTTTTCGTAAACAATAATGTCATAAACGTATTCGTGCGTGCGCAGAACTGAAGCAAAGGCTGAAATATGAAGTGCGACACTGTAGGCTGGGCAAATTTCGGGGTCTGGGGCTAGTCAAGACTAGTATAATTAATATGAGCAAATTGTTTACATTCTTCACTTAAAAATAATTCGACAGCTGTGCCCTTATAGGTAAGTGGATAATGTGAGTGCTTTCGGTATTTAGTTAGGTTTCCGCTGAGGTATTGCCTTTAACAAACACCCAAGCAATGATTTAGATTTCACTTTGCGCATTAGGTTCCTGTCATATAGCACTGATTATGAAAAGGAACGTTAAACTCCCAATAAATTAACCTGATAACTGCACATTTCCGTGCAACGTTTATGTTTTATTGTTAATTCGATGGCGTACTCTATTGAAAAATTCTGCACGAAAACAGTTCCGCAATACATTTGCCTTTAATTTCACCAACAAACATGAAATGAAATCTTTAAGTTTAACGTCCCACGGTTATGCCGGTTAGGCTAAAGGAGACGGTGAGAATGAGAAATGAGTGAGAATGGTGGAATGAAGAAAGTGGGAGGAAACGGGAGAATCCCGAGAAAACCCACGAGCACGGTGTTTGTCCATCACAAAGTCCACGCGGCGCGAGCTGGGATCGAACCAGAGACCCCAAGCACCGGAGGTGAACGCTCTACCACTGAGCCACCGCGCCCCCAATTTCACCAACAATACAACCAGTTTAGAGAAAACGCATTTTACGGCTTACAATATGCTAAGAAGAAAACTCGCATGCAATTGAAAATACTTGTCAGGAGAAAGAAAGAAAAAACTTTAAAATATATACCACTTTGTGTGAAATAAGAAGGAAATAATAATACAGTAAAACCTGCCTTCAACGGACCCTTTATTAAACGAAAAACTGTCTTAAAGGGAAATATTTCATGGTCCCATGGATTTTGGAGTAAAAGACATGTAAAAGTCCCTTCATTAAGCGGAAACTGTGTTATGCGGACAACGGAAAGCAAAATAAACCTTTAACGGAAAATTCTGAGTTTCAGACTACATCGTTGGTGGAAATTTTTAAACATCCTGTGAGAGGGTAAACATATACTGTCTGCGATAAATATTTCGTTCTTTTGTTAAATCTTTATGGGCAGTGTTGACCTTCGTCAATCACTACTCATATTCAGCTCCCACAATTTTTCGCTAGTCCTACGTAGCATGTTAGCTGTCAGTCTTCTTTGTAGGCGTACTTCTGTTCCGCTTGTGTAGCAACTAGCGACAGCCAACAAAAATGAGAAGAAAACTGACAAAACAAAGTTCTGGAAAAAAAAGGAATTGAGGTAAAGCAGAAGTTATATATCTCCATCACGTGCCGTGAAAACAAGGAGGAAAGAGTTCAGAGAACTTTCAAAATTCCAGAGAAAGCTTTCCTGTGTCCTGAAGTATACCGCAGCCAAGTAGTAGCAATGTATGCAAAAAATCCTGCTTGACTATTGGGAAAAATAAAGGAAAGTGTGCACAGCATATTTTATGTTTATAAGTTTTTTGGGTATTAATCCGTAGAAGGAAAAAGTACTGTAATTGAACAAGTTGCGTACATCAATATATTTTCTCATTATGTCCGTTATAAGCATATATATTTTTTAACGGAAAGGTCTATCTCCATTAAACGGAAACCTGTCTTTAACGGAAATTTTTGCGAGTCCCGCTCGATTCCGCTGAAGACAGGTTTCACTGTAATTTCAAATTCTTTGACATTTATCTACCTACTGTACATATGAAGGGTAAAATAAAAAGTACATCCCGGCTTTTTATCAACTAGAAGAATGTATTACACATGTACTCACTGATGAACTTATATCTTTAACTATAAGAACTCTTAAAATAACTTTTCATTTATTTCCTATCCTTTTACAGTATCGTCTAAAATTTCATTTTCCGAATTGCTTTTCCATTATTTACAAAATGAATTAACTAAAGGTCGAAAGCACTGTAACAACTAAAGTATCAGCAAGTACCAAGCATGCGATGATGTGCTTTTATTTATTTATTTATTTATTAACACATACCATCACAGCGTAATATCCTAAACTATTACTAGTATTATCCTAACCTTTAATATGTGGTTCAGCGATTCTACGTTTAAATGTGGCTATTTTATTCTATATAGAATAAAATCTGTTGTTACTGGAGAAAAATACATATATAAAATAAATACCTCTTCCAATACAGGTACAATAAGCAGACCAGAACCCCAAAGGAACTGCTCATCCAAGTCGTAGGTATAAACGTCTTCTGGAAATCTGAAACAAAATATGCATGAGATGTATCACTACGATATTAGAGGAGAGATTAACACTTTACAGCACTAACAATAAAAAATCATCAATGGAACATTTCGATTACTTCCGCCTCGAGCATCAGATATTCACACTAACTAGATATTCATGAATTTAATTACGGAACGTTTTTCCATCTTTGATATATTAGTAGGTTTTTGGAGCTGTGAGTCGCAAAATCTATACATATTATGATATCGACAGAAACACTTAGCTGACATGCATTTATGATTGGTATTTAAAATGTAAGTATTACGATAAAGAAGCAAAGAAACAAATAAAAAAAAAACTTCGGTGTCTAGAGGATAAGAAATGGCGATCAAGAAGCATTTATAAAGTTAAAATTCAATTTTTTACTTTCATTTTTTATTATTACTATTTTTTTAAAACAAATACTGATGTTTCACTTTCTCTAACTTTCGTCAATAATCTAAATTCACTTATTTTGAAGTTTTATAATCTATGTTTATCTTTTACGAATTGAAGAATTTCTTTAATGTACAAACTGTACAAAGAAAAGTAAATTCTAATTCCGTTGAAACATATATAAAGTATGCAAGGAATATCTATATTTGCTTCAGTAAGAATTAAGTTACGCTATTTATCATTACTGTATGCTTTTCTCATAAAATGCTTCGTGTGGAATGTTGGACTGTATGGGGCGGAAACGTGAATATTATGTGAAAGTGATTTAAAATGACTGGAAGCCTTCAAAAACTGGGTGTGGAGAAGAATGGAAAGAATCAGTTGGGTCAAGCTGAAAGTGAATGAGGGTGTTAGAAATGGTGGGGGAGAAAAGAACACTTCTAGATATTGTTAAGAAGAGGAAGAGAAACTGGTTGGGACATTGCCCAAGAAGAAACTATATCATGAGCGACGTCCTTGAGGGTATGGTGGTGGGAAAGAGAGGAAGGGGCAAAAGAGACTACAATTAATGGATGATATAAAAATAGAAAGATCATACGTGAAGACGAAGAAGTTAGCGGAGGACCGTGGAGCATGGAAGCTTCTCAGCTGCCGCAAGTGACCCAACAGTAAGGGCAGAATACCTATGATGATGATGATTGCATGCTTTATTCATTTAATTTTATCGAGTTAGGTTTACTAATAACCTCTTTATATATGTATTCTGTCTGTTCTTGTGTGTGTCCGGAAAAGATAAAATCTCAAGAACTACTTGATGGATCATCATCAATTTTGGTCAGATGCAGAGGGTCAAAAGCTGCGAATCGAAATGAAATGAACGTCCCACGGTTATGCCGGTTAGGCTAAAGGAGACGGTGATGATTTTAAATGAATGAAGAAAGCGGGAGGAAACATGAGAACCCCGAGCACGGTGTTTGTCCACCACAAAGTCCACACGACGGGAGCTGGGATCGAACCAGGCACCCCAAGCACTGGAGGTGAACGCTCTACCACTGAGCTACCGTGCCCCCAAGCTTCGAATCGAGTTCGTTGATGGTTACTGACTTTGAATTAGTAGAGCGAAAACGGTAAATAGCAAGAAGTGGTTCCTCACAATCGATTAAGCGTCCCAAGAATACATTTCATCTTCACCCTTAACTCTCCTACTAAAACCGTGAGAGAGAGAAATTCGGCACAACGTTCGGTTTCAATATTGATCTATATCGAAAAAAGAAAGTGTAACAGACAGCGAGGATTTTTTTTTAATTGATTGAGCGTTCTAAGACTAGGTATCATTTTTTCACTTAACCCTCTATTCAAACCGGAAGTGGCAGAAATCATTCACTTCCGGTTTTAACGTTAATCCTTATAAAGTAAAAAACAGTAATTGATAGCGAAAAGCGGTTTTCTGCAACGAAAGAGTCGTAAGAATATATTCTATCTCCACTCTCATCACTATACTAAAACCGGAAGTGGTAGAAATCTACTATCACTTCCGGCTTATATAAAAATTGAGAAGATATCACGCCATATAAGCCAAACTTCTTCAGGTGGTGTACTTTTTTACTTTATTTATTTATTGATTGATTTTCGTCTTGATCAAAAGTTTTTTTTTTTTTTTTTTTTTTTTTTTTTTTTTTTTCCGAGGATGTTAAAGTACTCCAAATATAAAGTAAGATAACTCGGTATTAAATACTGTTCCGTGACATGTGGCCAACTCGCGTGGTTCCAGTGAGACTACTTGCCTCACATTTCACTTTAAGCAAAAAGTTCCACCTCATTAGCCTAAGTGTTGAAAAAATCGCGAGGGTTAAATCCAACTAACTAACACAACATTCCTAATTCAATACTTACTCAAAAAACAAAGGTCTTGCAACAGTTTCTCCGACAACATATGCCTTCCAAAAAAGCGTATACAAATATGGCAGCAAGGAATATCGAATTAGCAATGCCTTCTTTGCTGATAGAACAACACTCTTCCCGAGGGCTACTGGATCCTGATCCTGAAAATAAAAGGAAGTCACACTCATGACTATTGAAAGCTTTTGGCAAATTTAAACTAACAAAGAGGCAAGCAAAATGAGAGAAAAAGCATACCGACCATCACTACTGAAGATAAAATTAAGAAATTAAGTTAACAAGTATATTATTAACAAATAGGCACCATTTGTGAAAAATTCTCTCCTAATGTGCACATTAACTTCATTAACCAATTTTTTGCCACCCACAATGAATGGTGTGTATGTGTGTGTGTCTAACACATATACACACTTACGTAATATTCATAATAGTATACTTTAAGCAGCATATTATTTTCTTACATTAGCCCTGCATATTAGGCAATACTGATGTATTATGTCCATGTAATGACCACCATCACCTAGTTGGACATGCAGTACGGTTGACAGTTTATATTATTATTAGTTTACAAATATTAAAGCACATGCACTCACCACAGTGTTTATTGCATTGTGATTTCTTGAGAACGGATAAAATGCTCCTAGTTGCATCCATCGTTGACAAAGACTAGCTGTTGTGTTGCCTCTAAACCCACAAATATCAGAGCCCATCAAAGGTACTCCAAACAAGCTAAAACTCAGTAATTCTGAAATTTTTTTTTTAAAAAAAAGTAAGATCAATAGATTTTAACATGATTAAAGATCTAATCAAAAAGCAAAAGAATAATTGTAACACCAGCATTTAGGAATGAAGGCCATTAAAGAAGCTATAGTAAGTTTATAAAGGAAGTTTCTTATATTGGTAATTTTGGGCTAACAACGTATAAAACAGGTAGGAAGAAGAAAATTATTAATACTATGAAGAAGGGTCTGTTCATTCCTTCAAATAAATACAGTAGCCTTCCCAGCCTAGATTTGATACTTTTGATGAAGATTCATTACCTTAATAAAAGGCAGGATCAAAAAGTAAGGTCACAAGTGCCCTTAAAATGAACCACTATATGCTAGTAACTCTTTGGTTTTGTGTGTTGTAGGTATTGATGGGTAGTAACCCTGGTAACCGTTAGAGCAGCACGGTGACGCAGTAGCAGATAATTGCAGTTCGAAGATGGCAGGGCTACTGGAAACATGATCAAATGTTGAAGTGCGAGGTGTGATAAGGTTTCTACATGCGAAGGGGAAGAAACCAGCCGAGATCCATTGGGAACTTGTGGAGGTGTATGACAACAACGTGTTATCGAGGAAACAAATGTGGTGTTGGTGTAGGGAGTTTGATAATGGGAGAACTGACATTACTGATGAGCAGCGAAGTGGCAGACCGTCAACGTCTGCTAGCGACCAGAACATTTGTCAGGTGGAGAGAATGAGTAGGGAGGATAGGCGAATCACACTGTCACACATTGCAGAGGTACTGAACATTTCATATTGTTCCGTTCACAGTATAGTTCACAAAACGCTTGGCTACCGCCAAGTGTGTGCACATTGGGTACTACGGAATCTCATAGAAACAGACAAAAACAGACGAATGGGCATTAGTCTGAACCACCTGACCCGTTATCAACAAGAAGGATCTTCATTTCTGTATCGCATCATTACGGGTGATGAGACACCTGTGCCATCGTGGAATCCTGAATCAAAACGTTCCTCTATGATGTGAAAACATCCTTCATCGCCCCCTTCCAAAAAGTTTAAAATAGTAACATGTGCAAGGAAAACAATGGCCACTGCCTTTGGGACCACCTTGGTGTGATTCATCTGGAATTTCTTCCACCGGATATCACGATCACTGCTCGAACCTATTGCTAGACGTTGGACAGACTGAGAGAAGCCATACGTCGGAAAAGACCTAAAGCACTAAGGGAGGGTGTCTTGTTGTTACACGAAACGCTCGACCGCACACAGCCCCTCTCACCCGTGACCATGTCACACGTTTTAACTGGGAGGTTTTGGAACACCCTGCATACAGCCCGGACCTTGCACTCAGCGATTTCCATCTCTTCGGACCAATGAAGAAGCATATTCAAAGACAACGCTTCAACACAGTGCAAGAGGCACAGGATGCAGTGAAAATCTGGTTGAACAGCCTTGACACAGATTTCTTCCATAGTGGTATTGATGCATTGGTTACCCGCTGGAACAAGTGTTTAGACAAATACGGCTACTATGTGAAATGTTAGTTTGCAGTGTCATGTATACCCTGTAACAGTATAGGCGACCGAGACATAAAGATGTTTAAAAAAAAAAATTGTTACCTTACTTTTTGATCCTACCTTGTATTATTGATATTGATCATTTTCACTTAGTGCTAAACTCTTTCTTTCCCCTCTCCACTAATTACAACTTATGAGCTTTATAATTTCAAGCCCTGAAATGTTTTCATTTAATACGAGGGTCGTTCAGAAAGTAAGGAACGATTGCGTATCGGGCGCGGCTCCGACCCCCTACCACTGCGATCGCGTGCGTGGCAGTAGCTCCTTCCTTCATCTCAGTGTGAGCCGAGTCTCAATGCTGTGCGGTCACGCTACTTGTTTTTACAACGATTCAAAATGGCGGCGCCAAATGTGAAGTACGGAGTGTCATTCGTTTTCTGAAGGCGCAAAAAAGTTAAGCCTGTTGAAATTTATAGGCAAATAAAGAGTGTTTATGGCGATAGTGCAATGAACGAGTCATCACTGAGGAAATGGTGCATTATGTTTAATCAAGAAAGAATCAGCGTGCATGATGAAAATTGGAGTGGGAGGCCATCACTTGTTACGGAAGAACTGAAGGGAAAATCTTTTGTCATCCTTCTTATAGTCCTGACTTGGTACCAAGTGATTCTCACTTATTCCCGACACTTTTGGGTGGAAAACAGTTCGCAAACGATGAAGAACTCAAGCAAGCACTGATAGCCTGGTTGAAATCTTTGGCGGCAGATGAGTATAATATCGGCATTAAAAAACTGGTCCCACATTATAACAAGTATCTCTACAACTATGGCGATTATATAGAAAAGCAAAGTAGAGTCCTGTGGCTTTGTAAATGAAGTTTTGTGTTGATATCTTTTGTTTTTATTTAATAATGCTAAAACGTTCTTTACTTTCTGAACGACCCTCGTACATTGCAGTAGCATTAGAAAGAAGGCTGATTGTTAAATTTGAAACCCAGAATCTTCGTTCAAGGAAAGCTATCTCAATTACTTATTAGGAATGACTTGCTCAGCAAACTGCACATTATCCAGGAGAAAGTAAGTAAAGAGGTCCTGTTTCTATAGTTTGTTACCACCTATACTCATCTGATGAGAAAGAGGACAACCTGTCAGAAAAATGACTGTGATTACAATGGAAGTAAGATCTATTGCATTAACCTTAGCAATATATAGTAGCATTCAAATATTCATCTTTTAAAAATAATGATCCAAACATAAAAATCTTTAATAAAATAAAAATGGAAGAAATTTTAACTTCTTTTTATTATGGAACTATAAGTACTATACATAGTTACACTTTATGAGTGCTGTTCATGCAATGTATATGTATTTTAAATAGAAAACTTCCCATCATATATTAACACTGTATAGAAATCAGTTTACTTATCGTAACTGTGCCACTGGGTATAAAGTGACTATCTCGTGACACTTTTCTCATTTATTTACTTTTCTATTCCATATCTTCTGAAGGCGTTGGTCAGTTATTGGACACAGTTTTCTTACCCTTATCTTGATCAGAAGTTACAGAACACTGAAATCAAGTTGATCCAAAAAATGAAATAAAATGAATCTTTCAGTTTCACGTTCGACGATGTCCGTTAAGCTTCAGAGAGACGGATAATTAAAACAATGAATGACGATGGAAGGATTAATAGAATGATAATGTGGGAGGAAACGAGAATATCCCGAGAATACTCTCGGACACGATGCTGCACAACACAAATTTACTCGGTAGGGTATCGAACCAGGGACCCCATGCAACAGAACTTGATCCAACCATTACAAATATATCGATCCAAGAAATTTATTCAGCAAAGTGCAACAATCACGTTCAAAGCTAAGGCCATTTTCATTATTATTATTATTATTATTATTATTATTATTTTTTTTTTTTTTTTTTAATTTTCTGCCGGTTTTCTACTTTGACTTGGGAATTAATGAATGGGATGAAGTACAGGGGAGGTGGTATCTTTTAGCTTTTATAATACAATTACGAACAGAGGTTCTGAACCATTTCAGAACAATCCAAATATAGTCTTCCTCTTTAGAAAAAGGAAAATGCAAAGACACAAAAATACCCTAATTTTCAATAGAGGTTTCGTTAAAAATTAACTTTTAGTTGCTGAATATTCAACTAATTCAAAGAACTACATAGTTTATTTCATGAGAATCGCCATCTATTTTTGAATTCTGATGTTGATTATAGAAGTTTTCTTACATAAAATTTCTTCTACCTAACAATTACAGCACAATAACTTTCCTGCATACTTAATTCCATATTTGCTTCAACTTTCTAATGCATTACAATGAACGACACTTTTCTTTATGACGATTTCTTAAAATATTCAACATACTTTATGTCTGCTACCTGCTTTCAGGAAAAAAAAAAAAAAAAAAAGAAGGAAAGAAAGAAAAAACCCTCACTAGCATTTGAATATTACATAATTACTAGTATAGTATGAATGTATTTTTAGAACATCAATCATATGTGAAACACTTATCAACTTTGTAACTGTTTTTCCAAAGGAACATTTTTAGAAACTTTGGCCTTCAGAATTTTTTAGTGTCATTTTAGAAGTATTTTATTCTCGGTGTGGGATACTACAAAAGAAAAATTCCTATCGACAAAGAAGCGAGGAAAAAAAAATTTGAAACAGTCTGTGTTAAAAAAAAAAAAAAAGTTTGCAAAGTATTTTTAATGTTAAATCTGCATCTACGGCATCCATCAGTAAATGTACAGTAAGGGACACTTCTGGATGGCACACCCATATGGAAATTTACGGCAAAAGTGTAACATCCAGAAGTGTCCCTTACTGTACAAACGATATGATTTTGCCATACATACCTGGTATTGTTTTTTTCATATCGTACCATGTCGACCCTATATCTCCACTCCAGTGTCCTGCATAATGACCCTGTCCAGCAAAAGTTGATCTGGATATTACAAATGGTCGCTTTTCCCTCACCTCAGCCATTGCACTACAAAAACAAAAATTTATTTTATTAATGTGTAACACGCTAGAATAAATGAGGTCTTGATGGTAAGGCTTAACCTAACCATTTAAAAGTTATGAAAAATAAAATGCAACGTTTTGATTGAAGATGGTTGAGAATAGTTTAGTTAGGAGGGAAGATTAACTGAGAGTGCCTTTTCTTTTCGTATTGAGGCGTGTTCCATTGTCTATTTGCAACAACTTTTATCTTTAACTAGATCTGATCACCTTGACCTCAGTTTGTGACCATCTAGTTACAATGACTGTTTCGCAAGCTTTACTAGCGGATTTGTGAAGCACGTGTTTTTAATTTTAATTTATTTTTAATTGCGTTAGCATCCAGACCAGAAACTCCATCTTCTCAAAGACACTGATCGACTGTCGGGAAGGTGACTTTTTTCCTTTTAATGTGAAGAAATATCTTTCTCCATACCTGTCATAAAAATACACAACTAGATCTAGGGTGGTTGCAGTTGCTTAGAATTTTCAGCAGCGAGGCTACATAAGACTTGGACCCAGAGTTTAAAGTGGAATCCGAACTACAGTAATGCGTTCAATGCTCGGAATCGAACTGAGAACCAAGTACGCCATAGATACGTGCGCTACCTGCTAAAGGATAGGGCACTTGGATTTAGGGGTATAATAGTTTATAGAAATAAGAAACAAACAGGGTGTCTACTAAAATTCCAAATTGAAATTTCGTGACTTTTTCTTTATCAAATCATACAATTTCGCAACATTCTTAAGAGCGAATTTGGGTGCGAATTACGCCGAATATTCATGCATGCGATGCAAGCGTGCTTTACTTATGATTTCGTAGCGTGTAAAGCCGACCATAGACTTTTTTGGTGATGAATTTTGACGTTTTATAGAACGAAATTTTCCTGTCTGTACTTATTTCTACAGATTTTTAAAAAATCGTGACCCAAAACCTAAATTTCTCGACTTTCATGACCGTTTTCTGATTTCGTGACCGATAGACACCCTGATAAAGGTCTGTTAAAGAGAAATAAACTGTACGAAGACTAATAATTTGTATGTTGAAAACTTTCTACTGGTTGATTAACGTCGAAAACCGAACATACCTTCAATGCTTACTGAACTAGACAGAAAATAGTACAGCTTCATCTAGTGATTAGTGGTCACTCTTCCATTTTCTTAAAATGCGGAATTTACAAAGGAAATTTTACGATACTTCTAACAAGATCGTTTCCTCGTTCCTTCGTTCAAGAAGCAAGAAGTCTTGAAGAATATTTAGTAGTGAAAGAATGAAGATTTCTATTGTATTACAAGCTATGTGTACAAGAAAGGTGAGGAATATTACAAGTGCTTATTCAGTTCTCGCTTGTAAGTTTCATATTAAACTTCCTATTTCATTTTGCTACTCTAGAGAGAAGACAAGAACATTCGACTAATTTTTTGGTCCACGGAACTTAAACTTTGATGGTTTGCTACTAACGTCCGTCCAAGATTAAATATCATACCAATATCTGCTTAATCAGAAAACCTTTGGTGTAAAAAGAACCATTACACAATTTAAGAGGTGAAAGTAATACAAACGTTTATTCTAAGGCAATAAGCAACATACTTGAATTAGTTTCATATATTGTTGAAAAAGAGAATGAACATGAACACAATTCCAAGAAATACAGAAGAGAAAAGAGAAAGAAAAACTGAAGGGAATATACAACGGTAAATTATAAGTCATTCAATATTCTAATACAACATACCTGTATTTATTACAATACAATGTAAGCACATTCGAACTATTGCTCCTCATGTTTAACTGTCTTGCAGCCACTTTCCTGCCAGCTCCTCGATTCTACGTCCCTGTTCTTAGAGGTAAAGAGGTCAACACCATTTCTACCTCTTGTTGATTGGTAGAGCATCGTGATTTCAGGAAGTACACCATGTACCTAATAGGCAGTAATCCGAAGAGATAAGGTCAGGACTATATGCTGGGTGTGGTATCGTTCGATGACCAAGTTCCTGAATTTTTTTTGTTGCGTTTTTTGAGTCGAGTGTGGTTTTGTGTTATCCTGTTGCAGCACCGCGAGCTTTCGGTTCACCAATGCAGGACAGTTTTGGCATATTGTAGCATACATCCGCTCCAACTCTTCAGAATATAGGTCGGTACTGATGGTACGACCATTAAGAACACAGTGAATTACTCCCTCATAATTCCACCACACACACACACACACAATGCATGACTTTATGTTCGAAACCGCCCTATTTGACGACCAGTTCTGGAAGTTGGCCCTTGCTTAATCAGTTTCTGCACATTCAGCGTTTGGAAAATCACCCACTTTTCGTTCGCGACAATTCGTTTCAGGAAACTCACACCACACGACTTTTGTAGCAGTTGCGGCACACATCCACTCTCTTCTGGGCCTGTATTTTTTCATGTGGCACAACGCAGTAGCTTCTGAAGGTTTCCCCGAGTTCATGAGTTGACGCATTATAGTGGACTGGGAGATGCCGCCGTGTGTTGGTGGACAGATTTTCCTCAATGGCGTATTGTATAATCTCCAAATCTGTTACCCTGGGGTGGCCGTACCTTGGCTGAGATTCCACATTTTTACAATCTGCACGATATTTCTAGAACCAACAAGTTGCTGTGCTGTGGTTCACTACACCTTCCCTTTCATATGACAAACATTTTGGGTTGCTGCCGCAGCGTTTTGCCCGAGTTTGAAAACATACTGTAACAGTTCACGTAGCAGACGTTGCTGAGAACTCATCGTCACTGCCACTAAAAACTGACTGAAGATACTGACAGCCTACGTGTTAAATAGTCCGCTTGTCACACTACCCCTTGGGCCAGTTTGACCTTACACGCGCATGCTGTTTGGGTTGTGGAAATATTGCAAGACTTATGACTCATCCTTGTAACTGCAAAGTACTATTAAGACCGAAATGTGGTATCTGTGAAACAGCAACTTCTTTTGCTATATAACAAGATTATAGTACACTTCAACCGACGTTGCTACAAAACACAAATGAGAAATATTTTTATACAAGACTTAGCTAAGTTGTTTTGTAATGATAAAATTAAAACTGAAGAAATAATAAGATATCAAAACTTACAAACTCGTAACGATGCTTTCTGTAAAACCATGCAGATTGTGGACGTTATAATGGCTGCCCGCATGTTGCTGAGCAGACATACAAAGCGTACGATAATACAACTTTCCTCCATCCACTCCGGGCAGATACGGAGGATTGTCTAAAGGATTGTCTGGACAACCATTTTCAGTTCCTGAGTAGAAATTGGATGGTTCATTCATATCCTACGAAAAAGAGGGGGAAAAATAACGATTATTGCAAATGAGACTCAGTTAATACAGATTATCGGCATTAAGTTCTCTTCTAGAGAAATCTTGCTGTCTAGAGAAAGTTGATTAGAGACCGCATGTTAGGCAAAATGCTTATTTCTTAATATTAGACATATAAAAATGAATCCATTGAAATTCATTTGAAGAAATCTATGGATCTTTACCAACTTGTTCTGATAGCGCGAGTGCTTACAATATTTTTCTTTTATTTGTACTTTGCAATAGTACAACTAATTTCTGGAAGCAGTAGCACAGCTCCGGGGAATGCCCTGGAAGCAGTAGCACAGCTCCAGGGAATGCCAAGATAAGATATGTCAAGGGTTGCCATAAGAAGTACTAACAGATTTATAATGATAAAAATTATAAAATTGCCAAATATTAATTTTAATATTTAGAAGGAATGACATTATGGATGTGAAACATTATCTGAATGAAACACTATGAGCAGCGACCACATTTGATACAAGTTATCACATCTTTAATCAGCGTCATTCATGGCAAAATCGAAGCAATACTGGCAAGGTATCAGAGATCGGAGAGGATCTTTGTATGAATACTTTGGCTTATAAAACGTATTTGAAGCTAGAATGAATTGGGACTGAAAACTGTAATAAGGAAAACAACAGTTCCTCTTGTTTCTCACTTCGTGTAAGGATCAGCAACGACACGTGTGCCATTCGTGATTTTCTTCATCAAAGTTTTGCATGCACGGAAGACTAAGTGATTAGAGTTCTGTAACCCTTATCACCATCGAAGCTATGTGAAACCGAAGAAGCAAATTTTTTATGGTTAAACACATCTAGGAAATTTGCAGTTAAGCATAACAAACAACAGCTCTTTTCAATTACGTACTTCCTACTTTATTGTAGAACTTTACACTATAATGATTTCTATTACATCTACCCAACTAAATGCTATTACATCTACCCTTCGCAACCCAAACTACACAAATGTTTTCCCTCCATTATACAGGGTGTCCGAGAAGTCCTTCCCTGATTACAGAAATTGATAACTCAGGCTAGAAATAAGATAGAAATATGAAACTGGTGTTGAATTGTTTACAAACTATAAAAGTTTTTGTCTGTGTTAGGTTTGTTCTGTTTTACCAAGTCTCAATTTTTTTTTGTTTTAGGTTTGTAGTACGTAAGAAGCCCAAGAAGCCATGCCAACCAACCAGGAGAAGGCATAGTGTGTCCTGTGGTACCATGAGACACGATCACCAACCACGGTGCAGAGACAGTTCCAGACAACATTTGGGAGGACTCCACCTGATGTCAAGAGCATTAAAGCCTGGTATGAGAAGTTCAAGAACACAGGGTCGGTTGCTGACCTTCCGAGGTCTGGTCGACCAAGAACCTCAGCAGACACGGTGGAGCCATTCTTCTTCGCTGAGGATACCATCACATCTGCAGTGTACCTGGATATGTTGCAGCTTTATGCTGTTCCTCAGCTGCTTCAGTATCGCCCCGATGTCGTTTTTCAGCAAGACGGTGCACCACCTCATTGGGGTTTGGACGTCCGTGCCTATCTCGATAGGACATTTCCTGGGCGATGGATTGGTCGTGATGGACCAACAGCTTGGCCTCCACGCTCTCCTGACATAACCCCATTAGACTTCTTTTTATGGGGTTATGTCAAGGATGAGGTCTACCGAACACGTGTACCAGATCTTGAAACCCTGTAGCAACGAATAACCACAGTCGTTGCATCGATCCTTCCAGTGATGTTGGCTAATGTGTGGATGGAAATTGAATATCGCCTAGATGTGCTACGTGCTACCAAGGGTGCTCATGTGGAAGTGTACTGATGTGACCAAAACTTTTATAGTTTGTAAACAATTCAACACCAGTTTCATATTTCTATCTTATTTCTAGCCTGAGTTATCAATTTCTGTAATCAGGGAAGGACTTCTCGGACACCCTGTACATATTCCTATTCTAATACATTCGGAACAGCAGTTGAAAGTTAAAGTGAAATGCTATTCCTACCGGTGAAGTGAGAAAAACAGACTTTTTTCAAACTTCACTGGTCCCAATTTAAGACCAAGTCTTACATTTTTTCTGTTAAGGAGATATCTTAAAGTACAGGATGACCTAATAAAACCTCCCACACTACGGACAGATAATAGTACAGCTAATAAAGCACAAAGTATTTAAGATAGAAAGTTGACTATATTCAAAAATATGAAATGGTGTTGAAAACAGTTTGAGTAAAAGTGCAGGCCTTCTTGTAAAGTTCTTCTTACACTCTCCCGGAGGAAGCCCAATACGCAATGCTTCCTTGCAGGCAGTTTTGGGAAATGTAAAACAGACTGGCTCCTGGCTCACAGGCCCAATATTCTCTGGCATACGAACACTTTTAGGTCGCCATTTAAAAAAAAAAAAAAAAAAAAAAAAAAAAGACTCGTTGTTCAGAAATTTTATACGCATTACAAGAGTCTTCCAATCAGGAATAATTTCATTACGAGGAATGGCAAATTTTAAGCGAAAAGCTCTTTGCACTGTAATCACAGAGCTGCTGCTTTCGAAAAATATTTCGACTGGTACGCGCGGACCTACTGATCAAACCATTTAGTGACCACACTTAACTAGGAAATTGTAAATATGCTGTAATTATGCCAATGCATTACACTAAAAATTGATTCAAAACGGTCTCTGATGATGTTACTTTGTTCTACTGGAACAGAAGTATATTGCAGCATACTTCTCTACAGAACTAATGTAATAATTAGCATCGTTGATTATCAACAACAAACACACTTGGCACATGGATACACAGCATTACCTTGATAAGAATGTGTCCACTACATCATGTCACTCACCGATAACTCTTTATACAATTAGTATGCCAAGCTGACAACTCCACGCAAACACACTAACCGATACTTAAATAAGAAGCTAATTTCCATCTGTACATTCAGCTGAAACCATCATTAACAATGGAATCCATAAACACAATTGCCCAGTAATTTTTTGTTTTAGCAGGCATGTGCACACAGATTTTAATCCAATTTCCATTGTCTCCATCAACTTATAACATAATGTTGTATTTTCATTCTTGTCGCATTCTCTACTGAATCAACGATATTAACTGGCGTTTATGAAACTACACTATTAATCTAAACTTCGACTAATCTTGGTATATGTCTTTCCTTGAGTAATTACCAAAATTTTCAATGGGAACTCTCATTTTCAGCTGCAGTTCCTTAAAGGATCTATTGTAAACTCATCACATCATGTGGCATAAGACGTTGTGGTACAAAAGCATCAAATAAACAAACAAAAAATCCAGTACTAAAACTTATATATAAATACTTCGATATTATCAGTAACAAAAGTTGCACTCTGACTTGTGTGTATGTTATTTCTGTACCCCAACGACTGATGCCATGCGATGCGCCTTAAGTTGTTACTCTACTATTGGTTCGAAAATGGATGTACGGCGTTAATAATGACAGCCAATGAATGACAGAAGCTATACTCCATTTGAAACAATTATTTACTTCGATGCACACAAAAAAAAAAAAATCAAGCAAAGACGAAATTTACATTACGGCATTTACACAACTGATTTAAACCAGATAAAAAGGAAAAATAAGGATAAAATTAGTACCACGCGTATATAACATACAATCCTCAACTCAGTTTTCTAGCATACTTACAATCCACGCTCCATCAAAAGGAACACGACTATGAAATTCTGACAGAAATCCGCTCCAGTAATTTACTGTTTTGGGATTTGTAAAATCTGGCCACACTGTTGATTTCTTGTTCCATACCTGGAATACAAATATATTATATTCAGAAGGAAATGTTAGATAATACTCTTCCCTCACCACAGATCTCAATTCAAATTGCAAGCTGTTAACTAAAAATATTTGAAAAGTACGCATTTTAAACAAGTATTTTATATCACAAGCAATGTAATCAATTTACTTTAATGTAGTCAATTTATATCTATTACACGAGTTTTCACATTTAATCTTATTACTATAGATCTCAATACATTGATTTTGAGATCAACATTACAATAAGAACATTACTAAATTAATAATACGGATGCTTAGTAAGTGAAGTTCAAGGTTAGGTATTTCATTAAGAAAGAAAGTGGTCTGTGACAACATAACTCATCTAGTTTAATCAACAATCAAAATGGGAATCTTTTCAGTGTTTTATGAAATAAGAAATTACATTGTTTAAAGAAACAAATTGTAGATAGGGATTTCAGGAACAGTGTGTCAAAACCACGAGAAAACTGGTCGTATTATGAAATGTGAAATAAATTAACTGAAGAATTCTGGTCAATAGTAATTACAGTAATTAAAGTGACAAAAACAAAAGAAAATTGGTCGTATCGTTGGCAAACCAATTAGTAATACATCGCCTGTCAGTGGAAGATCCAGGTACGAATTCCCGCCAGTTCAAGTCAGATTTTTCAGTTATTTCATTATCGTAATGATCGCGTTGGATGAACCATGGCAAGGATGAAAATGTATAATACCCAAATATTTATTTTCCGAATGAAATGACTCTGATAGTTAATATCTATTTGATGTTATACTAGAAGAGAATACCTTACACGTATAACTATTTTCATATACTACCAGCAAATATGAAACAATTACACAGACAGAAAAAAAATGAATACTGATTTTGGAAAAAGTTGCAATTAATATTTTCTTCTTGATCAAAAGTTTTAATTTCATGATTCCATCGTGTAGAACTAGTCTTCAATGTTGCACATGCCAAAAATCTCGGAAAAATATTTCTTAGTTACAGAGATACAAAGATTTAAACAACGGAAAAATGCGCTGTTTACGTTACAACAGAAAAAAGCTGTTTGGCGTGACGTCACACATCGGGTCTCCTCTGTAAGACGTAATGAAAGCTTCATGGAATGCTTTTATACTGCAGTTTCTTACTGTAAACTACAAACAAATTTAGTGGAATAGTGAAAGGAAAGTTGATAAAATAAGTAAAATCTTATACACTAATAGTCACATGTAAAATACACTATTAGTCACATGTAATGTTCTATCATTAAATACATTTTTGATATCTTAATTCATGCAAAATGAAGATAAGGTGAAAACGAAAGTGATAAAGTGCACAACAGCAGGACAGGAAGGGGCAAACGTATGGCTAGATGGAGAGAAAATCGAAGACGTTATGACGTTCCTCTATTTAGGAAGTCTAATATCCTCGGACGGAAGAAATGAAAAAGACGTAAGTTCCAGAACAGCGTAAGCTAAACAAGAATTCAATAGGAAAAGAGGACTACTAACATCAGGAAATGTGTCGCTGGACGTTCGTAAACGATTTATTAAGACACTGGTACGGAGTGTGGCGCTGCACGGATCAGAGACGTGGACACTGAGAAAAGCTGAAATATCTAAGCTGGAAGCATTTGAAATGTGGTGTTGGCGCAGAATGCTGCGCATATCATGGACCGAAAGGAAAAGGAATGAAGACGTACTAAAGGAAGCTAATGAAGGACGACAGATCATGAAGATAATAGGAAAAAGAAGAAACAGCATGCTTGACCATCTTATTCGATACTCTGATTGGATCACTGTGCTGATAGAGGGAAAGGCAGAAGGAAAACCAGGAAGAGGAAGACCAAGGATAGAATATCTAGATGCAGTTACGAAGAAGAGGCGTTATCAAAATATAAAACAGCTCTCCCAAGCGAGAGAAAAGTTTTAAAATTTCCATGTTGCCCACCAACCTATGGTTGAAGTGAACAACAAGAAGAAGAATGCTATAAAATCTCGTATTATATAGTGTAGTTACTACTTTATTATACGTATGTCCACAAGAAAAATGCTTTCCTGGCCATCGCGGTGGTTTGAAGCCAAAGAAAGCTATAGCGAGCAGAGGCAGACAAGTAGTACAGATGGTTAGGATGCCGAAAGAGCATCGTGAACAAGAGCAGTGCTCGAAAATTTTTATTTTGACCTAGGCATGTTCTCAAAACTTGGCACCATAATAATACAAATACAATTTGATACATGGGCCTACATATTTTGGATTTAAATGATCTAGGTGCCAAACTCGTATTTCCAGTCGTCATGGCTATCTGGCGCTCGGAATTTATCGAGCCTAAACAAGAAGAATGTTAACAACAACAATTCATTATGTATTACATGTGTTATTACTTTGAATTCTCACCATCAATTATGAGATATTTCTGGTCTGGGTACTAGGGTATTAAAACAACACAGACAAATGGTAACCTCAGATAGTTATTTTAAAATCTACTTTAACACAGCACTTTTTGGTGTGTACAATTATAGTTTCCGAGGGTAAATTGAAAGTTATCTGATATCCACTGCTACCCATATAGAACTCCGAGTTTCAATCTGTCTCTCAATTAAACTTCCCTAAGTTAATTCTGGTTTCTTTTCCACAAATATTAATACAACGTAACCAAAGAAGTTCTTGCCGTTTTAGACAGTGATAAACAAATAGCAATGCAGAGGACGGTATGTACTTGTAGGTTTCAAAGTAATCTCCATCAGCATCCAACACCTTCTGCCAAAGTTCCTACAGCTGCAAAATACTCTGGTAATAAAACTCGACGGTCGTGGACGCAAAGAAGTCTATGAGTGCGTTCCACAGATCTCCCTCATTTCTGCAGGATCTCTCACGGAGATGGTTGTCGAGGGAATGAAACAGGTGGTAATCCGTTGGCGCAAGGTACGGTGAATAGGCTATATGGCAGAATCCCAGGCAAGTTGCTGAAGGATCTCCCGGATCCTCTTTACACATGTGTTTTGGCATCGTCGTGTAGGAACACGCCCTTGCGATTCACTAGTGCCGGATCCTGTCGCAATGCACGGTGCACTCTTTGCACCTGCTGTGAATAGAAGTCAGCAGTGATGGTCTGACCAGGTGGAAGGAGCTCGTAATGCACCACTTGCCAACAATTCCACCCTACAGAGAACATAACCTTTCGTGTGGGTGCAGAGATGGTCTTGAGGTTTGAGGAGCAGTGTCACGTGGCGACAACCAATGTCTGGTAAGTTTGGGAGTGTCACAGAGGACCCACTTTTCGTTACAGTAACCAAGCGGTTAAAGACGGGTGTGTTCAGGTGCCGAGTGAGCAAGGACAAACAGGCTGCCACTCATTGTTCCTTCTTGGCTGCGGACAATGTGTGGGATACACTTGCTTAACTTGTATGACTTCCTTATCCCATGTAGGTGCAGTCTGACTGTTTCAGCAAAAACATGGAACTTTCTGAAAGTTCATCTCACGTTAGACCACTGTCTTCCTCGATTGCTACTTTCAGGGTCTCGTCAACCAACACACGTGGTCGTCCACTGTGAGGTTTATCCGAAAGAGTCGCATCTCCGAAATTGAATTTCTGGAACTAATGCCTGAGGGTATGTTCGTTCACGGTACGGCACTCTCTCCAAATGCCTGGCATATGCGACGACTTGATGCGGCAGCTGAGAGGCCCATTTTAAAGTCATATAACAAACACACGCGACCAAGCTGCTTCGATACCTCCATTTTTCTTCGACACTGGATGAGCTATGACTGCTGTATTTGTGCACCGCCTGTATTACTGAAGGTCTATGGTCAGACTAACTCCTGATCGTTTGGCAGGCACGTGCATCTATAAGCGCATGATTAATGGGACGTCAAAAACGGCAGGAACTTTTTTGGTCACCTTGTAATATTTATATTGGTATGCAGAATCATGCGGAAGGTTTGAGAAAATTTTGTGTCCTGTACCTTTGCCAAAAGAATGTGTTTCAAAAGGCGCAAATAATATCGCAAATACATCTCAAATACTGAAGTTGTAGTATAATTTTTCTCAAATTTCTCTTTAGTACTTTCTTCGACTTCCGTTGTCATAATCCTATTTTACTATCATATTTAATCTCTCTTCGTCAGAGACACTGGCGAAAAGCATGTTATCAAACAGACGACTGACATCGAACAGTGTTGTCTAGTAATCTTTGCAAACTCATTTGGCAACTCGAAGTTTTCTTCTGGAAGATTTTTTTTTTTTAATCCAGTTACGATCTGTACAGTGATATATTTGGATCTTGCTTTTACACCTTTTCTCATGTCATTATATTATAATTAGCTAAGATAATTTTCAATAAGAAAATTTGTCATTTCTGCTGAATGTGATGTGAGATGATGTACCGATAGTTTGAATGCTTTTGGTGTAACTTCAGTCTTATTTTTTACCATTTGAGTAGCATTTCGTTTTCCCAAAATATTTAGCAACTGCTTGCAGCACATATACACTCACTTGATAATTTACCAGAAAGAATCTGTGTGGTCACTTGCGTTGTCTTACTCCAGTCATCACAGAATATCTTTCTCTCTCTCGTACTCGGTAATCGTTATTCTTCAGTGTCACTATTTTCACACAGCTTCCCAGAAAACCTATCTTACTATTTAACTAAATGAATATTTATTTCGTAGGATATATTTTTATTACGTCTCCACGTGCTTTCCCGTCTTTCTTAAAAATACTTTGAACTTTCCCAAATTGATGTCTATTTTGTGTTTGATCTAATGTTTTAGGTTCATTGTTTTCATTACATAGTTAAAAGAACCAATTACATAATTATCATTTCATTGTATTCCTTTCGCACACGAATATAGTCCAACAGAACTCGACGTATGACCGATATATGTTGCACTTTCTTAATGAAAAACACGTTTTGTGCCTACATTAGAGTCAGTAACAGCAAACATTGTTAATACAGAAAAGCATATGAAAGTACATATCCAACTCAGGACGAGTCACCGTGCTATTTACTGCCCTCCATAAGTAAAACCCTACGCGAAATTAAAACATGGGTCATATTTTCTACTCACGCATTGAATTACATTTAAAGTAATGTATACTCTTTTCATCTGGAAAAATTTACTTAACTTTAGCTGATTGGTATGCTAATACCTTGCACTTGTCGTTCCAGGCAAAATACAGAAACTTCGAATAATGGTTAAACAACACAACGTATCTGAATTCGTTGCTGCTGTAAAAGCCATTGAGTACTCGCGAGAAAATGCACCACCAAATGGTGGAAACTCATGATTCTGTGCTACTAGATTGAAGACTGTATGGTCTCTAGTAAGCAAGAAATAATTCTATGGTTTATATAATTCAATTTAATGCATTCAACATTTGTATTAGAAAGGAGTGAAAATGAATTTTGTCCAGCTTAATCTTCAAACGAGACCCTTGTGCGCAAGTGGTGTTTCTTCAAGAGGTATGGGTGACAACTTTGTTTCCACGAACATGAAGCAACATTCTATATTGTCGTGCATTTACATTCACAGAGAACCCGACTAACAAGAAATAGAATACCACCAGAACATGAGCTGTTCTTTGGATCGCAAACACTGGGTGCAATATTTTATTTAAAAAGTTAATTGTCAACTACAGAAAACTACCAATTGCAAGAATGATATCTACTTTTCATCAGCCTAGGGAAATGCATAAACTAAGTCTGATTATTCCTGATTGCTGGACATTCTACTACAAAAATATATTGCTGCCTAATAAACTAATTAATCCTCATGTTAGAACTGTATGCCTATTTTCTTTATTGGATTAACCCATTTGTTCCCAAATTAAATTTTTGTTCACAATTTAGTAATCTTTTGATATTTTCCATATTTGAGGACTGTTAGTCCAATGCAGTGATTAACTTTTCTGTTCACTACCTGATTAACCATGTGCTAATAATGAAACAGCGGGCAAAACAGGGCAGGTATATATTTAGCTAAAAACTAACTTTGAGTTGCAGTATTGATATTTCTTATCAAAGTATTTTTAAAACCAACTAATTTCTAGTTTTTATATAGAGCATACAATAATATCTTTAATGAGATGTGTACAATATGTTATTATTACATACAAAATGGATAATTCAAATCACATAGTCACAAAAAAATTATGCCAATGAGTTTTGTCACCCTTATCTATCCAAGATTGGAGTCCCCAAATTTGAGAAAGACAAAGAATCTCCATAACATGTGATATTACCGTGTATGAAATTCTAAGAAGCATCGGGAGCGCAGTGCAATATTGCAGTTTTGGCACATTTGTGTGGTATTCTTCTTACATAGTCCACATAGTGCCTGTTTGTTTCTTAGACACCAACAATCAAATGAGCTTCCCTGTCATATCGAATTTCTTCGGCCACTCTTTTTTCAACGCTTTTCACTCTTGTTGGTGCTCTCCCAATACTCTTGCGGGCTGCGTACTTTCGCAAATAAACCCTGACAATCTCTTGTGTAAATCGTAATAGGCCCAGTTTATCGCCTTTACTCTTATGACTCATGCGATTTAGTAACCAAGCGTTGACGACAGACACATTTATAGGAAAACCAATCAACTGTCAAGTACTACTACTTCATTCGTATGTTGATTCTCAAATTTGGGATATTCTCATCTAAGCGATCAAGGCCACCCATGAAGAGATTGTAATTCATAAACGCAGCTTTCATATTTCCTTCGATGTCCTGTTTCATCTTTTAACTTTGGCCATGGGATGTACTCCTGCTTGAGTTGATTTAATACTAACAATATTGTTGTCATTGTATCGAACTACGGTTATACCACTGTCTGCATCTGTTACCTGATCAAATGCTCTTCTTTCTTGCATTTTCAGATCAACAAGTGGTGCGCTTTCAATTCTATTTGCCCTAATTGTTCCTGGTGTGTCATTTTTTTTTTTTATTATTATTATTTTTTATTTCTTCCAATAGGTGAACTGTAGTGAAATAATTGTTAAAATAAAAATTGTAGTTTGATCCCTCTAGTAACGCCGAGATCAAGTCAAGAACAACACTTCCTCCTACACCAAAGTTCAACTCCGGTCATGTATTCCAGTTGAGGCCCCTTGATAAGGTTCCCCTCTGATAAGATAACACAACCAGGTGCACAAACACTAAACTTTGTAGCCGATTCTAATTGGTTTCCCTTGCATACATTGTTTTACACTGTGTCGTCCATAGTATTCATTCATTGCTTCATCTACACCAAGATTTACCTCGTTCTCGTAATTATTTAATCATCTTTCGTTCAACATGTCTCACAACTTTCTTACTTTTGGAAATCTGTCGTTACTGTTAATGTTTGTGTTGTAACATGTATGGATGTATCTTAAAATTAGTTCAAATCCGTTTCGTGATATGGCTGACGCTATTGCTTCGTTATGCATATCCTCGCCGTTGAGTAACTAAGTCTCAAGCAGAAATAAAGGAGAGGCAATGATGTGGAAAGACACTACACAAGGTAACATATCGGTATTCGACTAGTGGAAACAGAAAATCCAGGAAAAAAAAACTGTCAAGAAGACTTGACGAAACAAAGTTACATAATTGCAGACTACATAGATAATTAGTACTATATTTGAAGCTACTTGTAGAATCAGGGACCCGAGTAAAATTTTCTCAATATATTCTTTCATCTTTACAATCCTGTAACTTCATTCTATCTCCATGCATCACAGATGAAATACATAATGTAAAGGAAATGTATTAAAATCTTTTCCTTTCCTAGTGCTAATAAGGCTGAAAGAATTTATTTTGCGATACAAATATACCTATAGGAGTAACACCTCAGACGTAGACAAAAAATAAAGTGTTTTATGTGCTTAATTTTTAACTCTCCCAATGAAATTTACTCCACGGTTGTTTTGTACGTGTGTGCTTATGTATTCATATGACAATGTGCGCAACAGATAGTATAACTATTATAATGTGGTCTATGTTTTACATGTTCATTCAGAAACTGCTAATGAATTATAGGCCCCCATTCGTGCCCGCTGTTCCAAAAATAGAACATTCATTTCTATTGTCACACCTACCCACTCACTCCCGTTGTTCCAATATTGGAACATGCTAGTTTAGAACGCAGCCAGTGGGAAAATCATATTTTCTTGAAAACCAATTATATTACACTAGAGTTGCGAATGTTAGGAAAATATCAGTTAAGGAAAAAATACAGAAAACATTTCCATGTTAAACAAAAGCACTTACTTTAATTTTGAAGTCATCATGCACGTTGAGCTCAAAAAGTGGTTGGCAATACTGCGCACACTGGTTGGTATAAAGTGATATAAGACATCGCTAATTACGAAGTGGTACAGACAACTTTTATAAAATACACCTCATCTACATATTTATTTCTATATTATAGAAATAAACAAAAATTATAATGTTCCATTTTTGGAACAGCGGGAATAAAGCGGTTAATACTGTAAGATGTCATATGAAATGTGAACTTCTCATCATTGTATGGTTTTAGGGTAATGTATACACAGCAAAGGATTTAATGTAGCGAAGATCTTCAAAATAGAACTTGCATAAAGCAGAAATTTGAAAGTGAGAAAAAAATACCAGCTGCAGTCTCTCGTTTGCAGACTATTCAACTATTGTGCTAAGCTATCAGCTAAATAGTATGTTTCATTCTACATTATATGTTTGCCGAACCTCAACTACTTATTGAATTGTGGAGGAAACCTACTATGCTGTGATTCAAGTTTTGGGTGAAATATTTCTCTGTTTTATTATGCGCAGTACCTAAATATTTCTAAAGACTAGTTTCCACATTACCGGAATGAATTAAAAATTAATAAATAAACAAAAAGAACTAATCACTGGCCTACTAGAAAATCGAACTCCGGCCCTCCGCTTACAGTAGGATGTTCCATCATACAACTGCTAGTATGAAAATAATTCCAAATTCGTATTTAAATACTTGAGACACTAAACGTCAAATACAGCCTATTAACTTACTGAAAAAATCACATTTAACAGAAAGGCAGATCTGGGTAAAAATACTAATCTGAATAAAAATTGGGTTCAAGTTATTCTTTTATCTCAACTTTCGCCTCCAAAAAATGAAGTTCTTCTGTAAAGCAATACACGTTTCAAGGTAATTTTAAAGAATTCCATGTTATTCCCCTCTTCTTGTTCTACCTCTATCTTCCTGCTACAAATGATGATGATGTTTTGAGTCTCTCCCAATTCGGAAAAATGAAATGAAATTTCTAGCTTTTGGTTTCACGGCTATGTCCTTTAAGGTAAAGAAGACGGATGATTAATGGAAATGAATTATTATGAAATAATTGGTGGAATAAAAATATGGAAGGAAACGGAAAACTCATTAACACGATACTGTCCACCACGAATTCGCATGGTAACGGATCGAATCAGGGACTTCTCACATGAGGTGAGCGCTGTATCACTAAGCCATCACGCCCCTTCCAATTTGGAGAGATTTTATGGTACATATTTTATATATTGATACAATTATATTAAACGAAAGTTACTAAAACAAACTAAAAACACGAAAAGAAGCCAAAGATATCGCAGTATTAACAAAAAATTCTAATTATTCCTATATAACGGAAAGCTAGTTGTGACTTTATCAGTATAGACTGGAAAAGTTATGTAATTCAGTACCGGTACATAAAACAAAAGAAAAGACCAGGAGTGTTAATGATTTAACTTTCTTCCCAGTACAAAGTTATCTTACCTTCCCCACAAAAGGCATTCCTGACGAATTTTTGACAAAAATATCCATTTTAAGACCTCGATCATACGGTGGGTAGGTGCCTGCTGGTTCACCTGCACTTACACCAGCATCGATAATAATTATATAATGCATTCCAATCTGAAACAGCACGAAAAATTACATATTAAAGCGAAACTAATGAAGCAAAAATTATATATATCTGATTTGTTTGACAAGTTTTCTGAACATTTATTTATCTTTTAAGTGTTCATGATGTACATTTTTTATTTCTCCGTAAATTGGAAATTGATACGTACCTCATGCAAATGATTAACAAATTCAGGAAGTTCCTTAAACGTGTGATTGTCATAAGTGAAATCGTTGGCTTTGTGCATGTAGTCTAAATCATTCCACTGAGTGTCCTGCAAAATGGATAAGAGATCAGGGATTAAATTTAGTAGCTAACACAAACGATATTTGGTTTGGTAAATCAGAGATTACACTGCAATTGTTAAGTTGAGTTGTTTTGAATTTTAATATCTCTTATGTTTATAAAACATGAACCTAGTAGCTAGACTTCCATCGGTAATCAAATCTAGTTTCCCTGTACTCCAGCCTAGGTCGCCAAAAGCAGTAAGGATAAACATTTAGCTATAAGGGTATTCAAACTATATTATTAGCTCGATTATCGGATTCAGATTTGATTATCGGTAAAGTTCAGCTTCTTTATACCTAATGATTTTCAGTATAAAAAACATTTTATTATCTCAAATCAGTATAATATTTTCATCTGTCGAACGCAAACGTTTTCAGTAGCATATCTTTAAGAAGAAAGCTAAGAGAACTTAAATACTTTTACAGATCAGCAAAACAATACTACACTTAAGAAAAATAATTTAAAAAATTGTAACAGATAAACAAACATCAATAATAAACTTCTGCTCTTCTGATCTTGTTATAGGTTGTTCAAAATATCATGTTAAACGTCGTTTGCAGCTATCAGTATTTTCAATGCATAGCTAACAAGAAAGATTTTAGAGGCGTGAGAATTAATTATATAAAAATAACGAAAATAGTGAACACTAAACTTTTCGAAGTAAATTTAAATAAAATTGTTTTTCAAGTGGCATACATCATAATAAGCAACAAAATTTTACTTACATATGCTCCACAATTTCTTCTTAAATAAGTATGCCACTAAAGATATGTATTTTCACAGATAAAAAATATTATGGCTTAGACTTTAAAATGTCTTCAATTTAAAAGCATTAGGTTGTTTAATTAGGTGTTTAATTAATTAATTTTGTTTAATTGATTTTCTACGTTCCGTATACTTTTGAAATTCTTGTGTGCTCAGTTATATAAAATCATAAATATGAAATATCACACAACACCTATAAAAGTTTAAAAAATTCTTTCTACAAGACGACATGTTTTTTTAAATAAAAATCAACTTACAAAAGGTATCCCAGCAGCTCGTGTTCTCTTCCAGACCTCTTTCGTCCTATTCAGAGTCTCGTAACCGAATCTGAAAATAAATATGCAGAGGACTTAATCAGTTAAGGCGCTATGACAATTTCAAAATACAATTAAATGCTCTACAAGAATAACATTAAAAATCTGTAACATGTGCATATTTAACAATATCTATAACATGTGTGATATAACATGTTTTTCCCTTTGTTCTTAAAATGACAGAAATATGATAAATGAACAAACTAATTTCGGTATTCTGTCCCAGCTTCACAGGATCAATTCCTATATGCTGGACAAATCTGTGAAGCTGCGTTTTCCATGACGATAGTATGCTGCGCGTATACTTAAGGAAGGAAAGATAAAGTCACATATTAGAGAAAACTATTAGTACTTCTAATTTCCATTATCAGGGAACTACTGAATTATGCAAGATTTCTAGGAAAAAAAAAAGGTTGGGCTTCAAGCATAGACGTTTTGCTCTCCAATTGTTGACGTAACTGTCGAAAATGATGTTCGAAAAAAAATGAGAAGAGGACGCAATGGAAAAGAAATTTTCTAATAATATTTTTCTTGCTAGTGCAAGAGTCATCTATATACAAGACACATACAATTTATGTACTATAAAAGAATAAAGTAATTTCTTATTGCAGTTTACGACATCAAAAATTACTAACACGTAATATGTTTCCCTAACATTTCAGTTTAAGATGGAATCCAAAGCACCGTAATGGGTTCAAATTTCAAGACCCCATCGAAAATCGAATGAGGACGCCCTATGCATCAGAGGCGCGCACGCTACCCACTAGACTAGGAGGGAGGGCCAGGAAACAAATGAATAGTTCCTTAATTGCATTTTAAACTGATTTACGTCTGGACTGACACACTGCAAAGTCAAAGACAAATATATAAGCCTTATACTATTTGTAACTAATAAATGGTTATAAATACGAATAAAAAGGAAAAGGAAAGCCTGAAAAATGAAGTATCTATATATTAAAATGCTAGGTTTATATGTTCGTGGTCAAGGGAAGTTTATATATGTGTGGACATTTATATGTTTGTGGACAATTCTTTTAACAGTATCTCGGAAAGCACAAGCTCTAAAAAGATGCCGTTTGCACTGAATGATTGCAAATTACATATAGATTGTTCAGTTCTAATTGAATATTTAAAAAAATGGCCGTTATTTCTTTATTACATTGTTTATGGGTATACTGGAAGTGTTGATTTTTAAAGCATCATATCCTACAAATTATACATTCCAGCACCACACATTTGTATACGGGGTTAGTATAGCTCTCCGGCGTTTGATTCAAGGTCAAATGATAAGAAACGAAAGATAACCATTTCTCTAGTCCTAAGATAAATCTTTATTGTTTGGAGTGTTTTGCCAAATGGACACCATATATCACTGACAGTATAATTGTGTGCATAATGTATTTGCTTATTATATACTGCGTGCAAGAAGAAAGAAAACACTGATCATACATGAATTAGAACTACAACCGGAAGTAGGCTCAAATCTTCCAAACGGTACGAGATATTGAAAAAAATAATTGAAAAAATATCCCCTTTATGGTATCCCTTGCCGATTTTTATCAAGACATCTTTCACTTGTGTCTGTAAAGGGATATATACATATATTGTGAGGAATGACAAGGAGGTTCATGCTCATCATATGTGACTGATACGCTGTGTAGAGAGCGCAGGTTCAGCTAGTATAAATGAATTATTTTAAATTATGTACTTCATAAATATATATAAATACTTGAACATGGATAAGAAAAAAAAAAAACACGTTTACTTTACTTTACTTTACTTTGGAATCTAAGAAGTAATCTACATCCGTGCCTTCATTTGGAGACACTGCACTATTCTACTGCCTCGTGGTTTTACATTAAAATGTTCTACGTGAAGAAATGTTCTGGTGAAAACATATATTTCTACACTTTGTCACGATGTAAACGGGAATATTTTTAACATCAAATTCTAATTGTTCTTGACAATTTTATTTCCATGAAAACCAATCGTAAATTACTTCGAACTCAAAAATAATAGATAGTAAATTTTCTGTTGAATGACAATTACCACAACTCTTGATAATTTTTCAATTCAACCTGTTGCATTTGATGGTTGGACTAAGATCTCTCCTGAAACCTGTTCGAGAACTGAGTTACATAATTATGTGCACGCTGGTTGGTTGATCGACTTGGAAGTTTCACGCCTTTTTTCCGGACCGTGGCTACGTGAGATGTGGACCTACAGCTTAGGAATCTGAACCTCATGAACTCCTACCCACATGAGTCTCCCACCCGGCGACACGTGCACACCACACAGCCACAAGGAAGCACTAAAAATGTGAGTAAAGTTCTGCAAGTCTAGCGGGGATTTAAACTTACTGGATTCCTTGAGTGATTCTCTCCTTTAAATGTACACTGCATGATATGACAACTGATCGAAATTGATGATAATTCTGATTTCAGGCTAGTGGTAGAAGTCAGAAATTCAAATAGAAAATGATGAGAACTGGGAATAAGAAGATAAAACTTGTCCACAGAAACCTAATAAACATCGTACTAAACTTGATTTTAGTGGTTATACATTCCATCTTTATACATTAGAACTTTTTTTTTCTGAGACAAAAGAATCTTCGAACAGTTCCAAGGAACAGTAATCTATAAAATCATTTCTATTTCTGAAGACATGATATATATATATATATATATATATATATATATATATATATATATATATATATATATATATATTATAGTACAGTTGACGAATGTGTCGTAAATTTAAATATTTTGTATTATTCAATGTTCTGCAAATATATACGAGTTTTTCCTTTCTAGATACCAAGTTTTATATCACTAAATACGTCTTGAGATATCCAACCTCTTTTTTAGGGTAGATTTTCTCAAAATCCTTCTTATAGACTTCTCATGTTCCTTTGAAGCAGATGGAAAGATACTTGTACCGCATTAATAATCTACTTACGCCCATCCCCCTCCTCGATTCTATCCGTCTATAACTATTCAACTTCGTCAAATTAACTTCGTTTCCCATACATCTCCCGTTTTCACTTTTACATTATTTTTAAAGTATCTTTTTCTACATTTTTCTATACATATAAAAAACACTTTTCCAACACAATCTTTACGTTTTCTCTCTCATTGACAGAGGTAACCTTACAGTGAGTTTGTATTCATCCATCTGTATGATGTGTAAACATGTTGATGAAAATACATACATAAATGTGTGTGTGTGTGTAAGAGAGAAATCTGGATAAAGATGCAAATTGATTTCTACTTCTAGCCAGCTATCTCTTCAGTATTTACACAATAATTCGTACACCATTAACTACCTCTAGAGCCTACTAACAGATAGTGAAAAAGTGTATGGTTCATCAGAGACCATTGAATATTGTAATAGTTAAAACCATACTAACAGTGATAACAGCGTTATACTGATATGCTAACAGTGGTCTTTCTTTTCCTAGCATCTGGTTCAGGACACGAAATTTCAGGTCTGAATCCAGTAGCTAGATCAGTTTGGTAGCCAAAAACGGAAAGTATACCAGAATATATCAAATGCCTTTCGCCAAACTAAAATAATTAGTCACCAATGGGCAACCTAGTGACCGAAACTTTTGTGCCTTGACTTAGGTCAGTTTTTAGCTTTGGCCGGAACTGCGTACTTTAGAATTCCAGGAATAAATAAGCAATATTTATTCAATTATATAAAAAGGATTTTTGTTAAAAAATTCCTTTCAATAATATAAAAATAATAATACTTGTACGACATTAGAAATGAATTGATATTTAGAGGAAAACGTGTTTGGTGTTATCCTGTTGCCAATTTATTCGTATTTACTATAATTATTAGCGATATACCCCTTCCACTTCGATTAACATACTACCTGAACAACACATATTACAAGGTGATAACATTGGACTATTTTAGTTTTCTACTAAGGAAATTCTCTAACCACGACATCTGAAATCAACCTCTCTTTGGTGACCTCACAATAACTGAATGAAGTATACTTCCTTATCAACGCAAATTTGTATATCATTTTGGACTATAAATTAAATTCTGTCTATACTTCAAGAAATTATTGCAATAATCTGATAGTAAAAATTCCTTATGTACCTGCACAAATGGAAGCCAAGGCCCCAATAAGGGGGCATGAACGGTTTTCCAATAATATCTGTATATTGCTGAATCACCTCTCCTGGTGTAGGCCCGAGGAAAAAGTAGAAATCGAATACACCTCCAATGGAACGGAATGTAATGGCTGGAGCTGGTTGCAAAATCACATCTGAAAGACAAATTGATATATGAAATCAAACTACATCACTCTACATTAAACTACATATTTTCAACATTTCACGCATAGGGGTTTATTCTTTTTTCTCCAAATATTTTCTTTAGCTTAACCCATCATCAGAAGCCGGCTGATTGTTTAATGTAAATGTAGCTTGATTCTCGGTATGGCAGCAAAAATTCGAAAAAGCATTAACTGAAATCTAAAATTCTAGAAAGAGAATGTAGGTCAGTAATATTTTGCTCTTATTTACGTGAATCCATCATGATAACTACATTAGGTTTTAATTTATTAAGGCTAGTCTATCTTTGTCATCGTGGAAGGGCCCATTGATTTACATTGGGAAATAATATGAAGGATTGTGGGCAGTACACCAAAGGATCAAATTCTTCAGAGAATATTTTCTATTTTCAATCGGTTCTTCTCTGTCATGCAAAGTTTCATGCACGCAGAAAATGAAATCTTTTAGTTCTATGACCCATATGCCTTGTCGGTTAAAGAAGACGGATTATCAATAAAAGTGAATGACTGTAAAAGATTTATTGGAATGAGAATATGAGAGGAAATGGGAGAACCCAGAGAAAAGCTACGAACACAATGCTGTCCATTACAAACTCACTTTATCTAGGACCAAACCGGGGTTCCCTCGCACTATAAGTGAGCGCTCTACTACTGAGCAATGACGCTCGTTCAAGCGCTTAGGTTTTAACGTATGTCTTCAATTATGTTCCATCTTTCCAGCTAAAATAATATTCTTTTTTTTTTTTTTTTTTTTTTTTTTTTTCAAGTTCCCAAATTAATGGTTAAATTGAGCTAACATCGTTGCTCACATTTCCTCATATTCTGTTGTTACAACGCAAATCATTAGGTTTATGATTATTTTTCTTCACTTTCGCAATGTTTCTTGTTTTCTATAAAATACATTCCTTCAAGGTTCCCACTTACATGGCGGGCACGAGTTGCCTGACTTCTCTAGGTCACGATCTACGAGTATCCAGATCTATATAGAAGGTAAAAACGCAACTATATTTTTCCCGAGCAGGGGATTCTTCATCTATTATGCTTGTACACTCATGTCCAAAATGACTGTCGCATATCTATAACTGTCTTCTTGTAAGAATATAATTTGATAATGATTTTGCAGGGTACTTATAATACTGATACTAAGTGTATAATCGGGAAATGTATATTTGTGGCAAATTTTATAGGAAAAGAATTATAAATACAAAAATTAGAACAAGTAAAACAAAATGTTGCTAAATGGACAAGAAAGTTTTATTTTCGTTTTATTGTTCTTATTTACTACTTATTTGACATGAAATTTGCCACATACATGTCTTTACCAATTATACACATACTAACATTATACGAAATACCGGACGAATTCGTTATTAAATTATATTCCAACAACATATTTATAGCCATGCGACAATAATTTTGGACATGAGTGTACATATATATATTTGCATGTAGGAGAAAAGTTTCATTAACTATTCATATTTTCATAAACTATTCCCTACCAATTAGTCCAGGAAATCTAGAGCAATTATACCCTCAACCTGGGCAAAATTGCAATAGATGCTTTTTAAACAGTTTTTGATTCAGGAATCTTTACTGAATAATATATTCAAAATCCGACAAAATCGGACCATGGGAACACCCCCAAAAACGGTTTCCAAAATGACGGAGCATCGTTGAAAAATCTTCCGATTATATTGCAATTTTTTTCTGTATCTCGGGTTCCTCCCACCCGATTTTGATGATTTTTGTTTTAAGTTAAATGTCGTTTTACCTACTATTTTTTTATTATAAGCATTGGTATCGTATCTTGTAGAGTTTCTTACGAAAAACGAAGTTTAATTTTAAACGTATTTTTTTTTACATATACTCCTTAAATAAATGTCTGCATCTCGGGTCTCTGCAATCGGATTTACATGCAACATTTAATAAAAGCTATATATAATTGCTAATTTTTTAATAATAACATTATTCTCCTATCTTCGTGTAAAAAAAAAAAAAAAAAAAAAAATATTACAATCAACGATTACAATCGAGGGTAAATTACAACCTTTTATTTATTTATTAAATCATTCAATAAGCCCAATAAATTAACGATGTTATTGACACTTTACTGTGTTCTACAATGTGTGAGAATGTTAACAATGTAATTTTTCATTTAAAAAATCTATAATTCGTTTGTGCTCATCCTATTTGTATGCAAAATGTAAATTTTTTAAACTTTACTCAGCTTTTGTTTGTATCCAATAATGTTTCTAATAAAACTATAGTATCAACACTACACTTGAGCAACTATGTTTCAGGTAATAATGATTAACACGGTTCACATATCAACTTTTCAAATCAGATAAAATTACTTCAAATTATGTATGTTTGCATTAAAAAATTGAAGTTGTAAAATACAAACACTTTAATGTGAATCATCTTCATCACTGAATATTAATTATCAACAAGAGTTTGAGTATTAACACAACCAGTGGCTTAGCAGTCTCTACAAGCAGCTGAACATGACAATCCTTTACGCCTGCATCCACATCGAAAGGTTGCGCATTTACTCGTACAAGAACAGCGTATCATATTAAGTAGGTGCTCTGGAGCTGGTGGCATATCACAAAGTATGGGATAGTATGAATTATTCTTTACATAACAACCCCACTCTTCAGTCTTCATTTCCTCTTCTGATTTCCAGATTCTTATTTGAAAGTATGTACGAAAGCTATGGTACTTTGTAGACGAATCAGTAGGTGGTAAAGTTCACGTGTAATAAATGACGTAGCTGCAACTAACTACCTTCTCAAGGAACATTCGATGGTGTAGTACATTTGTGTATTCCAATTACCTGCAGTCATATAACAGAAGCATTGCTTTTCTTCCAGCAGCCTTAATTTGAGACTGTTGACAGGAGTCAGAACAAAATACATTTGCAACTGAACGGAGGACACTATTCTTGAGCAGCTTGTTAAATGATAAGAACTTTCCAATTGTAAACATTCGGGATGTTGTGTCACAGCCTGTGAAAGCATGTACAAGTATCAGAAAATTGCATATATCATGACCCAATAATGATTTAATGAGTAGAGTATCATACAAAGTATTAGAAGATGGTCCCCGTCTTCCCTATATCACTGCGATAGTATAACTTGAAATCTGTATTATTTGCATGATACAGAGGTAGAATAAGCAAGTCAGTCTCTTCCCCAATGACTATTGTATTTGCTTTTTCAGATGATGAGAGTGCAGCACGAACTATATCCACATCAGCATCTCCAACTGCATTCTACACAGTACATTCACGATCCTGTAACTTTTCAGTTATTAGATAAATCACTGCCTATTTGTTCTTTGCATCACCTAAGAATTGTTCTTTCTTGCCAACAAACTTCATGTGAGGATTGAAATTAATATCCCTACTGGTCTTGGTGAGCTATATCCTTGATAGATGGAGAATCATTATAACCATCGAGAACAATTACAGCTTTCCCATATGTTTTCAGGGCGAAATCTGCATAAGAAGCTACAATGTTGTTATATGTTTCATTGCTAGGCTATGAAAGGAGATGTAGGAAAGATCCACTATCCAATACATATTGGTTTGTAAACTGAATGTCTTCAGGTTCTTCCATGTGTACTTTTTTGTGTATTTCAGTATCACATGAGCTAACTGACAATTTTCAAATTCCCTCATCACATTGAGAATTAAATAATGCAGGAAGATAAGAACAAAGTTTATAACACCTCACACCTTCAAGATTCATGTTTCCACCAGCAGCAACAGTCATCATTCTCTGAAAGAGAAGTGCTGCATCTATTTGTATATCATTATTAACTCGACTCACAACAGCAGTATCAGATCCTAGAGTTTTCGCTTTGCCGGATCCTTTCCCAGAATATTTGAATACATAATTAACCATCATTTTTTGAGCAATGTGTGTACCAATCAACATTTACTCCAGGATCAGCTATTACACCTGTGACAATGTTGCAAAGATCTGGGCCAGAATTAAATGGGGAAATTTTGATTCTAATCGTTCAATAACTTTTTTTAAATATCATTACTGTCCTTAGTTGGTCTGCTTTCCCTCATTTCTTTGTGTTGTTCACTGTTTTCTTACAAAATTTTAGTGTATTGCTGCATTGCCAAGTTATAAGTAGAACACACAGCACAGAAAGTAGCTATGTTGCTCTTTAAATCTTTGTAAATCCACTTCCTCGTGTCAGACCTCCTCTATCTTTTAGAGAACGCATTAATACTTGCTCTATTACCAGGTCTGAACCTAATCGAGCCCATACCCTATCACTTCTTATCACAAACTTGCCTTCCAGAAACATTTTGTGAACAACTGGATTTTCAAATTTCAAACAACATTTTCTGCAAGTACAGATATAATAACACAAGGTAATTGTGATGTCCAGCTGCTGCAACTATTGGGAGAATCTCTATCATAGATTGTAAATGTAAATCCCATGACCCAGTCCTATCTGTTGTTAATAAGTTACGTGCAACATTGATCAATTATACATACTTTAGCCAAAGTTTACTTTTTCTTGAAAAAGATTAAAGGTGAGTTTTCTTCTCCTCCAAAGCAGTACTAATTTGAGATAATGCGCGAAACAGCTCCACATCCTCAACATATTGTTTGCCATTTATGAAGTTAGCAAGTAAGTTTCAAGCTTCTTTAACTAGATGATGAGGAGATTCATCTTCATTGCGAGGGAAAACGTCTGAAACTAATAAGGTACTAAGAGCTGCATCTACTATCTTATGGCATCGTATTGCTCTAGAAACAGCTTTTCCAGACATCATAGTAGCACAGCATTTGGTCCATAGATTTCTTGAAGTACTTCAGATAGTCCTGAACCATTCATCGATGTGCCAATTGAACCCAAAAGGTTGATCAGAGTGTGAAATGTTCCCGTTATTAAAACAATATCTTGGAGATCTCGCTGCTCATGGATAATTTGGGAAGCTTTCCAAAATAAAGGCTGATCACAAGTAATGATACAGGGGATATCTTGATTATGTGCTAAGTTGTTCAGGTATTGCAATGTTGGGAGTATACATGTCATGTCACTAGGTGCCATATCAATGATAGAAAGAAATGTGATTGATGCCACACTACGATGTGGAACATTTGCTCCAGAATGAATTGTTTGCATAGCTCCTGACCAACTTGGACCTGATCATTCGGCTGCACAGATTTGCCACAGAAGATTTAACGCACTTATAGAGGAAGTGGGCAATATTGCAAGTTTGCTGAATGAAATCTCCCTGTACATGCTTCTTGAACATCTGTATTCCACAGTGTCAACAGTTACAACATTGTTAATGTCAATCCTGGACGGATCTTGTTCTTTGAAATTGTAGCTGCAATCATACCCATACCATGAAAGGTGTTCTCCTCATCCAAAGTACAAACATTGTCGTTAACATAATCAGCTGCAAAAACAACTGCAGTGTTGTTGGCAGGATTCAACGAGACATGGCTACCTGGTACTGCAGCATTTCTTTCAAATCTAATTACTTCGGAATATGATGAATAATAACCAAGACTGTGAAGCAAATCAACAAGGTACCTTGATAAGTGTTATTATTTAAAAAAAAAAAAAAAAAAAAAAAAAAGCAATTATATATAGCTTTTATTTTTAAAAAAATGTTGCATGTAAATCCGATTGCAGAGACCCGACATACAGACATTTACTTAAGGAGATTTTTGAAGTTAAACTTCGTTTTTCATAAGAAACTGTATACCAATGCTTATAATAATAAATAATAATAATAAAAATAGTAGGAAAACATTTAATTTAAAACAAAAATCGTCAAAATCGGATGAGAAACCCGAAATACAGAAAAAAATAGCAAGATAGTAGTTTTTTTTTTTTTTTTTTTTTTACCATGGTCCGCCATTTTGGAAACCGCTTTTGGGGGTGTTCCCGTGGTCCGATCTTGTCGGATTTTGAATATATTATTAAGTAATGATTCCTGAATCAAAACTGTTTAAAAAGCTTCTATTGCAATTTTGCCCAGGTCCGACTGTAAATTGCCTGGACTCAACCGGATAAGGCAAAAAGAGAAATCGGTTCTGAGAATTAAAAAATCTGTACTCAAAATTCACTGATTTTTCCATGTCCCTTCAGCTTTTCATGAAATTTCCTAAATTTTCCAAGTCCTCCAAGTCGGTGGGAACCCTGATTCTTTGATATATGTATGATTAATTAAACTGAATATTCAAAATACATTGATGTTTTCACTATCATTTATATAAATGAAAGATTATTCACATATTTGCGCCGTAATTTATCCTCTTCGGAATTTAAAGCATGTTCGCTTTTTCCCAGTAAAGGAGATTGTGGGGTTTCCACTTACATAATGCTTGTATATAGTTATTTTGAGCAGTTCATTTTTTAATTCTTGTTTATAATTATCTATAGTGTAAATTCAGTATCTTACATTACATACAAGGTGAAAAGTTTTATTAAAAATAAATAAATAAAATAAAAATTTTAAATGATCAAAGTTGTAAATTCAGAGTCGGACTAGTACACAGTTGCCAGAAAGCAAACGAAATCATCGTTCCGAAGATGAAACTACTGCGCAAATAGACGAAAGACTTCTTTTTTTTTTCCTCCTCCTCCCCCTCCCTCCCTAAAGGAGGTTATCACTATCATTTACATCCTGGTTATTTAAATTTTAGATGTACAGGTATTTCATGACTGTATTTAATTAGTGTTCTCGGTTTTGACCTAATAAAAATAATAAAACGAACACATTTAAGAAAGGAAAATGTAGATACTCTCAGTGAGAACAAATATTTTGCGGGGGGAAAAAAATGGTGTTAAAACGCTTATTTGAAATTTCGTCACTTTGACCTATGCCACGCATTTTAGAGTTAAACATACTAGTAATCTTGAGATAATAGTATGGAAGGTGCTAGAGTTCCTGTAACTGGCAGATCGTACTGTAGCATAGTAGCTGCCACTAATAATAATAAAAAATAACCAGTAGCTTACATTATATGTACAAGATTCACATCTAATGAATTCCTTTTACTATATTTACCGGTGTATAAGACGCGCTTTTTTCCCTTTTGAGACTAACGAGGGAACCTATCCAAGTGTAACTCTGACTTCGAGTCGAGATTATGGCCGTTGGATACCTTGTCCCAAAAGAACATAACACGAAATGGGATACATCCTCGATCTCAACCATTGCAGAGATATAAGCGTGAAAATAGAAATTGAGCTCCATATTATAAATTACGAAGTCAAATTTCGGGTCAGATTTTTCGGAAACGGTCGGGTGAGGAAACTCAGCGAATACATATCAAATTAATGTGGGGAGCCCAGCACCTTTTGAATGAAAAAATTGTGTCGCCGGGGCACTCGCAGGGTCCCAGGCGGGTTCCAACTCAAAATTTGCAAATTGAACCGGGGGTCAAGTAGCATATTGTATGAAAGCTATTGTTAAATAAAAGAAGATAGAACAAATCTTAACTCTCTACGATAATTGTGCAAACGGGCAACTGGTGAAAATGTGAATACAACCTAGATCAGAAAATCTATGGCCATTCTTCTAAATCCATCAAGTTGTGACAATAACAAAACAGAAAAACAAGGTTAAAAGTGCAAGGTATTAAAGTATAGCAAATTGCTCTTTCACAGAGTCGAACAACGGACCTTATCCAAGTATAAGTGTGACTTCGAATGACCAATGGACCATAGAATGACCATGACCATTGGATTTCGTGTCCTAGAAGAGAAAGGATACATTGTCAATTTCAACCGTCGTGGAGGGTGAGAAGGTCAAAAGGCAACGGTATATGTTTCGCGAATCGGGATCCCAAATTTGCAGATTGCACCGTGAAATTTCTATCGGGGGATTTGCTGAACGAGAAACATGATGGTGAAGACGAAAAGGAGTGACCTTGAAACTGTGAGGCAACTTGGAGAGGAGTGGAGTTGGAATAATGGTGCAGAAATAAAATATATCGGAGGGTGCTTTTCTAGGGCTAAGGGAATGGTCAAGAATAATATTTCGTTAAAATATAAATTTGGAAATCAGTTTGATAATTGTAAACTCGGAAAAGAAAACGATAACCAAGTGGGGTGGGAGACGAGCCAAATCATAGTGAACGTACCAGTGGCACACAAAATACTCTGTGACAATACGATATTGATTTGCAGCAATACGCAATTTATTGGAAGAATGTGTGGATGAAATATAAACAAAACTATATCCAAAGAAAATACAACTTCGCATATACGTGTTGGTATATATACAGAATGTTACTTCAATATATATATATATATATATATATATATATATATATATATATATATATATGTAAATTCCGCTAGACAAAATGAAAACAAATATCGTAAAATTCAATGAAAACAGACCCGTTGTCTTTAGAACTTCTCACCCTCTACGACGGTTGCGACTGACAATGTATCCTTTCTCGTCTAGGACACGAAATGCAATGACCATGGTCATTCTATGATCCATTGGTCATTCGAAGTCACACTTATACTTGGATAAGGTCCGTTGTTCGACTCTGTGAAAGAGCAATTTGCTATACTTCAACACATTTTACTTTTAAACGTGTTTTTCTGTTTTGTTATTTTCGCAACTTAACGGATTTAGAAGAGTGGCCATAGATTTTCTGATCTAGGTTGTATTCACATTTTCACCAGTTGCCCGTTTGCACACGGTTATCGTAGAGAGTTAAGATTTGTTCTATCTTCTTTTATTTAACAATAGCTTTCATAAAATATGCTACTTGACCCCCGGTTCAATTTGCAAATTTTGAGTTGGAACCCGCCTGGGACCCTGCGAGTGCCCCGGCGACACAAATGTTTCATTCAAAAGGTGCTGGGCTCCCCGCACTAATTTGATATATATTCGCTGAGTTTCCTCACTCGACCGTTTCCGAAAAATCTGACCCGGAATCTGACTTTGTAATGTATAGTATGGAGCTCAATTTCTAAATTTTCACGCTTATACCTCCGCAACGGTTGAGATCGAGGATGTATCCCATTTCGTGTTATGTTCTTTTGGGACAAGGTATCCAACGGCCATAGTCTCGACTCGAAGTCAGAGTTACACTTGGATAGGTTCCCTCGTATGTCCAAAAATGCTTCTCTTACACACCACATACAGATATTTTGACTATTTCAATTTCAATAGGTATTTCCGATTCTGTATTGTTTTGATGTCTTCCTGTTTCCTTACGGTGTTCACCACCATTTCTCCAACTATGTAGTGAAAGTTCTCATTCCAGGGATATACCACGCGACATGGCACCCACAGTCCTCTAAATTTCGGAGGCACTTCTCTCTTCCTTCAAGTGAAATCATTTTTCCAAGAGCGGTCTGCATCCATGAATAACTGCATATGGCAACGATACAAGTTAGCGAGAAGGCCATAAAATAAATTTAGTTTTAACATTTGGAACTATTTTCCTTGGCGCATGTAAATGTTGGCGACAAGTAAATACTGCAGTATATTTAAGACGTCTATCTATTATTTCTACACGTATATAATTTTAATTTACTACTTATTATACACTTCTTTTCTAGGATTGGATTTTGTTTACGATTTAAGCGAAAGTCGTACCAAGGAACATGCCGCTTGATGTATGAAGGGACAATACTTTGAACAGAATGAATACTATTTGTAGTAATGATCTTAAGAATATATCTAGTTCTGAAACCAAGATGCCTACTTCCATATTCATTGCATGTCCTTTCAACAAATGATCTGATAAAACTGTAAATATCTGTTTTTAAATGTATATTGTGTCTTTGTTAAGGAGCAAAAATGCTAGAAAGAGTTGGTTATGATCCGTGGTTAGTATTTTTATAGTTTTGTGTGTATATATATATATATATATATATATAAAGAGAAAGAAAAATTAGTCGCTGAAAGCAATCGACTATCATTAAACGTAGCTACAACAATCACTGTCCCTTGTACATACTAGGTATGCTCCAAACGACAAAATTACATCCCAGCCAAAACTGCTGTAGTATTCTTCTTATTGGTACAATTCCCCAATTCCAGGGTTGGCTAAAACCATGTTTTTTTATTGAAAAAACACTGTTTTTTTGGTTTAAATAATTTACTCTATGTATTTATATTAAATATGGACAGAAATTAGTTTGTTTCCCCTTGGTGTTATTATGCAACAACAAGGTTATGCTGGAAGAGGTCACGTAAGCTTAAAGCGGAATCCAAACCGCTTCTCGGCTTACATCCAAGAGAAATTGTCCATTTGTACACGAAACCGGGACTAATTGGCCACAAATGCGATTGCCGACTCACTCACGAAGGACTTCTGATAAAAATACGTTGTACTGATCTTTACATAGGCCTACTTGTTAATATAATTATCAACAGTTATTTCGGAAGGACAAAAAGATAAACAGTTACACAAGTAAAAACATAACTATTCTATCAGGCCTTGTTTCATTTTGTACTAATACACAATAACACACTGATCAAGGCTATGTGATAATATTGTAAAAAAACAGTATCACGTAACAGTTTCAACATACTAACTGTGTCTTCATCAGACTTCCACTCCTTCTGGCTGCTTGGGAGTTGGTCATCATGTATATACTCTCCGGAGATCAACTTTTAATTACGCTCCGCCCCTTCATTAAAAAGTAACACTTGTGTGGCTTTCACTTTCATTTTTTAGCTGCACACGTGTCCAGTTAAACGTTTACTTTTTTCGTTGGATACATTCTGTCCTCTAATTATCCTTATTTTCCTTATTAAGTTTTCCTCTTTCTTTCTTCTTCCTTTTCATTTCTTCTTCTTTAAGCAGGATCTTCTCCCACTCTTTATTTATCGAGAATCCTGCATTCCAATTCATCACCTTGTCTCCTGCCTTCATAATCTCCCTGGCTTCCTTCCATTTTCTCACCAAAGTTCTGTTCTCTACCTCTATGACCTCTGCTCCTTCCCACCCTATCCTATGGTTTGTCTCTTTGTGATTGCTTGTATATCGCATTGTTGTCCATTTTCAATCTTACATCATCCTGGTGCTGTTTAATCCTTTGTTGCATTTTCTTTTTGCTTCTCCTATGTAAATTTTATTACACTCCGTGCATCCTACTCTATATATTACTCCCTTTTGATCTTTGTCCGCTACTGCTTTTCTCTTGGTTCTTCTTACTAGTTCAATTATTCTGCTTCCTCCTCTCCTGTACGTTCTAATTCCTGCTTTCCGAAGCATTCTCTTTATCTTCTCTGTTTCTTTGCCTAGGCTTTCTATTCCAAACCATTTTTTGTTCTTGTCTTCTTCCTCTTTCTTTCTCTCTCTTGCTATGTTTCTTGTGATCTTATCCTCTTCGTTGTATCCATTTCTCCTTAGCTGTGTCCAGAACTTCTTTAAATCTGTTTTCCTCTGTTCTTCATTTGTTTTTAGGTCTCCTATTCTTTCTTCCATGCTTTTTATGAAATTCTTCTTTGTACCCTCATCCACGTCACTTCGTTTGTGGCAATACACTCCCGCTGCACACTCTTTTTGGTACCAGGATGTAATAAACTCTCCCCCTTCCAACTTCTTTAATTTTCATATCTAAATAGTTTTATCTCCTTGTCTACTTCTATTTCATTTTCTAGTCTAATCCCTTTCTTTCATCTTCCACGTCCCTTATGAATTTCTCCAGCTGCCTTTTCGTTCCCTTCCATATTCCTAAACAGTCGTCCACATAACGGCAAAAAAGAAGCAGTATTTCTCCTCCTCTTTCTATCGTCTCCTTCTCCCATCGATTCATTATTATATCTGAGAGTACTGGACTCAAACAAGATCCTATATTAAGTCCTTCCTTCATTTTAACAATCTTGTCTCTGATTATGCAGTATCCATTCTCCCGCAATGCCTCCAATCCTTTTCTTACCTTCTTACTGTCCCAATTTTCTATTCTCTTTTCACTCATTTCCTCTTCTATTATTCTCAATATTTCTTCTCTCTTAAGGCTCGGGAACATACTCTTGACATCCAGACTAAATAGCACTGTGCTCTCATTTCTTCTTCCTAATTTATCTATCATCCTCTTAACCTCTTGCGTATTTTCTACTCTCATACTTTCTTGTCCTTCTCTCACTGCCTCGGCTATCCTCTTAAGCTTTTTCTCCAACAGTTCTAACATATTGTTCCTGCAGTTAAGCAACGGCCTCAACTTCACTACTTCTTTGTGGATTTTTGGAAATCCTTTCATCCTAGGTAGCTTTCCTTCTTCTCTCACTAAGCTCTTGAACCCTTTCTTTTTGCAGTTCTCTATAATATTTTTCTTTATCTCTTCTTCTTTTCCTTTTTCCGCCACATCTTCATATGTCTCGTCTTTCAGATCTCCAAGTTTTTCTTCATACCATACTTTATCCATCACAACTATAGCTCCCCCTTTGCCTGTTCCACTACTATGTCCTTTCTCGTTCTTATCCTTTCATTCCCATTTTCTCTTTGTCAGTCAGATTGCCTCTTTGGCTTCTTGATTTGTTATTTACTATATTTACTAGCTTCCTCCGAATTCTGTTCCTATCTTCTTCATCTTCTATTTCCTGAAGTGCTTCCTCTATTCCATAAACCGCTTCTTCCTTATCTACCTCCTCTTTTGTTATTCTAAATTTATATCCTAGACTTAAAAACTGCTTCTCTTCCTCAGTAATCTCAATATCTCCTATGATTACTACTCTTATCTCGTCTATTGTCTCTTCTTGTTTCCAGCCTATTCTTTTACCTTTCTCTCTTAATCTCTCTTCTTCTTTTCTTCTGAAATTGTCCACTTTCATGTCCTTCATTGTGAATTCTCTTGTAAAAATGCTCAGACTTTCTTCTATTTCTTCTCTTTTGCTCTTATTTCTTTCCTTTATCTCGTTTACTTCCCTCTTCTTCCTTCTTATCTCGTTCCAAATTAATTCCTTCTCCATTTTCTTGAGTAGCTTTCTCCATCTAGTGGTCCTGCAATCTGGTCTACCATTGGCATTGTGGAAGAATGGATACTGCATAATCAGAGACAGGATTGTTAAAATGAAGGAAGGACTTAATATAGGATCTTGTTTGAGTCCAGTACTCTCAGATATAATAATGAATCTATGAGAGAAAGAGACGATAGAAAGAGGAGGAGAAAGACTGCTTCTTTTTTGCCGTTATGTGGACGACTGTTTAGGAATATGGAAGGGAACGAAAAGGCAGCTGGAGAAATTCATAAGGGACGTGGAAGATGAAAGAAAGGGATTAGACTAGAAAATAAAATAGAAGTAGACAAGGAGATAAAACTATTTAGATATGAAAATTAAGAAGTCGGAAGGGGGAGAGTTTATTACATCCTGGTACCAAAAAGAGTGTGCAGCGGGAGTGTATTGCCACAAACGAAGTGACGTGGATGAGGGTACAAAGAAGAATTTCATAAAAAGCATGGAAGAAAGAATAGGAGACCTAAACACAAATGAAGAACAGAGGAAAACAGATTTAAAGAAGTTCTGGACACAGCTAAGGAGAAATGGATACAACGAAGAGGATAAGATCACAAGAAACATAGCAAGAGAGAGAAAGAAAGAGGAAGAAGACAAGAACAAAAAATGGTTTGGAATAGAAAGCCTAGGCAAAGAAACAGAGAAGATAAAGAGAATGCTTCGGAAAGCAGGAATTAGGACGTACAGGAGAGGAGGAAGCAGAATAATTGAACTAGTAAGAAGAACCAAGAGAAAAGCAGTAGCGGACAAAGATCAAAAGGGAGTAATATATAGAGTAGGATGCGCGGAGTGTAACAAAATTTACATAGGAGAAGCAAAAAGAAAATGCAACAAAGGATTAAACAGCACCAGGATGATGTAAGATTTAAAACGGACAATGCGATATACAAGCAATCACAAAGAGACAAACCATAGGATAGGGTGGGAAGGAGCAGAGGTCATAGGGGTAGAGAACAGAACTTTGGTGAGAAAATGGAAGGAAGCCAGGGAGATTATGAAGGCAGGAGATAAGGTGATGAATTGGAATGCAGGATTCTCGATAAATAAAGAGTGGGAGAAGATCCTGCTTAAAGAAGAAGAAATGAAAAGGAAGAAGAAAGAAAGAGGCAAAATTAATAAGGAAAATAAGGATAATTAGAGGACAGAATGTATCCAACGAAAAAAGTAAACGTTTAACTGGACACGTGTGCAGCTAAAAAGTGAAAGTGAAAGCCACACAAGTGTTACTTTTTAATGAAGGTGCGGAGCCTAATTAAAAGTTGATCTCCGGAGAGTATATAAATGATGAGCAACTCCCAAGTGGCCAGAAGGAGTTGAAGTCTGATGAAGACACAGTTAGTGTGTTGAAATTTTTACGCGATACTGTTTTTTTACAATATTATCACATAGCCTTGCTCAGTGTGTTATTGTGTATAAGTAAAAACATTATACAGAATTATATATAAATCGGGAAACTCCCGCCTTAGCTATTGGAAAAATCCTGTTATTACTTTAAATGTATTTGTATGTAAAATTTTAAGGTCAACGTACCATAATCACTACGCTAAAACTGAGGTATTAAATTACATATTTGGTATGTAGATATCATTCAATAAAATTAAAACCAAGTCAAATCCAAGATGATGTTGGAAGCTAAGTAGGCAGTTAATAAATTTGGCAATTTCTATCAATATATTTAAGCAACCTTGGTTTCTTTATAAAACAACAGGTATTCACTCAAGTAGAACTATATATTTTGGTTTCGTTTCGTATGTTTAGGCTTAATATCCTTATGAAATACCAAGGTTATCACGGAGAAGACCGGTTAGAGGGACACCTCGAATCGCTACTTGGTTTACACTTGAAAGATGGGTTGTGGTTCGACCGAGAATTAAACACGGGACCCCTTGATTAAAAGGTGAAAAGTAGATAAATGTAATGCGGATGGTTTGATATGTGGAAACGTCACCATGAAGTTTACACGATTTAAAGCATTTTTCGTTTTTTTTAATTTTTTTTTTTAAACCAGTTGTTAAAAAAAAACAGCTGGTTTAAACCACGTTGGTTTAAACCAGCCAACCCTGCCCAATTCCCTTGTAACTTTTACAGTATGAAGCTGAAATGTCAAGATATCAGAAACAAGATTTTGCTTTAGTCTTACACACACATATACCCACGTCTATAAAGCAAAATATAAAAACTGTCCTAGGAGAAGGCAACTACCCCTACTGTCTTGTAACTCAGTACTGTAATTTGGATACAATCGCTTTATACGCCTGTACACTTGGTGCTTTTATCTGAACGCACATGTGCTATAGACATTCTCAGACGCGCGAAGCGATTCTAGATTTGATTAACCATGTTTCTCTGCATATGTTTCTTCCTAAAATACAACTTTGTATTATTTCTTTAAAAAAAAAAAAAAAAAAATATATTTTGAAAATATTTTTTTTTCTTAAAATACAGAAAATAGCATGCGCTTCATATACCGGCAAGTAACGAAGAAAAGAAAATCTATTACATAAACATAATACGTACCCATTGCATTGCTATTCAGAAAAAATACTCCATGGCTATCACCAGATTTCTCCATCAGTAAATAAAATGGATGGCTTCCATACAGGTTTACCTAAAAACATCAATACAAACATTAAAAACAACCATATGAGGAGATATTAATAAATAAATAAATAAATAAAAATATATATTACTGATGATTTTGAAAAGAAGGCTATTACTGATGATTTTGATGTGATTATACAATTAATCACGTCAGTACTTCTTTATTGCGATTCACCGCAACGTACTTTGTAATGTGCTTTAACAACTGTCATATACCAAGTCTATGCCACTACAAAACATATGATCAATAGAACTGATCAATACTTTCAACCAAGCACATTAGTACTTCAAACAATTCATACGCCGTTCGCTATCACATTACAATATAGACACCAATTAATCACTCAGCAGTAACCTAGATCCAATTTCTACATATTAACATTCCTTTCTAATAGTTCACAATAACGACATGTCTAATCTCAAAACCACAACTCAAACTTCGAACACTCCTTCCTATCCTACTACACGGTATGTGTATAATAGTGATAATATTCTTTGGCCATCATCACTACTAACCCTGTGGTGGACATCGTATCTGAGTTTTTTTTTTTTTTTTTTTTGACTGTACTCCCATTTGTTTCCACATTTTTATTCCACCAATTATTCCATCATCACTCACTTACCTTAATCATTCGTCTCCCCTAACCCACAGGGCAAAAACGTGAGACGTTAAACTGAAAGACTGCATTTAAATTTTTTCATTAATAACCCATTCCAAGCACTATATACATCTAATGATACAATACAACAAATATCACACATTTTGCACCCCATTTTATTAATTTGCTCGTACCACTATGCATTAAGGTAATTGAGAATGTCATTTTATTCACTTTCGAAGTGGTGCAAAAATATGCCTAACTTATTACTGTAACTAATAAACGTTTAATTCAGTCAATATGGCGAAAGCATACATTCCTTCGCTAGTGCAGCCAAGAACATGGGCTGGTAACATCTACTACTAATGAAAAATCCGTAATTAATGAGTTCAAACTAGTTTTATCGGTCGCCACTAAATAGCAGAAGTACTTTAATATGTGATCAACTGAGTTGATAAGCATGCGTCAGTACCCCTGCTTCCCATATGAACCGACAACGGACTGTTCATTCTGGTTCAAGGTACATCAGACTTCCCTTCGAGTCTATGCTAACATTAAGTGTACCTATGTAATGATGTTCGTGACATCAATAACGAAACACAAGGAAGAGAATTTGAGAATAATAATAGTTTTGTAATAATAAAAATGTCATGATATGAGAAGTAATTGTATATGAACAATTATGTTATATATTTCAAACTACATTTGGAAATGGGATATACATTCTCAATTTCCAAATTACGATAGAACTACCCCTAGGTATCATTCTTAATGAGTCTACCAATGTAATTTTCGAATGAATGAGGTTCTTTGTGAACGACTTCTCGAATGAGTAAGTCAAATATTTGTGATGAAGATATTGATGAAGTAACATATGAACATACACTCAATTTACTACTCAAAAGGTGACCTCCATTCTGATCAAGATACCGGGATCGTATAAGATATTGACATTGTAAGGATTCTAAAAATAAAAACACGCAAAGTACATGAATACATAATTGCGTATTACACAAAATATAAAAAACTTTAAATTATTAAGTGAATCTATTGTTGTAAGTTAATTTTTCTTTCCAAGCACCATTCTCAACAAAACCTGTTCGTTTTTTTTTATTTATTTATTTATTTTTTTTTTTTTTATTTATTTTACGTTGCGGCTCTGATTCGGACATTAAGCCGCCGTCTCTTATTTGTTGTTCATCATTCCCCAGGAATATGACATGAAAACTAATTCATATTTTTAGTAACCATGTGCAATTATCTCCGAGTGCAACTGTGCATTAGGACTTCACCCGCCAAATTTAAATGATAGGTACAAGTTAATATTCTATTCATTTACATATGCTTTGCATAGGTACATTTAATCACTTGGTAATTATTTTATTGAAGTAGGGTGGATACACTTACTTCGATACATGAGAATTTTAATTTTGTGTGACTGAAATACAATAAACTTTTTTGTTTTCACTGTCTTTTCTCTAAGATTGCGTAGCGAGAGGACAGATAGTGTTTCGGCATTCGCGGACTCTCAAGCTGTTCCATCGATTCTGTATATAAGAATAAGGGACACTATATTGCCTATAAAATGTTATATTAAACTAAGGTATTTTACGCCATGGAATACGCAAATTCAGCAGAAGAGTCACATCTGCAGAAATATAATTACTTAAGAGTCTTAATCTCCAGTGTCCGAATACGAGTCGCGCATCGGACAATTTTGCTTAGTGCAAAAATGACAGGAATTACATTTAATATCGGACGCGAATTTAACGAAGTACCAATCACGATATTTTTGAAGCAACATGAACAGAAATATTCGTCATCCCTTCTACATTTCACCTAAAGCAGAAAGAAAGGACAAGTATAAAATTACGACAGTATGAGAAAAAAGAAATTAAAGTAACCAAGGGTAAAAACACCTAAATGTCATTTAACTCATATCAACATGGATTTAGTCCATTACATGTGTAGCAATCAAGTAATTTTATTTCTCATTATTGAGGATATCCTTATATTCCAATAAGGCATACACGTATACGTTGATAATAGATCCGACACCTCTTACAAGGATTAAGGTTTCTATATAGGGTAAGAACTTTACATTAAAGCAGTGTTTCTTATTTAATAGTTTATCAGATGCCCTAGTGTTGGAACAAACCTGGAATCATCAGTATATGAATGTATCGTATAGCCAATGCCAAGACAAGAGCTCGATCCGAGAGCCATTTGTAAACCAATAAATAGTTTACATATTAATGTCATCCACACACGGACTTGATTATGTAAATAAATCGCTTACAATTGCTTTCAAGTCTCACTTTTTTATGCTCTTCAATCGAGACATCATTATAGTATTGAAAGGTCGTATGTATCGGCGAAACATCAAAAGAAAAAAAGCACGAAAGAAATAGAGGCAACCGAGTTGACTGATTAAAAACATTTAGCTATCAACAAATGTTTCTAAATGGATGGCCAAATAAATCCGAAATTTCACTAATCTAATATCCAGCTACTATTTGCTGGCAAGTGTTTCAAACAATGATGATTTCTCTGCGCACTAGATCTGAATTACGTATAATTACTGTACTCCTCCATCACATTTTGTTAAACTGCAGTTCCCATATCCAAGTATCTGATTTGCAATGTGAAACAAATAAATGAAGGTATTTTTCACGTTTGCAAAAATGAAATGAAATGAAATTTTTGAGTTTTACGTCCCACGGTTATGCCGGTTAGGCTAAAGGAGACGGTGATGATGAGTAATGCATGAAATGGTGGAATGAAGAAAGTGGGAGGAAACGGGAGAACCCCGAGAAAACCCATGCACATGGTGTTTGTCCACCACAAAGTTCACATGGCGGGGGCTAGGATCGAACCCGGGACCCCAAGCACCAGAGGTGAACGCTCTACCACTGAGCCACCGCGGCCCTTTTTCACGTTTGCCCCAAAACAACTGACACATAATGACTCATTACTCTACGAATTCTTACGACTAATGCCATCTGTATGACAATTTTATTAAATACTTAAAGCATGCTCAGTACTGTCTAAATAGCCGTTAGCTATCTGTGCTATCTACTCCTTAACTTTCATCCTTGGTAATATGTACACATTTAAAAAGGTTATATGTTTTCACCGATTTTGCTACAAAATTATGCAATTTTATAAGATGCACGTCAAAAGACAGGCCGTTTGGTTATTGCAAAGAAGACAATAGAAGGAGAAAAACGTTATTCATGATTCTATACAAGTACATACTTTTTTTTTCTCTCTACATAGTCACCATGGAGCTCCAAGCATTTCTGATAGGCTGGCCCAAGCTTATTGTAGAAATCTGTACGAGATTTAGGCCAATCGACCTTTATACCTTGAACTTTACTGCTATTAAAACGTTGTGAAACCAGACATTGTTTCAAGTGAACGGACAAAACAAACAAACAAACAAAAAAGATCACTAGAGGCAAAGTCAGGGTTGTATGAGGGGGTTATTATGAAGTTCCCGTCGGAATTTTTATTTTGTTCCAACAACATGGGCACATGGTGTCATGAATTAAAACAATTCCAGACCAAAACACTTCTCTTCGCCAGTTTTCGATGACATGTCGCAGATAAGACAATACAGAATACACGCACACATCTGCTGTGATATCATTTGCATTCTATCCTCTTGTGTTGAGAAATTGGATTACAGACTATACGTCTCAGTTGCGAGTTATTTCAATTTACTACTACTCGCATATACGTAACTCCACTCTGATACCTCTGTTGTAGGCACGAAATACTACAGCATGCTTCTCCGCACGCGCAGCTTCGTTAGTGTTGCTAGTTCCATGTAAAAAAAAATAGCCCTTACTTTTGACACACGCCTCGTACTACCTCTTATTCATTAAAGTAGTACTTACCCCAAAAGCACTTCGAACTACTCAACTGTGAACGTTTCGCCTCTTTCAAAAAACTAACTTTCTCTATGGAACTACATTCTGTTATCATCTTCTAAATATCGTAGCTATTTTAATTTTAATAATCCTTCATAAAATTTCCCTTGTACCTATAAATTTATCTCCATGAACACCAATCTATATCTAATGTAACCGACTGACAATAATTAAAGAAACATTAATTTCGAAGTCTCACTTGTTTCACCCGTGTTCTATTTCACTTTACTAGTTAAGCATAATTAATCGGGAGAAAAAATGGCAAAATAGGAACTGTATCTAAAGAATCTTTTTACCTTCTGACTTGGATATAATCTTTTGTCGAAACGTTTACAGTTGAACAATTCTAGATGCTTTCAGGATAGTTATTTTTTTCTTCCTTTCTTTCTTTTTTTTTATTTTTTTAAATGAGTCTTGAATATGAATCTTACTAAACCTGTTTGTCATTGCATTTTCGATGGCAAAAAACTTATGCAAAATGTACCAAATATACAAGACTGTACTGAGAAACCTTGCCTTTTCTCGACCAAGCTAGTTAAACGTATGTTTCAAACCACAATATGGAAACAAAAACTTCTGAATATAGGTTCTTCTGTAGAACTTGCTATAATATTTTCTCAAGCTAAGAATTTCTTTGTCACTATGATTATGCTTTGGTATCGAGCATAAGTAAAATCCTTATATTGTATATTACTCTAATATACTAACCCTTTCTTTCGGAGGAGAATCATGGTTAAATAAAGTATATTTTTCCCATTCAGTGTTTAGTAGAAGAGTGGATCTATGTTCTCCAAGCCCATAAATGTAACTGGAAGGAAGAAGAGCTGACAGCTGAAGGAACTGATCAGCGAAGATAAAACCACCAATATCTTGAGAGTTGAACCTGTAAAATTACATCAGAATATGAGTTTCTTTCTTACAATATTTGATAACAAATTTCTTATTCTTTGTCGAAGGACAGATTGGTAAGTACGGGGGGGGGGGGACGAAAAGAAAGATAGGCAATGCCGACGAAACTTTATTACAAAAGCAAATATGCAGAACTATATAAACTTTATTGGATTGTACTTTCTTCTTCTTCTTCGTAAAATGTAAGATAAGTATATACATATATTATATATATGGGTCAATCCATTTCAAATCACCCAGGCAATGTTGCAAACACTTTTTTTTTTATTTTCCTGATTTTTTTTATCATGAGTTCCCTATGGGTAGGTAGTCACAAAACAATGCTTGAAAAAAAAATCATATGCCAGATTTTTTCTGGCATCCATTTTTAAAATGGAAGTTGGGCAAATTTTAATAAAAAACGTGGTTTCCGGAAAGTTTAATTACCAAGCTATTTTTAAAGATATCAGAATAATTCAAAACCCAGTGTGTTCAGCATGAAATGAACTTCAGGTATACATTAGTTTATTTTTTCTCTTTTATTCAAGAAAGTCAGTCAAACTCTTTATTGTAAAAACTCGAAAAAGTGTATCAATCGTTAATTTTGAAGACCATTAGTTTTGTGAAGGAAAGAAGACTCACTAATGATATACTATTTCTGTGTTGAATATTTATATAACTACCTGTAGTATAAGTTTTAGCCCCAAGAATGCACTCCATTTTTTTTTTTTTTCCCTAGAGCTTTCTCAAAATGGCCAAAAACCTTTTAACTTCAATTTTCTCAGGTCAATATCTAAAAAGGGACTGTATGAAAACAACTGAAAATTTTACATAAGGTTCTTTATATAAATAGAAATACCTCACAAAAAAAATATGACTGAGACTCAACTATATTTAGAGTAATAGAGCAATAAATTTCAGTAAAAATGCAACCCTTCTACACGCTCGTGCAGTGCCAAGGTAGCAAACTAGGGCTTGAAATGATTACAATTGACATTGGTCGACTGATATTTAAATCATTACTAACAATAAATGATCGAATATTTCTACTTTTAAATAACAATGGGCAGGGCTAACAATAGGTGAGATTTCTAATTCTTTAAACTTACCGATACATTTTACTGTACTACACTTGCGTACAGTATACACACAATAATGTTTCTCTATGTATTTAAAACTTTAACTTCCTGCCAGCTGTAGTTTTCATTAGAGAGTTAAACAAACACGATGTTTCATTGCACAGTTTATCAGTTATGTTGTGTGCATTCCAGATATTGTTCAGAGTTTCAATGGAGTCACTTTTCGTACTATTTCCTTTGTAGACACCCAAGCAGCAGAGGCGTCATATCAGACTTCGATTGCGGGGGGCAAAAGCACCACCGACATAAGACTTTCACGTTTTGTACTAGTATCTTAGTGGACAATCGATTAAAGTATATGTATTCCTCAAGCTCTGGGGGCGGACAATTGTCCCCTCCTGCCCTCTCTCGTACCAAGCAGTATCATTTTTGGAAAGTTGAAAGGCAATTCTTGTTTCAGAAGGGTGAAAGAAATGCACCAAAATATCATTGGTTACTTCTCTTATGTCTTCAATTTTTCCAAGCCACCACTTCTCATCATTAACTGTCACCTACTGTTAGCACTGACCACTGTTATTTAAAAGTAGAAATATTTGATAATTTACTGTCTGTAATGATTTAATCATTCGGCCAACGTCAATTGTAATGATTTCAAGGCCTGATTTCAAGGCTTACCTTGGCGCCGCAAAATTTCAACGTGATTTCTGACTCTGGAACGAAAAGTTCCTGAAACATAAACGCATTTTTTTAACGTTTCGCACATATCGCATTAACGAAAAAGTTTCGTCTGTACTCATGGCGCAATCATCCGTACATTGCATATTTCAAATACATTAGTTATTCTAAGCAACAGTTGCTAGATCAGACCAAAACAATGTAAAAATAATAAAATCCAAGGAACATTAACAAATTTACTTACAAAGTTTCGTTGTTCTTCTTTCTTATTACACGAAAACCTATACGTTTTTCATCCACAATCACTCGGTAGTCCAACACAGAGGGTGCATGTGGCACATCGGGAACTTCTGGATACGGAGGCTCAAAGCGCTTATGTAATGCATCGTATATCTAAAAGGAATAAACAAAGAAAATATTCATTCAGGAAATCTCTTGACTGTACATTATAAATATTTTCCCTCCTACATCCTGATGGATAAAACTGAATGATCAATTGGTGTAGTCCAGTTTACAAAAACAAACGTTAATTTTCACATAAAAGAGCAAATATTATTACTTTTGTAGTGCGACGTGGAGTTTTATTTTGCTGCAATATTTCACAAACCTCACTATTTGCTTTCCCCAGTAAACCTTTTCTCCGGACTACTTGAAATGAGTGGCGAGGAAAGGCCTGCTCGAAAAAGTAAACAGAGACGTTTGTGAATATTACATCATAATAAGACTCCACAGCGCGCCCCAGAGGTAACAATACTGGCTCTTTTAAACAAATTAGTGCGTACAATGTGTTTGAAGCTAATGTAAATTTTAATTTAAAATGTTTCAGTTTCAAATCCTGACTCTAATTTCAGTATACGAGAGTGATTAGGAAAGCTTTTAAATACAGCCAAACGGGACACCGTAGGAACAAAATTTTACTTGCATGAGTAGCACCTCTTCTCTGTAAGTGAACTCGCCCAGTCTACTGACCATCATGCCATATGACGTGGAGAGCGGTATTATCAAAATAGTCGGAGTTGTCACCATTTGCACCGCAGCTATTGAGTTGGAAAGAAGAGATTTGCAGGCCATGATTCTGTACGATTTTAAGTGTGATTTAAATGAATTGGAGTCGCTGGAAATGTTGACACGAGCCTTTGGAGAAGGTGTACCATCGTGTGCAACAATGTTCCGTTGGTTTTCAGAGTTTAAACGGGGCCGAACCTCATCAAATGCGAGGGGCGTAGTGGAAGCCCATCAACAGTAGTGACAGAGGAAAACATTGCTGTGGAGTAGATGATTAGAGACGATTGGCGAGTGACATACTCGTACAATAACAGAGTATACCCCTGGGATTAGTGCGCCGTGTGTTTCAAACATCTTGCATAAATATTTGCGTGTGAAAAAGGTTTCATCTCAGTGAGTGCAACACAACTTGACTGGAATAGTGCCAAGACATGCTTCAGAAACTTCAAAGTGGGGACTCAAGGAGGCTTAAGACTCTGTGATGTGAGGAAACCAGGATATTCCAGTTTGACTCAGAGATAAAGCACCAGTTTGACACAGAGACAAAGCGCCAGTCACCTGTTTGGGTGTTTAGATATCGGTGTACCACTCCTGAACCTATTCCTACAAAGAACATTTAGGTGCAGTCTCTGAAACTCAGTGGCACCAGTGCTTTCAGGAGTGGTTTAAGAGGATGAGACGTTGTGTGGAATGTCAGGGAGAATACTTCGGAAAGTTATAATAGTTAAAAGAAAGGTATGCGTACCCAGAGCTGCATGTCTCAAAACTTTTCTAGTGACCCTCGTACAATTAGTTGACGATGTACCAATGAGAAAATGTTGACTGAAATAAACACATATGTACTGCGAAACATTATTCAGACGTAAAGATAAATTTAAGAAAAGGTACAAGCAATAACCACGTCAAAATTTGATGGGAAAAACATAATATATTCCTGACATACAACGTTGTTGAACAATGCAATCATGCTATCTGTTTATTATTATAATTATGATTAAAGGAAGGCCAAAACATACACTGACGTAAGCATAAGCAATACGTAAATCTACATCGGTCTCTCCCTCTCTTTTTTTCTGCATCCGTGGGTCTTCTTGGGGTACTATCGTGTTCTTCCACAATCTCGTTCAACCAACCATTATTTACTTGCCTTAATCATCCGTTTCCCTTTGCTTAAAGGGCATACTCGTAGACCGTTAAACTGAAAGATTTTATTTCAAAGATATTTTCGCTTTCCTTCTGGATATAATTTTACAAATAACCGTAGTAGGGTACACAGTGAATTAGTGGTAGAGAACTAGCCTCTTGTGTGAGAAATCCCTGATTCAATCCCGGGACAACATGAGTTTATGTGCACAATATTCTGCTAGTAAGTTTTCTCGCTATACTCGCTTCCTCACACATTCTCATTCCACTCAGTTCCTCCATAATCGTTCATTTCATTAAGTTCAAGGGCATAACTGTTGGACGTTAAATGAATATGTTTTTCAAGTACTCATTTCCTAAAAACTGTAAATTGATCATCATTTTGAAGTACAAGAAAAAGCTAGCAAATGGAAAGTAAAAATATTGCATTATCCTCTTACGCAATAGCTTTCCTAGGATAGAATTTTTCACAATCCGCTTAGCTCTTCCATGCACTTGAGCAAGGGTAAGCGGATCTGAAAAGGTGGGGAGACGGTAGGTAGCAGCATGACGTCACGCCTTTACCCCTGCCTATCTTTGCTCATTGTAATTTTTACGAACTGGAGGGACGCCGTAACATATATTTTCACTTTTACCCCTGCACTTGAGGGAAATGCTTACTATGCATGAGATAATCTTCAATTTTTTAACGAATTTTCATGATCATTTTACTGTAATGCATCAAGAAAATAAAATAATTTCTGTAGTAAATGGATAAGCCAAGTACACTTCCGCTGTCAAGCTAAGCAAGATTTCGAAAGTCACATTTTCGATTCCAAACAATACGTCTGCTAGGTAAAGATAGCATAGGCCGGCGTATGTTTAACTTTATTTTTAATGTTTTCCTACCTTTCTATATTTCATCTATTTACTTTCTCAAGTTCCTTCTTTCAAAATTTACATAAAAACTGTAATTCTCTCCTCCTTCATAACTTTGCGAAAACAAAACCATTGAAAATTCGTATAAGTTCAATAAGTATTTGAAAGACAATATCATACTCTTTAAGAGCATCAACTGTTATCTTATGTAGCTGATTAATAATAATTGAAAGAACACTGGGGTATTATTTAATTTCTCCACCAAAGCACTTGGTACTTGAGCCATTCCAGGTCTAATCAACACAATTTGAAAACAAAATTTACCTTACCACCTCAGATTGTCATGAAATTTTGCACAGGGGTACTATTCATATAGACTAAGAAAAACACCAAATTTCAACTTTATATATCGAACGGTATTGAAGGGCTATGTAAAGTTTGGAAAAAATGACCAAAATAGCATGTTCAATGTATTTTGAAATTGGAATTGCAGCTCTCCTAATTGAGCTAGCGAGCTGGTTGAGGTATCATTTTACAGCATTTTTCATGTCCTTTCCTGTGGTATACAACGGCATATAGGCTAATACAAACTTTTATTTTCAAAATCAAAATCAGAATTTTACTTCAAAATTTTTCAAAAAGTATATATTCTAAAATTTTGAAATTGATTCCATGAATAGATAGTATTGTTGTAAAGCACCTGGCAAAATATGAATTTGGGATGATAATGGGTCCGTTGTTTAAAAAAAAAATTAAAACTAACTATAGTTTTCATTAATATCCTGTACCTAGCTGAAAAATACACGAATGGATTTATTTAACTTGTGGGAATAAATCTGAACACTAACATGAAGAGTACAGTAATGGGTCTAAAACATATCATACCGACTTGTAATCTGCTGGCTACACTTATTACCTCATGCTTTAAAAACTAACTTAAAGCAAGTTAAAGTGCTGATACTTTTGAATTTTAAAATAATATTATTGCAAGTTTCACAATTAAAAATGTTACTGTAAATAAACATGGTTTGTAAAAATATACATATAGCACTGGTACAACAGCAGGGTTGGCTGGTTTAAACCAGGTGTTTCTTATAGAAAAAACAATTGGTGTAAGAAAGCAATGCAGATATGCCACAAATCGTAATCACAAATGCAATGTGAATTTCATAGTGACGTTTTCACATACGTCGAATCATCTGTGTTAGCTGAATCTAATATTCCCCTTATAATTAAGGAGTCCCGATGAGCCCACAAAATTTCTCCCAGATGGAAACCGAGTAGTGGTTCAGATGCCACTTTAAGTAATATGTCCAATCCTTCATAACCTCGCTGTTACATAAGGACGTCAAGCCTAAACAAACCAAACGAATTGAAGCAGCTTTAGCGGGTAGGCATGAGATCATTGCCAAGTAACAGGGAACCTTCCTTAGCTACACAAAAGAAAATCTTAAAGAATCAGAATTTGATGTCATCAGTGATTTTTCAGAAAATTATAGCACAGCGTTACAAGATGAAGCACAGAGCTACCACTGGACAAGCTAACAGGTCACAATTCATCCTTCTGTTTCATATTTCAAACAGGAAAACGAAGTTGAACATGTTAAATATGTAGTTGTTTCCGATTGCCTGGAGCACAATACAGTTGCTGTTTACACCTTTCAAAAAAAGACATATCATTTCTGACATCCGAATTTTCAAAAACTTCCAAACAGGGTTTTATATTTTCCGACAGGTTTACCGCTCAATACAAAAATAAGAAAAACGTTTTGAACCTCTGCTTTCATGAGACACTTCTCGGCTATAGCACATGGAAAAGGGCCTTGCGATGGAGTAGGCGGTTCAGTAGACAGACCCTATGCAATCAAATTCAAACCCCAAGACAACTTTTTGAGTACGCGGTAGAAAACATTACCAAAGTAAATTTTGCCTACTCAAGCTAAGAGGAATATACTAAAACTGAAAGTTCCTGGAAAGTCGCTTCGATCAAGCATTGACTATCAAAGGAATACAGCAATATCAGACATTCAACGTGTTCATTTTTTTAACAGAGTTGTAAAACTTAGTATTCTTGTGTTATTACCCTACGTACAGAGTATTCTTGAAAAATAAGTATTAGTTTTGAATTTTTTAAACAATGAACCCATTATCATCCCAAATTCATATTTTGCCAGGTGCTTTACAGCAATGCTATCTATTAATGTGAAAAGAACTCATTTTTTTACAACAAAACAAAAATCACAGATTCTGGATGTAGTCGCCAATTTGAAAGGAAATGAATATTCTTGTTTTTTAAAAAAAAAAAAAAAAAATCGTTCTATAAATCCTAAATGGGCAAAGCCAATTTGAAAAGAGATGATTGAAGTTGGAGTGATTATTTACAATGGACAAATATCAAAATGAACAAAATTCTGGCTAAGTCAATTCAATCTGAAAAGAGAGCTTTCATTTCGTTGTAGTTATTAAATGATTAAGTTCATCTCCATAGCAACGAATCCTAATTGAAAATGTAAAAAAAAAAAAAAAAAAAAAAAAAAAAAAAAAAAAAAAAGTGTTTTTGCCGTCAATTATTTAAAATTTAACTTTTATTCTCAATTCCCATTTTGACTTTGAAATTCATATTCAATACGTTCTAACTCTGTTCCAAGTTCTTACTAAAGTGTGAAAAAATTGCAACTTTTCCAGAATAAGGTACTATTCTGTTTATTATATATATACTAAAATTATACTATAGCAGTTTTACTTATGACACAAGACTGAAGTAGAATGTTCGATTTCTCTATTATTGACTCTCTTCATTGTTTTCAGATAATGGAATACAAAATATTCAACATTCTGGTTAAGTTGAATAACATCAATACCGTTTGAATGAAGAAAAGACATTCACTTTTTTTTGTGTGTGTGTGTGTGTAAATTATTTATGATTTACATTACTATTAATACAAAGTTCAATTTTTATTGTTTAATTTCACAACAAAATTTCTGATGTATTTCCTCATCCGAAATAAATCATCGAATATTTTAAATTGGTTGTTTGTATTGAGAAAGAACGAAAAAAGAAAAAAAACTTACTTTTCTGTTTAAAATATCTCATTGTACTAATATAGGCAGCACCTCTATGATACTACAGACTGATCGCATCTCATTATAATTATATGAAGCATGATAACAAGAAAATGACACACTGATAAATTACGAATCTCCTCCTGTAACAACATTGTATTCCATGACTAATTAATATTCAAGCTGTCCCGTTAAATATGTTGGTTTAATGAGCGATAATATTCTCCTTTCTGTATCCCACAATTACACGTTTTCTTCATTTCAGAATTAGAAGAAAACAGTGACAGATGTGAGGCATTGCTCTTTCTGGCCATAAGATTGACTTACTCAATTCAGCCACTAAACCACACACACACAAAAAAAATCTACCAGACAGCACTTTAGAGTTACTTCATTACATATATCCATTGTTATGGGAAGAATTACAGAAACAAAAAAAAAAAAAAAAAATCAAAACAAGAGAAGTTCCATTAAAAAAAATATCAACTTGATATAACGGATCAGTCTCTCACAAATAAGGGCAGCAAGCTCATGCCCTTGAGTGCATCTACAAAGGAGGTAACTATTCTGTTATTTAATGCCATAAGCCAAATTCATTATATAATTAATTCAGGATTTCCAGAATAATCTGTGCTTAAGGGTTCAGAATTTATCTAATTTTTTTGGGCTCCTCATGTTCACAGAAATTCATAAACTATTTCAAGTTAATAACGCTATTAAAAGAAAGAAGGCATGGAAACGGAAGTTATTCGACGTTCTCTGACAGACCTTCGCTTAATTAAACTATATCAGTGGAGAGACAATCAAAGAATGTTTGAGATGTGTGACGCTGTACAAAGTTTTAACCTAACATTCTTATATCCATCACCTTCAACACATATATAAAATACTAAATACAGTCACTCAAGGTTACGTCGATAATGATTATTATGATGGTAGCGTTGAAGTCGCCATATTGGTATTGGGAATAGTAAAAGTTAAGAAAGTGGTTTTATTTTTTGGTTGTTTTTGATGTAAGCGGCACTGTATGTAGAGGCAGATGGACTATTTTGCAGAAAGGTACACTTTACTATACGGATTTATAAATTTAAAATCAGGGTTGGCAAAAACCATGGTTTTTATTTAAAAAAAACAAAAAAATGTTTTTTTTTTTTTTTGTTTAAAACAGGTTTTTTTTGTTTAAACCAGATTTTTTTGGGTTTAAACCATGTTTCTATGGTTTAAATGATTTGCTCTATATATTCATATCATATATGGACAGAAATAAGTTTGTTTCGCCTTGATGTTATTATGCAACAACTGGGTTATGCTGGAAGGGGTCACATAAGCTTAAAGCGGAATAAAAACCGCTTCTCGAGTTACATCCGAGAGAAATTGTCCTCCGTTTGAACTCAGAACCAGGACTAATTGGCCACAAATGCGATACGTCTGCCGAGTCACTCACGAAGGAATCCTGATAAAAAAAATACGTTGTACTGATCTTTACATGCTTCTTAATATAACTGTCAAGAGTCATTTCAGAAGGACAAAAAGATAAACAGTTGCACAAGTGAAACCATTACACAGAATTACATATGAACAATTTCAAAGTACTACGGAGTACAGAAGAACTAATTTAGTTCAAGTTAGTTAACAACGACTTTTATTGGTCCAAATTAAAGAAATACACCGACTTAATCTGCATATCAATAAGAAAAGTGAATAAAGATGCGAATTATTTGAGTCCACTTTGGCTCAAACTCATTTAAACATAAATAGATACCAAAGATACTTATTTAACTAAATGCCTCTCGTGGGGTCTGTATGACCCCCCCCCCCCCCCACATACACACACAAAAAGTACGGCAATTTCGATGTATTTTATCAATAGTGAACATTGAAACGAAACAATATTTAGAATTTTTCTTCGATTGCAATTACATAACAATAATAACAACTACAAAAAAATCACAAAATAAACATTTATAAAGTTGTAAAAAAAAAAAAAAAAAAAAAAAGTTGCTTTTGTAGTATAATCTTTTTGAGTAATGAATGAGGAATTTAGGTCTGAATATAATACGAATAATATACGGGAGTGAAACGTGATAACCCACAAATGTGTGTTCATCAAAATTTTACAAACACTTACACTTTTACGAACATTTTTTTGTTTTAAACCAGTTGGATTTTTTGAAGAAACCAGCTGGTTTAAACCAGCCAACCCTGTTTAAAATGCACAGAAAACTTTGAGCAAGTCTTTAATTTGCCCATTTCATGTCGAGAACAGAACCCAACCAACCCCTGCAGAGCTTGTAACCCGTTCCTCCTACTACTACTACTTATACTATGTATCCGTATAGTAATACTGCACGCCTAATGTAACGTAACGTAATGTAATCCAACCAAATATGACCGAATGCAATACATTTTCGTACTTTTTTTTATTTATTTTCGAATTTCAAATTGGTTCGACGATAAAGCACTAATGCCGTTTACTATGTCGCAAAGTGATTTTTGTTTACTTGTATAAACACTGCGACTGCAAAATGGTCTGGCTAGATTTTTTGGCTGGCGAGTACTTGCAAGCAAGACTTTTCAAGCCCTGCTAAATGTTATCCGATCACGTTTCTCATGGTGCTTTTAAGGTAAGCACTTTTTTAATGAATATGCATCCTATTAAATAAAATATTTAAATATTTCTGTGGAAAAGTGTCTGCTACACTGAAAATATCATGCTTGTTAACATCTAGAAGGCAACAGAAAAACTATCTCGTGCTAGGGAACTGGAGTTGTCACTATGCTTATCTTTTAGTTCCAGCCAGAAGGGGTGGTTAGCAGAACCATCGTGCTTCAAACAAACAAGGAAAATGTGCTCAACATAGTGCGATACTACTCATCCGATCGTTTTCCGAACTTAAATCAGTCTTTCAATAACATTTATGAATAACATTCGAGAGCTTTTCAAAGATAGAATAGTGACCACATAAAAAAGTGTCGGAAAGTAAGTCCAGAAATATGAAACCTAACCTAAGCCATAATATTTTGAACCCACTCTGAAGTACACACACGAAAGAAACAGATAATACTCAAATTTCGCCTAATATGATTATACAAACCTTCACATGCAGGCGTTCCTTCGTCTCAAATCTGACCTCCATGCTCAACAGCCGAATGTCATTAGGGTATGAGGAGTTGAATGTCCTTTTCAAAAATGCTTTCAAGCCATATGATGTCTTTGTAATATTTAAATATTCGTAACCTCCGTACTGTGAGGGGTAGTAGCAGAAAGGAACACCCATTCCAGACCTTTGGTATTCAGGCGGAAAATCATATGAATCTTCATCCTGCAATAATGTATTTGGCTTTGGGGACCAACAACATCCTCTCACCTCACATTTCTCTTGGGTAGGACTATCCTCTGGATGGCAATCGAACTTGAAAGAATCTGGAATGTTCTCGCACTGCTGTGCAACTGGAGCTGTCGGATTACCCAACATATACTTAGGTTCTGGAGAAATATGCAGCTTCTCAATATGTAAATCATCATTATGTACTTCGCTTTTTGGGACGTATGCTTTCACATCATTACTTTCTTCATCCACTCGTGGGTTTGAATGGCTATGGTCAATTACAATTTTATTCATTTCATCGGATGGCCAATGCGCGTTGAGCAAATCAAAGCAATGCAAGAGATATACCACTGGCAGTACGACGAAAACAACAAAAAGCATTATTATTACCAGAATAGTAGCAAAGTTCGGACGTGGGCATTTTGATTGTACAATTTCTTCTTCAAATTCACACTCACTGGACTGGTTAGATTGATTGTGGGAGCTGTTCAATTCAGCACCGCAAGTGTCCGTTAGAATGGCACCCGTATCACGTTCAATTTGAGATTCATTACAGAAAGAATCAAATTTTGGCTCTCTGCTTCTGGTATCACGAAAGTTTCTAACTTTCTGCAGTAGATCTTTTACTTTCCCCATCATTCTGACTTCGCTTGATCAAAACACTGGATGTAATTTCTACTATAATTAATTACACTAATACTCGCCACTGCATTTATTTACTGCAATAGATACGTATATACTGTATCACGTAAGTGCAACTCATATCAATTACGATGTTTCGTTCCTTTCTTGAACTACATGTTATTAATTCACCACTAATAACATGCTGATTCAAAGTAAATCACTTAAAACAAACTTGAAATAAACAGTAACAGCTACAACAAACTGATCAGTATAATCTTCACGCTTTTTGCTTCTGTTTTATGTGATCAGTGCTACCAGATCCAATAGATGTTTTAATGCATTATTTTAACCAACGAGGTCACTCAAAATACCACCAGATGTGTAAATAAAACTGCCAGAATTCCACTAGAAACAATAGCCCCCAGAAAATGTCTCCAGAATTTGGCTACAACAAAGGAAATTACGTAATATTTTAATTCATATTAAGAATTTATTTAAAAAATCAAAAGAACATGAACTAATGTACAATTGGTGTTATTGTCTGACTCGACGTCTTCAACTCGTGAAATAGAGTATATTGTACATATTTTTTTTATATATATATTATCGTTGTATCAATACTTCCCTACATCGAATTAGACAAATCAAAATCCAGTAGCTAGTCTGGAATGGGGTCACAGTGCCCGCTCGAAGGAGAAAGTTGTTTCGATTAGACGATTTGAAAAAATGATTTCTTAATGTCAAAAATCTGCTCTCATCCCGGGCATTCCGAACCTGTCTTCGCAAAACTACGTACAGTAACACAAAGCAAAAAAAATTAAAAAATAATAATAACCTTTTAGCCGTTTATTGCAAATTCTGCGTTGTCTTGACGCAAACCGTTACTGAAGATGCCATCAGTCTATTGTTATTATAACTAGAGATCAGGGGCTTTATGCAGAGTCGTTTTGACGTATGATTAGCGTCATACTAAAGGCCTAGCTACTGCAGGAAACATATGTTAGACGAACACTTTAGTATTTCACTAATCGCGCATCAGAACGACTCTGCATAATGCCCCACATTTTTACGCACTTAAAATTCATGAAATATGCATGCAACTATGCTGTTAATTTCAACCTTATTTACTACTATTTGTAACAACAAAAATAGTTCCCAAAAGATTCAAAATTAGCAAAAATACAAATTTTTTCACAATAACGTTTTTATTGTTTATTTATTTATTTATTTTTGGATTTACCAGAACTATGAAATTGTTAATTGTTTTAAAATATGCACTAACAACGCAATAAAAGAGACCAATTTCAAATATGCAGCAAAATTATGGCAAAGTTTTGTAGGTGAAATAGCCTACAACATTGAAAGTGTACTTTACCTTTCCGAGACTTCTTCTTAGAATTTACATGTATGGTATTTACAGTTTATGTATTAACTTTTTGAAACACACAAATTATGAGATTAATATAAACATAATGATATGATATGAGAACACGATCTTTAGTTTTTCTTCTCAATTGTGTTTTAAGAGTGAATTTATTTTACACAAAATAATACAAGCCTCACTTTTCTCTTTCCATTGTACAAAATTAAAAAAAAAAAAAAAGTTTTTAAGGATTTACTCCTTCCCTTAATTAGAATTACAGTATATCGCGAGATGCTTCTCTCCATATATTGGGTTTGTGGCATTGTAGCTTGAAAGTAACTTCTTAACATCAACAGATACACTATGTGATCAAAAGTATCCGGACTAGTGTTGTAAAAATTTCCGGAAATTTTGAACCTGCTGGTAAAAAACCGTTTCTTCCGGTTTCTTTCCGGAAAAATTGGGAAAATAACAAAAATCTTTGTATTAGGTTAGATTTACTAGTAACGAAACCGTTTTTTTTTTTTTTTTTCGAACGTGTGAAAAATGTAAGTTGAGAAATTTGGATATTGTGATTTAAAAAAAAAAAAGAAGAAGAAGAAGAAGCATTCGAAATTAAATCTGTTGAAATTACTCTTGAAAATTAACAGTCTGTACTCATTTCCTTTATATATGCCTTTTAGTCGTTTACTCCTGGTTGTGCATTATTACAAAACTCTTACAATTTATACACATTTACCATCATGAATCGTTTTTGTTGCAACAAATAGGGCTCTTGAATAAAACTGAGTTCTTAACGTGCACTATGATCTGGTGAAATTTTGTTAATTTTAACCAAATTACTTCTTAAAGGAAAGAGCAGTAGACAAATTTCACTAATACTCATGCACAGTACCATATAATTACTATTATTTAATATTCAATTACACACTTTAATATAAACTTTATGTACAAAATTTTGTATGTAAACAAATACCTGTTTTCTAGTGCTACAAATTATCAATATAGCCCCTATATAAAAATGAAAGTGACTATATTTGTAACTTAACAACTCTTGAACCACTAGACTGATCTCGACAAATATGTTCAACATAGAGGAGGTTCGAGCCTGTGATGGATTTTACCATTTCACTTTGAAGTTGCAACTTGAAGGAAGCAAGTGCGAATATATATTGAAAATTACTTATATCAGTATCGAACCCATAGTTTTAGGTGTTGCTGAGATGAACAATGACACTTCTGATGAAGCTTAAATTAAATTCAGAGCCGCAACTTAGTGGACGGGAAAGGAGAGATACATTTATAAAAATGATTGAAAATAGCCGATATCAGTGTAGAATCCATAATTTTCGGGGTTGCTCAGGTGAACAGTGACACTTTCGATGCTGTTTAAATCCAAATTTATATATGTGATAGATATTAGCGTGAATCCATAGTTTTTGGGTCTTTGAGATGAGCCGTGACATTTCCGATGCCGTTTAAATCTAAATTCATCTCCACAACTTGGGGCTAGGGATGGATATATATATATATATATATATATATATATATATATATATATATATATATATATATATATATATATATATGACCAAAAATTACCGATATTTGTGTGTCGAATCCATAGTTTTTGTTGGTCGCTGAATGAACAGTAACACTTCCGATGCCGTTTAAATCAAAATTCATCCTCGTAATTTGGGGGCGGGGGAGAGGCGATCACATATATATAAATGATCGAAAATTACCGATATTAGTGTTGAATCAATGGTTTTGGGGGGTCCTGAGATAAACATTAACACTTCCAATGCTGTTAAACTCCAAATTCAGCGCCGCAACTTGGTGGAGGGAGAAGGGATGGATATATAAAAATGATCGAAAATAGCCGATATTAGTTTCCAATCCATAGTTTTCGTGGTGGCTTAGATGAACAGTGACAATTCCGATGCCATTTAAATCCAAATTCAGTCCCCATTAGTACTCCTAAAGGGGTAGGGTGACATGTAAAAGTAATTGAAAATGACTGATACTAGTGTCGAATTCATAGTTTTTGAGGTCCCTAAGTTCGTTGTGGCAATTTTGGTGCCCTTTATACCCAAAATGAAACGTATTCTCCTCGTGCGAAAATACCCCGTGGGTATTGTGCTAGTCTTTAATAGATCTAATAACGAACGGAAGTAGCACATGTTAAATTCTTCAACATATTTGTCGCTGCTCAAATTTACGCACTTGTGCGGTGTTTGTGTGTATACGTAAATAAGATCATCTCTCTTTTTGAGTGTTCGAAAAATATACAAATAATAAAGAGGGATTTTTTTATCAGAAATCAGAAAACTAAAAAGTAAAACTAAAACCTTTTGTTTTAAGTATCTTTCGTCCTAGCGAAATACACTGTATATGTGCTGCAGACACGTTACAGCAAATAAGATTAGCATCATGCGAAGAAGTACTTTTTAAATTATATTTTTGGGGTTTTGAGAATATTTCCGAACAAAATATTTCTTATAATGAGTTGAAAATTTTCGAAAATTTTACACAGAACAAGGAAGATACGTATCTCCATAAAATATAGGGGAGACCTGTCTAAACGGCCACTCCTAAGTGCTTAAAGCGATAACTCGTAATATTTTAGTGTTACAAGAATTCTGACTACTGAAATAAATAGCTAGTACTTTAACACAGTTCATATATTTTTTCCAAATTTTTCACTTTAGTACTTTAAGAGAAAAAAGTAGTTTAACACAACAAATCAAAGTGGTCGTTTTAGATATATAACATGGATAAGACGGCCACCCTTTTCTGTGATATTTCCAAGATTTATGACAAATGTAAGAACACACTTAAAAGTTATTAGAACATTACTTTTCACAAGTTGTAAGATACGAAAAGTTGTAACATATAAAATAATACATTGCAGTGCGTATGACATAAGTTTAGATGGACGCTTGATCATGTGCCCGTGTGTGCATTATTTAGAGATGTTTCACTAGACAATATAGGTTATTTTTTAGAATGATCTCAAAGAATGACTCTACAATACAAAGTTTAAAACGTAACAAATAGATGTATCTTAATAAGTAATGAAAACCATACAAGTCTACTGTGTATTAGGCCTAATTCTCTTCTGTTTCAGTTTTCTTGAACACAATTCGCAAGTGTACTCATCAGCATCATTTGGATCTACCCCCAGCACAAGCCTCGTGTGCCCATTTTTTGCATTTGCAGCATCGAACCCAACACTCTCCTTTAGCAGAGCGTAGGAATGTTTCACCACAAAATATGTATTCCGTATCTTCAGGATCGGTCACTTCAGAGGTGTCACTATCCTCGCCGGAATCAAAACTTTCTTTTGGCTTGTTCTTTAAACTTTTCTTATTCACTGCATTGCCAAATAGATTCTTATTTAGAAATGTTTTACCATGCTGTCGTTTTCTTTCTGTTCTGCGTTGTTCAATATCTTCCTTCTTTTTTAAAGCTTCAGTCAACCTTTCCTTATATGGTGTGCTCGTTATCTCCATAGCTTCGCCAGTTTTTCTTTTCTTTACTCTTTTAATTTAGGCGGAGGCAAGATATCTCTTGGACTTACAGTGAATACCGACCTAGAAGGTACACTAAATAAATTTGTTTCTCCACTACATGAAGGAATCACACAAGTGGTCGATGAGTTCTGACCTTGCGGGCGCAAAGTTTCTTGATGGGTGGACCTAACTAATGTTTCTTCTTGACCGACTTGTAAAGGAGAATTTGTTTCATTTACAGAGATGTCTTCAACACCAGATCGATCAGGGTCTTTTGATACATTTTCCTTTTCAATCGCATAAGAAGCTTCTCGGGTTGATCCGTAACTTCAGCTGACATGAAATCCAAGTCAGAAAAAACATCTGGATTGAACAGAAAAATCTCACATGCCTTAAATCTGCTGATGTCTTTAAGGGTGTTGTAGCCCGGATATAGGCTTCTCCAAATATCAAAGAAATGCTAATAATTCTCACCACTTTTCCCTGGTTAGTTGGATTCATTGTCCACTTTTCCAGACCTGAATTGTAATAGGATTCTAATGGGCCAAATACCGACATATCCAATGGTTGCATGCAATGGGAGCAATGAGGAGGAAGCACTATAGTCACATTGTTTGCTCTTGCTTTCTCAATAACTGATAGGTTTCTAGTGTGCGTAACGTGCCCGTCAAATATTAAAAGCACTGGCTCTTCTTGAGTTGGTTTTGCATATCTGAGGAAATGGTCGAACCAAGATTTAAAAATATCAAGATTACTCCATCCATTCTTACTTCCCACAATCAAGGTACTTGGCGGAACACCCTGACGCATGGATTCGTTGATTCTGGCTCGGGGATATATTAGCATGGGGGGAATGAAATTACCAGAAACGGACCCACATACTACAACAGTTACATTTTCACTCCTATCTGCTGATGTGAATCTTCCAACTATTTTCTGTCCCTTTAGAGCAACAATTTTCGAGTTTTTCGAAGGAACAGTCCCTATGTGTGTCTCATCAGCATTACAAATATTATGAGCATGGTATCCCTTATCTAACATTTCGCTTTTTAATATTTAAAAACTTCGAGACATTTGGTTCATTAAATGCTCTTGAGCGTGTAGCAGATGTTGACTCAGGAGTTCTTACTGACAGTTCCGGATGTCTTCTCATAAAACCCCTAAACCAATCCTCACCTGCTAATCCTAATCGTCTGTTGAAAAGATTATTTATCCCGTTTTCCTCCGCTAATTCAAATGCGATTTTCCTTACATCAACTATTCTTAGTCCATAATGCCAACGCTGCATATCAACAAGATGTTTAACTAATGTTTTCTTTTGCTCCTCTGTAAAAACAGGTTGTTTGGAACCCAAAATTTTCTTATTATCAACGGCTACTTTATTTTTTACCTTCGACTCTACGGCGAAGAGTGGTTCGGGGAACACTAAACAATTTGCTGGCACGTTTTGCTGACATTCCTTTCCTCACTTCCCCGATAGCCTTATCCATGTTTTCTTCCTTCCAGGAATTTCGGGTTGATTTTCTTTTCCACCTTCGCATGTTGTCCTGAAACAATGAGAGACAAATCTTATAACATCATTAAAATATAGGCTAAATATGAAAAATGAAATGAAATCTTTGAGTTTTACGTCCCACGGTTATGCCGGTTAGGCTAAAGGAGACGGTGATGATGAGTAATGAATGAAATGGTGGAATGAAGAAAGTGAGAGGAAACGGGAGAACCCCAAGAAAACCCACGCACACGGTGTTTGGCCACCACAAAGTTTACTTGGCGGGGGCTGGGATCGAACCCGGGACCCCAAGCACCAGAGGTGAACGCTCTACCACTGAGCCACCGCGGCCCCTAGGCTAAATATGAATCACTTGATGTTAAAAGGGCGTAGATGCATGAAACAAAATGTTTGGGAAACAATTAGGCAAAAATTCAAGATGTAAGATTTTTATAATTTTGTTATATATAGACCTAGCTTATGTGTAGGTATCATGTCCTTCAAAGCATAGGTTCTAATACCTTCAGCAGGCTCAAAAACTGATGCTGTTCTTTCATGCACATACACCCTTCTAACCTCAAGAGATGTATATATACAAAATTTAGAAGGTTACAGAATACTTGACAAAGAAATATAGACACAGGCCTACTTTTTTGACTGTATAGCAGTTATTCAAACAGTATCGGATCTAGAAACTAAAAACTGAAACATATTTTAATGATGTCCTCTCTTTAAAAAAAAAAAAAAAAAAAAAAAAAAAATTCTTGAGTTGTAATCCGTTTTACTTATTTTTACTAAGATGTAGGCCTAATCAAATTTAGTAAGCTTAAATATATTTTGGCTGTACAGCTGTTCTTAGCATAAGCATAACTATTATTATTATTATTATTATTATTATTATTATTATTATTATTATTATTATTATTATTATTATTATTATTATTATTATTATTATTATTATTTGTAAATTTGGTAAAAGAAATAGATGATATTAGGCTTAACAAACACCAACAATATTCCTTAAACCCGACTATATTGTTGTCCAAATTAATTCTCTGTAAAGTAACTTTTTTTCAGCTTGAGGAAGTTATTTCAGCCAAGTTTATTTTTCCTCCCCTCGGAAAACATGCCTGGGTAAGACGGCTACCGTCATGGTTAAAAGGGCCACACTATGGCCGTTTTAGACAAAAAGTATTGTTTCAAACATTGAGACTCCAATATGGCTACCTTCGATCAGCGACAAGATCAACTTCTCCATGCATACACAAAGTTTGTTGTACATGTTAAGGGGCCAGACTACTAAATATTTTTCAAAAGCTAACAATTTTTTTTTGCCAGTTCTTCGTAAATGAAAAGAGATAATGAAATGTAACTTACCTCAATAATAGATAATGATATTCTACACCCGTTAATACGAATCGGAAGAACTTTCAGTGTTGCCATCCATAGAAATTACAGTGTGACCAGAATTTGAATTACCCAAAAATCTAGGTTAAGGCAACGACTAGAAAAATGAACTCAACGGTAATTGATGACTTATCATGCCGTCTGTGATCCTTGTTTACTACTGTTTTCATAATATTTGCATTTATTTTGAAATAACGTATGTAAGTTATTGCAGAATAGCCTAAATATAAATATTATTTAAAAAGTAATTAACAAGAAACATAGACAGCGTGATAAGTAATCAATTACCGTTGAGTTCATTTTCTAGTCGTTGCTTTAACCTAGATTTTTGGGTAATTTAAATTCTGGTCACACTGTAATTTCAATGGATAGCAACACTGAAAATTCTTCCGATTCGTATTTTCGAGTGTAGAATAACCTTATCTATTATTGAGGTAAGTTATATTTCATTATTTATTTTCATTTACGGAAAACTGCCACAGAAAAATTGTTAGCTTTTAAAAAATATTTAGTAGTTTGCCCCCTTAAAGTCGACAATTATTCGTTTATGTATTTATTTCTAAAACTACAATATTTCAAAATAAACTTACCTTACAACAATGTAGTGCAAAACTAGTTTTTTCTGCAAATCGTGACGGAAACAGGCAGCAGCCAATATCTTTTCAATAGTACACGTTCTCAACAGATACACGCACGGAACCAAAGCTTCTCCCACCAGATAGCAGCACAGATTTAGCAGAAAAGTAGGGGTGACCTTCTTATCCAGTGGCCGTTATACGACCCGCTCGGGAGAGTAATACTCCCGGAAGTACGTTTTTTCGCGCGCTACTCTAGCCAGCTGTTTTACGCGCTTTCCTAGTCAGTTGTTTTAAGTTGGTCACAAAATCTATATCATTTAGTACAAGGGGAACAAAACGAGCTTTATATCATGGAGTACAAGGGCAACAAAACGAGCCCTGCTGGGCTTCTATCCCGTTCCTACTACTACTACTACTTATCTGCACAAAAGAAAGTAAATCACATTTTTGAGTATTATTTTCGTATGATTTTAATTTAAAAAGTGTTATAAAAATGTAAAAAAAAAAAAATGTTAAACTTTCCTCGGGCCGGGTTTGAACTCACGCCAAAAGACATCTTCGTTACTAGCATATAGCGCTAGCCCACTCGGCCACGAAGACCGACAATAGTCGTCTGAATTCTGCTATTTGAATGCAATGTGGCAAGACATAGATAACGCCAACCAATCAGAACTGTGTTTTCCGTTCCTACTTCCGGGAGCATTACTCTCCTGAGCTAGTCCTGCCGTTATAAACAGGCCTCCCCTATATTTGATTTTAACATACTGGTATTAACTAAAATGATTGTGGCCCTGTTATTTTAACATTTTCCTGCCATAAAACGGTAACGGTAACTTTTTAAGATTACTCCAAGATAACTTATATGTGTCTATATTAATTAATCTAACTAGGATTATATTTGAATGTCTTTTATAGCCATAACTCCACTCTATCTAGGGATGGGCACGAGTCGAGCTAAAACTTTACTCTACTCGAAACTCGAAACGAATTCGAGTCGAGTCAAAGGTAATTTTCCCGAGTCGAGTTCCGAGCCGAGTCACTGTTTTAAGGTCGAGTTTCGAGTCTAGTCGAGTTTGATAAATGGCTCGTTCGTTTTAGCTCGTTTTGAAATCATGGCCTGATTAGGCTGGAAAGCGAAATTTGAGAAATGTAAGCAGTAATGTGGAATATTTTTAGTGTTGCTCACGAGATGGGACACAGCTCGCATCTCGTCTCGTCTCGATTAACAAGGCGACAATGGATTTTTATAACGAAACAGCCTCAAATGTCGTGAGTACCAGTACCGGTATATACTGTAACTCTTACTACCAAGGCTAAGACCTGCACGGTCGAATTTTTGAGCAGAAGCAGAAGCCCAATTTGGATAGTGATGTTAACTGGCTCAGTTCGGTTCAACTGAGCGAGCACTTCGAGCCGGCTAGGTTATAATGGGGCACCGACTCGGCTTAGGTGAGCCATCGGCTCGAACCAGCTCGGTTGTGGTGAGCTGGTGGCTCGGCTCAATAATGAATGAGCTGTGAGCCGAGTCGCTAAAGCCGTTAAGAACCCTAAACCCGTGCCGAGCACAGTTTGAACATGTTTGGCAGCCGCCCTCTAACTTTTAACAATTTTTGATTCGAGCCCGGATACTTGCTCCTCCAGAACTCAAACTCAGAACCTCGTGATCGATGTCCTTGCCTCCAAGACTTCCGAGGTCAACAGTTAACTTGTTTTTAGTATTCAGGTACAAACCGCCTATCATTCATGTTTATACACGGTGGTGTTGTAATAATAATAATAATAATAATAATAATAATAATAATAATAATAATAATAATAATAATAATAATAATAATAATAATAATAATAATAATAATAATAATAATAATAAAATTTGTAGTAGTATTAAGTATCATTGTTAATTATTATATTGTCTATGTAGGACACTCGAAGAAAGTATTTGAAACTACACACAGAATTTGGCTCGATTTGGCTCGACTCGACTCGAAACTCGAGTCAAATTCGATTCGAGTTTCAAGTCGAGTTGGAGAAAATTTTTCGAGCCGAGTTCTCGAGTCGAGCTCAAAGAAGTCTGTTTCGAGTCGAGTCGAGTTTCAATGGAAACTCGGTCGAACTCGCTCGTGCCCATCCCTAACTGTATCACGGTGCTAACTTTAAAGAACTGGTGCAAATATATTTGTTGCCACAATTTCGAACTGAAAGTTTAAAGTTTCGAACAAAAATAATTCAAATTTCCATACGAACCTTTTGAAAAAAAAAAATAAGCAGAGGTTTGAAAGTGATCACTTGATTAGATTACACCTTAGAAATAAATGGTTTATAACAAATGAACGTTTTCGACTACATTTGCAATCTTAAAATTGAAAGTGTAAAATTAATGAATGGATTTCAAGGTCGAACTAGAAGTTAGAGGTAGGGATTAACCAATTTTGGGCAAAGGTAACTTTTCATCAATAACTATCCTTTATTCAAGTTTTATAGTCATAAAAGTTTCTCATTTCAGATGACGAGAAAACTCCATATATTTTTTTAAAAAATAGCAATGATCTGTTTGGTCATAACTCATTTCATAAGGCATAACCATAGCCGTTTACTGATTTTAAAATTTTAATTGTCTTGAAGAAATATTCGGGACTAAGTTTTTGAGACGATGAACCGTTTCGTAAGCCATAGCCGAATCGAGACATTGATATTGCTTGAAATGAACTTTCATCAAGCTTTATCTCATCAGCAGCTCTAACTTACGAATCGTTTTAGTGAACTGTAATCTTTTATTTGTTTCAGATCAACGTCGACGTGGTGAGCTAGTTGGCCAGCCATAATCGGACTTTTTTTCGTATCAACTTGAAAGCTCGCAAAGCTTCTTAGAACGGTTATAGAAATTACGCTACGTGAAAATCCGAATCCCAACCACAGAACAAACATAAACGCATATTTTCAAGACCTTGAATCGAGCCTGGGATCATTTTAAGAGGTTACTTACCAAGCCATCATAACTTCGAAGCTAAAAATCCCAGTTCAGTGACGTCATACGAACACCTTAGCTCGAACCAAATATCTCTAATTCATTCGCACCAGTAGAGAGCGCGGTGGCTCAGTGGTTGAGCGTTCATCTCTGCTGTATGGGGTCCCTGGTTCAAACCCCGAAAAACTAGTTTTGTGGTGGGCAACATTATGTTCGGGATACTCCAATTTTCTCCCACACTTTCATTCCACCAATTCATTCATTTCTCCTCGTCACCGCATCCTTTAGCCTAACCGGCATAACCGTGGGACGTAAAACTAAAGCTTTCATTTGCACCAGTGTTAAACCAAATAAAAACCATCTCATCAAAAGGATAACAATCTCCAAATTTTATGCCATAAAAGGGAACGAAAATAAAAAGCATTCATAAACCTGTACTAATTCATAACGTAATAAATCATCAAGAATATGTTTTCAATAATTTTAAAGAATCATCATAACCTCTAATCCAAAAATCCCAATTCAATGACGTCATACAAACGCAAACGCCGGGCCAAGCTAACTCTGACTCATTCGCACCTGCGAGCATTGCCCCTGCATTAGCATAAGCAAAATTTCAATAGGTGACGCAATCCCGGGCCAAAAGTATCCCTGATTCATTCGCATTAACGCTATGGTCCATGGGGCCCCAAATTGGATAACCAAAATGCGATAGTGTGGGGCCCATACTACTCTAGTTTTTCTTTTCCTGGCACTAACTTAATTACAATTGTCTCAGCCTGGGAAGAATATTTTCTACCTCTCTACAGAATTTCCTAACAATTTTCATACATTTTTAACAACACAAAACATTTATTCATGGCTGTTCTGCATAATTATACATACACAAAAAAATTACTTCCAATTCTATGAATTCCCGTACCAAGTAAACAAAAATACTGAGTATGAAATTCTATCTCGCGAATAGTCTTGCAGAAAATACCCAAACTAAATGTTCTATTTGGAACAGAGAAAGCACACACGCGGACTTAGGGAGCAGATTGTGTCCATAAGATTTGTTTTGGGGATTAGGGGAAATAAATTTACATTCAAATGGCAAAATTACACGTTTAATTATACAATAATTTTACTTTTAAGAGCACCAAATGCGTAGGAGAACGAATGTATTTTTTCTGGCTTGGAAGAATAAAATTATGGCTGAATGTGGAAGTAAACAGACTGATTATGTTCAGGAACAATGGATGCTACCAAGCTGTGTCGTAGCCAGGAGCTCTGGAAGAAATGAAAATGAAATCTTTGATTTTTACGTCCTACGTTTATGTCCGTTTGGCTAAAGGAGACGGTGATAATGAGTAATTAATGAAATGGTGGAATGAAGAAAGTGGGAGGAAACGGGGAACCCCGAGGAAACCCACGTACATGGTGTTTGTCCACCACAAAGTTCACTTGGCGGGGGCTAGAATCGAACCCGGAACCCCAAGCACCAGAGATGAACGCTCTACCACTCAGCCACCGCGGCAGCTCACGAGATCTGGAAACCCCGACATTTGTTAAGTTGTTAACGTAAAGCCTAAGATTGCGGTTATATTCAGACTTTCTCTGGGGGTGGACCTCCGGACTCTCCCAAATGAACGTTTAGCCAGCCACCCCCTTGAAATCAAATCCTGGCTACGCTCCTGCTACCAAGTGATGCATTCTCTGTCACATAAGAATATGCATGTTTTCCGCGGGATACGATCTTTTGCTCCTTACTATGAGAATGAAATCAGTACACATTCCTTGCTACCACATCGCAATTTATTTAAATGTTTTAAAAGCTTTTGAAGGACAATCCCTAACCAAATCGATAACTGCATGGTCTAACTATTTGCAGTTCACACTAGACACTATAGAAATATCGTAAATAGAAAAAATGTTCTTTCGCAGCGTGAAGCTTACGGCTATTGCCATATACTTATAGCGTAGGTGTTTTGTGTATCTTATTACGTAGCTCATTGCATCCATGCAGAATTCCCGTTCCCGCTACCCGTTCGAATCTTCGACCCCTACTTTTTCAATTTTATTTTTTCATTAATCATGAAGGACTCCAGTAGAAGGAAACATGGTTACAGTTTAAGGTGTGATTTGATATCCTGCAAGTATTTATTTATTTATTTATTGTCAAGTGAAAAAATCAAGTAGAATTTTACAAGCGTAAAACTGTTCTAGATTTCACTGTTAATAGAAACTATGAATAAGTTTACAACTCAAAAATAAATTGAATTCTCTTCAATTGTAGTCCATAATTAGCTATGGTCAAGGAAATGAATTTCGACTGTTTTGTGCGTGATTAGCACATTGACTTCCATCATCCCTATTTCTATAACTAAATATTACTAATTTCGTTTTTTATTTATATATAAAATTCTCATCTTTTTGTCCTTAACAAAACAGAGATTATAGTTCAAACTTTCACTATGGCATTACATTTCGTTATATGAAGAAATGAATATATATATATATATATATATATATATATATATATATATATATATATATATATATATATATATATATATATATATATATATATATATATATAATAATTAAAAATGTCGAAGATAATATGACAAACATTATGAACAACTTTATAATAGAATTAAGCAATCTATATATATAAAATAAACTGCAATAAAATGCAGGGTGTTTGAAGTTAGCGAAAATATTGCTCCTAGATACTGAAATACAAGTTCCTTGAACAGGTAGGGACACTTCAACTTAAATATACACCTTGGATTTGATTCTGGATAAAATCTGAAATATGTTAAGAACTTTAAACCTTCGAGAACGCAACACAAGTTTGACATCCCATGGCTATAATATTGTCGTTACAAACTCACTAGCGATAGTGGCTCGTTGAAAGAATTCCTGCTTTCCGATCTTTTTATATAAATCAACCAATCTAAAGCTGGATATTTTATCAAAAGATATTTTCTGCTTTGCGTATATTTCTGGAAGAACATGTAACGTCAAGATTTCACTAGCAAATGAAGTAACTGATCAAATTCAATAATGCTAAAAGTAGCCTACTTTGCTTGCTAGAACCTATGTTTGGTAGAAGTTCATACATCAAATCGTATTTTTGATCCGTTTCTTTTCTTTTTTTTGTTTTCTCTTTTTTGTTTTGTTAGGTCTTTGAATACTTCGGAAGATTTTAACAGAACGCTTGTTATTATACATTTATGTTTGTCCTGTTTGATACGAAAAAAAGGTTTATTATGAAGAAAATGGTATGCAGAGCTCTTTCTAGATTTTCTGTTATTAGTTGTAGTAGTTGATTTGATTTTAGTGTCCCATTCAGCAGCGAGGCTATATGAGACATGAACTTACAGCTTAACGTGGGATCCGAAGCACATAGGCTGCTGTCGAGAATCGAACTCCGTTTTTAGAAAAAGTATCTGACCGCAGTCAGTTCTTACCCGTTAGGGTTAGAATAGTCCCTATTATTATACTGGTATTTGGAAGCAGTGATGAAACTGGTTACGAATTTCGTGACCTGGAAAAAATCATACTCGTGTCCCGGTATGACCGGAACAAACCTGGAGACGACGAAACGACGTTAAACACACGGCGAATTTGTATGATGCTGTTAGTAAAACATATGGTTTCTGCTTGTCTAGTGGCCAGCGTGTCCGTTTTTGGCTCTTTTAGTCTCGTGTTCGATTCCCGTTAAGGATTAATTAAAATTTTACTTTAAGTAGAATTTACTTTCATTAACAATCCGTCTCCTTTAGTCTAAAGGAATTGAGTTGAGTTGATTTTAGTTTAGCGTCCCTTTCAGCAGCGAGGCTATATGAGACGTGGACCTACTGATTAACGTGGAATCCGAACCACATGAGCTCCCGCCGGGAATCGAACCCGGGTCTCCCACGCCAAAGGCGCGTACGCTAACCGCTTAGCCACGGAGGAGCTCTCTAAAGGAATTGAATGTTATGAAAAGTATATTTAAAAAAATATATTCTATACATGCAAAAGTCAGGTGGAAGTGTTTTGTAAGTTGAAAGAAAACCTCTTGAGAACTGAAACTGAACAATGTTTAACATTCATGCTTTTACTACTAATTTACTACTAACCTGACACATTAAATTCAATATAATATACATATTACACACAATGGCGGATCTAGAACTTAAAAACTGGGAGCAGCCAGCACCTAGACCTTGATAGGTATATACAGACTTTCAAAAATATATAAATAATAGCTTAAATTATTTTGTCACTGAAAAAACTGGGGGCCTAGGCTTCCCGGACCTGGCCTAGGTCCGCCACTGATTACACACAAAATTCGCTACTTGACTGTTGAGAACATAGAAAATGCTAGGTATTTTAAACGTTAAACATAACACCTCATTTTTATATCAATAAATAACTTAAATAAATAAATAACAAAACAGTAATAATACTATTAATCTATATCTACAGAGTATATAAATCAAAAATACGTTGTTTATCATAACGAAAAATGGCTGAACCGTTTGAAATGAATTTTATTAACATAGTTAACACTTACCTCGGACTGGGTTGTTGAGGACTAGCTCGGGAGAGTATTCCCGGAAGTAGTAATTAAATACATGGTTCTGATTGATTGGTGATATCCGGATCTTACCACTTAGCCTATACCTAGGTATATGATAGAAATAAGACGCTTGTTACTATCCGTCCTCGTGGCCGTGTGCTCTAGCGCTCTAGGCTGGTAACGAGAATCACCTTTGGCGTGGGCCAAACTGTTCCCAATTATTTTTTATTTTTTATTCGTTTATACACTTTCCTCCTCCTCTTGCTGCTGCTCCTCATCCTCATCCTCCTACTTCTACTACTACTGGTACTACCATCGCGAAAGAAGTAAGTCAAACTGGTAAAAGGGAAAATATTTCCAACCCTGTTCACGTGAGTTAACTTCTCCGAGAGACTTGCTGCTTTCACGTAACGTCTGGAAGCAAGCGACTCCTGTCAAACAAATCTAGTGTCTGCTGAAAAGGAATCTTCTTTTCGAGACTAAGCTTAGTGCTTTCAGACGAAAAAAAACAATACTTGAATTTCTGTTTGACGAAAACAAGAAAAATAATTTATACACAGTAGTTTACAAGTGCCAGGATAGTAGTAGAAAATGGATCGATCTGGGCCAGACCTGAGCCAGTTTTAATCAACTCACAAGCCCCTGGGAAAATGACGACCTTGCACCGTGAGCCCACGGTCTTTTACGAACTCCATTTTAGGGGTGAATTCGTTCCCTTTTACGAGCACTTTTAAGGGGGTGTATTCATTCTCTTTTACGACCTCCATTTTAGAGGGTGTACTCGTTCCCTTTTATGAGCACTTTTTCAACCCTTATTTTAACATAGGAGATAACACATAAGATTACGAACACATAGAAGAGAAGATAACACATAACACTACGTAACATACAGCAGAACAGATAACACATAAGAGTACGTAACATAACAAGGGTGTATTCATTCTCTTTTATGAACATATTTTTCAACCCCTATTTTAACATAGGAGATAACACATAAGATTACGAACACATAGAAGAACAGATAACACATAAGACTACGTAACACACAGCAGAGCAGATAACACATAAGACTCGTTCTCTTTTACGACCTCCATTTTAAGGGGTGAATTCGTTCCCTTTTATGAGCACTTTTTCAACCCTTATTTTAACATAGGAGATAACACATAAGATTACGAACACATAGAAGAGAAGATAACACATAAAACTACGCAACACACAGCAGAGCAGATAACACATAAGAATATGAAACATAGCAAGGGTGTACTCGTTCCCTTTTATGAGCATATTTTCCAACCCCTATTCTGAACATAGTAGATAACACATAGAAGAGCAGATAACACATAGCACTATGTTAACATAGTAGGTAACATAAGATTACGAACATATATAAGAGCAGAAGACTACATAACATAGCAGGCCTCCATTTTAGGGGTGAACTCGTTCTCTTTTATGAGCATATTTTTCAACCCCTATTTTAACATAACAGAAATAACATAAGAATACTTATTTTAACATAACGAGCAAAGATTACAATCGAACACCCACGGTCTACAGATAATCATTTTAGATGGTGTATTCATTCATTCTCTTTGATGACCATTTTTCCACCCCTAATGAAATTACATAGGAGAGCAGATAATACATAAGATTCGTTCTCTTTTACGACCTCCATTTTTAGGGTGAACTCGTTCCCTTTTATGAGCACTTTTTCAACCCCTATTTTGAACATTTTAACATAGTAGAAATGACATAAGCATGTCCTCAAACTACTGGCCATCGTGAACAAAAGGTCAAACTCGAAAACGAAACAACATATTGAGGTGCTGTTTCCAAATCTAGTAACTGGTCATCAACTACTACAAGTTCCAAAATAGTGGCCATCGAGGTCAAAGGTCAAAATACTTAAAACCCAATAACACGAAAACTGAGCCACATATTGAGGTGGTATTTCCACATTTAGTAGTCGACCACCAACTACTACAAGTTCCAAAATAGTGGCCATCGAGGTCAAAGGTCAACATACTTAAAACCTAATAACACGAAAACTGAGCCACATATTGAAGTGCTGTTTCCAAATCTAGTAACTGGTCATCAACTACTACAAGTTCCAAAAATAATGGTCATCGAGGTCAAAGGTCAACATACTTAAAACCTAATAACTCGACAACTGAGCCATATATTGAAGTGCTGTTTCCAAATCTAGTAATTGGTCACCAACTACTACAAGTTCCAAAATAATGTCCACCAAGGTCAAAGGTCAACATACTTAAAACCTAATAACTCGAAAACTGAGCAAAATATTGAAGTGCTGTTTCCAAATCTAGTAACTGGTCATCAACTACTACAAGTTCCAAAATAATAATCGTCTGGGTCAAAGGTCAACATACTTAAAACCCAATAACTCGAAAACGGAGCCAAATATTGAGATGCTGTTTTCACATTTAGTAATAGTTCATCAACTACTAGAAATATCAAAAATAGTGGCCATCGAGGTCAAAGGTCAACATACTTAAAACCTAAAAACTTGAAAACGGAGCCAAATATCGAAGTGGTGTTTCCACATTTAGTAATTGGTCATCAACTACTACAAGTTCCAAAATACTAATCATCGAGGTCAAACGTCAAACTCGAAAACGGAGAGAAATATTGAGGTGGTGTTTCCACATTTAGTAATAGTTCATCAATCACTGCAAATTCCAAAATAATGACCATCGAGAGCTTGTAAACGGAGCAACGGATTGAGGTGTTGTTTCCAAATCTAGTAATAGGTCATCAATTAGTAAATGTTAAAAAGTACTGATCATCGAGGTCAAAGGTCAACATACTTAAAACCTAATAACTCGAAAACGAAGCAACGTATTGAGGTGCTGTTTCCAAATCTAGTAATACGTCATCAACTATAACATGTTCCAAAAGTACTCACTATCGAGGTCAATGGTCAAATATTTAAGCCTTAATAACTTTAAACAAAACCTGTGTGACCTATTCAGTTTTGTACCAAGCAGAGAGAAGTGAAGAATGAATAAATATGACTAGCTTACTTCGAGAAAGAAAGCAAAGATATTTCATTTTTAACTAGCTGAAAATTTTAAATCATCTTGTATTATTTAAACAAACGAAAGGATAAATTTTATACCAATGAGAAATGCCATTTTATACCATTTTGTATTACTCCAATAAACGAAGGAATACCAGAAAAAAATAAGTGAAGAATGAATAAAATTTAGGTGGATTATTTTCTTTTGTACCAACTGGAAAAGAGAAGAAGAGCTACATTAACAAGTTCATAATTTCGATGTTCTACTTTTTATACCAACGAGAAAAAAATGAACTAGCTGAATATACGAAAGAATAAATTTAAGTGACCTATTCAATTTTGTACCAATGAGAAATGGCTCAGCAAAAGGCGAAGAAGGACTATTTTAAACAATGGAGTATTTAGTTTTGCACCATTTTGGAGTATTCAAATAAACAAAGGACTTATAATTTGTGTCAACTCTAAAATCAATTAAACGAAGTAATGCATTTGAAAAACCGAAGTTGAGTATTTTATACCATTTTGTATTATTTCAACAACCAAAGGAATAAGCAAAAAAAGGATTATTTTATATCATTTTAAACTAGTCTAATAAACGAAGGCATAAATATGAGTGAGCTATTTAATTTTGTAGCTGAGTATTTTAACGAAAGAACAAAATTGTACTAACTAGAAAAAACCGAAGAAGGCCCATTTTAACTAACTGAGAATTTCTGTACCTTTTTGTACTATTTAAACAAACGATGGAATAAATTTAAGTGACCTATTCAATTTTGTACCAATGAGAAAAGGCATTTAACTGGCTCAAAATTTGAGTTGTCTATTTAGTTTTGTACCAACCTAAGAAGAAGGGCGAAGAAGGACTATTTTATAATTTTACTACTCAAATAAGCAATGGAGTATTTAGTTTTGTACCACCGAGAAAAACAAAGAAATTGCACCATTTTGGAGTATTCAAATTAACAAAGGACTTATAATTTGTGTCAACTCTAAAATCAATTAAACGAAGTAATGCATTTGAAAAACCGAAGTTGAGTATTTTATACCATTTTGTATTATTTCAACAACCAAAGGAATAAGCAAAAAAAAGGATCATTTTATATCATTTTAAACTAGTCTAATAAACGAAGGCATAAACATGAGTGAGACCAGAGAAAAACCGAAGAAGGTCCATTTTAACTAACTGAGAATTTCTGTACCTTTTTGTACTATTTAAACAAACGATGGGATAAATTTGAGTGACCTGTTTTTTGTACTAACCAGAAAAAATCGAAGAAGGTACCTTTATACTAGCTCAATGAACGAAAGAACAAATTTGAGTGTTCTACTTTTTATACCAAACAAAGAAGAACCATTTTGTACTACTCAAATAAACGAAAGAAAAATGTGAAAAAAAGACCAATTTATCTAGCTCAGAATTTATATATGTTTTGTTTAGGTGTCCTACTTTATGTACCAGCGTGAAATGCCTTTTTAACCAGCTCAGTAGTATTCAAATAAACAAAAAACCGAAGAAGGATCATTTTAACTAGCTCAGAATTTCTGTACTTTTGTGCCATTCAAACAAATGAAAAAACTAAATTTGGATGGAGTATTATTTTTTGTGCCAAGCAGAAAAAGGAAAGAATTTGTACTGACCAGAAAAGGCAAAGAAGGATCATTTTATACCTTTATGTGCTATTTAAATAAACGAAGGAATAAATTTTTGTGACCTATTCAGTTTTGAAAACAAGCAGGAAAAGGAAAGAATTAACATTTTGTACTAATCAAATAAACGAAAGAATAAATTTTGAGTGGCTTAAGCAAAGAAGGTCAATTTGTACCTTTTGTGCTATTAAAACTGAGTGACCTATTCAATTTTGTTTGCAATTAAAAAAAACGGAGAAGGTCTATTTTATGTACATTTTGTACTACTCAAATAAACAAAGAAATACCATATTCTGCTACTCAAACAAACGACGGAATAAGCTCAGAATTTCTATACCTTTGTGTGTTATTCAAATAAACGAAGGAATAAATTTGTGTGACCTATTCACTTTTGTAACAATCAGAAAAAGGAAAGGACTAACATTTTGTACTAATCAAATAAGCGAAGGAATAAATTTGAGTGACCTATTGAAGAATGAATAAATTTTGTTTGCAATTAAAAAAGCGGAGAAGGTCTACTTTCTGTACAAATCAGAGAAAAAACAAATTTGTGTGACCTGTTCACTTTTATAGCAAGCAGAAAAAGCACGAAAAAAAGGAAAGAAAGTTCATTATAACAAGCTCGGTATTTTTATACCATTTTGTATTACGGGTGGTCTATTTCATATTTGTACCAATCAGAAGAAAAGCTCAGAATCTTATACCTTTGTGATGCTACATTTTGTATTATTTTTGTATCATCCAGAGAACAATTTAAATTGCCTCTCCCGTCACTAAGAAAGGCTCATAAAATATTTGAACGTGAGATTTGACAAACCAGAGTTGCGTAATAATTGTGTAGAACAGACTCCATAGTAATTTGCGTAATATCATGCATGGCCATTTTTGATCACAGCAGAAGAAGAGATTATATCAAAGTAAGAAAAGCAGATATTTAAACAAGGTTACGAATGCGTTACCTAACATTTGTATTGCTAGTCTCCTTCCTCGTCTAAGTCCAAAAAGACAAATATATATTTTTGCATTTATGTATTTTATTATAATGGAATATAAGTTTATGGAGTATATTTGGAAATAATAGAACATACATCATGATGTTGTATTGTTTTGAAACATATTATTAAACACGGAGAATGCATAGAATGTTTTTATTGTAGATATATAAAATTATTTATTTGATTTGTTTTTGCTGAAGAGTAGAAAAATGACTAGCAAGGAGAATGTTTATGTTTCACCTAGAGAAAAAGAAATTAAGCGTGAAAACGAGAAACCTATACTGTTAATCCAGCCATCTGACCCCGATTTGCCAGACGAATTACGTGATAAAGTGAGAATCATATATCCAACACAAGAAATAGAAGATGTGTATTATTTTAGACGGTATAATAGATATAATGATGAAATACTCCCGGAAAGTGATGATGACAGTGTTTCAAATATTACCTGTTTTGAACTGGAAGCTAATGAGTGCGACTGTACTAGTGAAACTATTAGTGATACATGTGTTATACAATTATTTAATGAGTATACACCAAATTCAGTATTATTATGTGAAGCATGTTCTAACCATAATGAGAATGAAAAAGATCACAACTGTTTGCTGCAGTATGATTACGAATTATTGCAAAAGGTGTGGACGATCTTAATTAAACGTGAAATGAGAGAGACAATCTATAAATTTTATTTAAAGAAGCATTTTAAAGGTTGTAATAATAAGAACACTTATACTGTGGAGAAAAAATTTAATCTGGTATATGAATACATTACAGAGTGTGATTATTATATCAACAAAATAGTAGAGATGTTTTTAGAGAAAGATAAACAATTATTTAATTCTGTAAATGAACACTGAGCCCACTGTAGCATATGCATTTGATTGTGTAAAAATAGAAGAACTTGAACTGTTAAATGGATCAATTTGTAGTACTGTAATATTACAAACATTGGACTCTGGCAACTGAATTGTCACTGAGAGGCAATTTAAATTGTTCTCTGGATGATACAAAAATAATACAAAATGTAGCATCACAAAGGTATAAGATTCTGAGCTTTTCTTCTGATTGGTACAAATATGAAATAGACCACCCGTAATACAAAATGGTATAAAAATACCGAGCTTGTTATAATGAACTTTCTTTCCTTTTTTTTCGTGCTTTTTCTGCTTGCTATAATAGTGAACAGGTCACACAAATTTGTTTTTTCTCTGATTTGTACAGAAAGTAGACCTTCTCCGCTTTATTAATTGCAAACAAAATTTATTCATTCTTCAATAGGTCACTCAAATTTATTCCTTCGCTTATTTGATTAGTACAAAATGTTAGTCCTTTCCTTTTTCTGATTGTTACAAAAGTGAATAGGTCACACAAATTTATTCCTTCGTTTATTTGAATAACACACAAAGGTATAGAAATTCTGAGCTTATTCCGTCGTTTGTTTGAGTAGCAGAATATGGTATTTCTTTGTTTATTTGAGTAGTACAAAATGTACATAAAATAGACCTTCTCCGTTTTTTTTAATTGCAAACAAAATTGAATAGGTCACTCAGTTTTAATAGCACAAAAGGTACAAATTGACCTTTGCTTAAGCCACTCAAAATTTATTCTTCCGTTTATTTGATTAGTACAAAATGTTAATTCTTTCCTTTTCCTGCTTGTTTTCAAAACTGAATAGGTCACAAAAATTTATTTCTTCGTTTATTTAAATAGCACATAAAGGTATAAAATGATCCTTCTTTGCCTTTTCTGGTCAGTACAAATTCTTTCCTTTTTCTGCTTGGCACAAAAAATAATACTCCATCCAAATTTAGTTTTTTCATTTGTTTGAATGGCACAAAAGTACAGAAATTCTGAGCTAGTTAAAATGATCCTTCTTCGGTTTTTTGTTTATTTGAATACTACTGAGCTGGTTAAAAAGGCATTTCACGCTGGTACATAAAGTAGGACACCTAAACAAAACATATATAAATTCTGAGCTAGATAAATTGGTCTTTTTTTCACATTTTTCTTTCGTTTATTTGAGTAGTACAAAATGGTTCTTCTTTGTTTGGTATAAAAAGTAGAACACTCAAATTTGTTCTTTCGTTCATTGAGCTAGTATAAAGGTACCTTCTTCGATTTTTTCTGGTTAGTACAAAAAACAGGTCACTCAAATTTATCCCATCGTTTGTTTAAATAGTACAAAAAGGTACAGAAATTCTCAGTTAGTTAAAATGGACCTTCTTCGGTTTTTCTCTGGTCTCACTCATGTTTATGCCTTCGTTTATTAGACTAGTTTAAAATGATATAAAATGATCCTTTTTTTGCTTATTCCTTTGGTTGTTGAAATAATACAAAATGGTATAAAATACTCAACTTCGGTTTTCCAAATGCATTACTTCGTTTAATTGATTTTAGAGTTGACACAAATTATAAGTCCTTTGTTAATTTGAATACTCCAAAATGGTGCAATTTCTTTGTTTTTCTCGGTGGTACAAAACTAAATACTCCATTGCTTATTTGAGTAGTAAAATTATAAAATAGTCCTTCTTCGCCCTTCTTCTTAGGTTGGTACAAAACTAAATAGACAACTCAAATTTTGAGCCAGTTAAATGCCTTTTCTCATTGGTACAAAATTGAATAGGTCACTTAAATTTATTCCATCGTTTGTTTAAATAGTACAAAAAGGTACAGAAATTCTCAGTTAGTTAAAATGGGCCTTCTTCGGTTTTTTCTAGTTAGTACAATTTTGTTCTTTCGTTAAAATACTCAGCTACAAAATTAAATAGCTCACTCATATTTATGCCTTCGTTTATTAGACTAGTTTAAAATGATATAAAATAATCCTTTTTTTGCTTATTCCTTTGGTTGTTGAAATAATACAAAATGGTATAAAATACTCAACTTCGGTTTTTCAAATGCATTACTTCGTTTAATTGATTTTAGAGTTGACACAAATTATAAGTCCTTTGTTTATTTGAATACTCCAAAATGGTGCAAAACTAAATACTCCATTGTTTAAAATAGTCCTTCTTCGCCTTTTGCTGAGCCATTTCTCATTGGTACAAAATTGAATAGGTCACTTAAATTTATTCTTTCGTATATTCAGCTAGTTCATTTTTTTCTCGTTGGTATAAAAAGTAGAACATCGAAATTATGAACTTGTTAATGTAGCTCTTCTTCTCTTTTCCAGTTGGTACAAAAGAAAATAATCCACCTAAATTTTATTCATTCTTCACTTATTTTTTTCTGGTATTCCTTCGTTTATTGGAGTAATACAAAATGGTATAAAATGGCATTTCTCATTGGTATAAAATTTATCCTTTCGTTTGTTTAAATAATACAAGATGATTTAAAATTTTCAGCTAGTTAAAAATGAAATATCTTTGCTTTCTTTCTCGAAGTAAGCTAGTCATATTTATTCATTCTTCACTTCTCTCTGCTTGGTACAAAACTGAATAGGTCACACAGGTTTTGTTTAAAGTTATTAAGGCTTAAATATTTGACCATTGACCTCGATAGTGAGTACTTTTGGAACATGTTATAGTTGATGACGTATTACTAGATTTGGAAACAGCACCTCAATACGTTGCTTCGTTTTCGAGTTATTAGGTTTTAAGTATGTTGACCTTTGACCTCGATGATCAGTACTTTTTAACATTTACTAATTGATGACCTATTACTAGATTTGGAAACAACACCTCAATCCGTTGCTCCGTTTACAAGCTCTCGATGGTCATTATTTTGGAATTTGCAGTGATTGATGAACTATTACTAAATGTGGAAACACCACCTCAATATTTCTCTCCGTTTTCGAGTTTGACGTTTGACCTCGATGATTAGTATTTTGGAACTTGTAGTAGTTGATGACCAATTACTAAATGTGGAAACACCACTTCGATATTTGGCTCCGTTTTCAAGTTTTTAGGTTTTAAGTATGTTGACCTTTGACCTCGATGGCCACTATTTTTGATATTTCTAGTAGTTGATGAACTATTACTAAATGTGAAAACAGCATCTCAATATTTGGCTCCGTTTTCGAGTTATTGGGTTTTAAGTATGTTGACCTTTGACCCAGACGATCATTATTTTGGAACTTGTAGTAGTTGATGACCAGTTACTAGATTTGGAAACAGCACCTCAATATTTTGCTCAGTTTTCGAGTTATTAGGTTTTAAGTATGTTGACCTTTGACCTTGGTGGACATTATTTTGGAACTTGTAGTAGTTGGTGACCAATTACTAGATTTGGAAACAGCACTTCAATATATGGCTCAGTTGTCGAGTTATTAGGTTTTAAGTATGTTGACCTTTGACCTCGATGACCATTATTTTTGGAACTTGTAGTAGTTGATGACCAGTTACTAGATTTGGAAACAGCACTTCAATATGTGGCTCAGTTTTCGTGTTATTAGGTTTTAAGTATGTTGACCTTTGACCTCGATGGCCACTATTTTGGAACTTGTAGTAGTTGGTGGTCGACTACTAAATGTGGAAATACCACCTCAATATGTGGCTCAGTTTTCGTGTTATTGGGTTTTAAGTATTTTGACCTTTGACCTCGATGGCCACTATTTTGGAACTTGTAGTAGTTGATGACCAGTTACTAGATTTGGAAACAGCACCTCAATATGTTGTTTCGTTTTCGAGTTTGACCTTTTGTTCACGATGGCCAGTAGTTTGAGGACATGCTTATGTCATTTCTACTATGTTAAAATGTTCAAAATAGGGGTTGAAAAAGTGCTCATAAAAGGGAACGAGTTCACCCTAAAAATGGAGGTCGTAAAAGAGAACGAATCTTATGTATTATCTGCTCTCCTATGTAATTTCATTAGGGGTGGAAAAATGGTCATCAAAGAGAATGAATGAATACACCATCTAAAATGATTATCTGTAGACCGTGGGTGTTCGATTGTAATCTTTGCTCGTTATGTTAAAATAAGTATTCTTATGTTATTTCTGTTATGTTAAAATAGGGGTTGAAAAATATGCTCATAAAAGAGAACGAGTTCACCCCTAAAATGGAGGCCTGCTATGTTATGTAGTCTTCTGCTCTTATATATGTTCGTAATCTTATGTTACCTACTATGTTAACATAGTGCTATGTGTTATCTGCTCTTCTATGTGTTATCTACTATGTTCAGAATAGGGGTTGGAAAATATGCTCATAAAAGGGAACGAGTACACCCTTGCTATGTTTCATATTCTTATGTGTTATCTGCTCTGCTGTGTGTTGCGTAGTTTTATGTGTTATCTTCTCTTCTATGTGTTCGTAATCTTATGTGTTATCTCCTATGTTAAAATAAGGGTTGAAAAAGTGCTCATAAAAGGGAACGAATTCACCCCTTAAAATGGAGGTCGTAAAAGAGAACGAGTCTTATGTGTTATCTGCTCTGCTGTGTGTTACGTAGTCTTATGTGTTATCTGTTCTTCTATGTGTTCGTAATCTTATGTGTTATCTCCTATGTTAAAATAGGGGTTGAAAAATATGTTCATAAAAGAGAATGAATACACCCTTGTTATGTTACGTACTCTTATGTGTTATCTGTTCTGCTGTATGTTACGTAGTGTTATGTGTTATCTTCTCTTCTATGTGTTCGTAATCTTATGTGTTATCTCCTATGTTAAAATAAGGGTTGAAAAAGTGCTCATAAAAGGGAACGAGTACACCCTCTAAAATGGAGGTCGTAAAAGAGAATGAATACACCCCCTTAAAAGTGCTCGTAAAAGGGAACGAATTCACCCCTAAAATGGAGTTCGTAAAAGACCGTGGGCTCACGGTGCAAGGTCGTCATTTTCCCAGGGGCTTGTGAGTTGATTAAAACTGGCTCAGGTCTGGCCCAGATCGATCCATTTTCTACTACTCAGGATACTTATTATTATTAATTTAGATATGTAAGTACTCATGAGCTACTCACAAGTAATTAGGTGTGAATAGAGAGGACTGATTTGGGAAATTCAAGACTCAATTATTGATCTAATACTATGAAATGAAACGAAATTTTTTAACATCGCACGATTATGTCCTGAAAGCTAAAGGAAACGGACGAAGGGTGAAGAAAATGAGTAATGAAAGAAACTGATGAATGAATTGAAAGGAAAAAAGAACCCTTAGAAATCAACGGACACGATACTGTTCAACACAAACTTGTTGGCATAGACTGGAATCGAATCTATGACTTTAAAACCAGAGGTGAGAACTGTATCATTGAGGCACTATATCGCAATTATGATACGGAAAGGTGCTCTCAAGTCTGACTTCAATTGGTTGGTTAGTGGGTTGATTTGAAGTTAGTCTCTTGTTCAGCGTCGAGGATATTTAAGATGTGGACGTACACCTTAACGTGGAATCCAAACCACATAAGCTTCCACCAGGAATCGATCCCAGATCCCTCATGCTGAAGATGAGTACGCTAAGTACATAGTTACGAGAGAATTCCCCTCGGTCACGACTCGGAATTTTTCTAGTGTTGTTCACGTGAATGAGATTTCGGAATCTCTCGTCTAGTGAACTATCCTCAACATTCAGCTTCGTATTCAAAAAGCTTTACCTATTTCTACTGGACGAGGTCGCCTTGTCTCGTTTCCTCCCCAATACTACTTTCTGCACACAATAACACACACACACACAAGGATAAATAGCATGTGTATGAGTTCAATATGGCGCTTTGTTTACTCGTCATACATTCAATTAAATGATCATAGTTGTAGCATCTCTATTATCGTAATTGTGTATATAGGGATGCGCATGTCTTGTCGAGTCAAGATTTAAGGCTGTCTATACTTGTCCCGAGAAACGTTGTCTCGACTCGCAAATATGTTTCTGTCTTGACTCGTGTCTCGACTCGAAATTTTCCGTCTTGGCTTGACTCGAATTCGAGACGAGACGTGTTGAGATTCGAGTCGAGACAAAATGTACGAGTTATATGCACACATCAGCCAGAACTTTATGACTACCTACCTAATTGTCAGTATATCCATCTTTGGCACGGATAACAACACTGACGCGTCTTGGCATGGACGCAATGATCCTTGGTAGGTCGCTGGAGAGAGTTGGTACCACATATGCACATACAGGTCACCTAATTCTCGTAAATTCCGGGGAGGGGGGCGATGTGCTCTGACGTCACGATCAATCACATCCCAAATGTGTTCAATTGGGTTCAGATCCGGCGATTCGGGGTTCCAGCACATCACTTGGAACTCGCCCCTGTGTTCCTCGAACCACTCCATCACACTCCTGGCCTTGTGACAGCATCTTGTCGAAAACGGCCACTACTGTTGGGAAACATGGTAGTCATGAAAGGGTGTACGTAGTCTGCAAGCAGTGTGCGATACGCCTCGGCAGTCATGGTGCTTTGCTCAAACTCCACTAGATACATGGATGCTCACGTGAATGTTCCCCAGGGCATAATTAAGCCGCCGCCAACTTGTCTCCGTCACGCAGTACAGGTGTCAAGGAGCTATTGCCTTGGAACATGACGGATTCACACCCTCCCATCGTCATGACGAAGAAGGTATCGGAATTCATCAGACAATGCTACGCTCTGACACTGCGCCAAGGTCCAGTGGCGATGGTCACGTGCTCATTTCGTCGTAGTTGCTGATGTCATGGTGTTAACATTTTAATTAACTGAATTGAGCTGAAAATTCAATCTTGATCACGAAAGATTAACTATTAAGTTTATGCATCCTGTACCTTTCTAAAGTAATAAATGGTGGAATTGGTTTCAAGGCTGTTTCTGAGTGAATACTTTCTTCAAAATAATATTAAAAATTATAGGAAGATTTTCGAGACATTCCAGTCAAGTCGAGGTTGTAACAAGCAGTCTCGACTGGACTCCAATTTTACAAAGTGTCTCGACCCGAATCTCGACTCGAATTCGAGTCGAGTCGAGTCGAGATTCGAGACATGTCTCGATTCGTGCGCATCACTATGTGTATAGGTTAAATATCCTAATCATCTATTGCGTAATTCCTACAAATGCAAAGATGATATCTAGCATATATATTCCAGGCCGCTTCCTTCCCTTCCCTTTTCTTTCTTCCTTCCCCTTCCCAGAAGTATATGCTCTCCGAGAGACGTCATTCCTCATATGTGATGTGCTAAAGGCCATAGGTGCTAGTAATGTCCAAAAATATGTATAAACAAATAAAATCATCCACTATGTGGCCATCCTTATCACTTGGCTGGAATTTTAACTGCTACATCATCTTGCTGGAGAGAAAAAGTACTTTGTAGCCCTTAAGTAGGCTAGTGATAATAAAAAAATAAATAAAACTTATACAAGATATTTAGAAGTGGAGACTGCTTTTGAAATTTTGCCATGTTAGCAGAGAACATATAAAATAAAATAGTTAGGGTATGCACCTTCGCACGAGAGACCCGGGTTCGATTCTCGGTTGAAGCTTATATCGTTAAGATCCCACTTCTGCCACGTCTCATATACCCAGTTCTGAGTGGGGCGCTAAACTCCAAATCAATTAACCAACCATATAAAATAGAACCTACACGTTAACAAGGAACGCACATTAAGATGTCTTTTTGCAGCAGTCATTATAGAAGCAAGGATATACAATAATCAAATTAGGCCAGTACGGCATACCGGTAGTAAATTATGATGCCAAAAATCATACCAGCTGTAAGAAGAAATTACGATAAGATGTAAGCTCTACTATGTTGAAGTATACTTAACACAGGTCTATGTATACAAGTAAAACGGTAGTAATTTATTTCCAATTTGAGCACTGAAGATATGTTATTGACTTGTTCGACAAGGTTTTTAATGCACTACCAAACCTCATCCTATTAATCTTGACACATTCACTAAGAAAAGATGGAGTAATGTAACGGCACATGGATTGCTTCAATTTGCTGATATTACTGTAAAGGGTGTTAGTCTGTGCATTGGATTATTGTGAGTTAATACAGCGAAGGTGAGCTGCAGCCTAATAGGATACCAAGCTTTATACTTCAGAAGTAACGAGAGGCCGTATAGTTGGCACGTGAGAATGGGGTCGTAGTGCTTCGTATATTGCTATTACGGTTAATCGAACCAAAGCGTGTGTTCAATACTGGATCCGACGATATGAAGAAGAGGGCGAAGAAGAACTACAAAACCACTCAAAATCAGGAAGACGTAGAAAAACTACAGCAGAGGAAGATAATGCACTCGTCTCTGCTAGTCGGAAAAATCCCTTTCAACCTGCTTCCACTCTTGGACAAGACCTGCATTCGAACATATCAGCAGTTACACTAAGGAAATGATTACATGAAGCACTGAATTCCTGCCGTAAAAGAAGAATTGACTCTAGAACACCATGCCTCAAGAATGTCGTTTTCGTTGCAGTATCTGCCAGCTATGAAAGAGTTCTGGGATACCGTGATTTGGACAGACGAGAAAGTGTTCTTCTTCGCCCAAGACTGAAGACTGTCTCTGTGGCGCCCCAATTGCACTCGTTATTCACCAGAACATATCTAAAGAGGGCGAGAAGTGGAAGAATTATCGTTGCTTTCTGGGATTGGATATCAGCAGCAGGAGTTGGATAATTAGCAGACATATTGTCTAGGATGGATTCAGGAGAAAATGTGGAAATATCAGAACGACATGTGTTACCAACCGTCAGGGCCATATATCCGGAAGACGAAATGTCTGTCACTAATTACATCCAGGATACTAGCAGTGTCCATACTTCGAGAATAACTAAACAGTGGTTCCAGAGATATCCTGATATTTCTTAGCTCGATTGGCCATCTAAATCCCCGGACCTTAACCCTATCGAAAAAAAATATGTGGTCATTAATTGTGCAGAATTGGGAACCGAGACGGGAGAAAACTGTTGAAGCTGTGAAGAACCATGTTCGAGAAGTATGGGAAGCTTTCGTAGAAGACCTGACTTATGTTCGTCACTAATTGATTCCGTGCCTCGTCGAATCAATGCAGTGATAGATAATAATGGTGCGTGAACAAGCTATTAGGTTTAAAATTATGATTTTTATGTTAACTGAAGAGTATTTTGTTCAAGATGAATATTTGTTTGAAGATGTGACATGTTCACGAGCAGAAAAAAAAAAACATTTACGTTCTAACCATTTGGAATTGCCAAGACAGACTGAATATATTTCATTTTATTCTTTTTGTTTGATAGGTACAACTATATTTTTCTTTCTTTTTCTATGGGAATTAACAATTCTCATTATTCCTTTATTTTTATTGTGGGGATTAGGAAAAATATTCTGAACAATTTTAAAGCACTTAATGCAAAGGCGTAGATCAGCCCTGGCCACGGCGAGCAATAGTGGAAACTCTCCTCGTGAGCGCTCACGAGCATTCTACGTGCAAATACCATTGTTCGTGCTTCGTGCATCTTCGGGTTTCGTCCTTCGAGGAGCGGAAGTGTTGTCAACCTTGGCGGTAATCACTAGCCTACCAAATAATACTAAAAAAAAGTATGTATGGTAACTGATTGCCATTTAGTGTAAAGCGTTTTTTACAATGTGGTAACCGTTAACTATAGACAACACAAACTTGTAACAGCAATCAAATCATAAACTATGTACGTTCCTTTTCTTCTTTTTTCTTTCCTTTTGTTAAAGAAGGATGTGGTGGAACCAAACCAACGCATACATTTATAAAAATTTGCTAGTTTGCCCAATGGAAAACCAGTTTTCAAGATATATATATATATATATATATATATATATATTATCAAGTTCTTAATCCGAGTGTGGGTTTGTTATATTATGTTGTTTCGCTTTTTGGGAAAAGAGAGAATCTGTTGATACAAAAAAAAAATACTGTAGCACTTGTTTGTAATTATCTAAGTATTATCTCCAGAAAATTAGCTTATGAATGTATGTGTGTACGAATAGGCTTAGCAATGGGTTGGTTGTGGAGATTAGAAGCCTATTAGAGACCGAGCAAGCTAAAAAGATCTGAAACAATTCGTTTCCGATTTTTGCAGTCGTTTTTACGTCTGTAAGCTGACATGTTTAATATTAGTTTCTTTCTTTCTTCATTTGTTAGTTACTTCAACGCTAACTGTAACCTCTATCATGCGTCTTCCTCGACCAAAAAACGTACCAATTTTATTTCCTGCAGGGTTTTCGCGTCACTGCTTTCGAAATGGGGAGGGGGAGGGGGAGGGGGAGAGCACACTTGCACATTTCACGCTTGCGTCTGCTCAATGCTTCAACATCGTGCGAATTTCTGACCAGGCTTGGCTGTAGGTTTTTTGCCATCATGTGTGGCTGGCAACACTTATCGGATGCAATGGAAGGGGCGAAGCTACCACCATCTGTGTTCACCTGCTCTTGTCTTCGCTCGTGCTCGCTCGCGCTTCGGCTCCGGGAGCCAATTCATGGACAGGCCTGGCTTTCTTTTTCTATGGGAATTAACAATTCTCATTATTCCTTTATTTTTATTGTGGGGATTAGGAAAAATATTCTGAACAATTTTAAAGCACTTAATGCAAAGGCGTAGATAAATATACTATTTTATTTCCTTAGCTGTGTGATATATGAGATATACAGTACTGGATATAAGTATTCATACAGCACCTGTGCCAGAATTAACAATGCATTGACAGGCAAATAGTGAATGAGAGAGTTATGTCTCCAACACAGACATGTCCCTGCAGTTGGAAGAGTAGACGCAACACGAATTCGTAGAAATATCCTTACTATGGAATGTACAAATAAAGGAAATGCGTGGGCAGAGCGATATTTGCCTGGACATATGTATTCGTGCACCGCAGAATAATACTAGACAAGTACCATCAAATCACTAGTGCCAGCAGGCAGAGACTAGATAGTCATTACTGAGACGCTCGAAGTGTCAGGGGAAGTGTGAGGTGTGTTCGCTGAAACCTAGAAAGAGATAATGGGGCGGAAAAGGAAAGAAACCACACCCGAGGAAAGGAAACTGATTCTATCACTATTTCAGAAGAACAAATCGTATTCACAAATCGCAGAAATAGTGGACAGAAGTCGTTCGACTGTACAGTGTATAGTAGAACGATATAAAGGAAAACAATATACATAAACAGTGAAAGGGTGGGTCGTCCACAAAAACTCACTACGAGGGAAACACGGGTAGTGTTGAGAATTATGAAGAAAACGCCGAAAGTGTCATCGTCAGCGATAGCGGCATATGTACATGAACACTTCGGGAAACAAGTGTCCTCATGAACTATTCGGCGACTTTTCAATCGAGCTGGGTACAGAGTGCGGATACCGAGACGAAAACCATTCAACAATAAGAAAAACAGGAAATGGCGCTTAACGTTTGCACAGAAGCATGTAAGTAAAAGTACAGGCTTTTGGGATAAGGTATTTACAGATGAAAGTAAATTTAATATTTTCCACAATTATGGCAGAATTTTAGTGTGGAGAAGACCCAATACTGAGCTTGAGGTTCAGAATATACAAGCGACAGTTAAGCATGGTGGTGGAGGGGTGATGGTCTGGGGCTGAATGTCTACCGCGGGCGTTGGAGAGCTTGTATTTATTGACGGAACGATGGATAAATATGTATATTTAAACATCCTAAAACGAAATTTGCAGAAGAGTGTGGATAAATTGGGTCTTGGACAAGATTATTACTTCCAACAGGACAACGACCCAAAACATACCACCGAGCTTGTGCGTATGTGGTTACTATACCACACGCCTCATACCCTGAAAACCCCAGCGCAGTCCCCAGACCTGAACCCCATTAAACATTTGTGGAGTGAATTGGAAACGCGCATACGAAAACATGAAATAACTAATAAAACTAGACTGAAAGAGATACTTTTGCAAGAGTGGCAGAATATTACACGTGAAACCACTACGTCTCTTGTTCATTCAATGCCCAACAGACTGAGGGAGGTTATGCCAAAACGAGACATGCATACGAAGTATTAAGGCAAGATATTTATGGTTTGTCATTCATAACCAGAGAACTTTTCGTTTGCTGTACGAATACTTATGTCCAGCACACTGTGCATATTTTTGTTTCTTTTCATTGTTGTAGCAAATCAATTTATGTTTTGTTTTCCGTTTATTTTGTGCATATTTTTTGCTGAATGAAGCATATGTCTCGCACAACACATGCGTTTAATTATTTACCTAATGGCAGAAATATGTCTTTTCTTCAACGTTTGCACTGTACAATACTTATGACCATGACTGTATTTTTCTTTCTTCTTATATAGGAGAATTAACGTTTCCCTTTAGTCTTCTAAAGAAATTAGAAAATGGATATTCATAACAGCATTGGTTTCAAACACAATGTCAAGGAGCAGATATACTATTTTATTTTATTCTCCCCATGAAAAAAGGATACCTTTTTCTTTCTTTTTTTTATTTATTTCTTCATGGTGGCCCTTAAGGCTTACCTAGTTGATCGCCAGTAGTTTGCCTGAAGGCATAATGTCGCGAAGCAACCAATTCGGTTCGACACGTGCCAATATACCTAACTTTTGAATAGGGTTGGAAGTCAATTTTTTCACTTTCATGATTTCATGGTAAGATATAGTAAAAGCTCTTTATTCGCGGGGTATATGTTCCATAAATATGACGCGAATACAGAAACCGTGAATACGGAATGGTAATTTATATGGGATTATAGGGGATACGTTCCTAGGTGACAAAAAAAAATACATATATAAAAAAATCAATTTACTGTAATCGAAGTTTTTGAACATATTGCTTAATTATTATCTTCAGGCTTAGGCAATGGTTTGAAGAATTTTGTAATTTTTTTCTTGCTTGGCAGTTTTTAAAAGCTGCTTCAATTCAGACTGATATTCAGCAGTGGCATTAGCAATTTGCCTCTTAAAAATAAGACTTCGTTCCATAGACTGATCAATTTTCATAAAGAAATCACAAAGCTCATTGGCCATTCTTAAATCTTCACTAAGATTTTTCAAATTAAATGTAACGTCTAGTGCTTGTTGAAGCCTCTTCTTCAATGGGCTGTGAATTTAACATTTCCTCCAAGTCGGTTTCAGTCAAATCTTCATCTTGCGATTCAAGCAATTCCTGAATGTCACTTGATTCTATCTGTTCGAACCCATCTCGTCCTATTCCATTCGCAATTTCGGCTATGTTTGAAGTCAAAGTTTGAATTTGCACACATTCTTCGTCAGTGTCCGCAGTCAGAGCAGGCCACAGTTTTTTCCAGCATGACTTCAATGTGTGTGGCTTCAGTTCTTCCAATGATTCTTTTATGTTTACGATGCATTTTGCTATGTCAAATTTCTTCCAGCATTCCATAACATTCATATCAGGATTACATTTCATATTATCCAATACGATTTTGAAGGTTTGTCTAATGTAATAGAGCTTAAAGGCCTGGATTATTCCTTGGTCCATACGTTGAAGCAAAGCCGTCGTGTTGGAAGGTAAAAATGTCACTTTTATATTTGGATGCATAGTTTGAAGTTCGCGAGGATGACCTGGTGCATTATCCAAAACTAGAACTGCTTTAAAGTCTATATTCTGTTTTTTAAAATAGGTTTCAACTTCAGAAACACAACAATTCCGTAACCAGTCACAAAAAATAGCGCCTGTAACCCACGCTTTCTTATTAGCACGCCAAAACACTGGCAGGTCGTCCTTGTTTTGATTTTTTCAAGCCCGAGGTTTTAACGATCTGTACAGCGTCAGTGGTTTAATGACACAATCTCCAGATGCATTAGAACATAGCAGCAGTGTAACTCTATCCTTTGCTGCCTTAAATCCAGGAGCAGACTTTTCGCTTTTAGAAATGAATGTTTTGTTTGGCATTCTCTTCCAAAACAGTGCAGTTTTGTCTGCATTAAATACTTGCTCAGGTTTGTATCCTCCATCAGCTACTAAGTTTGCAAATTCTTCTGGATATCGTTCTGCTGCAGCAGTGTCTGCGCATGCAGCTTCTCCAACGATTTTAATGTTATGCAATGATTGTCTCACCTTAAATTTATTGAACCAACCTTCCGATGCTTGAAATCCTCCCTCTGTACATTCACCACTACAACTACCATCAGTTTTTTTAAAAATGAGCGTAAAGACGCTTTGCCTTTTCCCGGACCATTGGACCACTCAGGGGCATCCTTTTTTGGTTGCGGTCTTTGATCCATAACGACAACGCCACTTCCATTTTTTCTATTGCTGGATCACGAACAATTTTCGCTGACAGTGAAGTTGAAGCTAAAGACGACCTTATTTTATCTTCGGATTTTTTATCGATCGTACAGTTGATTCGTTGACATTGAATGAGCGTGATATGGATGCAAACGACTCTCCAAGGCGTAAACGATCAAGCATTTCTATTTTCATTTTAAGGGGTAACAGATTTTTAGTGTCGAAACTCGTTTCTCATTTTTTAGTTGACATTACTGTATAAATTAGGAAGACAGCGGTAGAGACGTGTTACTCGATCAACGAATTTTTGTAACGAATGGAAAGACGAAACAATAAAACACGCAAAGCGGCTCTTACCAAAGGACGGAAGTCTAATAATGTGGCGGCATTTAAAAATATACTTTATTCATTGAGTAATAAGGTTGCTTTCATTTTGTTTTTTTACATTCTTAAAAACACCGATCGCGGCGAAGGCGGCTTATGTCAAAGTCCGAACCAATACGGCGGCGATATCATTTAACAACATACTTTAGGCAAAGTTGTAATAAGGTCTATTTTACATTTTATTACTCCATTTGACGGCGTTTACAAAGGATATTGCGTTGGATACCTATTGGAATCCTTTTTATTATTATGTATGTACGTACTGATTAGATCCGCGAATAAAGAAATCTTTAGCCGCGAATATAGGAATTGGGTCGCATTTTTTTTAATCCGCGAATAGTGAAAACGCGAATGAAGGAAGCGCGAATAAGGAGCTTTTACTGTATCTACTACTACTACTACTACTACTACTACTACTACTTATCTGCACAAAAGTAAGTAAATCGCCTTTTTGGGTACGTTTTTTTTAATCATATTTTATTGAAAAAGTGTTATGAACGATTTTTAAAAAATTTAAAACTTTCCTTGGGCCGAGTTTGAACCCACGCCAAAAGCGATTCCTATTACCAGCCTACAGCGCTAGCGCGCACAGCCAGGAGGACCGACAGTAACAAGCGCCGGATTCCTGTTATATATATAAATACGATACGTGGCAAGATACGGATAAAACCAAGCAATCAGAACCGTGTATTTAGTTAATACTTCCGGAAGTACTCTCCCGAGCTAGATCTCAACAACCTAGTCCAAGCTAGGGGTTAACTATGTTAATAAAATTCATTTCAAACAGTTCGGCCATTTTTCGTTATGATAGACAACGTATTTTTCATTTATATACTATGTAGATATATGTTAATAGTATTGTTACTGTCTTTTTATTTATTTATTTAAGTTATTTATTGATATAAAAAATGATGTATTAAGTTTAATGTTTAACAGCATCATACAAATTCACCGTATGTATGACGACGTTTCGTCTTCTCCAGGTCTGTTCCGGTCATACCGGGACACGAGTGTGATTGCTTGCAGGCATGCACGTAGCCAGGATTTCGTAATAGGGGGGTCCGCGACGAAATACTGTGGTTATCACATCACCGGCTCAATCATTCTAAACTATTTTACTGACTTGTGAGAACATCTGTTGGTTCGTTTGGCCAGTATTTCGTTATGGGGGGGGGGGACGTGAAATGAAATACTGTGGTTACACGGCAGGGGCTCGATCCATCTAAACTATTTAACTGGCAACATACTATATTGGTTTATTAGGACAATAAAATGAAGATACGTATCTTAGTAAGTATTTTAATAACAAACTATGAAGAAATCTCAAGTAAAAGAATATTTTAAAAAGTAAAAAGATATCGCCTTCCGAGGTCATTCGAACTCGGTTCTTCTTGTCTTCTTTCTTCTTTTTTTCTTATCTTCGTTTAAGGATAGCAACGAGATATCTTTCGGCAGTTAACACATCCTATAAAATAGATTAGTTGCGCCGCAAAATTGAACATTTCTTTAGCAAGTGTTACTGAAAGCTATGTTGCCAGGCTCATATCATTGGTGGTTGGGAGCATTTCTTAAATTCTACCTGAGAGTCTATATGATCGAACCAGTTTATCGATCGTCATTTGTGGTCCATAGGATTAGCATGGAACTAGACGGAATTCGGAATTCTCCATTATAATAATATCAATTTTTAACTTAAATCCCTCGTTTCCTCCACGCAAAGCTCCTCATAGCAAAGGGTAACCAAACGCTTGGTGTGGCTTTTTATTTTTAACGCTGGTTCTTTTTCTTGTTTCTTTTTGTTTCATCCTTCCTTAATATTTTTTTTATTTTTGGTCTGAAGGGGGGGGTCCGGACCCACCCCTTGGCTACGTGCCTGTTGCAGGTTACGAAATTCGTAACCAGTTATGTCTTGGCTGGCCACTAGACAAGAAGAAATCATATAAGTTTTACTGACAGCATCATACAAATTCGCCGTGTGTATAACGTTTTGTCGTCTCCAGGTCTGTTCCGATCATAAAGGGACACGAGGGTGATTGATCAAATGTATAGAGACGTGGTTTTCGTTTTATTTTATCCCTAAAATTGTTTTTTTTTTTTTGGCCCAAAATCGGTGTTATTTTTCGCGATTTAATGCAAGCAAATAGGGATTATTTGCTTTATTCTGTAATGATTTTGAAAAGCAAGTATATTGTAAACATAGAGAAAGTGGTCTGTGAAAGCTAATTAAAATAAAATTTTAAAATTAAACGAATAGTTCTAAATTTTGACATCTTAAATTTAAAAGAATAAATTATATTTTCGGACTTACCATCTGAGAAAAAATGGTTCGATATTCCTCCTAAACTTGGATTTATTTAATGTATGATTTGAATACACATATCGACTAAAAACCATACTGCAGTGTTTCTTAACATTTTCTTCACTTTTGTTTTAAAAAAAAATCACAATAATCTTATCTAAAACGAAAGCATAGTGTTTAACATTTTCTTCACTTCAAAAAAATCAATTCACAATATACTTATTTAAAACGCAATTCATATCATTATCAACACACATTTTCACTTGCTCTTCAATTGTTCTTATTTTCAAAGGACAAAATTGTCAATATTTCCACATTTTCTTCTTTAAGGTTTTGCCTCCTTACCGTAACTACGGAGTTGTATTCTGAAAAATATCTTTCAGAATCAACGTTGGAAGCTGGTCAAGATATTGCTTCAAGAGTATAGGCAGCAAAATCTCAGGGGGAAACTTTCACTAACCAACTGTTCTAAAAATAACAGGACTGATGGTCTTCTCTGAAACACGTTTGGTTGCAAAAGAAACTTGTGTTATTTTATTAGTATTACCGCCAAAATGGCGATTTCGCGAATCTATCGCTTTATGCAATGCATTTCGGAGTTATTTTGAAAAGGTACCATTCGCGTTATTTCGCGATTTAAAAACACCAAAAACGGTCTTCTGTCATATATTTAGGTATATCTGTATACTTTGCCTTTTTCAAGTTTTCGACGTTATCGAAAACTTCACGTCCCTACAAATGAATAAGAATCCTGACCTTATACAAGGTGTTTCAAAACAACACCGACAACGTTTGGAAGGTGATTCCTGACACCAAGATAAGACAAAAACTATAGACATTCTGGGTGTACAAATGCTTCCTTTCGGAGTTATAGGCTACCGAAAACATTAAAAAAAAAAAAATGAAGTTTAAAGGTCCATACCTTCAAAACTATGGGACTTACCGTACTCGGGTCAAGACTTCACTTAGGAACTAATATGTGGGCTATCCAAAAATACATGTTTTAGAATTCTAAGGTACTCACGAAGCAATTTTTATAGAGGGAGTTTGGCTACTGGCAAATAATTTGAAGTACTTACCAACTACCTCTATAAAAATTGTTGCGGAAATGTCCTAGAATTCTGAAACTTGGATAGGGTACATACTTGTTTCTCAGTAAAGTCTTGACCCGACTACGGTAGATCCCATAGTTTTGAAGCAATGGACCTCTAAAGTTCATTTTTTCGTGTTTTCGGCAGCCTATAACTCCCAAAGGAAGCATTTGTGCACCCAGGATGGTCTATACTTTTTTGTCTTATCTTGGTGTCACGAATCACCTCCCAAGAAACACTCTGTATATAGCATAAGATTGGTGTCACGAATCACCTCCGAAGAAACACCCTGTATATAGCATAAGATTGGTGTCACGGTTTTTCGTTTACAAAATCTGGCAACCCTATCCACGACGGGCTGTTAGAGAGAAGCGTCTAGATCTACTGCATAATGCAATCATACTGCACGATAATGCAGCCATATAAGGCAGTTTATATATTAGATCTAATGCGCCGAAGAGGATATGAAGAGTTGGAGCATCAGCGTATGCACCGGATTTATCATCGTGTGATTTTGACCTCATCCTCAAGATGAAGGAAACCATTGCATGATAGACGATATATGACCTACCTGGACATTGAAATTGCTGCGTGCCAACAAATCAACCGCTTCAAGCGTGGTGCAGAGGAAGCCCGCAATCAGATAGAGGCTAGTGGAGGCCTCCCTCCCTAAACTTTCCGTAACCCCTCCAGACCTCAATACAGAAAACACACTTTAGACATTTGTAAGAGAATTTTTAATGACTTGGCCCCTATAACATATTCGTGCACCCCCAAACCTCTATGGCTGATTTCGGGCCTGGCGCAGAGGAAGATGCTGCTGATAATATTCGACTTCTTTTACATAGATGGCAGTATGGTGTGGACAATGTGGAAGATTATTTTGAGGATTTATCATAATCAGACAGGTTTTGTAACATCGATAACAGCGTGCTATGCACAGTGCGAGAGATTGTTTTGAGGATTTATCATAATGGGACGAGTTTTTGTAACATGTGTATTAATGTCTATGTATGTCACAAGGCTGCTTGGGATTTCTTTCATGATTCCTACCAACAAAATACCAGGATTGTAAACACTCTTTTCAAACGAGCTTAGCCCAGCTCGAAATCATGCTCACACTCAAGCTTTTTAAAAGGAGCGGTCTCAACTCACGCTCAACATAAGGAGAAAACGCTCTGATAATTAACCCTTTCACAGAGGAAGTCGACAGAACCAAATTTTCTTAACATGCGAATGTCGACTATAGTCGACGTGTTAAAATTTGTTTGTCCGTATCTTGGCTTTGTCGAGAGTAGTCGCCAAAGTTGTACCGTTCATTTTTGTTTGTGTTCTATTGTTTTCGATAAACAATAAAAATCACACAGAAAACCTTTGGCGACTACAATCGACAAAACCAAGATACAGGCAAATTTTAACACGTCGACTATAATCGACATTCGCAGGTTAGGGAAATTTTTTCCCGTCGCCTTCCACAGTGAAAGGGTTAAATAACTAAAATATTTACAATGATACCGATTGAGAATGGTCCGAATTAGAATTGGAAATTTTAGAGTAAGGGTAAAACATATTACGTTGTAAAGAAAGAATATTATCCAAGGTACTCATTTATAGAACCACAAAATCTGTAATTACAGTAATAAGGTAAAGTAGTATTGACCTCCATAAGAAACTCTACAGATCTCATGTATCCTAACACCTCATAAGCACTTTTCTGAAGTATTGTAAAGCTGTGTGAATTCGACGCCTTTGCATTTTGCATTCGCTTGTATTTCCTCCCTCAGCCCTTGCACCTCCCTGTATGTTATGAAACAAATATCCTTGTCCAACATGTCTAGCGAAATTGCAGTCTGGTAACAGAAGAAATATATTTAAGGCAACAAGAGATTTGTTTGCCCAAAAATAAACACTATTTTGCAGTCGTATTTTGTGTGCCGGGCAGCACTTAACCTGTACGAAAAAGTTAAATCTGTCTACATTATGCAATGTTTCAACAATCATAATAAATGTTTTAAAAATCGCTCAATTTATTTGAAGTTACTTTACATCAATGAGGGTTGCTTCACTATTTTTTTTTAATTTTTAAAGATTTTTTCTAAAAAAAAAAATAGCACTATCATATACATTGGCAGCATATTTTTAATTTTTTTTTTTTCTAGCAGTTTTATTCCCAGCCAGTTTCTGAGTGACGCTCATTTGTGTTGAGCACTGGGTGCCAATAAGTGACTTTGCAGACGTTGGCGTGAACTTGTAATCTTAAGAATGAGTGGGCTATTCAAAAAAAAAAAAAAAAAAAAAAAAAAACGCTAAGTGCAGTAAATAAAAATACGATTTTGCGTTATTAGGCTAGTTTTAGACGGAAGCATTTATCGCAGCAGATGTGCTGCCAAACATCTCGTATAATATTGTGTGACATCTAGAGTATATGGTGCTTTTACACGGAAGCATTTTAATAAGCATCTTGTCGTGACGTAACAAACAAATCACTGAAGAGCGCAATTATGGATCCGAAATTAAAGCGTGAGGTATCTAAAGTTATAGTGGTTGCAACTACAGTTCTTGCCGGTTATATTAAAAAAAACGAAAACCACAAAGAAATACGTGGGCAAGGAGCACCCCTACCCCAACTCACCTACACAAAACAAAGAACATAGATATCTGGCACAAAATATCTCGCTTTCTTTTAACACACCACGTCTCTGCAATCGGACCAGAAATGCTGGGTAAAATGCTACGAAATAGAGCAGGTTATATCGACAAGAAATGCCATGGTATTTGCTACTTTACACGGTAGGATATCGATGATACGATTTTTGCTACGATAAATGCTTCCGTCTAAAACTAGCCTTAAGGGACTTATGTACAGTCGTTTTTTAAGTACAATTAGCGTCATACTAAAGGCCTTACTGCATGAAACGTGTTAGTCGAACTCTCTAGTATGGCAGTAATCACGCGTCAAAACTAAGTTTCTGTAATTCGGGGGTCGGGCTAAAAATTTGCTTGGATCAGCGTTTAACTTCTTTCATCGCCGAGGCAGTAGAAACGAAGAGGAGCATGCCTACTGAGCAAATACCGATTAATAATTGTAATGGAAGCTTATAAAATAATTGGGATTTCCATGCAATATACGATGAAACTTACCTTTAAACTAACAAACCAGTAAAGTTCCTTTTGTATTCCCATTAAATAGCTTCTTTCAATTGTCGGAATTTTATTAGTATGTCGAGTCCTTGAGTCGTAACTTTTGAAGCCCTTAATTCGTTTTATTTAATATCAAGTTTTAGATGCTCGGATTACGGTATATAGAAGCAAGCAAAAGGTTGGTTTGTTGATAGCCTCCCTTGCATCAGCAATGCTATATGAAACACGGGATCCGAACTCTTGCCTCCCGCCCCAAAGATGCATACGGTAACCATATAGCCACAAGGAAGCTCACTAAAAGTACATAATGGAATTTTCGCCTTTGTTCCTCTTTCAAACTTGTTGATTGATTGGGTCCATTAGTATTTAATTCTAAACAGTGAGCAGATGATTATAGAATAAGACCTACAGTTTACGAAGATACGATGCAATACAGTATATATGATGCTCTCCCATTGCGAACCGAGCTTTCTCATGGCTATATGATTAGCGTATTCACCTTCGGTGCCGGAGGCTGGTTCGATTCCCGCCAAAAGTTCATGTGGTTCGGATTACACTATAAACTCCAGGTTTCCTATACCCCTGCTTCTGAAACAGGCGCTACCCAATCCAACCTCCACAAATTGAAGTCAGAACCCGTTAACCGGGGTTATCTTTGTTAGCCACTTTAAGGGAAAAGTGAAGCGCTAAATCTACTCGACTTTAATCTTTCTCGCTTTATTTCGAAACATTTTCTCAACTTTGTTCTACTTCGTATGCAAATGACCGGGACATTACACCCACAGTGGAAACAGCTCAAAAAAAAGCACATTTTTTGAGTGGAACTCGAACCCAGGGTAAACTCTGCCTAGTAATCTGCAGCCGAACGCTACAGATCCCCTCATCTACGAGATACCAGCAACAAGATCAAGGAGGGTTTTTCAAACATATTCGTTGCTATTAAAAGTAAAATATCATCGTTAGATTTTAAACTTCCTTGAATCGAGTTATCTGACAAATATCCGATAACTGTTTCCACCTGCAAATAAGTAATGATAGGTTAGTGGCTACTGAACATTTTTTAACATTATTAGTAAATAAACATGAATACTACGATGCTACTCTGTCGAATTTTAGGTCGAAGTCTACTTTTAATTTACAAGTATTTAAATATTAAGATGAAAAATACGAAATTTATTAGCAAACGTAACTGCTACAGTAACCTGTAATATAATAGTTTAAAAAAAAAATTCAAAATACTAATACGAGAATAGTCCCAAAATTAACAGAAAAAAATCGGAATTCGATAAACTTTTCTCAGCGATATAAAGTTGCTTCGCTACCACTTACAGTGTGAATCGTCGAGCGCATCAAAGCGATTAACAGCAGACGCCAAGTTTTCCGTGTTGGCAACTTTTTTTTAAAGCATGGAGAGAAAATAATCCGAAGGCCAAATCTGGCGAAGAGTGCATGAGGAAACAATTCGAACTATGAACTCATTGATTTTGGCCATCTCGATAACTAATATGTAATTGGTGTATTGTTTCCATAACACTTTTCGCCAACTCAAGCGTTGCAATAAAGTTTGCATAATTCTCGCCGTTGATTGCTTACCCTTTTTGAAGATAATCAATGAAAATCATCCCACGCGCACAAAAAAAAAAAAAAAAAAAAAAAAAAAAGCCATAACCTTACCAACAAATGGAACTGTCTTCGCTTTCTTTGAAGCGGATTCTCCAATTTCAATCCATTGTTTTACCTGATCCATCGTCTTAGGTGTGGGGTGATGGACCCCATGATTATGAATATTCAAAAACTATGAAACATCGTGAACACTATTGAAACATCCTTACAACACTTTTTGTACCATTGTGACCAAACGCGGCTTCATGTCCAAATTTTCAGTCAAAAGTGCAGTACAACACTTTTAGGAATGCCTACCACGTCTGGTAGCTCGTGCACTTTTAATCGACGATTTCGCAATACCATTTTATGGATTTCTTTGCGATATTTAGCGTGGTCACCTTATTTGGTCCACCGCTGCGATGTTCGTCTTTGCAGCTCGCACAGCCTCGCTTCAACTCTACCACCTAATATTTTACTGTTGTAAACGAAGAAATCCCCTAGAGCAGTCTAGCTTGGCTTTGATATTGGTTGGACAGATCTTTCAAACGGAAGTACTGTAGAACATAACTGACTTTTTTTCATCTATACGTCAGGTCGGGTCTTCTGGGACTAGTCATTAAGTAGTTTCTTTGCTTAACTGAGATAAAATGTAAGAAAAAAAAAGTAACGTTCACAGTTAAGCCTTTTAGACTAGACATTAATGAAAAACTGAAATTAATTTTTTCTGCTCTCACCGAGAACTTAACACGAGACCATCTGCAATTGAGACGAATATTTGATTCAATAAATGATTTAATTGCCTATATTACGTAGCAGCGAAATTTATAATTTTTTTGTATCCATACATAAATGTTCGTTGCAATTGAATCAGATTCTCAGCTATAAAAAAAAGCAAACAGGATTCGAATCCATGCTAAAATAAATAGCTCGAGAGTATTCCGTCCAGCCGTATCAACCAGTGTGCTGTTTTGACTTTTATCTACTTATGAATCATTTTATAAACTATTATGATTGTATTCGATATATCAATTATAGAGTATTTACTTGGCGGTAGGACTACGCATGTTCCTGTCAGAATGAAGGGAAAATAAATAATCCCGTAGGCACATATCTGAGGGACGCAGGGATCTAAGGTTTTGTGACCGGAAGAGTACAAATGACGATTTAGTCATGAAGAGTACAGAATGAGTTTTTAAGTAGCGGTGCAGGTAACAGGATCCGAACCTTGGTCATTCTTAAACTTGTACATTATACATTGTAATGATCGTTTACAACAAACTTATTTTAAGGTCCGGATAGTTCAAGCAAGACACTTCCTACCCTGTTATCACACTACTTATACTGTACACTGACTGCTGATATATTGTTTACAACACTTTCTACCAGTGGCGTATTTAAAGGGGGGGCTTCCGGGCTTAACCCCCCCCCGAAATTTTATTTTAAAGTAAACGATACATCTTGCAGAATGTTCACATTTCCAGCAAACCCTCCCCCCTTCCCGAAACAAAATCGTAAATACGCCACTGCTTTCTACTATAAACAAAGGCATGTTTATGAAATAAATGGAAGGGGGTGAACTATGAAGTATCAAAGTTATTTTACGCAGGGCATACCTTCTATGAGATTTTGCAGCTGATTGTGAAAATTGAACTTAGAGCCTGTCTATTCTACCTGTGCCCTCGGAAACTGCGAACTATACTTCGGCCACACCCCCGCCTACCCTGGCACATGAAACCCTCCCTTTGTGTAGGAAAAAGTGAATGACCTCTCCTGTTGCCAATTTGTCATTCAGTCATTTGGTCTTTACGAGTGAAGATCATAGGCTACTTAGAATAGCTACCAGGACAGAGAACAGAGAAGTCCGTAAAATATTGTGACAACGCTTGCGCATCCAACAATTGAAAGATCTCGGCCGCAGCAACTCGTTCCTCCTCTTTTCGAGAGAAGTACGGGAGAACACATATCGACAGCAGCGCCAGCAAGGGCACAGTTAAATGGAAAGGCTCTAGCTACTTCACTTATGCACTCAGAAGAAAAGGCAAAGCCTATAAAGTTTTATTTGTGTGTGTGTGTTTACGTGTAAGGCGAAATTCTTTACAAAGAATTGTAAATTTGAAAGACTCATATTCCTTCCAAGAGCACGCTGAGTTCGCCATGTTCTATCGCTAATATAAGGATTTTTTCAAAATATGAATTAAAGACATTTTACTATGTGCATTTTTTTTAATACTTCAGTTTTACACTCAAAAATATCCAGCTTGAACAATATTATCACAGTAAAGTACTTACTGTTACTCAAAATACCCAAAAACTATTTTTGGATAAATTAAATTGTTCTTATTCTCTATGAGCAATTAAAGCCAAATACATAGAAAACTAGAATATACAATGGATTCTACATATTAACTTACATTGAACTTTTTCTTTTTAAAAAGGATGACAACATTAATCCTATTTAGTTCATTAAAATCACTGAAGTATGGTTAAGAAATCATAATTACTTTGGTTGTTCTATAACAAAAAAAAATATTTTTTTTTTTTAATATTCTGCCAAGGTAATCAACTCTTTTGTGCTCGTGTTCGGACACTCCTGTACTTTACAAGCAAAGTATAATAAATACTGCCGCATTAAGTTATTTTAATCAATTACAAAAATAAATACAAACTCAAAACAATAAAATACATGATCACAGAACAAACATTAGTTACTCTTTAAATATTTAGAATTATCCTAGTGTTTATTGTAGCCGGTAGAAAACTTCACTTGGATGCTAAGTTTAAATGCTTTCATGATAACTTGTTGCTATGGTAATTCACACAAAAATATGGAATGTAGTATGGATTTTTTTTTTTTTTTTAATGAATTGAACAATGATGTCAGGATGGAAAACAACTGTACAAATGAATGGTGTGCTATGAACATAATGCAGACACCTAATGCTTAGCGTTAGATTGATTGTATGCGCCACCACCATAGCCATTTACCATTGGCTGCTGATATTGTCCGTACATATTGTTAGACAAATTCTGATATGATTTATTTCCCATATTTTGAGGCAAACCATTGGGAAGTTGAGAAAATTTACTTTGGCTCGAATTAAGGGACTGCGAGAACTTATTCTGAGATGAATTTGAAAAATTACCTTGACCATCATAAAATTTATTTGATGGTGTCCCTAAAAGAGACGGTCTTCCTAGCAAAGAGCCATCACCCAACAAGGAAGGCAACGAGCCCTTATTACTTTGGTTTCCGGAATTCATTAATGGTGGAGGTGCTGTAAAGGAGTTGCGGTTGCCACCACTGTCACCTTGACTGTTGTTTTGACCGAATCCTTTATTTCCTCCTCCAAATGAGGAACCTTGATTGTAACTTCTAGATACACCTGATGATAAAGATGAGCCCATCAAAGGTGGTGGACCCTGAGACGACTGTCCCATCAAAGAACCTTGTCTGGAATTCCCGGTCCCTGAAGGCTGGAACCCACCAGAACGACCTCCTGATACTGAAGTTGTGCCACTTGCTTTACCACCCCAACGAGAACCACTGGCTGACCTTCCACCACCAGCCTCTCGACTTCTATCTCTGCTCTGGTCCCAGCCTCTGCCACCACCACGTCGGTCTCTGTCACCACCTCGGCCACCTCGATCATTGAATGATGGTCGGTTCCATCGATTGCGACCTGAAAACACAGTACTCTCATAATATAGTCAAAATAAATGTTCACGCAAGATCTAAAGCGAAGCGAATCGAATCGAATCAACTTTTCAACACTAAAGGCGAGAACCAATATTTAGACATGAGAACTAGAAAAGGAATTAGGACCACTTCGTAATTAGTTGTCAAAAAATTTACTTAAATTTTCTGACACTTTCCATATTTATTTAGCCAAAAGGCTATACAGAAATTTGAAACAACAAATAGCCAATGAAATCAATTTCATTTCAAAATTTGTTAGTTTTCTACTATCCACTGTCTCTTCTAATTTTAAATTTCATGTTACCCAGTAATCTACACGTATTTATGTTACTATGAATAACTAAAATAATACTTTTTCAAGACCTACGTTATTTCATGAAATAAAAATACTTGTAACTCAATTTATTATATCCCAGGGTGAACATTCGGTAGAAAAAAGTGTAAAAGCTCTTTCCGGCCAGATATCCAGAGTGAAATTTTTCCTCATTCACATCTGGCAAATGCCAGGATTGTACGTAACAATGGTCCCAAGATCCCAATTCTCCCGGTAGTGATATCGCCGAGGGTTTAGACAAGCCAGTAATATCCACAAATGTAACTTCTAATCTCAATTTAGTATATTTTAATAGTAGAAAATTATAATGAACACTTATTTCACTCCTTGGAGGTTTTACGGCACGAACTTAATTTTTTATACGAAGTCTTCTAGAAAAGTCTGCAAACTACTAAGTATTTACCGCCGATGACAAAATTATTCGAAGGAATACACTTCTGTATGTTTAACTTATCTTCGATGGTCTAAGCCTATTCATTTTTTTTTTTTTTCTTTTTTTCTTTCTTCATCTCCTTCAGAGCAGTTTGAAGGAATACCTCAGAAATAGCTGTAGTAATAGTTGCGTCAACAGCTACTACAGGCAACGTAAATCGCTCAACACACACCTTATTTATCATGTGTGGAAACAGTCATTATTTAGGTGAGTACGGACAATGAATAATTTATTCCAAATTTTTATTGAAAAAATCAAGTTTGGTGTGCTCGGTGGGAACTGGCATGTGGTGTGAAGAATGATTCTACGATCTGCGTTTTCTTTACGCAATTCATGTCACATGCCGATCTCCACGTCTTCCACGCACGGTATCAACATTACTGGTAAGAACATACGCGGATGAATGACCTTCAAGGAATTAATCACAGAAATGTACAGCCGAAATTCGAATGGAATTCGAAAAAATAAATTGTACAGTCCTATTGGATGGTGCTTTATTCCGAGTAGTCAAATGAAACACTTCAATACATCCTTTCAGTGTAAACTACATTTGAAATCATCATAAAGCATCATTATCCGAAAGTTTTCACAAGAAATGTTAATTTCTCACACGAAACCTTCAAATTGTGCAAAATGAACGAATCTGCTTAAAGGTAATTTCAACACAGAAAGACACATTTTTCCAAATTTTATAAAAGCGCAACATTAACGCCACTGTAAGTAGTAGTTTGCAGAAACTTTTCCAGTTGGTCTCGAACACAGTTCAAATACTTGTAAATTCAAACATATGGCAGGATTTGCAAAAAGTTCTCTCTCTCTCTTCAATAATTTGCTATATTCATTCAGATTACATGTGGATAGAAACAGGCTTGTTTTACTTCAACGTCCTTACGCAACAGCGAGGTTATGAGGGACGAAACCTACAGCTTAAAGTGGTGGATTTGAACCTCGATCTGGTTTGTATCTGAAATTTTCTTTCACCTGGATTAGAACCCATGATCCCTTGATCACAAAGGCGCAAGGTCCACCGACTTAACCACGGAGGGGACTTTACAGAAATACATTGTACTGATTTTGCATACTTGTGAATACTTTCAGAGTCACTTCACGACGAAGATACACTAAATAAATGGACAATTTTAACTAGAGTATGGAAGATGTAATTTAGTACAAGTTAATTCACCGAGCTAGAAATATCAGACTTAATTTGCATACCAATAAGAGAAATGAATAGAAGATATGAATCATTTAAGTTCACTCTGCACACTCAAGAAAATACCTGAAATACGCCACTAGTCTCGTTAATAGCTTCAAATCCTACCACCTACAACTTGAAGTTATTTGTACAATGAGAAACTAGTATGATTCTCCTGAAGAACTTATCTTTCATGAAACTAAGCTGATATTTGCTTCTCAAGACATTATTAGCAGGACCGAAAGTTCCAAGTTCTGTCGAAATAATACAAATTATCCTCTTATTAAAACAATACAGAGAACTACTTCAAAATCTTCTTGTACAGGGTACAAATTTTATGTATGTTTATAGTATAAATGAAATTACGTAATCTTCTGGAAATAATATTTAAATATGACCTTTTGCAATTACCATGTGTGTATTAGCTTTTCTCATTCTGCAATTTTATATTTAAGGGTTCAGTTGATTGTCATTCCTAGCAAATAAAGAATTTCCTTCAAAAACAGGCAAGAAGCAAACTTAATGATATTTTAAGAATATAAGTCAGTCCTGAGACTTAGGCATTATGAATACCTAAAGTTTTGGACATATTTACAGCTGAAAAATATGTTCTGCTAATGTTATGATGCATATAAGGCGTTCTCGGTAGTATCAACAGAGACTAGTTTTGGGGCGAAATCCACACAATTCATGCACATGTCAAGTATGGTTGCTGCCACGTATCACTGGGTACATAAAAAGCCTATGTTGAGCTCGCAGTTCTTACTCACATATACTGACTGCTAACATGATTCATTACAGGTGTACACGAAAAATATTTGGTAGTACTTAACAAGTTCTACTATCCTATCTGCCTCTTGTTTCTTTTAGAAAAACGTCAAATTGCGCATAGTTTACTGGAAATTATTTCAAACCACGAACCTTTCATCTGCCTATCTCACACTAAAAAAAATCAGTTTACCATACTTACTTCTTCCTCCAAATGTGGATTTAGCCATATCTGCCATTTCATACAGCTTAGGGTTTACTACTTGATTGGCTTCTTGAAGTACTGCTATTAATTCTGAGGCCTGCTTCATATTGTTGGGGGTAAAAAATGCATATGCTGTACCTCTTTGATCACAACGCCCAGTTCTTCCAATACGATGGATATAATCTTCTGAGCACGATGGATAATCGTAATTTATTACAAACTTTACATCCTCCACATCTAAAAATAATGGACGAAATTATTGATATAACGAATGACACTTTCAAGCCACTTCACACAGTTTTTTTTCTCCTCTCATCATTTGATTACAGAAACTCTCTTTATACAGGAAAATCGCAAACAGGGAGCTCTACACTTATAACCTAGGATCAAATCGCTAGTTTAAAATATTCCGATCTGACATTTTTGAAATACGTGCAGAAGCTTAATTCAAAAAGGTTCTTCCAGCTTCTAATATTTTCAATCGTTATTACGACGTACTAATAATTTCATACATTCTAAGACCACTTCTTTTTTTTCTCCCTTCAATTTCAGTCCCCATGCAATGATTATACAAAAATGTTAGATCGGAATTTAAGTATTATCTTATAGAAAAAATATTTTTCTCTAAGTTTTTTGATACTTCAGCCATGCTTTACTGTTTTATACATTCCGAACATAATGTACAAATACTGTACCTTACACGTTTAAAGTATCAAATTTGAAAGCATACAAGTAGTCCAGATGATAATTAGGTGCTATACATCAATGTAAAAGTTATTTTAGAGCTTTTACAGAACTTTTGTAATATTGAAGTGCGCAATCCCCCAAATAACTACGGATCACACGTTATTTCCCAATTCTTTCCATGCAGCAACAGCAGTATGACTTTCCGTAAAAATTGGAACTACGCTACTAGTTCTAACAACAGTATGTTCAGTAAGTTACAATTACTATATTAAGGAATTCTGAAGTGTCAGTAAATGTCAGGGCATATCGATCATATGTAAAAAATACACACATACTTTCTTAATATGGGAAGTACTTTTAATACATGAGCGCCAATTTTGTCGTTATTAACTTATTGTGAGACTAAAAGTAAAGAATACTCTGCGTAATTACTATGCCAAAGAATCTTACACTATATTTAAAAACAGGAATGCAAATAAGCGACAAAATTTTACTAGCCCAAGAAAAAAGCTACTGGCCCACAATCCCAGAGTAGATATCACTTACTGATCTTCGGTATGATATTAAATACTCGCTACACCGATGAACCACTCGCCCTATCCCTGATTTTAGAAATATACTAGAAACTCGTATAATATTTCACTTGAAAATTGGGAAACATACCTTGCAGTCTGCTTGTCGCTTTTATTGACAATTCTAAGTATTCCAAACTAGCATGATAATGTCCTGAGATTGTGGATGTGAACAAACTCAAAACTGGACTTCTTATAAAATTTCTCTTGTTAGTATCTCTGAAATCCTAAGTTGGCAGTATCTTGTGTTCAAGAACTTGCAATAATTAAGCAACCCATCGAATCCACTGAGCTGCAGGCAAATTGTCAATTACGGACTACAGAATTAGTGATAGCGAAATTACCGAATATCGCCAAAATTACTGTAAATTAATTGGCAATACGAAATAGTTGTCTTGATACAAAACTAGTATGTTACCTCGGTGAAAAGTGCATATTTATATTAGTTACAAGTTAAACTGAGAGGAGAAAATAATTCCTTTTAAACTACATGTAACTGATGGATTACATACAAATAAGGCTTATGAATGTATTTCAAGTCGAAAATACTACGTTTTTCCCATAATAGAATGTGAAGTGACTTGCAATTTCTAGAAAAATCATGCTTTAAAAGCTTGCCTACATTTCTCAAAATACTGCTTTAACTTATGTATATAAAATTATATAATACGAAAAAAATCAGGAAATATAGACCTGTAGTATTTACCTGTGTACTTATTACTATGGCACGAAAAGATGTGGTCACGTCCTCCTTTATCCTTACACCCAGTGGAAAAAAAAGACATTAGAAGCAGCACTAGGAAAGGTGCATGCCTCCAGCCCAACTTCGCCTCAGCGTATTGCAATAGGTCTCTTCACTATCTCTGGCTCTGCTATCTTTACAGGAACTTGGGAGGGCAAACCTGATTTCCGAAAGGTACCCATAGATACGGTTAAATGTGCTCAACTACTTATTTCCTTTTAACACCGAAAATTACCCAATTGTAGTAAGCTGATTGAATAAATGGTAGGAGCACATGCAGGCTAGAACTGGGTACTAATTGGGCGCTCAATGATATTAACACAAAGTGCAGTGTTCTTTCTTGAGGAGTGCTCTTACTTTAAACCTCTAATTTAATATTTCACAATACTAATAATGAATTTAATATCAGATATGAAATGCTGTATTTGAAGTAAATTTTTTTCACCTGTTTTCTCAAAAATAATTCGTAGGAATGACTGTTACCTCAGCACATTTGTCATTTAGTTTTCAAGATGATTCATTTTGTTCAGACTGTATTACTTCAAGAATTATTATTGTTAATAGATTTCACGAAACCTGTTGGTGAAAAAACAATCTGAATATGGGGAGGTGTTGAGACTAATAGTGAACAGTTAACTGAATAACTAGCTTAAATGCTAATCACAAGAGGTTTCTCAAGCGTAGAGCAGTGCACTTTCTACTTTTGGAAAATACTTTCTTGAGCCTAATTATCTTTAACCAGAGACCCAAATTATCACATGCGTTTATGGCCTGGGGATTGTACTGTTGAGCACACTGGGACAGCAGGACGAGTCGCACACGTGAACTAACATCGGTCTCCTGGCTCTCATTGGTCTATGCCCTGAGGAGCCATCAGATCAGAGGCACAGCCAGACGTAAAATGCAACAATGCAGCTATTTTTAATGCATTATCTCGCATGTGCCTCTGAAAAAGAAAAGAACCAGACTGATTAATAGACAAACATATAAAAGATGCCCATCTTACACACTACAATGTATAATACACTTATAAATACACTGCACACAATTTCATCTCCCCAAATGACTAAATGGAGGGTAGATTCCACTGCTGTTTCAAATACCAGAAAATAACCTTTTTCACTCATTATTAAAACACCATATCCATTCAACAATAGACCAGTTTGGAATTACGTTCACATACTAAGTAAACTTCAAATTCTTACCGGATAGGAAGATCGCGACTATTCAACAATGATCTCATTGGTTAACTTCACAGAATGAACTGATTATGTTACATTACCACGTTTGTTCAACTCAAATACTACTCCCTCTGCACACACTAATCGAATCAAAAGGGGAAAAATTCTATTGTCATTAGTATACGTATTTTAAAAAAAAAAAAATAAAGAAAAATAAACTTAAATATCTTAAGATATTTTCTATAATATATTTCAATACCATTGACTGGAGAGCATAACTTAATAACAACAGCCTGGTATTAACGAACTATATTATGTTCTTGACACTACATAGATTTCCTAGTAGCAACATATTTATTTATTTTCAGGTATTTGAATATGGAGAACAGATTTTTTCACTGCAAGGACAACTACATCTACCAATCCAAAATACACACAGATATACAGTGGGAATTTGCCCTCAAAGTTAAAATTTGTGGAGATTTATAGAACTGTACTTAGCATTAGTATAAATGTTCCCAAAATACATATGCACAGGATATATTCTACATACTGTCAGCAGACTTTCAACGAACATGATGATGATGATTAACTAATGAGACACTGTATCCACAACTAGTTTTACTTGAATACTCAACTAGTTCACTGATCACCCTTTCCTTTATTCCAGTTTTTATGAAACATGCGCGTTACATAGTTTGCTTACTTAAGGGTTGCTAGATAACGTTCCTTTCATATTACATAAACTGGAAAGTTATTACATGTAATACCTGGAACTACTGAATCAATTTCAATGGATCTTTCAATGTTTTCATGGGAGTTAAAGATATAAAGATTATTATAGTGTTTCAATTCTACAGAGCTGAGCAACAATACAAAACGTGGAAAGCAATGTGTGAGAAAAGCTAAGTAATTACTTGGTTTCTTAATGATTTTCCAGAAATGCGACAATGTAAAGTTTACGGACGAGAAAAATTTATTTAGGTAGATTTAGCCAGGAAAAGCCATTTTAGGGTTAACTTCGGAACAAATTTAATTCGCATCCACGAATTCCCTGAACAGACGATTGTTATAGTTTCACATATTTGCCTCTAATCTTATCTGTTGAGAAGCGAAGATGGGCACTTCAAGCTAGTACATATCCACAGTAGGAAGGGAATCTTGAACGGATTACCACTTTTGGACATCCCACAATACTAGAAACAATCACATTCATTAACGGATATGCCTCGTATTAACTTACTAAATGAACCGGCGAATTCTATTTTCACATTTTACATATTTTACAAATTTTCTCGATTTTCTTTTTTACTTCATCTTAAATATGGCAAAAAGCTATGTATGCAACATTCCATCTGGATAGCGGCAACTGACGAATGAAGGACTGCAAAAACTATACCAAACTTACCTCCTGAAACAAGTTTCAATATAGGTAGTGTAGTTATGGACACGCTCGATATGAAAATTTAATTATATATACGGCATTTCAGCTTACATTATTTTCTCGCATCATTTGTTCTTAATAGAAGATTGTTAACCTAAATGAACACTGAACAAAAGTGGGAACTGAGTATGATGTTAGGCATTAGAAAATTATAAGGAAAGATAGATACTATAAACAAGTAGCAGAATGAGAAACACACAAAATACTTCACAGAATGTGTTGCAAGAGCCTTGCCAGGGGATTAATACTGTTATGCATATTATATTCATCGATAATCTGAAGCGTGGAAGCTAATTATCCACTGGAAAGACCCTTTATTACCAAACTTCAAGGATTCTATTTAATATGTAGTTTCAAAAGAAATATAAGTACTTGCAATTAATTAAAAAGTACATATTTAAATATATGCACACAATCACATTACTAGAATTTTAAAATATAGAACTGAGTGACAAAATAGTAGCACTTGAAAACTTTTATTCCAGCAACGATTTCTAAAATTGAACTAATTCCTTCAATGCATTAGAGCCATCAGGCAAACTAATCGTAATTAGTTATTCAATCTTAATCAACAGTCACAATTAGTACTATTTATACCGTTACGAAGAATATTTAACTGTCATTAAGTCCGAGGCAGAACCACAATTCAACCAAACTGGTTGTTAAGTACAAGTTATTCAATTTTTAAAATTTAACTTGTACTTTTCCTAAATATTCTCGTAATTAAATCGGTTCTCCCGCCCCCTGCCCCAAAAAAAAAGAACTGCAGACTTGAGGTAATCATATAAAATATGATGTGATACCTAGTAATAACCTATTCGCGAAGTTACTAATTCTTGTCATTGGAAATTAGAAATTTTTACATACAAATTAACTGAATGGACGCTATTTCACGCCATATAAACACAAAATACAGGCAAGAAAACTACACAGTAGAACTAATTCCTCACGGTAGATGAAAAACTTGCTACTTTTTCGCCACTCATTTTTGTAAGGACTTTTTTTTTTTTTTTTTAATCTGATGGATACAATAATTTAAGACTGACATTTAAAAGGAATATGAATAACAGCTATCTCAAGAATTTTAAAAAAAAACTTTCCACCTGTGGAACAATGTTGCAAAATGAAAGGTCTGATTCAACATCTGCTGACAGCCTTAATTCAATGAACTTACAAGTTGAGACCAGATCGAAATCCTGTGCATTTTAGCGTTGTCTTCGCTTGCGTTGTATTTTATGCTTGACACCACTGCATATATGTACATGTATAGTCCTCACATATGAAATCTTACGTGCAGTGATTTGTCTACCAAAATAGTGGTTACCCCTCCATTTCGCTGCATGTTACGTGACAACACATTTTATGACCGAAGCTTCTGAATTGTCGATGCCTTTAACACTAGCAGACACTATGTTCTTCCTAGATGTGAAATATTACGTCGAAATAATGTTTCGCATATTAGTAAACCGATTTTTTTTTTCTGCAGAGGTGTTACATGTACTCATCAGGAGAACTGCAAGCCTGTCTGGAACGTCTACTAGTGTTAACATTCAACTTTACATGCAGCTGCTGAGAATACGCCACGGGGAGACAATTTGATTTCTCGAATTCCTGGGCATCTGTTTCTTTTTTGATCAACCAGTCTGGAACCTGATTTCTAAGGCCACCACCTTACAACTATTCACGCAGATTTCACCAGTCAGTATTTATCACCCCATTCCTCTAATACCTACGAAACACTATCATCCTCTAATTCCTCAATAGTAATACATATTTCTACCCCAGAGTTCTTCGAGTTTTGCATGTTTCGAGCTACAGCTGCCATTAGTCGGTACATGAATCTACTATATAATTGTTTTAGATACTTACCTAAACCTCTAGCTGCAACGTCTGTTGCTACAAGAATAGGTGCTTTTCCAACTCGGAATTCTGAAAGTAAAATAAGCATCCGTTAACTGTATGAATGTATTCAGATGTATATAAATAAGAGCACATACTAAGTCTTCGATCAGATCATCATTTAAATAAAAAGATATACAACATAAGTTTCTTCAGTTTCAGTAGTTGGTAAATAGCCTAAGTCTGCAATCCATTAAACTGACTTCATTGAGACCATGGTAATTCAACTAATAATTTTAATAATGCAGGGAAGGGGTGCTCTTATATACGAATAGAGTATGGGAGGTTAATGATCCAACCCGCTTGCTCAGAACAAGGTTATCTACTGTCACTTTTTCCACTATTTTCTTGTACATTAAAACCTAAGCTCACCTCCATTTTCCTGAATTTTAGTGAATAAAACTATATCAAAAATACAGAAAGTAAGCCAGGTAGTATCTACAAAACGCTATTAAGAGCTGTTTTTAATCCCATTCTGATAGACTAGAAATTCGAGTGTAGTTTCTGACGTTATTCAAATTCATGCACTATACGAAAGATCAAGAAACCAACTATTGGTTCATGTAATGGCATTTTACACATCCTGCCTTATTTTCTACATTTTTCACGCTCTTCGTTGTTCTATGGTTGGTAATAGTACAAATGGGAACATTGGATAATTTGTGGTCAAACATTTAAAATTAATGGGTGCTCGAATATTTGGAACCCAATTTGCCAGATGGCAACTTTCCACTTACGTCAGACGTATGGCAATTTTCGAGATATTAAACTTAATGCGTTATACCTTTGGTTTGTCGTAATTCTTGCCTGTCACCGTACACAACATTAGCCTAAACCAATTTTGAAACTTGGGGTGTGTGTCAATTCTTGAACGCCTTTTTTTTTTTAAACCCTTACAAAAAAAATAAGGGAGTATAACAGCAACTTTCAATTAACAACGATGGCACTCACCAGAATTTATCTTCAAATAGTAAATTTACGTAATGAAACTATTTCGAGTGTGCAGAAGTGTATCACAGGTCTTAAAATCCATTGCAAAAACTACTCATCGTAAATATTCTGCCCTTACTGGGAGGAAATTTGCAGCAATTAAGACTCCGTGCATCAGTCTCCAGCTAACGGTTAAACCTTTTTATCTTCACATCAGACTTTTCTGTTTTGATACCATGCATCAGCTGTAGCCTTTTTTGCACCCTTCCTCTAAATGCTCGCACCACATTCTCCAGCATACATTATACTAATTAAGAGAAAATGAAATGGTTTCACGTCCCACGATTATGCTCGCTAAGCTAAAGGGGACTGATGAGAAATTAATGAAAATGAAGAAAGTGGGAGGAAACGGAAGAGCCCCGAGAAAACACACACGGTGTGTCCACCACAAAGCTCACTTGGCACGAGCTGGGATGGAACCATGGACCCCATGCACTAGAGGTGAACGCTCTACCACTAAGCCACGCGGCCCCCTAATTAAAAGAAAATACATGAATTTAGCGATTCAAAGAAATAAATTAAGATCGTCAATAACCTCTACCGTGTCAGGGATGACATGTTAGTACTAATTCAACTACGATTTGCAAGATTATATACTAAAATTCTTACCATTAAGCACCCAATCTCTCTCTGGTTGAGATTTATCACCATGGATACTCATTGCAGACCATCTGAAAAAAATTAAAAATTTTGAAAAATGTAACAATTTTATATAATTATCCATTACTTATTAGGACTAAACCATAAACTTATCGACTGGAAATTCTATACGATGAATCTGTTGTATAATTCATATGATATTTTGAAAGTGCAAGAACAGTTCTCGATGCGCCTGTAGAGATATGAATTAGTTTGTAGTGGAACCAAAGATAAGAATGCTGAAGATTCTGTATTCATTGTGGAGGAATCCACTCGAAAATTCCAGACTTCTTGTGGGGCCTGGTGTGATTCAATCTTGATTGATTGGTCGATTTGGAGTTTAGTGTTCCACTCGGCATAGGCTACATGAGACGTAGAGCTACAGCTTAACATGGGATCCGAACCACATGAGCTGACTGGTAATAGGTATGTCTTGCCAGCAGCGAGGCTGTATGACAAGACCCATATTAAGTGGAAAACGAACCACTGTTTTATTCAGCGAAGACAAGGCTGCAATTTACATATGGAAATTATACTTTAAAAAAAGATCATATCAGCTACAAAAATTGTCCAGGATTCTATCGTCATACCTACTACCTCTGTCACCGAAACTTCGCAAATTTATAGCATAGAACGTTTAATATTTCTGATGGCACGCTGACAAAAACCCCTTTAAGAAAGTCTCGAACTTATGGATCGTGATATGCATATGGTACTATTGGGAAGCCTGCTTCATCCTGAAGCAAAATATGGATACTCAATTGATGTACTACCATGAGCAAAATAAATGACGCGTCTCTTTATTGTGAAGTTTTTTGAAAATATCTCTGTTTTCTTTATATGTTCGAAATTTCGGAAGGTTTCCCCAGCAGGACAGGTTAATAACAAACCCGTTTTTAATATTTGTGTTAGATATTAGCTTAAAATAAATAAATTAGAAGCAAAAAACATTAAATCGACAGAAATCTCGAGAATTACCAACTCTGCTAAAGTGGGAAATTTTCAAGAACGCGAGGGAATTCTGCAGTTCAACACGAAGCAGCGACATCTATGTCCCAGAGAAATGTGGATAAAATCTACAAACGAAACTTTTAACGAAATATTTCTAATATGTCTTATTTCGTGCATTATCTGCAAACTCCAAATAGGGCTATATGAATATATGCAAAGTACTAACGTAAAGATAGAGCAAAAAGTGGAAATTGTCTATGGAAAAGGACGAATTGGTAGCGCGACCGTAATGAAAAATCGTCTTTACCTTAGAACAGGGTTAGTTCACGTAAGGAAGCAAATAGCTCAGTTGGTTAAAGCAACTAGTCTGTATGCCGAAGGTAGCGGGTTCGAATCCAGATGGAAGTGACGTTGTCGTTTTTATTATTATGGTTATTTTATTTATTTTTTATGTGGGAAAGAATCAAATTGTAACATATGTGTAAAAGTCATGACGATACCAAAAAAAGAAAAAATGTCGTTGTCGCACTTGCATTAGCATCCCTAATTTTGTTTACAAAAAGGTTAGTAATTATTTCCCCTGTGCTCACTGCTCACTATACGTAATGCTCGCTGGCGCGTTGTTTCCCAGTAAATGTTAATCCTAATTTGGAGAATTTTATAAAGTTTCACAATATTTCTCACTAGATAGTCTTCTATCTACTTGTTTGGATATTTTGATAACAGATTTCCCTATTAAATGTTTAAGTTTCCCTAGATGTTTAATTACGGAAAAGTTTTACAATGTATTTGTATTAAATTGAAATTGTTTTGAATTTACCACATGAGATAAGTAGCTCGAAGGAGGAAAACTCAAGTAATTGATATTCTACGTAAAAGCTACCTATTGTAGAATGATGATACTTCTTGCCATCAGCACATAATCTTCACGTTAGAGAGTCAGACAGAAAAAAATTCTGGTTTTTCCTCCCTATGACCACCCATCTTAAACCTCTACATTCCATTGTTCGTCTCACAAAATTTCGGTGCTCCAAAAACATTCATATAATAATAATAATAATAATAATAATAATAATAATAATAATAATAATAATAATAATAATAATAATAATAATAATAATAATAATCCTGAATATGCCATCCTTACATAATGTAAGGATATCTTAGTTTCTTAGTTTAAATCTTAGATATCTTAGTCTAAAGTGCTTTCTTTAGTAATTATTAGAACAACCATGTAGGAGAGGGTACGGCGTTTTATTTTGCCCCTCTCATTTCAGTACCCTTCCAACAGAAAGTAATTTCTCATAAGCAGGGTAGACAAAATGAATAAGAAATATACTTAAAGCATCCTCTCCCCTTTCATGATTGGAATATCACGTAGCATTTTTTTATTCTACCAAAGATGGCCCTGTGCGGTTAGGGGTAGATAACTAAAGAAATACCTAATATATAGCGCCCCTTGATTATAATATTACCGCTTCTTTATTTGTACGAGGGAGCCCCAACAAGGTGATAAAAAGAATAGGAAAAATGTATATTGAATCCAGTGGCGGATCCAGCACAAACTTCTGGGAGGGAGGGTAGTGAAAGATTCTTTTGATGATGTGAAGCTGTCACAAATTACCACTTTACTAAACTAAACATAATAGTGGGGTGAACTGGAACTCAGTCAGTTTAAATTGATGTAAAAGTTTAATTTTTGGCTTCATATTAAAGTTCTGGTTTCAAATGAAAATTTCAGTCCCAGTGGTCAAGGATCAAATCTCGTGGGGCTCTTCAGTGTAGGCTAATACGGGCTCCTTATGAGAAAAGGCAAAAATATTAAAATGTTTCTAACGTTCGAATTTTTCGTCTATTTTAAAGAATTGTTGGGTTTCGTATTAAAGTGTTGGTTCCAAATGGCAATTTCAGTCCGATGGAGAATGATCAAATCCTGGAGTCGGGGGGGCTCATCAGTATAGTGTGCTACGGCTCCATTATGGGAAAAGGCAAAAATATGAAAATGCTTATAACTTTCGAATTTTTCGTCTATTTTAAAGAAATTATTGGCTTCATATTAAAGTCTTGGCTTCAAATGACAATTTCAGTCCTTGTGGACAATTATCAAATCTCGGAGGGCTCTTTGGTGTAGGGGTTTCGGCTTCTTTATGGGACAAGATTCACGTAATTGATATTGCAAAATTGTTTTGTATACATTAGTGTAAACTTGGACCATTTGGTTAATTTTACCTCTTATATTTTGCAGATTTCAAATTCCAAGCATAGTTACTTCTCAAAGCTAAAAGGCACTTACTAGTTTCATTAAAAGGTTGTCATTTATGAAAAGTTGTCATGGAGTAGACGAACGAACAGGCACCCAAACATTGGTTGAGTCGGACGGTTGAAACTCGTTAAGCTCACTTCTATTATTATTATTATTATTATTATTATTATTATTATTATTATTATTAATATTATTATTATATTAATAATAATAATAATAATAATAATAATAATAATAGAGCATTCATAGGGTCCATGGCTCGACTCCACTTCGCGCCAAGTGAAATTTGAGGTAGACAAATACCGTGTGCATGGGTATGGGTTTTCTTGGAATTTTCCATTTTCCTCCCACTTTCTTCATTTCATTCATCATCATTCTCCCTTAGCGTAGGTGCATAATCGTGCAACGTTAAACTAGATATTCCATTTAATTTTAATTTCAATAATAATAATAAACAATTAATTCAACTGAAAGAACTGTAATTTATGTTGACGGCAATTATCATAAATATGCAACCATTACAAAAACAATGCTTTGAGTAGAAAGATAATCCTTCCCAAGTGTTAACGAATGCGCACGAGGTAAGACATGTCTCGAGAAAGAGACGAGACGCGCTTTGTGACACCCAAAAGAAGACGTAACAAATGTTTTGGACACGAGATAGCTTTTAAAATGTCTCGTCTTGTCTGGAATGTCTCGAAAACAAAAGTCTAAGTTTTAAAATTATTTTTAAAGATCTATTCTCTCAAAAGTAGCTCTCTGCCTTAAAATTAATAACGGCATTTGTGATTTTTAAAAAAAATAAACAATGTCTAAAGTTAATAGTTAACTTTTCGAAAAGAAGCTTCATTAAGGGTGAACCTGAAAGATGTCCACAAACTTCGGGAGATGATTCGTGACATCAAAATGAGACAAATAGCCCTCTTGCAGTTTTCGAGTTCAGCTTCGTTGTCGAGATACAGGGTTGCCAACTGGTCGTGTTTGAGAAACTCACTGGAAATAAATTCAACTCCAAGAATAAGCTACTACAGGTCAGTTGACTTATACCATGCTGCAAGATTAAATATTTATTTATGAAGTCTGTACAAAATTTGCCAGTGTCCTTTCTGAGAACATCGTCGAGAAAAAGTCACCTCCAAGAATAAACTACCCCTCGTAAATTTTTCTAAGAGAAATATCTGATACTGCAATATAGGGTTGTTAATTAAATATTGATTAATGAAAAATAAACAAAATTGTTAAAACCATTTTGGACAAAATAGCTTTTTTCGATTTTCGGCTGTTAGTAAACCACACTTATTTTAGGCGGTAGGAAAAAAATGGGAAAATCTCCTGTAGGAATACTATGTAAACCCTAAGTTTAAAATTTGGTGTAGATACGTTGAACGGTATGGCCTCTAGGCGAGTGCACAGAAAAGTGTACCGAACGGACGGACCGGAAGAACGGGTATCGAAAAATCACATTTCCGGTATGTAGACGCCATGAAGTATGTAAATCCGTTGAAATCTGAATTTGATATAGTATTTTCACAATCACCATATTTTCTTCTCTCTTTTGTCGCTCGAAAAAGAAAAGCCTGAGTTTACCACAAAAAGCTAGGGTGTTTACCAAAAAATATTCAATTACAGGGCCACCGCACTAAACTTTTTCAATTCAATTTCTTAACTGTGTTAGGCCGCAGTTGTTACTGTATTTGGATAATACGAAAAAAAGAATATCGTATTATTCAAATACATCGAATGTCAGATTATCGAATAAAAAACTTCGATTGAAGAAAATCCACACTACAAAACTAACTCACACTTTGAGCACATTTTCATTAGACATATAATAGAGCAATTAATGCAATAATTGTTTATGAAATATGAAAAAATCAAATGAGTCATTTTCGAGAAAGTCGTTCAAAAAGAACACGTCAGAAGTAACCTACCTCTTGTGAATTGTTTCGAACAATGAGTTAAGATATACTTTTGCTTATTAATGAAATATTTATTTGCGAAATTTGAACAAAATCGCCTGTCGTTCGAGAAAATTGTTGGGAAAAACCTTGACACCCAAAATAATCTATCCGTCGTAATTGTTTTTCATAGAAATGACATACTAAAATATAGGGTTATTAATGAAATATTTATTTATGAATTATCAATAAAATTGTCCACGTAAGTTTTGAGAAAATCGTGAGGGAAAAATAACTCCCCGAATAAACTATCTCTTGAGGATTCTTTCAGCGCAAGCGAGTTATTCCATATTATTAGGTTTTTAATGAAATATTTATTTCTGAGTACGAACAAAATTGCTTGATTCATTTTAGAGAAAACCGTGGAGGAAAAACACACCCAAGAGTAAACTACCCCTCGTATATTTTTTTTCAGGACAAACGATTTTTGCCATATTGTTCGGTTATTAACGAAATATGTATTTTTGAAATACGAATAAACTCTTTTGAGTCATTTTTGAGAAAATCACCCAGACAACACACTCCACCAAGAATAAATACCCCTCGCATTTTTTTAAGGACAAACGAGTTATTTATGCCATATTGTTAAGTTATTAATGAAATATTTATTTATGAGATATGAACGAAAACACTTGAGTCCATTTTGAGAAAATCACTGAGAAAAAACTCACCCCTAAGTATAAACTACCCCTTGTAGATTTTTCTCAGATAAATGCCTTATACCACAAAATAGGGTTGCTAATTAAATATTGATTTATAAAAAAAGAAAGAAAACAAGATCGTTAGAGCCAGTTATTAGAAAATATATTTTTTCTATTTTCATCGTACAGGAAACTACCCTTGTTTTGGGAGTAGGAGGGAAATAAAAGAAACTATAGGAAATACTATGAAAATCTTAAACTAAAATTTGGTGCAGATAAGTTGAACGGTTGGCCTCTAGGCGAGTACACAGAAAAGTGTAGCGAACGGACGGACGAACAGATGGACATGTATCAAAAAATAACTTTTTCGGTATTAGGGGCTATAATACGTGTAAATTCGTTGAAATCTCAAATTTGATTTTTTTTTTCGATCACCATACTTTCTTCTCTCATTTGTCACTTCAAAGTAAAAGGAACTCAGAACTACAGATAAGAGACACCTACTTTTACACAGACATTTATTGATTTAAAACTGTTTTAGTTTGTCATTTCACTTCCAATTGAAAGGTTTTACCATGACTAACGGCATACCAATGACGAGACAGAAGTTTTGAGGAAGTAAATGCATTCAGAAGTCTAGACTACATTACGCCTATCAGCCTGTTTTTACTTTTGCAATTGTTGACAGTTGTAATTTCGTCCAAACGCTACATGAAATAATTCTTGGTTGACGTCATTGTGTTACTATTTTAGTATTGTTCTCTTCAGACTTGGTTGAAGTTTTGTCTTAACGGTTATACATTTTTTCTTTCTTATTTCATCGTTACACGTAAGAATAAAATGTTCTGGTGAGTGGATAAATTCGAACCTACAAACATTGAGTTTTCATTCTTCCAACACATTACCAATGGACCAAGCTTTGTCTTCACGTTAACGCACGGTTACAGGGCTTATTACGATTTAAATAAAATGGCTGGCTGTTAGAGTTTCCTGCCCAAATATTTCGATAAAAAATTTTCATTCTTCGTAGATACGTAGAGCAATGTTTAGATACACATTTTAGGATAGTGCATTTTAGTGTATATAATAATTTCATGCCAGATAAAAGCTAGATAAGTTTTGATAAAATGTTTCATATGTAGTTCTCAATAATAGGCTTGCTGTTCGGGGTGAAGTTTCAAGGTTCAGCATTGACTAGCAGTTTTTGCTATTAATATCCCTTCTAACAATATTGGCAGTGGACAAAAGTTAGCCCGTGTTGAAGCTTTTTGCTCCTAATTTAATTATTTTACTTTATTATTTAACGAATATATTGAAAATTGTCAGCAAGCACGTATACAGTAATTTATTTCGGAAGGGGCCCGACTTCAATATTAGGATAAATTATAATAAAATTTTAAAAGTTAATCCCAAAAATTAGGCTAAATTTACAGAAAAGTTGGGATTTCAGAGGGGGTCCGGACCCCCTGTACCCACCCCTAAATGCGTCCTTGTTTGTCAGTAACGTTTCCTCATTTTGAAACCCTCAAAAACTTCGGATATATAAAGGGAAAAGAGTTATTTTCGATAAAATATCACTTCAAGGAGACGCGACAGTTTTATTGCACATGGTGGTATCCAACGTTCACAAGGGCAAGAATTCCTTCCCTTTTATTCTTTTGCTATTGTGCTCTATCGAAAGGTTAGGTTTGTAAAATATTACTCTTACAAACAAGCGTGATTGGCAGATAGTAATACTGAACAGAACTCCACAGAAATGCATGCTGAACTTTCTCTTTCACATTCGTTTATAGCTACTCTTTGGTGATTTGGCCTCAAGGTCAATCGAGTGGTAATTCAGTTCCGTCTCTGTTCTTGAGCCATGTTCGTATTACTTCGAAGAGTTTTGCCAATGAAAAGCATGCCTCGTAATATAACAGACTTCTTTCGCGTAAGAAATCGAAACTCAGTTGGTCACAGCAACTTTTGTTACCTAACCATAACGGCCTAGGGTCGTCTTCAGTAGAATAAAAAATGTTACGTGATATTCCATTCACGAAGGAGGAAAGGTTACTTTAAATATATTTCTTATTCATTTTGTCTACTCTGCTTGTCAGAAATTATATACTTTCTGTTGGGACGGTGCTGAAAAGAGAGGGGGGGAATAAAACTTCGTGCCCCCTCATACATTTTAAATTTTGTTACATGATTGCTCAAATTATTACTAAAGAAAGCACTTAAACCAAGATATCTAAAGTTACATTATGTAAGGGTGGCATATTCAGGAATAATAATAATAATAATAATAATAATAATAATAATAATAATAATAATAATAATAATAATAATAATAATAATAATAATAATAATAATAATAATAATAATAAATGTCTCTGGAGACTCGAAATTATGTGACACGAATCATTACATGTAGAGCTTTAAGATGAGTGGTCATAAAAGAGGAAAAAACAGGGTTTTTCTCTGTCTGACCAACGTAAAGATTATGTGCTGAAGTTAAGAAGCATAATAATTCTACAATAGGTTGCGTTTACGTAGAATATCAGTTACTTCAGTTCTCCTCCTTCGGGCTACTTACCTCATGTGGTAAATTCAAAACAATTTCAATTTAAGACAAATACATGTAAAACTTTTCTGTAATTAAATATATATAGGGGAAATTAAACATTTAATAGGGAAATCTGTTATCAAAGTGTCCAAAAAAGTAGATAGAAGACTATCAAGCGAGAAACATTGGTGAAACTTTATAAAATTCTCCAAATTAGAATTAACATTTACTGGAAAACATTCGTTATGCACCAGTGAGCATGTAGTGAGTAGTGAGCACAGGGGAAATTATTACGAAACTGTTTGCAAACAAAAATTAGAGACACTAATGCAAGTGCGAGAACGGCATTTTTTTTTTTTTTGGTATCGTCATGAGTTTTACACATATGTTACAATTTGATTCTTTCCCACATAAAAAATAAATAAAATAACCACAGTAATAAAAATTACAACGGCACTTCCATGGGATTCGAACCCAATACCTTCGGCATACAGACTAGTTGCTTTAACCAACTGAGCTACTTGTTTTCTTACGTGAACTGAACCTGTTCTACGGTAAAGACGATTTTTCATTACGATTGTGCTAAGAATTCGTCTTTTTCCATAGGTAATTTCCACTATTTGCTCTATCTATACGTTAATACTTAGCATAGATTCATATATTTGGAGTTCGCTGATAATGCATGTAATAAGACACATTAGAAATGTTTCGTTAAAAGTTTCGTTTGTAGATCTAATCCACGTCTCTCTCAATGACATAGATGTCACTGCTTCGTGTTGAACTGCAGAATTCCCTCGCGTTCTTGAAAATTTCCCACTTTAGCAGAGTTGGTAATTCTCGAGATTTCTGTCGATTTAATGTTTTTTGCTTCTAATTTATTTATTTTAAGCTAATATCTAACACAAATATTAAAAACGGGTTTGTTATTAACCTGTCTTGCTGCGGAAACCTTCCGAAATTTCGAACATATAAAGAAAATGGAGATATTTTCAAAAAACTTCAGAATAAAGAGACGCGTCATTTATTTTGCTCATGGTAGTACATGCCGGAATTTAGGATTTTTTTAAAAAAAAATTCAAGAACCTCTGAACCACGAAGGCACCTTTCGTGAAGTACCTGCACCCTGGACTCCGCTATGAGCGCCTAAATAGATTGCCGGAATATCAATTTCTCGAAAACCCCGAATTTTGCATGCGGAAGTCATGTATGGTACCATTCAAAAACTTTTATACATTCTGAAGACTGATTTATCAATTAACCTAATGTAATGTAATTAGGGTGTGACCAACAGCTTCCTAAATGGAAGTCTACAACTTCCTTAAAGACTATTTTAAAGAAAATGTCAACCAACTTTTCATGCCGTTTCTTTGCAGTTCGTTAATAACTGCATGCATTATTCAATAGATATTAGAGAAATTATATACTGACCAACTGAAATATGAGTAGTGTTAAAATATTAAAAGCTCGAACTATGAATCTAATTAAAATGTTAATCTATAAACTAAATTACTTATCTTTATGAATATATAGGCAAATAAATGCGTTTGAAGATACATTATGTTAATAACGAAAACAAAATTCAATACTTACCCATCACGACGGATACACCTAGTGATTTCATCTACTTTCCTCTTTGTTTCTACGAAGATTATAGTTTTGTTGTCTTTCTCTGCGCTTATTTCTTGCAGGAGCTTCAATAACCTGGAGAAAAAAAAGAAAAAAAAAAAGCTGCTAAAACAAACTGTATTTACGGGTGAAAGGATATTTATTAAACTTGAAACAATTTATATATTGAAGTTTCATTCATAACTCGGTTCAATATAGGGTTCCCATTCAAACTGAAAAAACGAACCCTGGTTTTTTCACGATCCGAAGTCTCAGTTTCACGATCGCCAAGTTTATAAAAGTAACCTTTACTGACCGCAAAAAGACAAAAATTGCCTGGTGACACTTTCTTTTTTTCTATTAATTTAAAAATTTTCAAAAATTAACAACGAAATACACGGCTTATTTACGATTGGGTGGGCACCCTGCAATCGCGTTTTACAACTAGAATATTAACTAAAGCTAGCAAAAACTTCAATATACTGTAAACAATAAAAATATCAGCAAATTCGCACGAACTATTTCAAATATAAACATGCCCAAAAATATAATGTATTAGGAACTTATTTGTATAAATTACCTTTGGTAACGTTAAAGATGTCTTTTTGCGGATAGTAAGATGTGCATGCTAATACAATATCATTTCAGTACAGGTTGAACCATGGGTTAAAAGGATTTGACCGAGTGGCAAAAGGAAGCCGTTGTCTGTGCGTGAACATGAGTATACTCTGCGGGAGGTGGCAGTATCCGAATCAACCGTCAGTACTGCCCTTGCAAAGTCGAGGATGTCTAACAAATCAATCTCATTGGTGCAACAGTGGCAGGAAACTCACTGAGCGCGACCGTAGACGTTTGGGGAGATTAGCAATCTCTCAAAGATTCCAAACCCGGCAGAACTGCTGCAAAACCCAATCGTCCAGTCTGAGCGAACCCTGCGGCGAGAATTCCATGCAATAGACATATTCAGTCGTGTTCCCAGGGTACGTTCTAAGCTGACTGACAAACAGAAGAGAAATTGCCTGTTGTAGGCGAGGGAGCACTGCCACTGGATTGGAATAAGGTCATATGAATTGCAACAGAACTAATTTGCAGACGGAATCACTGGTAAACACTTACAAAATTGATACAGATAGTGTATCTTCTTTTTTATCAATGATTTTCTTGTGAATTCTAGTTCTAATACATGTATCATGATCATGTTCCACCTCCAAAAACCGATCTCTAAGATTGCGAATATTGCTGAGTGAGCAACTAAAATATTTTCATCACCATTTCGTTAATGTGTACTCTACCAGCGTTTATAGCTTTTTCCCAATTTCATGCTCCAGATTTCTGGGTACTACTGCTTATCTCCTTACTTTAGCCTCAAGCTGCTTAATTCAAAACTTTTTAGTGCAGAATCATCTCAAAGTTCGTCCAACTTTTTATATAATGCAACACGAGAATACTTTAAGTAGTCTCTTATAATGTATATTTACAAGAAAACATTTAAAAAAATTCCAACCTACTTTAGCTTTCAGGTATGGGTTAATTTACGTTATTCTAGAACTTACTTTGTCTCTTTTTCGTGTTCCTGGCACACGTCAATAATCTGCAAAATGTTATGGTTGGCAGCAAGCGATAGAGAGCCGATGTTAATCTGAATGTAGTCATGAAGAAAATCTTCCGCTAGAGCTCGCACTTCCTTCGGCCATGTGGCAGACCACATCAATGTTTGGCGGTCAGGCTGAAAAAGAAATAAGCAAAAATTAGCAAGCGAATTCTACAAAATGTGACAGGACATTCACTTTAAGATACTCTCTTAACGTGCTCTATCTTTACAATTGTTGTTCGTTTCTCGTTGGCCTCTACTGTGGTGGTTCATGTAAAATCAGAACTTGATGTATTCACTATATAACATCTTAATTGATACCTACGCATGAAAAATGTCTTTCTTCCTACATTTGCTCTATAACTTTTCGTTAACCTCTAAGCCATGACGTAAGTAAACTTTAGGAAACAATACTTGTGACCTCGGAACATTGTATACTTGTACATTAGGTTTCTCAAAAAAACAGGAAATTGAAAAATACATAGAATTTATGATTTGATAATGGTGGAATCCTACCTGAACACGTCTACTTTTCTATTGGTTTTCTTCTCTTCTATATGATGAAGTGTTTTGTGGAAGTATTTTACCTATTGTAATAATTTTACTTTTGTGTATATGTGAAATTGCGACAACTTTTGTACACAATTACCACTAAATATTGCTGTAATGTTACAGAATCAAACCGAAGAACAATTTTTAAAACGATTTCCCACAATCATGTCATGTTAAGCAATAGAGCAATCCCTACCCATATTTTTCACATATCCGAAAAGTTGAGATATCACCTGCTGTAAATGCTATTATAATCTCAACGTTCATTGAAAAACCCTTATGTAATACCGTACTTATTTAAAAACTTTTCCAAAACAAAACCTCTTGAGGAAACCAAAAGCTTTGAAACTTTCTTCCTATTTGCTGGAAATAAGTCGTCATAGCCTGCCATATTATGACCCATCTCAACAGGTTAAAAGACACTCACATAAAGCACGATTAACTTAAAAAAAAAACATCTTGCTCTTAGATGCAAAGGTTCTAAAATTTAAAAACTGAAGGACTGATCTAAAACTTTTTCTTCTTGTAGACCAACTTCTTGCAGATCCCTCTTTTCGAACTGCTGAAAACTACTTTTCAGGCGAATGTGAATGAACTGATGATAATCACGGTTATTTATGAAGATATTACAAAAACGTTGGGAGAAGACTATGTCCGTACATACAATACTTACAAGTATCATATGAACAAACATTTGCTGAAACGTTTCATCAAATACGAAGAAAAAGTTAGAGGTATACAGATGGGCGCAATATAGTTAGAACACAGGAATCCTAGCATATATATATGAATGGGTATAAAAAAAAAAAAAAAAAAAAAAAAAAAAAAAAAAAAAGCAGTGATAGACACTCTTCTGCATTAATTACTTAACGGCATTCAAGTCTGCGCCGTCTGTTGTTCTGTTCATTGATTTATAAGGGAAAGTATTTGTTTTTCTTTTAAATAAACGGAAATTGTAAGGATGCTATTACCATTTTCTTCTGAGTACTTAAACAATCTTTGCTTATAAATGTAATATTACTTAATTCAACACCTTTACCTTGAACTGAGGTAAAAAAGTAACAACAATAGATTGGCATGGGTGTGTTATATTGCAAAGGTCTTATCTGACCCTAAATCCAAAACGAAGTCCATAAACCTTTACTGTCACAACAGAAAACCACACCGGCTCTATCCGAAGCAAATTTGTGATCTTAGCGATCATTCGCAGCAGGAGTTTTATAGGAAGGGTTATGAGCTCACAACCTGTAGCATCAGTTGCTATTGTAGTTCCGAACGATGGGTGATGGTGCCGCCACATTCCCGCCAAGTTCAGTCAAAAAACGAGGACGAACGGGGATGGGACAATGAACAGAAAATTATGCCGTGAAACTAAGCAGCTCTCAATTACTTTAACACTATAGTTGCTAAGAACTACGAAGTGAATAACAAACAGGAATAGTAATGGAGTGTAAATTATGTCGGTACGGTGGAAGGAAAATTGTTAATTTGAAAAAGGTTTATTCTATCACAACTATCTTGTATCTTGTTTTCTTTCTTAATATCGTATATTTTTTTTATTTTCGTTCTACTGCTTTTTTTTTTTTTTTCTCCAAAGCTCCTTCGGCCACAATTTCTCCATCACATTTCAGAAAGCTTGAATATATATTTATTTAGACTTTCCAGTTATTCTGTGCGTATCATTTCAAGTACCCTATAGAAATCAAACCCTATCTTAACATACATATCAACATAGAACTACCCATCAGCGATAAAACAAGAATTTAAAGATGTGCGGAACTACGAGGATGGGATTCAAGCTGAGTCCACTTGAACACCGAAGGCATAACATTCCAGTTAATTTCCCCTCCTATAAGCATTCATGCTCCACTGTGGAACTATGTGAAGGCATGCCAAGAACTGGAGGGTCTACGAAACCAATATATATCTACCAGCATTAGTGAAAGTAAGTTTTAAATGCAAGCACATTGCGGTTGCTAAAAGTAGATTTGATTTAACTTACTCTTATTTGTTCCAATATCTTCCTGATTTGTGGTTCGAAACCCATATCAAGCATACGATCTGCTTCATCTAAAACCAAATAGGTACATCGTCGCAAGTTAGTAGTGCCTCTTTCCAAGAAATCAATCAAACGACCAGGAGTGGCAATACAGATTTCCACTCCACGTTCTAAGTCCCTTGCCTGCAAACATAGATAAAATTAAGTTATACTGATTGGGTAGAAAATGTTTATACTGTATTAGTCTCCACAATGTTTTGTCAAATTACATAATTTGTAATTACACTTAAGAAAATATTAGAACCATCATCATGCAATGCAGTTCAACGACGACTGATAGATTATACTCTTAATATTGTTAAGTATTTATTTGCACACACGAAGACACGCGTACTTCAGAGATTAAAGGGTAATCATGCATCTTTAACGAACTTCCAATCACATGATGTTGCAGGGAATATTCAGGTTAACTTCATTATTTCATGAATCAGACATACTTGTAATTGTTTTTTCTCTCTCTCTCTTGAAGTACATCAATTTCAATCTGCACTTCCTCATTAACAGGGGAACAAAGAAATAATAAATCTCTCAAGATTTTCAAACAAAAATTACTAGTTTCACATTTTCAGCGCTCTGAGTGCACAAAGTTATTTCATTATTCTGCAAGCTCGTAAATAGTTGTAAGCAACAACAGTGGTGGATATTAATAAGCTACACAAGTTAAAGCAACATATTGCATAAAAACTGAAGAGTGGCGAATAGAATTTACAGAACTGTACCGAGGAACACTGGGTTTCGATTTTTCGATTGAAGTGAAATAATAATAATAATAATAGTTATACAAATTAAGCTTCTGTTAGGTTATGCACTAAAACATCTCAATGACTCATGACATATTTCTTCAAAATCACTATATCTTGATCAAAGATTTGACTATTCTCACACTTTAATTCTGTGTTTATCTGATTTCATAAGTGGACTCTATAGGGTGTATTAACTTCTAACACAGAAATTGATTAAGCAAAATTTTATTAAACATGAAGTAAAATGTATTTATGACTAATAAATTGGCACCTTTCAAATATTCTATTTAGTCAATTTAGAAATAGGAACTGGATCTAGCTGGACTGTTTAGCATTAGAGAATACAACTAATAATAATCATCGAGGACAATGTGACCTTGAAAGCTTGATAATTTTTAGTTTCCAGTAGTTTTGATCATATGTCATCTGAGTACATTATCCAAAACAAACCCTATTTAACATGTGTGTCAATATACAACTATATCTCAGCGATAAACAATGATTAAGATGTTCGGAACCATGAGGATGGGATTCAAGCTGAGTCCACTTGAACACCGAAGGCATAACGTTCCAGGTTAATTTCCCTCCTACAAACAAGCATGCTCCGCTCTGGAATTATGTGAAGGCATGCTCGGAACAAGAGGATTTACAAAAGTACATCTAATATTAGCTAACAATAGTCATTAAAAAAGTTTTGAGTGCGAATATAATGCTGTTGACAAAAGCAATCAACGTTCTAAAACTTACTCCTATTTTCTCCCCTCTTAGCTCGTAAGAATTTTTTAATTCGAACGAACTCTCATTATCGTAGTCAACTATTTCGGAGTAATATTTAAAATTCAGCACATGGACATAGTGAAGCCACGAATATTCTAGAATCTGGTATCTGACTTCTTCACTGTAATCAATTTTGAAGCTCAGATGATCCCCCCCCCCCCATTAAAATTTACAGAAAAATTACGAAAACAAAGAAAAACTACTTTTACATATAACTGACAAAATTATATCTGAACGATCTGAGCACAATAACTCCTATTCATTTTTCTTTCTAACCGTTTAAATGGCAAAACACCAGTTCCTTCTATCTAATCCCTTTCTAAACTATTCAAGAACGCAATGACAGTAAATTACGTATTAGGGTCTACACATTCATAAGCACAATGGGGCAAGTTTTATTTTTCACATTCAGCACAAATTTAAATCCAACAAAAGAAAAATCTTACCTGGGGGCCTTTAGGTGCACCACCAAAAACACACGTATTGCGAATATGTGACGAAGTCCCAAATTCCGTTGCCACTTGCTGGATTTGTTGAGCTAATTCACGTGTTGGAGCTAAAACTAGTACAATTGGTCCATCACCACGTGCAAGCCTCGGTTGGTTATTTATATGCACAATGGCAGGCAAAATATACTGAAAATAATAATAAAATATGAACTTTCAGATGGTTAACGGAATCTGATACATTCTCGATGAAACTAGAGTATGAAACGTCATTACATTGTTGAAAGTAGTGCAAAAGCATAAGAACGTAATCTTCAAAACTGATATTCACTTTAGTTAACTGCTGATCCTGAGGTTCAGAAACAACTCTTCACAATGTCACATAAATTCCGTAAAACGTAAGTAGCACAATTCAATCAAGTTTCCGACAAACCAGACTGAATCTTGGTAGAGTTGAAAAACATGAATACTTCACTAAAGTAAAACAGTCATGCAATTGTTTCCAGAATAGAATGCATTCATAGTCTTTTATAGCTGTGTGTATCAATGTCGGAAAACATAAATCTGAATACACTCTTCAGCAAATTATAGAAACACTTCATTTCGTTAATTGACAAAATAATTAAGTTAACGACAAGTGTAAAAAAATCTGTGTATAAAACATGCTACTTTCGTTTTGTCAGTGACGGCTCAGTTGCATCACTGCTGCAAACAATGTACACTGAATGAGCAAAACTCATGGGATACCCATCCAATATCTGGTCGGGCCCCCTCTGGCCCTGCGGAGTGCAGCGATACGGCGTGGCAGTGAGTCAGCAAGGCCCTGGAACACGTCCGGAGGCAGTTGGCACCACACATCCTGCAGAGAGGCAGCCAATTGGGTCCTGTTCGTGGGTTGAGGATTCAATGCCCTGAGCCTGACCTCGAGGGCATCCCAGATATGTTCAATGGGGTTCATATCCGGACTGCGAGGTGGCCAATTCAGTCGTTGGATCTCACCTGCATGCTCGTCGAACCAGGCACGGACGATGTGGGGCTGCGTTGTCATCTTGATACACAGCAATGTCGTCAGGGTGTTGAAACATGACAAAAGGGTGGAGATGGTCTCCAAGCAGCTGACGATACCGCTGACCAGTCAATGTGGCATCCAGAACGACCAGGGGGCCCATTCCATGCCACGAAAATGCACCTCACACCATGACAGACAGATAGGCCACCGGCCTGGACTGTGCCCACTTGGCACGCTGGATCCATCGGTTCGTGCGGTGTGCGCCACACACGGTGCCTCCCATCTGCATGGAACAGTTGAAAACGTGATTCGTCAGACCAGATCACGTTACGCCACTGATGCAGTGTCCATCCGTGGTGATTGTTGGCAAATGTACGCCGAATTGTCCGATGACGCCGGGTTAGCAGTGGCACACGTGTGGGGCGACGGCTCCCATACCCGAGAACACGCATTTTTCGACGGATTGTCCACTGGGAAACGTCTCAATCTCGGCCAGTGTTGAATTCGGGAACCGGTCAAAACCCCCACAGCCAAAACCCCCACACTCAAGAAATGTCAAAACGCCCACACGATCGGTCATAACCCCCACACAAATGGACAAATCCCCCAAACGCACGAACGGTCAAAACCCCCACAGCCAAAACCCCCACACTCAAGAAATGTCAAAACGCCCACACGATCGGTCATAACCCCCACACAAATGGACAAATCCCCCAAACGCACGAACGGTCAAAACCCCCACAGCCAAAACCCCCACACTCAAGAAATGTCAAAACGCCCACACGATCGGTCAAAACCCCCACACAAATGGACAAAACAGCCACACATAGCAACGGTCACAATCCCCACATAAATGGACAAAACCCCCACACAAATGGACAAATCTCCCACACAATCGGTCAAATCTCCCACACTCTGAAATGATCCTGGTTGTATGTCTTGCCCTTGTACTTTTTAATAACATTTTTTATTCCACTTAAACCGATGTTGCAACTATTCTTCTTGCACTGTTTTGTAATGACAGAAACACTAAGGTGGGCGTCGTAAAGAGCCGCAACAAGGACGTGCAATCACGGTATTTTCAGAGTGTGGGGGATTTGTCCGATTGTGTGGGGGTTTTGTCCATTTGTGTGGGGGTTTTGTCCATTTATGTGGAGATTGTGACCGTTGCTATGTGTGGGAGTTTTGTCCATTTGTGTGGGGGTTTTGACCGATCGTGTGGGCGTTTTGACATTTCTTGAGTGTGGGGGTTTTGGCTGTGGGGGTTTTGACCGTTCGTGCGTTTGGGGGATTTGTCCATTTGTGTGGGGGTTATGACCGATCGTGTGGGCGTTTTGACATTTCTTGAGTGTGGGGGTTTTGGCTGTGGGGGTTTTGACCGTTCGTGCGTTTGGGGGATTTGTCCATTTGTGTGGGGGTTATGACCGATCGTGTGGGCGTTTTGACATTTCTTGAGTGTGGGGGTTTTGGCTGTGGGGGTTTTGACCTAGACCCTTGAATTCAGACGTGATTCGTTGCACATTTGCTCCCCTATCTCGAATTACCACTCGTCTCAGGTTTCGCCTGTCTCGGTCATTTAGGGCCTGTGGACGCCCGGTATGGTGTCTGTTGTGGACTGTGACACCCTCATTCACCCATTCTCGGTAAACTCTCGACACTGTTGACCTTGGGAAGCCGAATTCCTGAACCACTTCCGAAATGGAATGCCCCATGCGTCGGGCACCCACAACCATGCCCCGTTCGAATGCCGTCAACTCGCGACGACGTTGCATTTTACCAGCGCACTCACACAGCCACTTCCAGCACTGTCTATCACACAACTGAGACCGTCGCTGAGGCTACCAGGTGGCGTTGGGCACACGTGCTGTCCATCCACAAATCAGAGCCCTGCTATCCCATGAGTTTTGCTCATTCAGTGTATTACAAGAACTAAACACAACTGAATCACAAAAATTATAAAGAAAAGTTCAAAAACTCACCGCTAAGGTCTTTCCGGAACCAGTCTGAGCAATTCCAACCATATCTCTACCACTTAAAGCGATTGGCCATCCCTGGGCCTGAATGGCAGTGGGTTCGAAAAAACCCTGCCTCCTAAAATGAACAAAGTTTGAAACATGAAAACTTACCAGTTAGCATAAAATTAGAATATTTATTCCACTAAGTTTGATTTTCAAAGATTAGAATGAAAACTTCGAGTAACATTATATTTTCCCTTTATATTGTTTTAGTAATAAACTAAAAATGAAATTGAAATCTTTCAGCTTAACATCCCACGAATATGCCAGTTCGACTACGGGAAATAGATTAAGACAAGTGAATGATAGAATAATTGGTGGAATGATAATCTGGAAAAACTGAAGTACCCAAGTAAACCCATGGACATATCTTCCACTCTTCCACAAGCTTCCTTTGCCGCGAATCGAACCGGAGATCTCACGCACCAGGGTAAACTACCACTGAGCCATCGTGATCAAATTAATAAACTACTTGGAATCGACATTAATATCATGCATCAACTAGAATTTCATTTTCCACACTTTGTTATCTATTGTTCGTATTGGAGAAGAATTTCAGAATACTTTTCCTCTGTGGACAAACAAAAATGCAGTTTTTAGAAGGCTGGGATCATACTAACGGATCTTTTCTCGCAAGTATATATATTTTACTTAGAAACTGAAGTTAAACCAGCAAACCAGGAAATCCAAAGATTTATTTTCGTACTAAATTTACAGAAGTGTACAACCACCATTACAGCAGTGAAGTAAGTAGTAGCAAAAGAAATGTGCAATCAGGTTTCGAATTCTGAGTAACCAATTTCCTTTTAAAAGCACCCGTAGGAGTAGCACACTAAGCCTTAGAAGCTACTACGCATTACAATATTTTCACGAACAATATTAATTTAGCCAAATATCCGTGAAATACGTAAGGTTTTTTTAAGCTTCACTATCGGAAAGTGATAAGCTTTCTCGGGTATTTGAAGACAGTTTTCTTAAACCACAACCGTTAATTAACTTATAGTAGATTACACACACTGCAACTGTATGGAATTACGAGGATGGGGTTCAAGCTGTGTCCTCTTGAACACCGAAGGCATAAATTCCAATTACTTTTCCTCTTACAAGCACACACACTCCACTGTGGTACAATGTGGAGGCATGCCAAGAACAAGAGGAACAGGAACTGAGCAAAAACTATTGACATCAATCTAAATTGATTCGTACTGAATAGAAGCACACTGAACGTGTCATAAATTACGAGGTGATATCAGAAAGTTTCGATATAGTTCTGTAACACGTCAATAGGTGGCTGCGCGTAAGCACAGGGAGCATCGATCTTCGTAAGTCAGTGTCAAGAGGCCCTGTTCTATGTACTCATGTCCAAAATTATTGTCTCGTTTCTATCAATATGTTATAGGAACATATGGTAACGAATTCGCCCGGTATTTCTTATGTTAGGTGTATAATCGGCAAAGACGTAGAAAAATTTAATCTCAAAAGAGCAGAAAATAAGAATAGAACTAACTTGTCCATTTAGCAACATCTTGTTTTACTCTAATTTTCGTATTTATAATTCTTTTCCTATGAAATTTACCACAAATATACATTTCCCGATTATATACATAGTATCAAGTATTAAAAGTACGCTGCAAAATAGTTCTCAAATTATATTCTTACAAGAAGACAGTTATAGATATGCGACAATCATTTTGGACATGAGTGTACATCGGGAGCGTGCAACTGGTGCTATTCTAGCCATGTGTGAAACCATATCTGAGAGTTTATCATAGACAGCAAGTTAAGACGAGTGAACATCAAATTCTGTGGAACTGGACAAATCCGCCAGATACAACATGATTCGGCAAATGTATGGCGATGCTACAATGAGTTGATCGAGGTGTTTTGAGTGGCACACGCGCTTCAAGAGCAGAACGTCATCAAAAGACGAGAGATCGAGACTATCTTCTACGAACAAAACACCCGAAAATGTATAACCCATTCGGCAGCAACTTGTTCATGAGGATCGTCGTAGAACAATCCACAACATTGCTATCATTGTCGGTGTGTCATACAGAACAGTGCAGGCAATCTTCACGTGGCATTTGAACATGCGGCCTTGTTGCTGGTGAGTTCGTCCCCAGGCTGCTGACCCAGGAGCAGATGGAAAACCGCGTTGAAGTCTGCCAAGAACTGTCAACATGTCATGAATGCCCTGTCCTTCATGTCGAGGATCATTACCGGTGACGAAACCTGAGTGTACGGGTATGACTACGACAAAGCAACTATCTTCATAATGAAAGAGCCCATCACCTCCACGACCGAAGAAAGAAAAAAAAGTATTCTATAGTTCGACCAAGTACATGCACATCGTCTCCAGGGGCCGGACCGTCAATACCGAGTACTACTGTCATGTTTCAAGGCGTCTGTCGGAAACACTGCAAAAGCGATCGGATCTGTAGCGCGCGAAAAACTGGCTACTCTGCGACGACTGTACCATCACCGTGCTTTCGTTATACCTAACTTCTTACCAGAAACAAGATCATACTTCCGCACCCACGTTACTGGCCAAATTTGGCTCCTGCAGACTTCGCGATCTTCCAAAATTGAAAATAAAGTCAAAGGTCGCAGTTTGGACACCCAAGTCGGGATTTAGCGCGAATTCCAGAGGGTGCTTGACACGCTAAGACTTTCAGACACATTCCAGCAGTGGTAAAAACGCTGGGAGCGCTGTATTGCTGTACAAGTTGTGCGATACTGTGTAAATGTAGACAAAGTACTTTCTTGTAGACGTAACTAATCTCGAAACTTTTTGATGCCACCTCATACATTCAATCAATAAAGAACTTAAAAAATAAATTTCTAAATCTTGTTTTATCACAATACTACTGGAAAACAAGAACAAGATCGCTGGACTCACTGGGAATCAAACACAAGTAGCAGGAAGACCATTCAACTGCTCACAAGACCATATGTTTCTCCCTGAACTGCTCACAAGGCCATATTTTTCTCCCTGAAAACTGATTTTCCAGAAAGAAAAAATGCTCGGCTGCTACAGTCTACTACGTAAAGCATCTCAAAAAATAACTCAAATATCTATATTATCTACGTAATTAGAATTCAAACCCCCTGAAACTTAACTATATACTGTTTTAAATGTTTGAGATGTAAGAAGCATTCTTTGGTAGTTCAATAATTAGCTTCTTGGTCGAACAAAGACATGAATGCCTATTTCTGACCTTCACGCTATGTATAATAGCTGTAGGAACAATTTAATTTTCGGCATTCCTACCACCTACACTGCTGACTTACATTTCAATGCAATGCTACCAGACAATATTGCCCTATGATATACTGCATGTTTTAGATAAAATTTCGGTAAAGTAAAACGAAGCAAAAAATGGGATGAAAAAATGTCAGTGGGTGCACTGAACGGAGCGCCCTGACTGATCATAGGGCTCCCACAATTGACACCTGGGAAATTAGCTGAAAATTTTCAATAACTTCGTAGAACTAGTTTTTATTTATTTATTTATTGCGGGACCTGTTTACGAAATGACTAGTTATGTCACTACAAGAATTCACAATTAAATTGTGTGTATTCCATAAACTGAGCTACCTACGAAACAACAGTTTTACAAAGGTAGTTTGTTTTTCTGTGAACTTCCCAACGATTTATCAAATTACATCCCTTGTCATTCTTATTTTTGAGTGATCAGTGGGCTCATGGAGGGAGAAGAGTGTTCTACGAAGTAAGCAGAGCTCCCATTCCCAGCACACTCCGAACATTAAATTATATTTCACCCCTTTCTCCAAGTGATCTATAAGCGCTGGATATCTTCTGTGACTGCAAAGAACTGAAAGTTACAGCGCTCACGCGATAAGCGCATTGGTATTTTATTTGACTATGATCACCAACCGTTTATGATCTGGAAGTGCTGTACATTTTATCTGATCATACGACATACACTAAATCATTAACTTCATAGGAAAAAATACTCAGCTGGATAAACATATCCTCATACATACCTTATTTCTCTCATCACATAATCTGGAAAATTTCCTTCTTCAAAAAACTGGTTAGGATGTGGAACATTGTTTCCCTTCACAGTGATCTCCTTATCCTTTCGATAAGCACTGATTTCATTAGCAGACCTGGAAACCAAACAAAACTGTTTAGTATCTGTAATAAAAGCAATGTATTTCTACTAGAAGATACCAACTACAAATCTTCATAACTTACAGTTACGTCATTCGGTAATGAGATTATCTTCGTATATAATTACTATGATTCGTGATCTGCCACTCACCACATTGATGTAATGATGAACCCGAATTTTATGGAATGGGTAATATTTTTCTTTTAAAAAAAAAGAAATAGTGTACAAATGAAACCACATAAAAAAAAAGTTTTCAACATTCGGATGAAATTAACATCTTTTTAACACTATACAAAAAATGTTTTAACATACACTGAATATAGGTACGTTCTCTTCCTTATTAGGTTTGCAGCATACACAGTTGAAACTTGTGGATACAATAATAGTTCAATTATTTGAACATCGCTTCAAATTCCATTCGCCAAACAAATTTTAAAATATCTGTTGAGAAATTTACGCTGACATTAGCAAATTACAGCTTATAAATTCGCAAGTCTTCAGTGATAAGCGTTAAGTAGTTTCCCATACGAAGACCAAATTCCATAATATTCGTTTCTACTCACCTGATGCTAACATTTGGATGAGGTATATAGAAATTCTTTCTAAAAGGAGGGAGTGAATTCATATCCCATCGAGGTTTTCTTAAACGATCTCCAGGCTGTTTGCCTTTCAAGCTGTTTCTACCGAAGTCGCTGCCACCCCCACTGCCTCCTCCTCGACCTCCACGGGCGCCTCCGCCGCCTCGTCGTCTCTCGCTGCCTCCACGAAAGCGACCTTTGTCGCGATTCTGTTCTCGATCACGAAACCTGGAAGCAACCATGCTATATTGGGGTTAGTATGGAGTAATATTAATCTACAATCTATATATAGGCTACTAACATTCTTGTATTGCTGATAAGACGTTTAAAACCGCAAATATGGTACAATACATCAATGCCAACTGTTCATTTGAGTTTTTTTCTATTGGAAAAATCTTAACGAAATGTTGCAAGATGAACATCATATAGAAAATAATAAATAAGAAAATAATATAGCAAGTCCTTATTTGAATTTAAGTTACCAGAAAATCTGTTCTTGCTAGCATTTCTCGGAGAATTTCTATTGCTAAGCAGTAAAGAATATACTGTTAAATTGTGTACTTCAGAAAGTTATCTTATATGTGTATTCGGGAGACCGCTGTGACTCAGTGTGTGCACCTTCCTGGTTCGATCCCAGCTCCCACCGAGTGGGCTTCGTTGTAGATAGACACTGTGTACACGGATTTTCTCCGGCTTCCCCCGTCCCTTCTCACCATTACCATATATGTAACCATTAGAGCAACCCACATTATGCTATATTAATTTTTTTTAAATTAAGCTTTATTGTTAATTTCAATCATCGTTTTACATTAATCGTGTATAATGCATAATATTTACTATATATCAAATATTCTAAATATTTTAAACTACTTATTAATATTTTATGCAACCAGTTTCTTTCATATTCAATACTTTCATCTAAATGCACTGTAAACAGATATGCTTTACTTGAGTCAGTTTTTCTTTTTTTCTTCTTTTTATCACTTGTGTGCGCCTTAGAGGTGCACGTATACAGAAAGGAAAAGTAAAAGATGCCACCAGAAAGTGTTCAAGAGGTACACAACAATATAGTATGGAGTTCTAGTATACTATTCATTGTTGGCGGAAACTCTTCTTTTCCTTTATTTTCTGCACATGAAAGTATTACACCGCAATGTTTACAAAAATAAAAATAAGCTTTTCATTGTTGCATTATATTCTCAATGATTTTGTATTCTAAATATTAGTTTTAAAAAATATTAATACAGTATGTTAAACTTGCAGTTAAACAGAATTTTCCAAGAATTGTGTTATATATTTTAAATTATGCTTTATTTTCTAAAATTATGCTTTCAAAATTAGTTTCTTCCGGACCATTAAACAACCACAACCATATTCAAGGTACCAACAATGTCTAAATTGCTATTATGCTTTTGGGTTGCTCTTGTAATCACAGTTTCTCATAGCCTTGGTACATAAACGTGGAAAATATATAGCATTTCAATTTAAAAAAACAAAAATACGGGACAGAAAGGAATGTGAATATGCTGTTTCTTACAAATATGTAAACAGATCACGGAGACTTCATGGTCTAGTGGTTAGAGCATTTGACATGTCCACCTTGTCCCGGGTACAATGACCGGCCGGTGCATACCAATTTTCGAGATCCACCCAGCGTCCTGTAGAAATTGGGAAATAAAACGACTAAAAAGACGTGACGGCCATTAGTTTAGAAAAACTCCTCATATGACAAGAGGGATACAACGCACTGACCATGCTCGTTGCTATTTCAACCGGTCGCCAACGGTTGGCTAACAAAGGGTTTACACACCAGTGGTTAGTTTTATAAATGAACAGATAAACTTTACTCATGATCTTATTACAGTCATGGGAACTTTACTAGTCTTGTAAGTTCTTTACTGTAATTTGTCAGGCGACTGATCCAATTACGTCTGCAAAGTGTTATTCATAACTGTTACTGAAAATGTGTCATTACATCACACCGGTTGCCAAAACTGTTAGGGAGTTCAGGGGTGTCCACCAACCTGCTTGTATCGGCTACATAATTATTGCCATCTGCGATATTTTAGTTTTCAACATTGGGTTTACCGTACGAAGACCAATTCTAAGTTAAACGAAACATACCTTGTTTTGCGACTCGCGTATAGGGCTCGTTAATTTTAACACCAACTCTGAATGTAGTTGAATCTTTAAGTAGGCCTTGATTAGTTCAAACACATTTAAGCGCAACGCAGATCGGTCCCAAGGCAAGTCTTGTGGGCCGAATATCTACAACGCACGCAATCCTGGTAATAAGGGTGGCCGCACACTGAGGGAGAAACTAGTAGACAAGAGTTGCGAATCAATTTTACTAGGAGCAACTTAGTTCTCTGCTTCCTCAGTATGTACAGTAGTTTCAAATCCACGGCGCATTTTGACCCAAATCAAGCAGAATGTCAGATTACTATGAATCTTCGTAGTGCGTGTATGTTTTAAATATGAGTGCCAACAGCTGGCCGCACACTAACAAAGCAAACGGGTGAAAAAGATTGCGTGCGCGCAGTTTTCTCAATTGAGACTTATCGTAAACCATTTCTCCAAGCATTCAAAATGCATGGCCGCACACTGGCGAGCGAGCTCTCCAAGGTCTTTGGATTGCGCTAAAGGTCGCCATGAAATTCAACGGTTACGCCTAAAGAATCTGAGTTTGGTAGGTGCTACAAGTGATCTAATAGACTGAGAAACTCATAGTATTTGTTGAAGCTATGCATAAGACCATCACCATGGATGTTCTGCCAAAGCTGATTAGTAGACAGATATATTTGTACATTATGACCTGTTTAATTTTAAAACTAACATAGTTTGCTTAGTGAATTACACAAATCATAAGTGTACACCTAGTTAGCTATATGAATAAAGTGTTAAGTAATTTTATGCTGCCTATTGGAGACTTCCCTTACAAAAATGGGTTCTCATGGTAGCACTGGGCCCTGTAATGTAAAATGAATATCGGTACTGACTTCCTCAGATTTTGATCTCAGACTGAAGTTGCTTCTCCCCCCCCCCCCCCATACACACACACACTAATGAGGATGATAAAATTATTCACTAGCCCATACTAATCCACATTCATATTAACTAGCCATAGGCTTACATCTCGGGTAAATGACTAAGCAAACTATACTTACTTTCGAATTAAACATAGTATAGGCCTAGAAAGATTACCACGTAGAACTGTTAGGAGATACAATCTTCATTAAATTACAGTTGAAAGGTAAATATATGTGACATATACTAGGTTGGTTGGATCTGAATGTAGTGTTTCATTCAGCACCGAGATTCAGACGAGAATGTGTAGCTTAATGTTGAATCTGAGCCACATGATCTCTCACTGGGAATTGTAATAGCTATGCTGTTTTGCGTATTGAAATTGTTTTGAAGTTCGTCCGAGTTTCCAATCAAAATTATTTTGAGTTACTACGTTACACTCTCACTAATCACGTATCTTGTTTTTATTACTTTTTTCCTAAAATAGAAAAATCTTCCTTTTTTTCTCTGAAAAATCTGGCAACTCGAGACAGAGCGGTATCCGAATCACTACCCGGTCTGCGACCAAAAGAAACGGTTGGACTCGAAAGCGGGACACTGACTACAAAGACGACTGAGTCTACTCACTTATCCAGAGGATATCTAATACAAATATGGACTGATGCTGCATACTTGTGAATATTTTAAGTTACTTCAGAGAACAAAAACATACACAACTGCAAAAGTGAAATCACCGAGTGAAACGAGTTATTAAAATAAACGGGCAATTTCTAAGTACTAGAGAGTACAGAACTAATTTACTCTAGAGTAGCCCAATAAATCAGAAAAATAAAGACAACTCAAATTTATATATCCATAAAATATGTAAATAAAGATACGAACCATTTGAGTGCACTCTGGCTTTCAACCATTGATACATATACACATATGCAGAAAATAATTTTGACTTTAAAAAACGCATTTACATTCATGCTTCCTTAGTTTGTAATGTATGAGAAAAGATCTAAAACAGCGTTTCCTAATTTTTCCGATTTCGCGGGAAAATTGTAGTGACTAATTTTTAACGGCTTCCCGTTGTACCACAAATTTTAAAAATAAATTTTACGTACCGGTATTATTAATAAAATAATATATCCGTTTTATAACACTAAACACATTATTTATGAAGATGCAGTTTTTTTTTTGTAAATGGAAGTATTCGAGAAAAAAAAATGCGATCAGTTGGTCCTAACATTATTACGAATATTTTAGGTTGATAATTTTGTTATTTCTTCTCTCACCTTTTGATATTATATTCTTTTGAATTCGTTAAAACTCAGCTAGTGTAAAGTACAATATCCCGCGGTTCCCTTGTCTCCTCCCCAGCAAGTGGTTCGCAAACCATAGATTGGGAAAACTGTTTCTGGATTTGAAATGCGAGGAAATTTCATGAAATCACATGGTTTGTGGCATGTTTGATCTTATTTATTTCCGTTTGATTTTTTTAAAAATTATCTGGTTTAGGCCAACCAACCCAGTTCATAATCCGAAGAAAATCACACTATACTTAATGAGGAAATCAATTTCTTGGAACACTGACTAGAACGCATCAATTTTGATCACGAAGCAAGAATAAATTTACGTCACAGCACATTTTAAAACATAATACTTAACTATAAGTCTTCGTATAAAAGAATCTCACCTAAAACTTCGAAAATAAAAATGACATCCTGTTAGATGAAGTTCTTATACATAAAGCATATTTTCACTTATTTAAATATATCGAAATTTTCCACGATTACAAATAGCTTTTCGTATACCCTTACCTTTAACCTCACTTTCTTGTTCCCTTGTCGCCAAGGACAGCTATTAGCTTTTCTGCATTTTTTTTTTTTTTTAAAGTATGTACCAACAATAAGTGAACACAAAAAATTTCACTTAAGCATTAATTGGCAATACAAAAGTAAAATAATAATAAGATTATAGTAAATTATTTTATCTATATACTGTCACCTTCAAGTACAATTTTAATTTCCCGGTGCATAGGCTATGTCCATTACTTTTATTTTTCTCGCACAAAGGATAGTACCAACAGAGCAGTTTCTATAGCAAAATAAATTCTCGTCGACAAGACGTTACTGAACCATATGGAAATAACATACTACACTCGCAGGGCATTAAAAAAATCCATACTGTTATATCAAATGAACCCTCGATATTAGACAAAAACAAGGTACTCGGTTCTGGAACCATGAAACGAGTTGGGGGAGATATCAAATGCCATCCCTAAATTCCTCCTCATGTTCTCGAAAAGATTTGCGCTGAGCGAAAAAAAAATGACCCCATTTAGCATCGATAAGATTCAAGGGAGCCACCAGAAGTAGAGCTAATTGTTGAAAAATTAGCTCTAGGATTTGCGTAAAAATACGTAGACCATATGTATGGCATAAAAATTAGAGCACGAAAACCACAAACTAATCAGTGGTGCTATCCGAGTCACAGCAGGCTCAGGGGAACAGCGCGTCAGCGACGGTGGGCATACATGTAAGCGAGGGTACTGAAAACGAACTGCAAGAGTTTCAATAACACGATTTCACACTAGTAACACTCTACTTGTAAATATGAAAAACTTCGTGAAGCACTTGTAATGATTTTACACTAGTAACCTACACTCAAACTTAAAATACTGCTGAATTACTTTTTACTTAATTCTGTCGCCTGCAGAAATTTGTTCCTTATTAAATACTTTTCATGCAGAGTATTGAATTTTACCCGTAAACTTTCAAAAATGTGGTTAACCAAAACTTTACCATGACTACTAATTGCTTCTGGACTATCAAAACTGAAGATTCATGCTTTCAAAGCTGCAAAGCTGGTGTGTTAGCCACACAGATGTGTGTAAACCACACACTCGAAATTCGTGAAGAAGCGCTCTTAAAAAGACTATTCTTCAGGAGGTGAAACTATGAATGGCCAAAATTAAAATTTTACCACTGCAGCTTCATGTATACTATATCCAAGGTTACTATAAACTTGATCCTTCACTAGCTAAATAACAAACTTTGTCATAAAGTACAGATCATGAGTTCAAGCGCTAACGTAATATCCAAGTCAATGAACGCGTCACGGACATTCAAACTGTGTACGTACCTATGTTCAAACGGATCATGCTCACAAATCATGCAATTCGACCAGCCACTAGGTCAGCACACATTCTCATAGGTTTAAACTTCTATGATCGAATTCCTACGTCCCGAATTCATATAGAACATTACTATATATAAACAAATTTCCACACAAAATGGCCTAATTTACTAGAACACAGTTAATCCTACACATATGTATACACTACTATACAGTAATATAATCTAAAGCACTTTTGAAGTATTATTTGCTAAAATTTTACTTACATATTTTCCTCTTTCTTTCACTTCAACAGATGTAATAAAATGGACGCCGTATTTCTGGAAGGGAAAAATTAATCTCTTCAGTATTCAAGTTATTTACATAAATAACAATAGTTTATGCACGGATATGATACACAATTAATTCTGCTTTCAAATAAGTATGTAGAAACACAAAATACTTTAAAATGCTACATAAAAATTCTGCCTTTACAACTCACAACATCTTTTCCTTACCTCTTGCAAAGATGGCTGACGAACAAGGCCGACGTCTGTGGCCGACACGAGCCGGACACATCACTTTCGATCATATTGCTACATACAGTATTCTTCCGCATGTCAATTTCTGATCAGATACCAAGTTTTACCGAATAAAGAATCCACTACGTCAAAAAGAATCTGATTTCACTCTTTTTAATACTTATATCTATGTTTCCATCTTATAAAATTAGTCAGGAAGCGTTATGCAACTTACCAAATCTAAGGATTATTTTCTTGCATGTACTGGCGGAAGATTACACATGTAGCGTGGCAAAATTTTGCTTCTAGTCCAAACCGGATCAATCTCGTTTAGCAATGACGTCATTCACTGCACGCACGCACATTGAGGAAAATCGCATAAAAGCAAATTCTTTGAAAGAAGGAAGTACAAGTGTACGTACAAAACAGTGTTGCCATACACAATAATTTTGATGAATATTGTAATATGCGCCTGCGTGAGATGTAATCGTTCTCGTCTGATTTGTATCAATATATTGACTAGCTAAAAAGTTCACAGAGCCTAATAATCCGATCCTATACATGTATATTCTGGTTTTGTTGAGGAGTGACACATATGATGAAAAAATAGAGTGACAAGGGGTGGCATCACCAAAGTTTCCCGCAGTATTTTAGAACTGACAAGATCTTAAATGAACTTCGACAAATGTACCAACCTCTTTTATTATACAGGGTGTCTCAAAAGTTCCCTGACATAGGTAACTTTGTTATTATCAGAGTTACAACAAAATGTAAGAGGGGAAACCATCTCCAAATATGATGTTTTCAATCTAAAGTGTTTTTTTTTTTTTTTAATCGGACGAGCCATTTAGGCTGTCAACTCTTTATGCGCCCAATGTTAAATGAAAATGCAACGTTGCCATTTACCTGGACCCACAAAATAATTGAATGAATTTACTGTATTTTACGCTGACTACTGTTGCCACGAGACGAGACATCTCTCGTGTCTCGTCTCGTACGAGACGAGACGGGACAGACTATTTGTCTCGTCTCGAAAACGAGACGGGACGGCTGGTGAAATGTCTCGTCTCGTCTCGTGTCTCGAAAATGAAAACGCTGGTGGGAATGGCCAAGATTGAAATTGCCAGTGGTCATATAGATTGCAAAAGGAAAATCCCCTTTGTGAGAAAAGATGTTGGAAAGCCTTCATAGAAAAGTGTCCTCTGTCTATTGAATGAAACAATCGTGATACATGAGCTTCCAGGAATACCATCCTTAATCTCTTGTCCCAACTTCCCCTTGCTGTAAACTGAGGAATTCATTTTTTTTTTCATTTCTGGCTGAAATGATAACAAACAAAACAAAGACAAGGAAGATTTTTACCAGCTCAAGAAATCGAACTATCACCACCATCTATTCAATTTGAAAACTGGGCAAAGTCTACACTCATCACAGGCTACAGACTACACTTGTCTTTATTCTCTGGTGGCGGTATTCTTTTTGCTAAATAAATCGAAAACGGCAATTGAAGTAGGCCCACGTCATCTTGCAACTAAAATTTTGTCTTTTCTCTCTCACACACACATACACACGCTCACATAATAACACACTTTTATCATTTTACCGATCGCTCGCTTACAGCAGTCATGTTGTAAAATTCACTTCTTCGTTTCGAAGCCGGGCGAAGGACAAAGTAAGCAAACATATTGTCGACGAACCCTTCAAATTGTATGCTTTCAGCAAATTTATGGTACTAACAATAACACTGGAGGTGACAGGTTTTACAGGGTGCCTTCCTTTTGTTACGCGGAAATATTTGATCTGACCAAAGTGCGAAATTGCCCTCTGCTTCCATGTTGAGAGGAAGGGAATACTTCCCTTTCCTAGTCAATAACATGAGCGTCTCTGGCGGGGGGCAGGCACGTAGCCAGGATTTCGTGAAGGGGGGGGGTCCGTGACATGAAATACTGTGGTCATCACAAAAGGGACTCTATCACTCTAAACTATTTTAATGGAACATATATTGGTTCTTTTAGTCAGGACTTCGTAACGGGAAGGGGGGGGGAGTGACATGAAATTCTGAATGCCCAGGAGCTCGATCTATCTAAACTACTTTACTATCAACATATATTGGTTTGTTAGGACAATAAAATGAGGATATGTTGGCAAGTATTTCAATAACAAACTATGAAGTAATTTCGAGCAAAATAATAAAAAAAAAGTATTGAAAAAGATTTTGCAATATTTACGTCCTTCTCCTGTTTATTAAAATATTACAATTTTCCTTTCGTTATGACCTCAATTATTACAAAAAGTACATACTGAATACTGTCTTGTGAACTATCTTCTAATATAAATAAAATAAAGAGTTTGTTTGTGTGTCTGTCTGTGTGCGGCCTGGGGACCAGACGAGTGGACCGAGAGTTACCAAATTTTAGTCATGAATACCTTGGTCCAGGCTCCAGACCAGAGTTAAACGTTTTTGTCGACATTCGAACCAGGGGGCGTTTACCGGGACATGTAAAAGTAGTAAAAAATGGCCGATATTTATTTATTTATTTAACAATCACCAGATACAGCTCAGAGGCCATTTTACATTGGATATCCAACAACATTAACAATATTAACAACATTAACAATAAAGGATTTGGGAAGATATCGGCCAGAAGGGCCTGTTTAGTAGGTGCCATTCCGGCATTTGCCTGGTAGGACTGAGGGAAACCGTAAAAAACCTCTGTCAGGATGTTAGGCAGCGGTATTCGATGTCACGACCTCCCGAATGCGAAGCCAACGCTCTACCACTTGAGCTATTAGTGTCGAATTCATATTTTCGCAGTCGCTAAAATCAATGGTGAAACTCCAGTCGCATTAACTTCCAAATTCACGCTATTCGGCTCCGGGCCGGGGGTGATATACCAAGACATATAAAAGTAATCCAAAATGACCGATATTAGTGTCAAATCCATAGTTTTCGCGGTCGCTGAAATCAATGGTGACACTTCCATTAGCAATGACTTGCAAGAATGCGGGCCGGGAGTCAGCGGGAGGTGGATACCGAGACATGTAAAAAAAATAGCACAAAATGACCGATATTAGTATCAAATCCATAGTTTTCGCGGTCGTTGAGATCAATGGTGATACTCCCACAGGCGTTGACTTCCAAATATAGCCTCTGTGTGAAGCATGGGTATATTCAACTAGTTTTACAATATATGCGTTCCTTTCTCTGTTGAATCAAATGCTAACAGAACTTTCTTTCAACAATTTTTTTGTTTTTATTATTCCGTCAACTACTATCGGTTCCAAAAGAGAGATTAAAGGAACAACAGAAAATTGTCCTTGAAATAACATGTCTGATACTGCAAGGGTGCGATGACGAAAAGTTATGATTAAAAATGTCCACGCTGTTACACAACGGCACTTATGCTTTCGAAAGCTTGAAATCTCCCTGACTAGTAGCAGGAATTCTGAGAATTCCATAACTTTTCTTGAAATTTCAAATTTCCTGACTCTTCCAGAATACCTCGCTTACCTCGCCACCATATTGCACGTAATACAAATCTCCTCATAAGAAAGAGTAAGCAAAAGCTTCCTGTAGTTTTCTTTTTAATTTTTAACGCTGGTCCTTCTTTTTGTCATTTCATTTTGTTTTATCCTTCCTTATTTTTTTCATTTCTGGTCTCGAAGGGGGGTCCGGACCCCCCGGACCCCCCTGGCTACGTGCCTGCGGGGGGACGAGGGGGACGCGTCCCCCCAATATTTTGAAGTACAAAATATTTGGATTTTTTTTCTAATTTGATTTAGTTACTAACGACAGAATAACATAAAAATAATAATCATTATATTTATTTGGAATATAATATTCAGGCTGCGAAACAATTATAAGAGTTCTTAATACACCTTAGGGGGTCCGTGAAGGTAAGCAGAAAGGTAACAAAGGGAATTGAAGATAATAAACAAGTTAGGGTAGGTAGTACCATTTAAAACACTTTCTTTGATGCCCCCCCCCCCAAAAATTTTACATGCCAGAGACGCCAGTCGTCAATAATATTCATTAGGACCTGAATTATATTCAAAAATGGTTTCTTACAGGCGCATAAAACAATTCGAACTTGAAAATGTAAAGAACATTTGGTATAATATTCATGGAACTCCGTTGAAAGCAAAAAGTATCATGAGAATGATTAAAATTCGAACATTGAAGAACATAATTAACAGAAAAGAAATAGGATAAACAAACCATATTTTTAACCCTGCTATAAAATGTATATCCTATATTTTTACTAATTCCTTACTCCCATGAAAGTAACCCGGCGAGGATATTCTCTCCAAATTTTTCAGATTGAAATCCTTTTATCCCGTACGATTTCGCCCCCTGACACAATACGGAAAAACAAATGCTGTTAAAAACCATACACATGACCCTTCCGGGATTCAACCCGGGGCCTTCAAGCCGATGGTCTATTGCCGCAGACCGCTCGGCTTGGTATGAAGGTGTACGTTGTATGATAACGAATAGATCACGACAATATAAGAAACTTTAATCCAAAATGGTCACCCAAAAATATTTTTTTAAACCACTAATCTGGGTGTACTGTCATGAGTTTGTTACACAAACGGGGCAACCATCATATAGGAGCACACACCCCTCGGTTATGGGAACAGATTTGTACCATGTAGGTGTAGACAGGCCCCAAGCATTCTTTCCTCCGATGTGTCGTTCAGCTCCCATTACTATGGCACTTTAAGAAGAGCTTACTGTGCAGTAACCTATAAAATTTGAATCAAATACTTTTCATTACTCAATAAAATTATTTGGTTCCAAGCTTTTTTTAAAAAAAAAAAAAAATTGCAACAAATCTAAACATGCTAAAATGGAAAGTAGTTTTTGGATTGGTATGGGTTAACATTGTGAAACCTAAAGGCTGGAATATATGAAATCAAAGTGAACAAACATCTCTCTCTCTCTCTCTCTCTCTCTCTCTCTATATATATATATATATATATATATATATATATATATATATATATATATATATATATATATATATATATATATATATATATATATATATATATATATTAGAGATGCAAGAAAAAGCCGGCTTTTTTGGGGAAAAAAACGAGAATTTTGAAAATTTTGGCTTTTTTCATTTTCATGATTTTTCTGTTTAAATAGCTTTCTTATAGTATACTCTAAAGTTAAATAAGATTTCATGACCTAAATGCCATATTTCGCTCTGAAATTCACCATCAAGATGGATGGAGCACATGTTGTACGAATTAAAGCTAACATGAATAATGTAGTATTTGAGGGCAATTTTAGAGGCTATTTAACTTTATTTTGACTTTTGAGTTATCGATATCTTTTTTCTTCTCTAGATCATTTTAGGTTGTCATCCGTGTTTAATTTCTTAGAGCTTAGTACTCTAGCTTCTAGCACATAATTAAACTAATGTTTTTCAATATATCTATCAGAGCGTACTTCCACATTTCCGTTATACTATAGCTGTGCAATGATTTAACAATAATTTTCCGGACACAACCTTGAATACCATTTGATAGAAATAATCAGTATCGGATTTAGAAAAATATTTGGGTGGTTTTTTTCTGAATAATGTTTCGTTTTTCTAAAAATTCCTAACTTTTATTTAAGAGGAGCTTATGTTTATAAGTACAGGCGTAACAAATGTTTCATTTCGGTACATTCAGCTATAATCTTCCAGATACAACCTTGAAGACCATTTTATACTGATAATCAGTGGCGGATTTAGAAAAGTTTTTGGGAGGGGCTTTTCTTATTAATGCTTATTAATGCTTTTTTTATTTGAGGACAGCTTGAAGTTTATGAGTAAAGGCAAGCCTAATACTTAGTTTGTTTTAGAAATTCCGTAATTTTGGGATAGAGGCTTCAATCCGAAAGACATCCCCACCCTAACCCTCTTCACAAATCCATCACTGCCGGTAATTAGTAATAATAAAGATTTAAAAACGATTAGAAAGTAAGTCGGCCAGGACACACAGTACACGCACTATCTCTACATTCACAGATTGAATTAAGTAAACTTTTGTCAAAATGGTCAAATGCGGGGTTGAATCCCGGACTTCACGATAGAAGCGCGAAAGCTAACCAGTCACTCATGTTTGTTGTGCTTAACTTAAATGTATTCTTTCTTTCTCTTTCTCTATGGTCACAAAAGCTCTCCATTGACTTCTGTCCTTATCCAATTCAATCCAGTTTCTACTCTGTATTCCTATTTCTTCTTTATCCATCTTAGTATTGTCCTCCCATCTGGGCCTAGGTTTTCCTAATGGAAGTTTCCCGATTGGATTTCCAGTTAAAACTTTGAAAGCGTTCCTACTTTCTCCCATTCTGACTACATGACCTGCCCACCTGAGCCTCCTAGACTTGATGACTAACGATGTTTGGTAAACCGTATATTGATGTTTGGTAATTATGTAGTTCCTACTTATGAAGTTTCCACCATTCCCCATTCCTGTTCCTCTTGGGTCCAAATATTCGTCTCAGAATTTTATTATCAAACTAGCAGCGTTCACCCCGCTTCGCTGCGGTCACCCCGGAACGCAATAAACTTTGTTACTTAGATAATTTTTACTTTTTCGCTTTCAAATTGCAGTAAATGTTAACATTATAGCGCCTGTCATTTATGTTAACCCGCCGAGTGACACGGTCATGCGGGTTGCATATAAATACGTTTATTTTTATACCTATGATGAACTAACAAAGGATTTGTACGTTATGGACACTTGAATGGTCAATTATCTCAAGACACTGGTAATTAAAAATTAAAGTGATATGATAAAAACCATCTAGGGTCCAAATCCTAATAACCCCCCAAAAATGAAAGAAATTGGTTCAGCCGTATTAGCGTGATGAGCTAACAAAGGATTTGTGCGTTCTCTTTTATATAATAGATAATTTCAGTCTGCGTTCTTCCCCCAGCGTAAGCGATCATGTTTCAAACTACAGAGACTCACTTTAATATTCGGCCACCACATTGTATTGGTGTTTTATCTTATATTATGAACTACAGTAAAGTAGAGTGATAATATTGTTTATACTATGTGAAATCTCTATATTTTATGCAACGTTTTACAAAAATTAAACCATAAAATTTTAATTCTAACGTACAAAAATCAGAATATTTCAACTCAAACACAAAAATTATAATCACTTTAATATTCGGCCACCATATAATGTGGAACTTTCTTGTCGCCTTCTTCGATGCAAGAAAAATGTTTTAACACCTAGTTGGATACCCTTTATTGCGTATCGCCTCCTTCAAGTGATTTTGCATATTTCCAGTTATTATTGCGGTATATTCAGAGCAATATTGGCCCATTCTTCTGTTAACCTTCTTTCAAGTTCCTCCTTTGATGTTACCGCCACTGTCCGAACTCTAGCGTCGAGTTCATCCCACAAATTTTTAATGGGATTAAGGTCCGGACTTTGTGGTGAAGTTTCGATAACTTTGGGGTAGTTGTACAGAAGCCACTCACGTACAACATACGCCTTATGTTTTGGGTCGTTGTCGTGATAAAATTTAAAAGTCTCGCGGATTCCAAATTTGTCCGCACTCTTGTGTAAAGTCTGTTTTAGAATGCTCAGGATTTGTTCTTTTGTCATTTTAGCATTTATAAACCTGAGTTCATCCACATCGACAGCAGATATGCACCCCCAAACCATTATGTTACCACCACCATATTTGATTGTTGCTAGTAAATTCAGTTTCCTTAGTTTTTCATTAGCCTTTCGCCACACTAAAACCCTGCTATCTGACTTTAAAATGTTGAATTTGCTTTCCTCAGCAAACATAACACCTTTCAATCATCCTGGTTCCTTTTGCACGTAGATTTTAGCGAACTGAAGCCGTTTCTTTCTGCTCACTTTGTTGACAAATGATTTCTTTTTAGCTACCTTTCCGTGATATCCTTCGTTTCTCAGTACTTTCCGAACAATCTCTGGGTGTACATCATTTCTACACCCTTGCAACAATTCCGTTGCAATCTTCGGTGCACTTAATTTTTTTTTTTTTTTTTTAATTTTCTCACACACACACGTTTGTCTCGTTCATTTAGCTTGCTAGGGCAACTCTTCTGCTTCACGGATTCTATCCTGTCTTCGTTCTTATAACGTCGCAAGATATCGCCGACTGCACTTCGTGGTATATTTCACAGACGGACAATACACATATTGGAATGTGCCTTTTATGACGAAAAATGACCAGCTGGCGCTGCTCAAACGCTGTGTTACAACTTTTTTCGCCCCATTGGAAGTGTTATACTGCAAATCCATTGCCCACTCACACTTTCTAACACGAAGACGAGAAATGAGTTATACATGCGACGTTCCTTCCCCCAATCATACTGTTCTATAAACTGGAGATGCAGCAGTACGATCACCAAGTCACTTTAGTGGCCGAATATTAAAGTGGCAGTTTGTAGAAACATAGCAGTTAGTTAGGCATAGTTTGCATTTACAACTTTTACACGTTACGAAATAGTACACAAGACATGATAGTAGTTCCCTGTCATCGCTTACAAATTCGTATGTATTTACATTAATGCGTCCTTTGACATAAATGACAACAATATGGGGTGGCCGAATATTAAAGTGAGTCTCTATATAAAGAATAACAGGCATGATTATCATTTTATATATTTTAAGCTTTAAATTCCTTGACAGAATTCGCGACGACAAAATATTTTGAACTGAATAATAGCAAGAATTTCCTGATTTCAATCGACATTTAATTTTTTTGTGGGTATTAATTAGGTCTGCTAATACTGATTCAAGATATTCGAAAGTATCCACTGTGTCGAAAGTATTAATTGATATTTCAACGCATTCATAATTTGCCGTATTACGATCCTTGTGAACTTCCTTGTATTTAGCTTTCTCTGCATTTACTCACGTCCCTGCAAGCGTTTAATAAGGCCTCTGCATTTCTTTCGATTGTTCTATCAGATTTAAATCAGCATACACCATAACCTCGTGAATACCATTCAACTCTAGGCCCTCGTTCCTATTTTTGATTTTTCTTATAGCGTACTCCGGAACAAAGCTGAATAATAACGGTGATAACGCATATCCTTGTTTGAGGTCAATCTCGACGTGGAAGCTCGCATTTTTCTACTCGGACTTTACTCTGGAATTCTTTTAAACACTTAATAAATCTAACTTTTTCGGTATTCCAAATTCTATAAGAATGTTGTACAATGTTTCCCTCCTAACCGAGTTGTAAGCCTTTCTAAAATCAATAAACAGTTGATGTACTGGGTAATATATTCCCATTTCTTTTCGAGTATTTGTCGAATGGTAAATATCTGGTCGATTTCTTCTAAATCCACACTGATAGTCTCCAATAATTTCATCTGCGTATGGGGTCAATCTTATTAATAGAATGTTAAGAGAAATGCCTCGATAATTATTACAATCAATTTTGTTGTCTTTCTTGTGAATTGGAACAGTGATTGATTCTTTCACTCTTTTTAATTGTATTCCATAGTTTTTCTTTTTTTAAAAAAAAAGTTTCGTAACGATATGTTGAATTTTCTTGTTAAAAATTCAGAAACCTTCAGGATTGGGTAAACCGTGATGGTGGTTATATATTCTACAGCCTAGGAAACCATACGCTCAGATGAACCGTCCATTAAGTATATAATCCATGAACCGAAAATTCGATACTTTCCCGATTCTGAACAAGCTTAAGGAACAGTCAGTGCATTACAGAATTTGGAGCTTTCCTATTTTGCAGATCCGAAGCACCTGATAGGTGATGTAACAGATTATTACGTATGTGATCAAGCAATGAAACATTTGTTCGAAATATTCATACAATGTATATGAAAGTTAAAACTTAACTGAAAAATTTCAAGAATGTACAGAACCACCCGAAACGAAGTTCTTGATTTGCACATTATTCTCATGTTTTTTCTTTATTTTGCTTCAAAAAGAGGGTATGTGATACTTTTAAGTAAAAATACTACATACAATTTTGCTAGTTATTTGTGTATCATTTATAAGTACTTATTGTATATAAAACGTTAAAATATTATTACATATATTAATTAATCCTTTGGAATTCACAATGTAAATATGTTAAGAATTTAAAAAAATCCTTTTGAAATTCATGGTTTATTTTCGAGGTTTCATATTATTATCTGCATCAACCACTACTTAAATGGGTTTTTGTTGTTGTTGTTGTTGTTGTTGTAGAGAAGCGAAATAAAGTCTGCATTATCAGTTTAAAGCAAAATTTTCCAAAAAGCCCAAAATTTCCCAAGCAAAAAAGCGAAGCAGAAAAAACCGAGTTTTTTCCAAAAAAAGCCTGTTTTTTCCGAGCCCTTGCATCTCTAATATATATATCTATATCTATCTATTTATCTATCTATCTATCTATCTATCTATATATATATATATATATATATATATATATATATATATATATATATAGATAGATAGATAGATAGATAGATAGATAGATAGATAGATAGATAGATAGATAGATAGATATAGATATAGATATAGATATAGATATAGATATAGATATATATACGGACACTATAAAGCAAGTGGGCTGATAGTATACGGTAATGTCGGGGATTGTGACACCTTTATATCGAACTTTGCTTGTCGTGTAAACATTATTTGACATTAGTGTCTTCATCTTCGACGTACCTATGAGCAATTTACTGTATATTCGTGTATTGAAACTGGTGAAACAAATTTCAACGTTTGAGAATGTAAAAAAAAAAATAAAATAAATAAAAAATAAAATAAAATAAAATAAAATAAAAAATAAAAAAATGCCAGGGTCGAGAAGCCTCAGACAACTAACAGCAGAGATATTATCTTGTAAACTATTTGTCCTTACCTTGTGAGCTTATTTGAATTTATTTTTAAGACCTTTAGGCAACTTTGGCCCACTCCGAATAGACGATGATGGAAAAATTAGTGGAATGAAGGAAGTGATAGGATAGAAGACAACTTCGAGAAAACACACACACTCGATGTTTGTCCACCACAAAGCTCACATGGCACTAACCGAGATCGAACCGACTACCACACACACCAGAGGTAAATGCTTCACGGTGTAGCTACCGTGGCATTTCTTGTCTTGTGTGTTCTGGGTAATAACTTAGTTGTATCTTGTTTAGCATGGTGCAGTCTGCTACATTTTACTTTCGTTCCCATGGTATGCTGCTATGTTTTTACGAGACAAGACGAGACAAAACGAGACGAGACGAGACGGGACAGAACCTCTCGAGACGAGACACGAGACGGGACGAGCACATTTTTTCGAGACGAGACATGCTTTGCACAAGACGAGACGAGACAGCTTGAAGTCTCGTCTCGTCTCGTGGCAACACTAACGCTGACATGTCGATGATCAGCCACCATTTCAAACAGTAACTTAATTCACTTACGTTGTGGTCTAGGTAAATGACAACGCATTTTCATTTAACATTGGGCGCATAAAGAGTGTACAGCTTAAGCGGCTAGTCAGATTAAAAAAAAATCTTCACCTTAGATTGAAAACAACATATTTGGAGATGATTTTTCCTCTTACATTTTGTTGTAACTCTGATAATAACAAAGTTATCCTATGTCAGGGGACTTACGAGACACCCTGTATACTTACATTGATACCAACTCTTGTTCAGTTCAGTGGTGGAGCTATAGATGGACCTAGGGGCAGGTCCCTGTATTTGAATTTAGGACAAAATGGCAGGGGACATAATGGCAGGAAATAAAGGCAGGAGGACGAAATGACAAAAGGAGAGAATGGCAGGAAGTAATTTGGCAAAAGATATAACTCCTAGGGCTCGTATTTTTAGGTTTTACCTATTGTGTTTGTTAGTAGGTAACGGTTCTCGATTTATTCACTTCTACCTCTAATGTCCAAAGCATATAAATACAGCTACATTGAACCAAGAGCGTAAAAGAGGGTAAATATCAGTTATCCATGTCTTAACTTTTTTCTTAAATTTATTTCTTTGTAACCATCTTCCAATTGATATCTTGGTTTTATAACAATTCTAAGTAGTACAACGTTTATTTATGACGAAAGAATTTTCCCGTGGACTCCCTCTGAATTTCTCTCAGGGTCTAGCTATCATGTGACAAAGAATTAAATCTACTAACTGCTTTCACACACAATATAATTTTGAAACTTGGGGGCCTAGTGGTATCTTTGTGTCTCTGTAGTATATAATAATGCTGATACGTTATTCTCTTGACCATCTTAATGACATTTGTTGTTTGACTTCAGAAAACTGAGTTTAGCCTGCAAGTACAAGTTTCCTATAGTTAAAACATATCAGATGTACGATTTTGTTTAATGAAACCTGCCCCTCTCCCTCCTCTATCTGAAAAGCCCTATATTGTTATTCACATATGAAATTCAAAGACAAAGGCAATCGTCTTTATCCAGTCATATTTTTATTTCAAGTGTAAGTATTAAAACGTGCTACGCATGGTTGCAAGAGGCTTTTTTTTTTTTTAAATACTGAACTTAGGTACCGTACCTAATATTGGAACTAATTTTCTTCACGAATTGATGTAAGAAGCGGCCGCGTGATTTTCGATCAATTATTTCATCACTGGTATCTATGAGCAATGAGATAACAACAGTGGAAGACAAACTTCGTTCTACTCAAACCTGATACTTTGAAAAATTTATGAAAGTGGTTTCGTTATCCAAATACATATTCAATCAAATCGGTTTGAGAAGTAGCATTAATCTTATAATAACGTAATGGCTGTAAAAGTTACCCTGAAAATGTATTTTGTATGTTTTCTTTTTTCGTAATTCAGAGTTTTTTTTTTCTGAATTTCACTGGAGTTATGAGGAACCTTAAATTATCAGGCATTCCACTTTAATCGCCCCCCCCCCCCTTTCACCCCCAATGCGATATTGGGTATATTTACAGCTTAGTGCAGCTTAAAGGAACCATGATCGTGCATATTTGATTTCTAACTTGCTTGTTATAGCGTTGCCCTCAAGATGAGATGAGAATTCAGGTTTTCTCGTCTCGTGTTGTAAATGTTTGTAAAAATCCTGTCTCGAATCAAAATTTCCTCGTCTCGTTTTGTAAATTTATGTACAAAATGTGTCCTGATTTCCGTCTTAGTTTTAATTTATCAGAATTCTTGCAGGTTACGACGAGTCTACTAAAGATAGATATAACAACATTTAAATAATATTAATTATTGAAGTAAATTGTGTAATGACTTGTGTATCTTTAAACTTTGATAAATGCTCCTTCTTGTGTTCATACTATTACCTTACCAAATTACATATAACATATATACAATTAATCATATGATATATATACAATTAATCATACCCTATATTTTGAAAACGGGAGATCCTATGTCTACCGAAAGTTCTAGTGTTTCTTGTGAGTACTCTACAATTTGTTTCATCCGATGATTTTTTGCCCCGAGCTTCCCTTGAATTTGTCCCTATGCATATTTTATAGACTTAAAAATACTAGAGACAGTCACAAGAAAATAATGAGTACACATCCTACATATCCTCTCGTCAAAAACTTCGGAACGAGTCGAATCGACCAATTTTAATTCGTTCTCTTTGCCACAGAGAGTATCTGATCCTTTGTACAATACCGAGGTTTGTTTATTCTCAAGTTAATATGGAGGATGTATGTATTTTCCTTTTTTTCTTGCTTGTCACTTAAAATGTTTGCAAATAACTTCAATAACTTTTGAAACTGTATTCACTTGAGCATATGCGTGAAGTGGTTCATTACGAATAAGACAAAAAAGAACTGTGATAGATTAATTACAAGGAATCCGGTTAGAAACACTGCTGCTTGCATTTTAGTTCCAAACCGGCCGCCCGCACTCGTTCGCTGGTCAGGTAATACGAGAAAATATACTGTAGATTGAAAACAAATAATATAAAAATAATTTGTTCAAAGTGAATCTAGTTCTCTTATCGCTATACATACATCCAAAATCAACCTTTTTACATGGCTTACTTTCTGTTTCATGGAAAGGGTTTATGATGAAAAATTCATTAATTTGGATAACTGAAAGAATACTAAATATTTATTCTTCAATACTAATAAATATCTTCGTCATTACAATACTAATACATAAGAAAAGAATGGTTAATTATTTACACCGTCGTTAATTTTATACAACAAAATATACCGTAAAATAGACTATAAAATCAATTTGCAGTCATAAGAATGACTAGTTACTTACATTGTTGTTAATTTAAAGTTGTGAGCAATTCCCCGCAAGAATTCCTCAAGAGATCTTTTGTTTGTGTCATAATCCACACACAGATTCCTCAATTTATGCTGCAGATCAACATAAACTTTTTTTAGTTTTCTTGACGGGGTATTGTTCTCTTTCGCACTGGGAAATGGTAGAATGAACGGTGGAATTCTCTTTCTGTAGGCTTTGTATGAGTTTCCATACCGTTGGGTGGTTGTGTCCAACCAAATGGGAAAACTTATGATTCCACCCCTCACATAAGTTATTTGTACGAGGATTGTTAGACAGAGTTGCCTCATGAACATTCCAAACTTCCGGCGGAAATCTTGGTGGCACTCTCTTAATCCTCACGACATCATTGTTTACTCCTTACTCCTACCCTTCGGTAAGTGCATGTCACGTACACAGAATCGAAAATAATCAAGGAGCTTTAAAGCTCCATCAGGTGCTATAGTTCTTAACAAGTGCATACCTTGTGACACATCATTAACTGGAAGAAACGCTAGACCACTTATTTGGCTACAGTATAAAGCGAATTCGTCATTTTCTTTATATAGCCTGGACAGTCCTAGTTCATTTTGGGTATAAAGCAGTGGCGGCCGGTGGATTCTTGTTTCGGGTGTTGCAGTACGAACGATAAGAGACAGAAGATATAAAGTTGACTCATTGACTAATCAGCATAACTTTAGATGCAAATGCTATGTGACATGTTAAATTAAATAAAATTCTGTTTTTTTAAAAAATAAAAAATGCAGAACATTTTATCCGATTAATCACCTTAATTAATTAGTAAGTTTATTATTCTCTCTTTGATTGGAGCAAATCTGTCTAATACATGCTGGTTGAACTCTGGTATTCTTGTTGTCAGGTCTTTTTCGATGGAAAGCATAACCAATGGCGATAACCTTTCTTGGGACATTCAATTCCTTGAAATTGTCAATTCTTTCTCATGTGGAAAAAAACTTTTCGTCTTTTGTTGACACCATAGGTACAGTTAATATTAATTTCAGAAGCTTTGTAGATTCACTGAATATTTTTTCTAGATTATTGCGAACGATTCATTCTAGCAAACTCAGTCCCTCACAGTGATCCGAATTCCCCTTCAGCGTTGACTGAAGAGAGTTCGTAGCAGATATTAGTGTTATAAAAAAAAAATACATTGAACACACTTTATTCACAGTTTATCCAGGAAAATTTAAAATAAATTGAGGAAATGTATCTGGTGCAAACAACACTACTGCCATAAGATATCCTGTAAATTTAAACTGGATTTTTTTTTTTTCGAACACTCCTGAATTGCCCTTTGCTTGTTTTGTCTAAGTCTTAATTGCAAATTTTTCCTGTAAGAATTAACTTGTAAATGCGGGTCTACTTTCATTTGTTTTCTCCTCTATTAGATATTTTCTTCCTTATTTTGTAATTCTGCAATCACTTTTTTTAATTGTTATTATATTGATTTGCTTCAGTATGGTCCCGTAATTTAAAAATATGAATGCATAAAAACAAATTCCATTTGTTAATTGCTAGTGAAAGAAAATTCAGAAATCTTATTTAGCGCGAAAAACCTCGTTCACTGGAAACCGTGCTGTGTTGCAGAAGCACTGCAACGACCAGTCTCTTTAACTTCTGAGATAGGGGAAAGGAGACTTAACATTTGCTCCAATTGCCGCGCTGAAGCAATCTGGTCGTTGTATGCTCACTGCAACACAATATAAATTAGAGACTCTGTGACGGATTGATTTTCGATTTTTAAAAAGGATTAATGGAACGGACAGTTACAGAAGTAAAAAATATGTTTTTTAAAGTGTAGGCTATATATGCGGGTATTAAAAAAGTATTTTTTCTGTTCTTGACTACTATTGATAATAATACTTTTCTTGTAATACTTTGGTCGTTGCGCAACGCTGCAACGCTAACATTAGCCGCCACTGGCAGTGGCGGCCGGTGGATTCTTGTTTCGGGTGTTGCAGTACGAACGATAAGAGACAGAAGATATAAAGTTGACTCATTGACTAATCAGCATAACTTTAGATGCAAATGCTATGTGACATGTTAAATTAAATAAAATTCTGTTTTTTAAAAAAATAAAAAATGCAGAACATTTTATCCGATTAATCACCTTAATTAATTAGTAAGTTTATTATTCTCTCTTTGATTGGAGCAAATCTGTCTAATACATGCTGGTTGAACTCTGGTATTCTTGTTGTCAGGTCTTTTTCGATGGAAAGCATAACCAATGGCGATAACCTTTCTTGGGACATTCAATTCCTTGAAATTGTCAATTCTTTCTCATGTGGAAAAAAACTTTTCGTCTTTTGTTGACACCATAGGTACAGTTAATATTAATTTCAGAAGCTTTGTAGATTCACTGAATATTTTTTCTAGATTATTGCGAACGATTCATTCTAGCAAACTCAGTCCCTCACAGTGATCCGAATTCCCCTTCAGCGTTGACTGAAGAGAGTTCGTAGCAGATATTAGTGTTATAAAAAAAAAAAATAAATTGAACACACTTTATTCACAGTTTATCCAGGAAAATTTTAAATAAATTGAGGAAATGTATCTGGTGCAAACAACACTACTGCCATAAGATATCCTGTAAATTTAAACTGGATTTTTTTTTTCGAACACTCCTGAATTGCCCTTTGCTTGTTTTGTCTAAGTCTTAATTGCAAATTTTTCCTGTAAGAATTAACTTGTAAATGCGGGTCTACTTTCATTTGTTTTCTCCTCTATTAGATATTTTCTTCCTTATTTTGTAATTCTGCAATCACTTTTTTTAATTGTTATTATATTGATTTGCTTCAGTATGGTCCCGTAATTTAAAAATATGAATGCATAAAAACAAATTCCATTTGTTAATTGCTAGTGAAAGAAAATTCAGAAATCTTATTTAGCGCGAAAAACCTCGTTCACTGGAAACCGTGCTGTGTTGCAGAAGCACTGCAACGACCAGTCTCTTTAACTTCTGAGATAGGGGAAAGGAGACTTAACATTTGCTCCAATTGCCGCGCTGAAGCAATCTGGTCGTTGTATGCTCACTGCAACACAATATAAATTAGAGACTCTGTGACGGATTGATTTTCGCTTTTTAAAAAGTATTAATGGAACGGACAGTTACAGAAGTAAAAAATATGTTTTTTAAAGTGTAGGCTATATATGCGGGTATTAAAAAGTATTTTTTCTGTTCTTGACTACTATTGATAATAATACTTTTCTTGTAATACTTTGGTCGTTGCGCAACGCTGCAACGCTAACATTAGCCGCCACTGGTATAAAGGGCACCAAAACTGTCACCAAAGAACTTGCGAACCCCAAAAACTATGAATTCGACACTAGTATAATTTTCAATTACTTTTACATGTCACCCTTCCCCTTTAGGAGTACTAATGGGGGCTAAATTTGGATTTAAATGGCATGGCAAGTGTTACTGTTATTTCAGCGACCCCAAAAACTGTGGATTCAGCACTAATATCGGTTATTTTCGATCATTTGTATATATCTCCCCTCCCCCCTGCCCAGAGGTCACGGCGCTAAATTTGGATTTAAACGACATTAGATGTGTCACTGCTCATCTCAGCGACCCTGAAAACTATGGATTCGACAATAATATCAGTCATTTTCGATTTTTTGTATATCACCCCATCGCATCTTTTATATCTTTTTGTGAATTTAAGACAAAATTCCCAGGATGAAATCCACCCGGGAAACACCCAAACCATCCGGCATGGGACCGGCACGTTTTCAAAAGACAATTGTAATAGCTTTTAATAAATAGATTGATCAAAATTACCTTGTAGGTGTAATTCCGTGAGGTCTTTCGGCTCAGGAGGATTGATACAACGTTATCTTTTCATTGTACGTTTACATTCATCTTCTGACGGCACTATTGTACGCACATTTATTTCTTCATTATGCACAACTTCAGAATATATTTGCGAAGGCGCACTTCCATAAATTTTATCTCTTTCTTCAGTTTCTTTTCGACACCTTGCTATTTTCACAGCATCCTTGTCCGGTGGATGCGAGTGTTCACAAGCAAAATTTGGATAAGTTTTATCCAAATCTGTTATTAATATAGCTCGACACTTGTACTTGCCTCTATCAGCACACCTCCATCGTATACTATTCTTCAATACTAATTGTCTCGTGTACGAATATCCGAGATAAAAAATCTTTTCACCTCCTTTGTTAGACGCTAATACCTCCATGATACACTAACAGTCACTAATAACAGTCACCCACACCAACCGTTATCAAACTGAGGGGAAACCAAAAATCCTTTCCCTATTTTCTTCTGAAATGATTAATTTTTAATTGGCTTTCTTGTTTCTTTTAGCCAATCAGAAACAAGTTACCGTATTTATTTTCCAAATTTCCCATTTTCCGTGAAGATCAATATTTATTTTGTAAACAAAGAAGTTAGTCCGAAGGAAAGTGAAAGGGACTTGGAGGCAATTAAAATTTTATTTGAGGAAATTTACTTTTGTTCCTTATTTTTTGATTGGCCTGCTTGAACCAATGCCAGAGTGAGAAAAAAAACACACACACAGAGAATGAGAAGGTAACTACTTAAACAAATACGCTTTTATTGTCCTCAAATCTATTTCGCTTTTTTCCACTAGCTTTTTTATGATTACAAACATAATTTTTAATACAGATCACAGTGAGAAATAAAGATAAAAGCTGCTTCCTTCTAGTAATACCCGAAAAGATCTTAAATAATATATATAAAAAAGAAAAAGACTAAAATTATTTTCTTTCATTAGGACACTGCTGGTATGAATAAAAAGCTTGCAATAGTAAGGTGTTTGTAGATGACTGTCAATTAGAATTGAAATATTATTAACAGTTCGAATTTTGGAACATAATGAATAAATCGAAAATTTATGTTGAAATCTTTACCAAGTAAGAAACAAAATAGTTTGAAACCCGACAATTCAAATGAACTTCCTGCCATTTTGTCCTTCTGCCATTTCGTCCGCCTGCCATTTTGTCCCCTGCCATTTCGTCCGCCTGCCATTTCGTCCTCTGCCATTTTGTCCTCCTGCCATTATTTCCTGCCATTATGTCCCCTGCCATTTTGTCCTCCTGCCATTCTGTCCGTTCCCCCTGTATTTGAACTCTTGTCCTTTCCAGTAGTGGATATGCTAATACTACGTAAAATATTGAAAAACGTAGTACTGATTGGGAAATACTTTGTTAGCAAAGGTAGTGCCGGACTGGCCACGTTGGCTACTTGGCAATCGCCAAGGGCCCGAGGGGCCCCGCAGAGATTACGAGCCGCAGGACCTCTAGGCCTTGATCGAATTTTCGCGATCGCAAATGCTTTATTGAGTCTTCCTACCAAAAAGGTTGCGGAAGCCTAAGTTCGTCTTTCCGAAAGAAGTCTTCTCGGCCCCCCTTGCTCATACCAGTACGGCCAAGTGAGTCAGTAAAACATTTAGCAAAGACCCCCTCTAGTTCGTAACGGTCCCTTGCACTTATTCGCTTTCTCCTAGTCAATAGTTCAGTTTGCTAGCCAACATGAAAGTTTCCAAATGACGTGGAGAGATCATTGCAGACCAAAGCCAGAACCTTCTGGAAACCAGAATGATATCGAACCTGAGTCTAACGGTAAGAGCGGAAATGAATCCAACATACAAACTGAGTGTGAATAAAAAAAAAATGAAAATGTGAAAATGCGTTAAATTTATATATATGGCATGCGTAAATATTATAACAAAATACTAACCCAATATTTATTCTAAATTGACTATTCATACATATTGACTACAAAAATACCGTACCCCAGAAGTAAGTTTGAACTTAACCACTAAAGAAAACTGGTGATATTTTTGAAGAAAAACAAAGATCTTCAATACATAGTCATACTCAGCAGTACGTTCTCTGCAGCGCTCTCCCACTCAAGTGAGGTTCGTTGGGCACGTTGTTGGTAGGGTTGAGTACCATGCAGGCCTTCTTCTTCTGCTTCTTTGTAAACAGGGATGCGTGCAATTACACACACCGTACCATTAATCCGTTTTCCCCTAATAAGCTACTTTAGAAAATATTCGTAGCTGCAATTACATTAAAAACATAATTCTGAACCTTTGATCAGTGTCGGACTGGCCAAGTTGAGAGCCCTTGGCGCGGTTTCTTAAAGGCCCATATATAAGTCCTTTTGCACTTTCCTCTAGGACACATAGTTTCGGAGCTACATGATGCCGAAAACGGGGCAAAATACACTTTAGAGCGCTATATCTCCTCTATTTCGAAAGATAGAGGCAAAGCGGCATGGTCACCTCAAAGGAACGAAACCTGCTCTATTCAAAGATGGGTATGTCGCGATCGTGAAATCAGTGCAGAAGGGATTCCCCAAAGGAGCGTAGGAACTCCCGGATAAACTGTCAGGTAAAGATACGTCAAAATAGGCGTGAATTGATAGGTTTCCCACCTGGTAACCATAATTAGTTGTAACCATGTCGAGATCTCAAACAGAAACGAATTGATGGACGCGTCATACAGGACCGTGCCGTGAGGGGGCGAGCGGGGCAACGGCCCCGGGTGCCGAAATAAGGGGGCGAAAAATCGGGAGAAAAAGGGGTAAAAGAAAGGAAAAATGCTTGGAATATATGTATGGGGGCCCCGTCGTATACTCTCGCCCCGGGCGCTGATTTTCTACGGCACAGGCCTGGCGTCATATTAGGTATGTGCGATTGCATAACCACCAGGCACTGATGGTAACCAACAATGAACTTATGAATATGAAGTGTGCGTAAATACACTTCGGGAGGTGACTCCACAACTGGAAACAAGGAAACAAGTCATCAACAGAAGTCGAAGGAGGCGGCGTGTTCCAGCAGGAACCGAGCAAAAGAACGCCCACACACCATGGGTAAAGTAAAATGAAATGAAATCTTTAAGTTTAACGTCCTACGTTATGCTGGTTAGGCTAAAGAAGACGGTGATAATGAGAAATGAGTGAAATGGTGGAATGAAGAAAGTGGGAGAAAACTGGGGAACTCCGAGAAAACCCACGAGCACGGTGTTTGCGCACCACAAAGTCCACACGGCGCGAGCTGGGATCGAACCAGGGACCCCAAACACCGGAGGTGAACGCTCTACCACTGTGGGTAAAGTAGAATATTTCCCGAACGAATTGAGTTAGTGACGTCGGTCCACAAAATGAGAAAGAAAATCTTACTCAAGGGAACTGATGGTGCAAACTGAATGGAAAAATGAAATGAAATCTTTGAGTTTTAAGTCCCACGGTTATGCCGGTTAGGCTAAAGGAGACGGTGATGATGAGTAAGGAATGAAATGGTGGAATGAAGAAAGTGGGAGGAAACGGGAGAATCCCGAGAAAACCCACGCACATGGTGTTGCAAACTGAATGGAGCAGAAAGAACTGCGCAATGGGAGTCCATACAGGAAGAAGGGGATTCTGCAAAGCAGACGTGGTAGGGGCAGTGAAAAGTGAAACAGACGTAGGTACTATGACGTGTTACATATGGCCTGTGGCAACACTAAAGAAAATGCTCAAAATGACGTCCACCACTCTGAACACAGGCATTCAGACGTCGTCGCACAGACCGGCGCACACGTCGAAACGTGTCTGGTTCTTCCTGTACAGCGTCACAAGCAGCTCGGACGCGTTGTTCCAACGTTTGGATATCAGGTACCGGAGTAGCATAAACAACAGTTTTGAGATGCCCCCATAAATAGAAATCCAGAGGGTTTTAATCCGGCGAGCAGGCAGGCCATGACGTAGGACCGCCACGGTCGATCCACTTGCCCGGGAAAACAGTGTTCAAATAATCAATGACAGAAATGCGCCGGGGCACCATCGTGCATATACCACATACGTTGTCGTAAAACCAACGGCACATCCTCCAGAAGTGTAGGAAGTATCTCGCGCAAGAAGTTCAAATAGATAGGCCCAGTGAGTCGTTGTGGAAGAACAACTGGTTCAATGAGATGGTCACCCAGAACCCCTGCCCAAACGTTGATACGAAACTGGTGCTGGTGGCGGGCCTGTACTATTCCATGTGGATTATCCACAGACCACAGATGGCTATTATGAAAATTCTGGATACCATCCCTTCCAAATTGGGCTTCATCTGTGAACAAAATGGAGGAGAGAAAACCAACAGTTGTTGCCACCAAATGGAGAACATGATTACAAAAGTCCAGCCTGGGAGGAAAATCCCCTGGCGATAGACCCTGTACCCGTTGTAAATGATAGGGGTAAAAATTGTTGGCATGAAGGATCGACAACACTCTCTCATGACTGACATTATGCTGACAGGCAAGCTCCCTGGAACTTACACTCGGGTCATCGAGCACATGTCGTAAAATACGTTCTTCGGCATGCACAGTGCGTTCCTCCCGTGGTCTTCCCATGTCATACATGGCAGAGTGAAACGTTCCTATCTCACACAAACGATGAAACAGCGTTGCAAATGTTGTATGATGCGGTTGGCGTCTATTGGGATATCGACCGTTGTATAATCGGGCTGCCTGCCTACCATTTCCATGTGCTTCTCCATACACAAAAATCATCTCGGCCTGCTCCTGATTGGTGTAATGGGCCATTGTCACAACACACTACACTATGAACGTGATTCACAACACACAACGTAGTAGTTGCCCACTTCAACTTCACGGATGACTTTGACAGACAAGGTAGGTCTGCTCAATGGCGATGTATTGTTTGTTGTTTGTGCACTCAGTGTTTCTTCAGTGCTAACTCCTTGTGCATCGGAATGACCTGAACTGGCAACGTGGGGGTCCTCTCGACTCGAGGCAAATCAACGAAGTACGTATGTAGTGTGGCTTAGCCGTATAGTAGCTATGGCCCTCTGTTTGTGACCGTGCAATGTTCCCGAAAATAGTCGATGTTTTGTTGTCAGCAGTGTCCGAATAAACGAGGGGTGCAGGGGAAATCACCCTCACGTAAAAGCTTATTCCCGGCTTATATAATGAAAATAACATAGTATCCCTGGCAGGAATAATTAAAACCACTGCATTGTTGGTTACCATCAGTACCTGATGGTTATGGATCTTCACCACAGCGAAATGAAACTACCGCTAACTTTATTTTTTTTATATCTTGAAAACAAATAACATTATTGGAAAAACAAAAACATAGTGTACTAGATAACATTCTGCATGTGATATCGTTATCACAACTCACCTATCTTCTTTGGGTGTGCCGCTATTTACAAAACCCGCAAAAAAAAATTTAAAAAAATGCTAAATCTTTCGGCAATTGCAAATGGAAAGTAGATAAGTGAATTGTGATGACGTTATCGCATGCAGAATCATAATATCTAGCGCACTATGTTTTTGCTTTCCCAATATTTTATTTATTTTGAACATATTACAGAAAAACTATAAAATTAGTGGTAGTTTAATTTTCGCTGTGGTGAAGACCTTTATGCAACCACACATAGCGAATATCACGTGTCCACCATTTCGTCTCTGTTTGAGATCTCGGCATGGTTACAACTAATTATGGTTACCAGGTGGGAAACCTATCAATTCACGCCTATTTTGACGTATCTTTACCTGACAGTTTATCCGGGAGTCCCTACGCTCCTCTGGGGAATCCCTTCTACATTGATTTCACGATCGCGACATACCATCTTTGAATAGAGCAGGTTTCGTTCCTTTGAGGTGACCATGCCGCTTTGCCTCTATCTTTCGAAATAGAGGAGATATAGCGCTCTAAAGTGTATTTTGCCCCGTTTTCGGCATCATGTAGCTCCGAAACTATGTGTCCTAGAGGAAAGTGTAAAAGGACTTATATATGGGCCTTTAAGAAACCGCGCCAAAGGCTCTCAACTTGGCCAGTCCGACACTGATCAAAGGTTCAGAATTATGTTTTTAATGTAATTGCAGCTACGAGTATTTTCTAAAGTAGCTTATTAGGGGAAAACGGATTAATGGTACGGTGTGTGTAATTGCACGCATCCCTGTTTACAAAGAAGCAGAAGAAGAAGGCCTGCATGGTACTCAACCCTACCAACAACGTGCCCAACGAACCTCACTTGAGTGGGAGAGCGCTGCAGAGAACGTACTGCTGAGTATGACTATGTATTGAAGATCTTTGTTTTTCTTCAAAAATATCACCAGTTTTCTTTAGTGGTTAAGTTCAAACTTACTTCTGGGGTACGGTATTTTTGTAGTCAATATGTATGAATAGTCAATTTAGAATAAATATTGGGTTAGTATTTTGTTATAATATTTACGCATGACAGTCAAGAATAAAAAAACAAGATGGCCTGATTTGGGGTAATAGTACGCATGAACACAAGAGTGCGTGTGATTAAAAATGCCTCATCAGGTTTTGGTACTTTCCCCATGAATCCAGAAGGTTTTATAGGTGCTGATTTTGCTGCAAGTAATCAGTATTGTAGCCAGACTAAGGAGAATATGGAAGCAGACCTTTCTCATGATGCAATGGACTCTGCAGAACAAGAAGTTAGTGATGTTTCTGAACTATCAGTCGCTGGACCATCAAGGGAAGTCACCAATTCCGAAAAATTCTTCACAATAGTCCCGTTAACAGCAATTTCTCCAATTCCTAGGCAAAAACCATCGTCAGTGAAGCAGAAGGGAAAGCACCAAAGCTCAGAAATTCTAACAGCAATGTGTCTTAAGGTTCTTCTGCAATGAAAAGAACGACGAAAGCAAATGCATTTAGGGAATAGCGTCATATGGAAGTTTAAAAAATAATTTAACTAAAAACTCAACTGTTGCGTGGTATTACCCTCAACTGCAGGGTAACTGCACACAGTGTAAGGTTTCAAATTTATGTTTGCTATCTTATAACGGAGAGTAATTACGCATTAGTTACGAGTTATTTCATAGTAAACATACGTAGGTATGTACAGTACTATTCATTAGATTCCATGGTGCTCTCTCATTGCTGTTCTGAGCAATTAAAAAAAAAAAAAAAAAAAAAAACGCGTGTCATTACCCCTTTTCCTCTACATGGCGCCGCGTAGTGTACTAGCTAATGCTCTTGCCTTTGGTGTAAACGGTCCCAGGTTCGATTTCTCGTAGGGACACTCAGTCGAAAAGATGTTAAAGCTTTTTCAGGCCAACAACCCTGAGTGAGGGTTTTTCTTTGGGTGTTCCTCATTGATACCAGGCAAATGCTAGAATGGTATCTAACATAAAAATGTCCCAGGCCTCTTCCTTTCTCGAGTAGTATGATCACAGAGGGACGTCATCTTTCATAAGATAAAATCAGTGGCGTCTCGTGACATAATTTGTTAGTAGTTCACAGTCCTTAGAAAATTCTAATTCTAGGATTCTTTCAGTACTCTAAATAAGAAAAACGATTTTAAAAAATCAATAAAAATAACCATATACTTGTATATATTTAATACAAGTATATATATATATATATATATATATATATATATATATATATATATATATATATATATATATATATATATATATATAATAGAAGTACCTATTCATAAAGAAATGCAATTCTCTTACTACAGACTTACCATCTATTTCACAACATACTAAATAAAATCTGCATTCAGGGGCGGACTAGGGGCCAGGAAACCCGGGCCACTGCCCTTGGCGTCACAGACAGGGAGCTCCAAAACGGATTACGTGTTGTTTGCCACGACTCGATTTTCGTGTTGTTTGCCACGGTGTATCATAATCGTAAAGATTTATACAAAATCGACTTATAAGCTGAGGGTTGCCTGATGACTAATAATAAGGTCTATTATATTTATAAACATAATACGTACATACAATTCAAACGGTCCCAAACTCGTTATATGGTTACTGCTTCTATGCCGTGATCCTAGTTTTGAGTATTTATTAGACATTTCACTCCAAAGGGATTTTAGGAGTTTATTCTCAAAATTTATATTATATATGAATGTTCCATTTCGTATCCTCTGATTTTGACTGTTAGCCATTATAGTGGATTTATGTTTTTGTTAGTTTAATATTAGACAGTACTCAATTGCCTATTAACCATGTTTTAATGGGTTTCTAGTGGACAGAATTTGCTCTGTGTCGGGTGCCAATGGCCAGGTGTTCGTGAGAAATGTGAGATAGTTTTTTGCAGCCAATAAGGACTTGGACAAACTATCATAAAAACAATTGGACAAATGTTGAAAGGCGAAAATGTCCCCAATGAATTTGATCCACATGTTTTAAAGTACTTCAAATATGCCACGGTCACATCCGTGAAAGTAGAGCGATCGTTCTCAATTTTGTAACAGTGGGGGCGCGGTGGCTCAGTGGTAGAGCGTTCATCTCTGGTGCTTGGGGCCCCGGGTTCGATCCCAGCCCTGTCAAATGAACTTTGTGGTGGACAAACACCGTGCTCGTGGGTTTTCTCGGGGTTCTCCCGTTTCCTCCCACTTTCTTCATTCCACCATTTCACTCATCTCTCATCATCACCGTCTCCTTTAGCCTAACCGGCATAACCGTGGGACGTAAAACTTAAAGATTTCATTTCATTTCATTTCAATTTTGTAACAAGTGTTATCCGATCGAAGACATAATTTATAAATTGAAAAACATCAAAAAAAAAAAAAAACTTGTAATCATGTGCAATCGGGATGAATAATTCTTCGTGTTGATAAACTATCAGAATGTATTGAATTAAAATACCCTTGAACAATTCTGTAAATTACGCACTGCTGTTTGTAGTGACAAAATGGCAACAGCTGTGTCAGATGAAAACATTGCTGCTTTGGAACAACTGATTCGAGAAAATCCTCGAACAACTTTCAAGGACATTGAATCTACAGTGAACATTGGATCGCCAGCAGTAACATAGTTTCTTCATGATCATCTTCGGCTGAGGAAGGTTTCATCTCGTTGGGTGCCTCACACTTTGACTGAACAGCAGAAGCGCATGCGTATGGAATGGTGTGAAGAAATGCTTGCAAGATTTGATGGAGGCAATTCTCGACGCGTCTCTGACATTGTTACTGGTGATGAGACTTGGATCTATCAATTTGACCCTGAAAATAAACGCCAGTCTACAGTTTGGATCTTTCCAGACGAAAATCCACCCACGAAAGTGAAGCGACCGTGAAGTGTGAGGAAGAAGATGGTCGCAACTTTCTTCTCCAAATCTGATCATGTTGCAACTGTTCCACTTGAAGAACAAAGGACTGTTACTGCTCAGTGATACACCACTGTTTGCCTAACAAAAGTGTTCCAGAAGCTTCGGGAACGGCATCCAAGAACTGGATTGCGTGGGATACTGCTTCATCATGACAACGCGTCCGTACACACGGCCAACATCACAATTCAGTTTTTAAAATCTACGGAGGTCAAACTTATGACTCATCTGCCGTATAGCCCTGACCTGGCCCCGTGTGATTTTTTCTGTTCCCCAGGATCCAAGATCGCATGCGTGGGAAGAGATTTTGCAGCCCTGAAGAAGCCGTGGTGGATTACGAGAATGAACTTTCAACACTTGAAGAAAAAGACTGGCAACACTGCTTCCAAAAGTGGTTTTCGAGGATGCAAAAATGTTTACAGTGTAATGGGGCGTTTACACTTAGTCGATTTGCGTTCGATTCAGTTGAATTGACGTCACTTTCAACTTAATCGACCGTGTAAACGGGACTTCAACTTAATCGCTTGTTGATCGAAGGCGACTAATCGACTGGCAACTGAATTAAAAGACGTTCTATTTTATGTGTTTGAAATAATTGAACACATCCATCAATCTGATTCGGTCTAGTTGCTTCGATTTAGTGGCAAATGCAGCGAGTCGATTTAGTCGTACGACTAAATCGACTAAGTGTAAACGCCCCATAATGGTGAATACTTTGAGAAAATGTAAGTGTTAAATTGATTTTAAGTATGTAAGTTATTTCACATCTCAAAACTTTCGTAGTGACCCTCGTATCATTACTCAATGTTTATATTTCTTTATGATATTCACCTTTATATTTGATCGTTTATAATGGGTTTGAAAGTTTTAGCCAACTTATTTTATCAAATTACCGTCAAAGAAAAGTTTGATACAATACTTGATGGAAAAGTATGACGATGTATAATAAGCTTAAGGCATAATGACAGGACAAACACGGAGGGGCGAAAAAGGCTACAGTTGAAAAACAAAATTTCTTCAGACGAAGAGGTTAGCTGAAAACCGTGGTGCAGGGAAGCTTCTAGGTTTAAGATAAGTGACTGGCCAATAATAGCAGAATACCTTTGAAGATAATGAGTGTAGGATCATCTTGTATCCTTTTATTTGGTACAGGCTTCATAGGATCTCTTTTAATTTTAGGTCATAGTACAGGGTGATTATAAACAGTTCATCGAGTTTGAAACGATTGCAATCAAGCATGTATAACACACAATAAGGAACGATACATGAACATATACAAAAACTGTGCAAGTTTCAGGCATACTTTTACCGTGTAGATGCCAAGTGTTGAAACTCCGGTATCGAAATTTTCCAGAAGAGAACTTTGAATTTCAACATCTCATGTAAATCAGGTCAAGTGTATGCTATTTACTATCAGCATTAAAAAATAAACTTCATAATTATGTTTTTGATTGAAACTATAAAAGAAATGGTAATTTTTCATGAGGTACTGACTTACAAAGTTCTCTTCTGAAATATTATATTTTGGAGTTAACACTACAACCTAATGGTCCTAATGTTCGATATAGCTTCCTTTCGTCACATGACCCACATCCAAGCAGCAGTCTAGTTCTCCCCCTACGTGGTCTAGAATATCCCTACTAATGATCATAAATGCAGCTAAAATGCGATACTGGAGCTCAACCAAAGTTGTTGGTAGTAAAGGCACATAAATGCCTTGAAAGGAAAAAAAAAAGTATAAACCGAGACCAGCTGATCTATAAGAGGCCGTAGGGAAAGCGCTAAGTCATCTTCAGCAGATCGTCCACAACGGTGTGGAAGTTCTTCATTCAGGTAACGAAGCACTTCAATGTGCCAATGAGGCAGTGCCCCATCAAGTTGAAAAATTAAGTTATTGGAATCCTCTTTCACATGACGAAATAACTACAACTTTAGGATATTAAGTAGTGATGAGCAAATGCAAGACCAAGACCAAGGATGGAATGCTTGGTCTTGGTCTTGGTCTTGGTCTTGCATACCCAGTCTTGGTCTTGGTCTTGGTCTTGCATGCAAGAGTCTTGCATTTAATGAAATCTCAAGCTTTTCATGCGTAAATTTTACTATGGATATAAGGGATAAGAAACTCTACAATGGGCTAATAGTAACAGAAATACAATGTATGCTTCTAAATGTAATATAGTTTAACTTAATGTAAGCATGATGATAGTTTACAACATAGGTGATAACCTTTATTTTTTTAACGGGTGCCCACGGTTCACTACTTTTAAGATATGTCTAAATCACAACGTTTCGTAATCTGTTTATATTTTTTAAGAGATCCAACACTCCACTGGTTCCCAAACTGGGGAAGCATGAAAGAAAATCAAAACGGCACAGATTATTGATATACGTACCATGAATTGCAAAATTATTTTTACACTCTAAAGGCGCTTGTATTTAACAAACTTCCAATTAAATATTGAGATTTTGTTTTACTGATTCCAATATGTACTCTATGGGGCATAAACATGGACATTACGCAAAAGCGATTTAAAGAATGAGCTTTCGAAAAGTGGGCATGGAGAAAAAAAGAGAGGATTAGCTGTGTTGAACGTAAAACGAATGAGAAGGTGTTAGAAATATTAGCAGTAGGGGAAAAAAGAAGAATTTTAGATATTCTTAAGAGGAGGAAGAGGAACTGGTTAGGATATTGGCTGAGGAGGAACTGTATTATGAGGGACGTGCTAAAGGGTATTGTGGAAGGAAAGAAAGGGAGGGAGCGAAGGAGACTGTAGTTGAAGGAAAGTATTAAAACAGAAAATTGCCAGGTCAAGACGAAGAGACTGGCTGAGGACCACCGAACGTCGAACCCTCTAGTTGCAGCAACTAACCTGCCAATAATGGCAGAATAGCTATGATGATGATGATGATGATATGTTTAACAATATTGACCAAAAAAGAGAGAGCAAATTAAAATAATAATTATTATAATAAAACTTCTTAATATTTTAGAATAACTTGAGTGAAAACTGAAAATGACTCAACTGTCTATGTCTTGTATAAATTCAATTTATATGAATACTTTCGACTTGTATTAGAAATACAAAATAACGCCATCAAACTCCAAGTTATTTAAAGTCTCACTTACGAATATGGATTACAAAGCATCAATTACGCACTTCGTTGAGTTAAACTAAAATAATAATAATAATAATAATAATAATAATAATAATAATAATAATAATAATAATAATAATAATAATAATAATAATATATTTAGTTAGTCAGTCACTTTTTACTATTAATAAAGTGCACTCGGATATCGATTTTCGATTTTTACATTTCTCTCCCCTCCTTCTCCCCACGTTGCGGGGCTGAATTTGGATTTAAACGGCATCTGAAGTGTCGCTGTTTGTCTCAGAGACCCCGGAAACTATGGATTAGGCACTAATATCGGTCATTTTCAATAAACTTATATATCTCCTCCTCCTTCATGTTGCGAGGCACGGCATTAGAAGTGTCATTGTTCATCCCAATGATTTCGAAAACCATGAGTTCGACATTGATAAAAGTCATTTTCGATAATTTTTATATATCTCCTTCTCTTCCAAGTTGCGGTGCTGAATTTGCATTTAAACGAGATAGGAAGTGTCACTGTTCACCTTAGCGACCTCGGCAACTATGAACTCGACACTAATATTTTATCATTTTTGATCATTATTATGTATATCCCTCTCCCCCAAGTTACGAGGCTGAATTTGGTCGTAAATGGTATCGGAAGTTCAGTATTCAACTCAGCGACCTCGAAAACTATGGATTCGACACTAATATTCGTCATTTTTGATCATTTTTATATTTCTTCCCTTCCCTCCACCAAGCTACGGGGCTGTATTTGAATTTCAACAGCATCGGAAGTGTCACTGTTTAGCTCTGCGACCCCAAAAACTATAGATTCCATTTTAATATCGGTCACTTTCGATCATTTGTAAATATCTTTCAACTCCCCCTCTCCTAAACTGTACCATCAAAGAGATATGACAAAAACCATTTCAGATTCGATTCTCATCTATGATGAAAATGAGATCGAGTTCGGTCGGGTGGTTCAAGAGTTATTAAATTTTATTTACTTTTGTACATTTTCCATCCCATTTCTCTCCCGTAAATTCCACCGTCAAAGTGATTTGATAAAAACCACCACAACTCCGAACCTCATCTACATATGTTGAAAATTTAATGAGATCGATCGGCTGGATCAAGAGTGATGACGTCACAATGACAGTCACTTATATTTTTAGTTTTTTACATATATCTCCCTCCTCTCCTTCCCTTGTTGCACCATCAAAGTAAAATTATAAAAATTGCTCCAGGCCTGAACTTCATCCATGTTCAACTTTTGATCAATATCGGTCGGGTGTTTCAAAAGTTAAGTTTTATTTATTTTATTTATATAAATTTCTCCCTCACCTCCTCCTCCCCTATGTTCTACCATCAAAATGAAACAAACTCTAAAAAACTTTCCAGGACCGTACCTCATACATGTTAAAAATTTGATTGAGATTGGTTCAAGAGTTATTGTCACAAACTTAGTCACTTTTATTTTTATTTATATTAATTTTTGTACATCTCCCCCTCCTCCTCCAACCCTACGTTGTTCCTTTAAAGTGAACTGACAGATAACATTCCAGGCTTGAATCTCATGTGTTAAAAAATTGATCGAGATTGGCCGTTTGGTTCAAGAGTTATTAAGTTTTATTTATTATTTTTTAACTACCCCTTCGCTCCTCCACTAAGTTTTACCGTCAAAGTCAAATGATGAAAAGACTCATAAATGTTTAAAATTTCATCAAGATCGGTCGGGTGATTCAAGAGATTAGTAGTCATAAAAATAGTCGCTTTCAGTTTTATAATATAGATTTATTGTTGTAGTATAATGTTATATCGCTCAATCCTCGATGTGCCATATACCTGACGAGGCTAAAAGTTATATTAATAAACAATTATTCAACGTACAAGCATCCGTCCATGAAATCAAACTTGCGATCATATGCACTAAGTTTTTGTCAATGTCATGAAAATGTTATATCGATATTAATTTTATGAGCACACATTAAAAATTTCCAATGGATGCTTGAGTCTCGGAGCCAAGGTCATACACACGTAGTCGACACCTATGGTGCACGATATTACCGATGTTAGGACATTTCTCTTTAGTTTCGGAAGAAGAAGACCACTAATACACTGAGAAAAAAAAAATGTAGGTGGCATACTTAAAAACGTAGGTTACATTCGTAATTCCTGTAGTTTCTGGACTTAACGTACAACCGTATATAACATCCTGCAGCAAACGTATAGCTGAAAAAGTATGTATTATACGTACTGTCTGCACAAGTGCAATGACGTCATTCGTGTGACGTTATCTGCAGTAACAAGTATATACGGAGGTAATATCTAGCTTTGTGACGTCAGGGTCGTATGTAGCATGTGGGTTAATAATGACGACATACACTGACTATCAGGACGGAGCATGATTTCAAGAAGTATGCAATATACGTTCTGTACGTATGTTTCTTGCGTTCAACCCCGAGACAGCATCTATATTGTACTTGTGTCCCATACGTACGACTAGATACAGTATACGTATTGTACGTATGTATTATACAGATTTTCCTTATGTCGCACACAGCTTGTCCAGATACAGCATACAGAATATCCGTATGCACCATACAGAGTGCATATATGTAGCTTACAGACTGTCTGCATGCAGCATATAGATTATACGTATGTCGCGTACAGGTTGGCCATATGTAATGTATAGATTGGATGTATATAGCTAATAGGTTGTCCATATGAAATATACAGATTTTACCTGTATCGAATACGTATTGCCTTCTTGTAATGTATGGATCGGACATATGCAGGATCTAGAGTGTACGTATAGTGCACCATTATTAAAGTGCTGCAACATACTGCAAAGTGCATGATACATTCTTACTGTAATGTTGTCAAATATTGTTTTACTCTGTATGAAAACAAAAATAGCTTAAAATATGGTTGATCTCCTTTGTGCCAATAATAATAAAATTAACAATACTACACTTTTCAAATCTTAGTTTGGAGCAGTGAAACTGTCCAAAGAAATGTATTTACCTGCAGGGTGTCCTATAAGTTTGGGCTTCCTGCTAATTCGTTGGAAAGCTACTGCAAAGTCAAGTGTTGAAAAGTGACACAAGCGTTAATTTTAAAATTATGGGCACAAAGCAGGGGCGGATCCAGGACGGACTTCTGGGGGGGGGCGGTCGGCGGTAATACTGCTACTTTTAAGAGCTCCAAACTTGTTATGGATGGGTTTATTTATATATAAAATAAGAAAGTTTCCTCTTGTGGGGGGGGGGCGATCGCCCCGATCGCCCCCCTCTGGATCCGCCCCTGGCACAAAGGAAGTTAACCATATATTAAACTATTTTCGTTTCCATACAGAGTAAATCAATATGTGATATATTACTGTAAGAATTTATCATATGGTTTGCAGTTAGTTAGTTGCAGCACCTCAATAATAATGCAAAATGCACAGCCTTATACAATCCTATATTCAAACTCAAACAAGATTTACGTACAATCATTTATTAAGCTGTTATCATCCATTGCTTGTACGATATAAAGATTATTTTACCTCATTCTTTTCCTTAATAGTATCTTCTACTAAAGTGCAGTTGTTACCACAAGAGGCCTGAATAGAATTTTCCAGAAATAACTTCTCTGTACATTTTAATTAACAGTTTTTTTTTTTTTTTTTTTTAAATGTCGCAATAATTAAAAGTGTGGTGTCAGCCGGAAACGCATTCGCTTACAATATTATTCCTACTCAGTACTCGCCATTAAAAATGAAACACCAAGAAGGAGACTGGGTAGATGCGCCAAAGTTCCCAGGCCGATACCTAATAGTAAGTGCAGAATACTCTTAAACGTTCGCTGTATTCGCTGTGTGACAACGTGGTGACAGCGGAGGCGTTGTGCAGCCATCGACTAAACATATTTATTCTTCCCTGCTATAGACATTCTGCAAATTTGGACTTTCCTGGATGCATCCTTCTTAGTGCAACATTTTAAGGAAAGAGCAATTTAACAGTCTCATACATTGCTTAAAGAAAGAGCAATGATTCTCAGAATTACTCGGAAGATATATATACACAATAATTTAAAACGGTTATTTCAAACTTTGCAATTCAAAGCACGAAAAGAACTATAGATAAAGGAACACTGATTTTAGCCAAATAGTAATTAGTAAACTCAATCACACTCAGTACCATTAGTTGCTTGGTGTTATTCGTAAGTCAGAGATCACGGTATCTCATTTCGTGTAGATTTTTGCATTTGTTTAACGCTAAAAATGTATTTTATCGCTAATTGAACCCAGTACCATATATATACCGACAGGACGTACCTTAGTCACAAGGTGACATGAGTGAAACACTAAACTATTCGATTGACACCTGCGGCCTTGTCAACACTAGAGAAAGTTACAAAGTGATTAAGTAAATACGGAACATAGTTCATACAAAGTATAGCGATGTATGAAGTCTCCGTTTCATACGACTTGGATAAAGGATACATCTGAAATAGCAACAAAGAAATATATAATGATTTCTCTGGATAATTTGGATTAGTCCAGAATTCGAACACACACACGCTGGTAAGTCCAACATTTTTTTTTTTTTTTTTAACTTCTTTCTTCGGATTCCCAATAAAGTTGACTACTGAAAAGCTGAGTTATAGATTCTGTATTAAAACAACACCTTCGCTAGACATGTTCAGTATACACATTGTCTTACATACAGAACAATACATTAGTTATTAATGCATGTCTGAAATAATAGTGCTTCGTATAGAATTTTACTTCATCCAATCGCAATAGCACAAAGATAAAAAATATTGCTAGGGATAATGTTCTTATTACAGAGAAAAAGAATTAAAATGACTTAACATTAACAATCATTTTCTTTAAACAGAGATAATATTTTATTATAATTTATGGAAGAAAGAAATAATTTGTAGTACAGTATCTTTATTAGGGTTATATATTCGTACAAAATAATGTAAGTACAACTGAGTCTGTCTTCAGAAAGGGCGTACTTTTAGCCACAACCTACACTGCTTCTTTTGACTGTCTTTCAAGCAGAATCCTGGTTTGATGCACGAAATACCTGCAACAAAAATCAGAAAATATTTAAAATGTTATATTCAGTGTGCTTAATTTGGTTGTACTTAACAATACAAAGTATCTTAACATTTTTGAGATTAAATGGACAAAATCTGTTAGGTCAGGTATGGACTTTTGGGTTGCACGTAGAAAAACTATGAAGTGTTTATTGATGCTGAACAACAACTCAAAATGTATTACCATTCAAAAGTAAGTGGGTACCTCAATGGTGTTCGGGCTACCATGGGGTACCTAATGTCTGTATGTCTCTAAAATGTAAGGAACTGACATCTGTTTACCGAAAACCTCAACTCGGTAAGCCTTATGGATATCGAGATATGGGAAAATAAAGAGCGACACTACAGAACTGTGGAGTTTGCGTACTAGATGGTGCATTTTCGGAAACGTAATTACGAGGGCTTACAACAACCTCAAAAGTAGTTTCAATTAAATACACTACACACACGCCCTGATGGGGGTTTTCGGGTACCATGATATTCCCAGAACTCTCATTTCTAAATATTCTAAAATATGTCTTAATAACGTTTTAAAGAACGTTAGAGGTGTGTGTTTACCGAAACCGCAAGTCGGTACGCCTAACAGTTACCGAAATATGGTGAAATAAAAAGCGACACCATAGGTACGTGGAGCTTGCATATTAGACAGTACAATTTAGAAAATTAATTAAAATATGACTATCAAGATATTGTCAAATAAAGGGAGGATCCATATAGTTATGGGGTTTTCGTGTTAGATGGTAAAATTTCCGAAACCGGTCATGTAAAGTTAATAAGCATCAGTAGCAATTTCATCTTAAAATAATTAGGTATTTCCATGGAGTTTAAGAACATCATGGGGTCTACCAAGATTAAATTTTAAAAGTTTTGTAAAATATATTTTGACATTTGTAAAGAGTATTAGAAATATGTATTTACCTAAAAGTTCCAGCTAGTACATCTAGCAGCTAGAGAGACACCATACAATAAAAGCGTATTAGATCTTGAAATTTCAGAAAACAATTATTGATCCTAACAAAAGTTAAATAAGATGGTACTTATATGGGTTAAGTGAGAACCTCAGACTCGTCAGTACAATTTCGATCGAAAGATTAATTCAGCTCTAAATTTTCTTTGGACAATTCCAAGCGTTCATCGGGCTCTGAAATAAAGTGAACATTTTTTGTCAATATCTAATATAGCAAGCGAGATATAAGGAATTATGTATTTTATGACGTCGTAAAAATAGAGACCCACATGGATTTGTACTTTTGAGTATTTGCTGTAAGAAGAAGAAATTTCAGAAAACAACCGTATATACCTTAATAGACAATTAAATGGGCGGGGGCACAGTGGCTTAGTGGTAGAGTGCTTACCTCTGGTGTATTGGGTTCTTGGTTCGATCCACGGCCAAGTCAGTTTGTAGTGGACATCGTATTCGTGGGTTTTCTCGGGGTACTCTCCTCCCACCTTTGCATTCCATCAATTCTGTCAACAACATTCACTTGCTTTAATCATAATCTCCCTGAGACTAAAATGCATAATCGTGGGTCGCTACACTGAAATATTTCCTTTTATTTAATTTTAAAATTAAATAGGGAGTTAAGTATGATCGTATTTCTATGGGTTAAGTGAATACTCCAATAGTTTCTGCAAAAAAAAAAAAAAAAAGATTAGTTAAATACCCTACCACTAAGCTACTGTGTCCCCGCCCACTGAATTGTCTATTAAGGTATATACAGTAGTTTTCTGATTTTTTTTCTTTTAGGAAAGACCCAAAAGTACAAATCCATAAAGATCTCTATTTTCACGTCATAAAATATATAATTCCTTATATCTTATTTACTATCTTAGATATTGACAGCGAATTTTCATTCTTTTGCACAGCTCGATGAACCCTTGGAATTGCCTGAAGAAAACCTAGGACTGAACTAATCTTTCGATCGAAATTGTACTGAGGTACTGATTTAACCCATAGAAGTACCATCTTATTTAATTTTGTTGCGACCAATAATTGTTTCCGAAATTTCAAGCTTTTATTTCACAGTGTTTCTCCAGATGTTAGATGTACTAGCTGGAAGTTTTGGGTAAATACATATTTCAAATACTGTTTACAAATGTCAGATTATATTTTCAAAAGCTTTTAAAATTTAATTTTGGTAGACTCCATGATGTTCTAACACCCCATGAAGATATCTAATTACTTTAAGATGAAATTGCTACTGGTGTTTATTAACTTTCCATGACCGATTTCGGAAATTTTAGCATCTAACACGAAAACCCCTTAACTGTGTTGGTCCTCCCTTTATTTGACAACATCTTGATAGCCGTTAGTCATATTTTAATTCAATTTCCGAATTGTAGCGTCAAGTATGCAAGCCCCACATACCTATAGTTTATTTTCCCATACCTCGGTATCCATAAGGCTTACCGAGTTGCAGTTTTCAGTAAAAAAAAAAAAAAAAAAAAAAAAAAAAATCAGTTCTTTACATTTTAGAGACATGTATTTCCATATATCTAAAACGCAGAAATTAAGTACCGCATTGGAACTCCATTGGAGTACTCACTTACTTTTGCATAGCAGGGTAAAAACGCCAGTGGTTCTCACTTTAAGGTTGAAAACATACTATTTTGTCTCTTCTCTGAGCATCGTGAATCTGTCGGAGCTGTACCATAGTTGGAAAGACTCACTGATCCTTCCTATAATGACCATGTAGTTAGAATTAAAAAAGGAGTAGCCGTTGGAGGAAAAACAATATTTTAAAATCCTTGCACCAGTAGTCGTCACCTTAAAATCAAAATGTTCCAGTAGTAGTCAGGATTTTCTACCAGTGTTCGTCACTCAAATAACTTGACATAATTTATTCAAAAACGCACTGTGTATCAGTTTAGGGTTAAGAATACAATATAAAGTAGTAAGCTTAATAACTTTGCATCACTTTTAGCACTCAAGAAAGAAAATAAAAACGTTTTTACATACTTTTTAAAGCAATTTCAGAGAGAAAAATGTTAACTGAATTCAAAAGTTAACTGTATATCACTTCCACGTTAAGAGTACAATATTAAATACTATGTTTAATAACTATACGTCACTTTAAACTCTCAAGAATGAAAATAAACGTTTGTACATACATTTTAAAAACAATCTGAGAAACAAAATAAGTTAACTGAATTCAAAATTTAATTATACATCACCTTAAGCTTGAGAATACACTATAAAATACAGAGATTAATAAAAAATGAAATCTTTAAGTTTAACGTCCCACGATTATGCCGGTTAGGCTACAGGAGACGGAGATAATGAGAAATGAGTTAAATGGTGGAATGAAGAAAGTGGGAGGAAACGGGAGAACCCCGAGAAAACCCACGAGCACGGTGTTTGTCCACTACAAAGTCCACACGGCGCGAGTTGGGATCGAACCAGGGACCCCAAACACCGGAGGTTAACACTCTACCACTGAGCCACCGCGCCCCCCTGAGATTAATAATAATGCATTACTGAAGAATGAAAACAAAAATGTTTTAGCTACCTATATTGTATTTACATGTTACCGGTATTTCTCATTAACTTTTTTTTTTTTTTTTTTTTTTGATACCTCATGATCAAGTGTAGGGATGCACAAGAGAAAAGATTTGAGATTGTCTCCTCTCGAAAAGGTGCCGCGAAAGTTATGTCTCGTCTCGAAAACTGGATCCGTTTCTATTGGAAGAGCTCTATCTCGTCTCGAATTTCGTAACAAAAATTCTGTCTCGTCTTGTCTCGTGCGCATCCCTAATCAGGTCCATAGCCAAAAACTTCATTTCGGAGGGGGTTCGATAGGGCTTTGGGATATCCGAATTTAGATATAGATAATCGATATTGACAAACTATCGAAACTTGTTCGAAATATCGAAAAATACAACAATATCGAAATATAAACAATATCAAAAATCGAAAATATAGAAATATGAAAGAGATCAAAAATATGGATATATCGATCAAAAATGGATATATGATCTTGGAATACGATTTGGTGGAATAATGAGGGAGAAAAATAATCATTGATTAAATATTAAATTGAAAAGAAATAAGAGCCTGACGCTCAAATACTTATCTATCCGGCACCCATCTTGATCCCCATAAAATATCATGAAGTGCTTGATTGATTCTAAACCCAATAATAGTAATAGTAATTTAACAACAAACACAGAATATATAATTTACGCACCTTGAAATGTAGAAATTAATGATTGTAATCCCCAGCTTTCCAATAGACGTTTGATTTCTCCAAATGAAGATTCGGATATCTTGTTTCTTCTCAAGCAATAATGGGTTACAATAATCAGTTGCAGTCCAAAGCCAAGTCACTAAGTTAAGCATGAAAATAAAGAATTCATTAGTTAGATGCATACAAAATCCTACGCATATAAATCCGAATCTACTTGTATTAAATTGTAAATTTAAACAAACTAAATTATACTACTTTGGAAAGCGTCTCCAAATATAATGTTTTCATTCTAAAGTGAAGGAATTTTTAAAATCGGATGACCCGTTTGCGCTGTACACTCGCTATGCGTCCAATGTGAAATGAAAATGCAACATTGCCATTTACCTGGACCCACAACGTAAGTGAGTGAAGTTACTGTCTTTTACGCTAACATGTCGATGGCCAGCCCCCGTTTCAAACAGTAACTTCATTCACTTATGTTGTGGGTCCAGGTAAATGACAACGTTGCATTTTCATTTAAAATTGGGTGCATAAAGAGTATACAGCACAAACATCTCGTCCGATTTTTTTTAAAAAGTGTTCACTTTAGATTGAAAACGTCATATTTCGAGATGTTTTTCCTCTTACATTTTGTTGTAACTCTGATAATAACAGAGTTATCCTATGTCAGGGAACGTTTGAGACATCCTGTATACATCATAAGAAGTTCCTTTCTAAATTCTACACGGATGTGGTTTCATTGAATGTGAGGTGGGTGATACACATTAGGCCTTTTGGGAGTACGTCACACGGACGACCGTAATTTTGTGTTCAAAATTTTTATGAATTGATGGGATATGTGATACATATGGCCACGGACTAGAATTTTCTCAGTATGTCAAATATGCAATCAGATTTCATGCAGCTTAATTTGGTGAAAAGCTATTGCCAATTGAACGTTACATTTACCTCTTTCTTGCAGATGTTGAACCATGCCGTTAGCACGTGAGGAATGGATCGAAATAATCAAACTGTGGGGCGGGAGGAGTATATGTGCAGTGGTTGCCGATTGCAGTCATCCACAATGTGACTCTGTGTCACATGTTTCAGTGTCACAGTAATTAACTAAATTTGAGAAGACGGGGACATTCGTGAACATACATCGTAGCGGTTCAAACTCGCGGAACCTTTTTCCTTCCCCATTTTGAACCGGTACATGAAAATGCCATTTTCTCCATGTTTGCCTGCGCCGATTTTGAAAATTCCTTCACTAATCGATTTCTCTCGTCGAGTACTACAAGAAACAGTTAAAATCTCGCGGGCCCTTTTTTCTTCCCCATTTTGAACTGATACATGAAAATGCCATTTTCTTCATGCTTGCCTGCGCCGATTTTGACAATTCCTTCACTAGTCGATTTCTCTCGTCGAGTATTACAAGAATCAGTTAAAATCTTGCGGCCCTTTTTTCTTCCCCACTTTGAACCGGAAAATGAAAATGAGATTTTCTGCATGTTTACCTGCGCCGATTTTGAAAATTCTTTCAGTAATTTATTTCTGTTGTCGAGTACTATAAGAATCAGTTAAAATCTCGCGGGCCCTTTTTTCTTCCCCAAGCCAATATTTTTGTATATTTTGAATGTATTCAAGTATGGAACAAAAGTATTATATAATTCCCTTAGTAGGTTTCTCAACTTCATATTTTTCAACTTAAATTTTATTTATTTTAATTATTTATTTTCTTGTGACTCAATATTTAATTGCAATCGTTCATTGGGGAGAAGGGTGGCCATTCTCAAATATATAAATATAGTATTCTTAAAATGTATGTGTTCTCGTACTATTAGTTTCTTCCACTAGACCTGGAAATTGAAAAATTAATACCTGGAAAACCTGGAAAATTCAGGGAAATTGAGTTCCATATTTATATATGAACACTGCTATTTACAATTTTTTTTTCGAATAGGGAGAACTGTACAAAAGGGTGTTTTGGGAATGGTATAACAATAGGTTTCTGGGAGTGTTGTTCGAAATGAAATCTTTAAGTTTTACGTCCCACTATTATGCTGGCTAGGCTAAAGATAACGGGGTGTTGTTCGCAGTGTTGAATTCAGACATTTACACCCGGGGGGGAATGTCAACTGCTCGGGGGAGGGTTATTTTTCTGTATTTTTTTCAAGAAAGCAGCATATTTAACAATTCCATTCACATACACATCTTACCTAATATTGAGACTAATTGCTGATAAATATTCAATGAGATTATAATTTTAAGAAAACAATCGTTTGATTTCATCTAAAACATTAAATAAAGACTGGCAAAAATAGTTTAGACTAAACTTTAACTGCTATTTACAGTAACTATTTTTATTATTTCCTATATTCAGTAATTACTGTTTGTTACTAATGTAAAAATTTTTAAAAAGATTTAAATTAACTGAAATATTTTTTCTCCTAAAACAAACATACTTAGGAATATCTTAATAAAAAGTTATCATTCTTTCTCACACTTCTGATTCTAAATCAAACATATTAGCCTTGGTTTCTTCACTGCATATACATCAATAGTTTAGTTGACGAAATCTTCAGTAGGATTAGTGCCGTGTCGTGGAAAATCAGCGCTTGGCGCGAGAGTATACGACGGCATCCCCGTATATATGAGTGAGGTCGACAGACCAGCCGCCAAAGGTGGGAAAATTTTAAAAAGTAAACCCTGCTTTTCCTTGATTTTGAGCACTTTTCATTACTTTTTTCCTTTCATTTTATATATGTCCACATGTATTTCATTCCTCTGTTTTTCTTTCCTTCTTTTTTCTTTTTCCCTCCCGAATTTTTCACCCCTTACTTCGGCGCCCGGGGCCGTCGCCCCGCTTGCCCCTCCCCCATGGAACGGCACTGAGCAGGATCTTGGCCACCTTCAATAGCAATCTTTCACTTATATACTATTATCATATTGATAAATTCTATATAAGTCTCTAATCAAGGAGGGATAACTGTTCCTCCCTGATCCCTCTAAATGACGCCCACTGAATCTCACCCTTTAACTGAATTATTTTTAATTAAAGAAAGATGTGTTTACTTTAACAATCGTAAAACACATTTACGTCTGTTACTTCCGATGCGAGAAATGGGATTTAGGCGCCCTATTTCAAATAATGTAGGAACTGTATATTTTCAAGAACTGAAGTCTGCTGACATGAGAGATTATATGGAATGATCGAAAGATCTTCCCTATCTTTCCTTTCGTATCTCAACCTGTGCTAGTGCTACCTACTAATATATAATATAGGGCGAGAGTATAGTACCTACTAAAATACAAACCTTTCTTCAACAGTTAACAATTTCATGTTCTGCCAAACTCAGTCATAGCGTTAAGAAATACAAGTTTTATTCACTATTTGGTATTCTATCTTAGATGTTACATGTTAACATTTATATAGAATGGGTCTGCGTCATTTATATGTATATTGAGAGATCGGATTTCGTCTGCACGTACACGGACAGAAAAGCAAATAATTGGGTGAAGTAATTTCTACATTTTGTGACTGAAATTTTGGGAGTTTCTCCGGGGGGGAATGAATTTTCTTCGGGGGGGAGATTCCCCCCGGGCTACCCCCTGAATTCAACCCTGGTTGTTCGGTGGGGGTCAATGTTGCCAATTTTGGGTAAAGTCGCTAAATAAGGGGAATTCGACCTCAACGATAGCGTAGGTTGACCATAAAATTTTCAGTTAAAAACGGGACAGGTTCTTGCAACCCTAGACTTTTAGATCTACCTTTGTTCTTATCAGTGCCTTGATATCAGATTTCCTCCTCTCTCTCTTTGTTACAGAACGGGTACTTATGAAAAAGGAAAGACACGTTGAAATTTGTTCAACACACAACCAACTGCTAAAACCTCTGCTGCCTTTCGAGCAGTACTGCGAACTATAGAGTATGTTTAATATAGGGAATTTCAGTTCAATTTTTGCCTCTTTGTTATTATTAATTATTAATACTTTTAAAAGGAGTAAAGATACTGGGTTTGTTATTTACTTCTTTCATTTACATAGAACGGGACGAATACTACTTTTTCCATCTACTGACGGGACGGCCGGGACACGCCACTAAAACGGGACTGTCCCGGTCAAAACGGGACGTATGGTCGCCCTACGATAGCAACAAAAAATATTTTTTTCCGATTGGAGACTTTTTTGGGTGATTTTTAAATGACGATTTACCTACTTACACATTTAGCGACTTTCTGCTCCAAACAAAATGTTCATCTGTAGAGAAGCATTATTAGTTCAAAACAGTTTTTACGTTCTTTTTTTCTGTTTGTTTGTTTTAATCAGCGCAACTGATGAAGAGTTTGGAAATACAGCATACTCACTGCCCCACAATCCTGCATTGTTATGTTACCCTTGCCCTCTAACGAAGAACAACTACAAACTTGATGTCCTTTAGTTCGCAGAGTTTCCGTTGAGAAACACACGTAATACATCATTACCGATAGCAACAAGATTAGCTATAGATTGCGTGAATAAAGGCGAAGAAGATGTTTGTTATATTTGTCCTTTGGGGTCTTTTAATTATTCTGCACTTTTTCTTTTACAAAAAAATGATCCCTGAATTAAAGGATTGGTTGCGCCCTATTTACAAAGATGTGAGTAGAACCAGCGGCGCAAATCTGTCTTCAACATTGGGAGGGGGGGGGGGTAAGACCGTTACCATACTTTTTTTTGACGATGTCCAAAATACTTATGAAGTTGAAAAACAATGTTGTGGAGGATCAGAGTTGTTTTCAGCGTTGGAGGCTGCAGATTTGAGGCTTATTCTGGGGGACATCTATTTTATCTCACGTTCCTTTGTAGCAATCGGACAAAAAATAATCAAATTTCTCCCAAAAAACACATTTCAAATCGGATTATTGGGGAGAAGTCCCCCTCAGTTCCAAGATTGGAGGGGACATGTATCCGTCATCCCCCCCCCCCACGGATTTGCGCCAGTGAGTAGAACATATTGTTTAGTTTACATCTACAACTTTAAAACAATGCTTATAGACAATGAATTTCTCTATTATTTTTTATAGCGACTTTTCACCCAAAATTGGAGTCGTCACCTCTCGTTTCGCAAACTTATTGCCAACATTTTGGAAACTGGTTGCGAAGAGAGCTACAATGGATGAGTCGAGTTATTTCGTCGCTTCCGCTGTGAACCTAAGTACAAGATTCCAAAGAGATTAAGAAAAAATGAAATGAAACCTTTGAGTTTTACGTCCCACAGTTATGCCGGTTAGGCTAAAGGAGACGCTGATGATAAGCAATGAATGAAAGGTGGAATGAAGAAAGTGGAAGGAAACGGGAGAACCCCGAGGAAACCCACGCACAAGGTGTTTGTCCATCACAAAGTTCATTTGACGGGGGCTGGGATCGAACCCGGGACCCCAAGTACCGGAGGTGAACGCTCTACCACTGAGCCACCGCAGCTCTTAAGAGATTAAGAGTCACAAACATAGTCACTTTCAATTTTGTAATATATATAGGTCTATATATTGCATCACTGACTAATAACTAAAATCCTTGGATTGTATATATAAAAGTCGCCCCCTGCCCGTAAAAAGCTTCATTCGAACTCGGAATCGAACAATTGCATCTGTAAAACAGTGCTGATTTGATTTTAACGTTCCTTTCAGCAGCAAGGCTGTATGAGACGTGGACCTACAGATTAACGTGGAATCCGAACCACATAAGCTCCGGCCGGGAATCGAAAAAATGAAATGAAATCTTTGAGTTTTATGTCCTACGGTTATGATGGTTAGGCTAATGGAGACGGTGATGAGTAATGAATTAAATAGTGGAATGAAGAAAGTGGGAGGAAACGGGAGAACCCCGAGAAAACCCACGCACACGGTGTTTGTCCACCACAAGGTTCACTTGGCGGGGCTGGGATCGAACCCGGGACCCCAAGCACCAGAGGTGAACCTTCTACCACTGAGCCACCGCGGCCCCCGGCCGGGAATCGAACCCGGGTGTCCCACGCCAAAGGCGTGTTCACTAACCACTTAGCCACGAGGGAGCTCATCTATAAGGCAGTGTAAGCAAACAAAAAAACGCACACTGGATGTTTGCGCAACTGAGGATCAAAACATTCTCAATGGAGTATGAGAAATAGTTAACGCCAATCAAAGTGTGCTTTTGCTTATTTATTACTTCGTTAATACTTAATTCCTTCTAGAAATAGTGAAACTATACTATGAAGAAACACTAATAAACTAATAACAATTACGTTGTATTTCTTACCACACCACGACCATTTTTACCACCCATAGAATTTGAACCTAGTACTATACTGCATTAGTCACGCCGTAACGAAAGATGAACATCTGGCACTCGTAGCTGTTGAAGCTACCTGTATATCACGCGGCCTGCGTTGGTACTCCTCAACATAAATACCTCACAGCCCAAAGCCAGGAAACATCACAGACAGAAGACAGGGGCACAAGCAGTGCCTGACACTTCACGAACTCTAAACCCGCCAAGACTCAACTCAACATGACCTTCAGTTACGTTCTAGAAACCAAACCAATGCTAAGGCACAAACTTACCAACTTCCTATATGAAAACACAAGAAAAAAAATCTAACTTTTTTGGTTCCAAAGTGATGACATAACAATAATACTAAAAAGGTTTTAATTTTCAGTAACCCAAACATTAATTAACTAGGGAACATAACAAAGCAAAAATAAATAAAAATAAAAATAAATTAAATTAAAAAATAAAAATCTGACAAGTAAACTCTCCCTGACTACTTTTTTTTTTTTAATTTCAGTGAGGCTGTAAAATATGTTAGTATCTTCGTAAAATATATATATTTCAATGTAAACAAGTTCTTGAAACAAAAGAAAGCTTTGTAGTAGAGCGCTTACCTCTGACGCGTTAGGTCCCTGGTTCGATTCCTGCTCCCGACAAATAGCCTTTTGGTGAACACTGTAGGTGTGGTTATTCTTAAGACTTTCCAGTTTCCTTACATTTTCTTGATTCCACCATTATCATGTATCTCATTGTCACCTTCTCTCTTACATTGATGTACAATCATGGGGCGTTAAACTAAAAGCAAAAAAAAAAAAAAAAAAAAAATTTTGCAAATATCCTAGTAAAAATGAGTTTTCTAGACTACACAAGTGGCCCCGCGTAGGGTAGTCGCTAGCGCTCTCGCCTTCGGTGCGAACGGTTCCGGGTTCGATCCCGGGGGAGAACTCGGTCGAAAAAGTATCAAAAGATTTTAAGTCCAGCCATCCTGAATGAGGTTTCCTTGGGTTTTCCTCATTCACAGCAGGCAAATGCCGGAGTGGTACCTAACATATAGGTCCCAGGCCGTTTTCTTCCTTCCCCAATCCTTTCTTCCCTTCCTTTCCCCGGATAGTGTACTCGCCGAGGAAAGTCATCCCTCATATGGGGTAACAAGGCCATTGATGCCGAAAGCCCAGAAATCTAAATCCTAAATCTTCACTACACAAGGAAATTTCCGCGCTGAAAACGGTTTATTAGCAATTATGTTAAGCAGTCCTGTAGTAAATCTGCACCAAGTAATAAATCGTCACATATAAAATGGAATGAATAAACACATAACATTCATTTTGCTACCTTCAAACATAATATGTTTCAAAACATTAATATTCAAAGTTTTTTCAAAATTCAGATTCACCCATTCCATTCTCCTCAATCATTTACGAGTTACAATAGTAAGAATTGTAGTCATAAACTACATTACTTACTTAGTACTATATTAAAGCAAGTTACACTAAAAGAATATATAATTAATGGGAATATTTAACTAAAGTAATAGTTAACTATTGTACTTACCCAGGCTTCCCAGGTTTCCTTCCTCTCTTCTGTTCCGTTTGTAAACAACCTCGTTTCGCAAGCAAAAGACGGTAGTTCAATGACGTCAGCCATGGCGAAAGAAAGAGTGTCTATAGGCGGTCTGGATCTTACACACAGATGGACGTATATAACGTATAGCTGAAGTATTTAACATACGTATACGTATGTAAAATACAGAAGATTGTTAGATATCAGACATCCTGCAGAGACATGATGTAATATCTAAGCGGGTAAAAGGCAGTACCTATGTAGTATATGGATAAAGTACGCTCCGTACAGATTTCCTTAGTAAACATAACGAATCCTTGTATTTGTACAATATACCGCTGTCCGGATAATGGATTTTTCTCAGTGTATGCTTTGAAATGAAATGAAGTATCTAGTTTAACGTCCCACGATTATGCATCAAGGCTAAGGGAGACGGTAATTATGAGAAATGACTGAAATGGAGGAATGAAGAAAGTAGGAGGAAACAGAAAAACACCGAGAAAATCCACGCACACAGTGTTTATCCACCAAAATGCTCACATGGCGCAAGACATGTGTGGCTTGAAAACGAGCAATATCTACAGAAAACGTGAATACCCAATTAAAAAACGACATAGTGTAGCTATATGCTACAGGGGCCGAAACTAACACGGATTGCATAAACTACTGGGAACACATTCACTTCAGCAGCATTTTTACTGAAGCCAAGAAATCCATCTTCTTCTTTTTTACATTCTAAATAAAAAAAATCAAGTAGTGTCGGTACTTGTGCAAGACTCTTGCGCAAGAGTCTTGGTCTTGGTCTTGGTCTTGTAGGTATGGTCTTGGTCTTGGTTTTGGTCTTGCACCCGTTGGTCTTGGTCTTGGTCTTGCATCGGGATTCCTGGTCTTGGTCTTGGTCTTGGTCTTGCAAGCAAGACTCTTGCAAAAACTGCAAGACCAAGACTCTTGCGCTCATCAATAATATTAAGGAATAACATACCCGTCATAGGGTTCTCAGAGAAGAAAAACGAACCGTGCATCTTTGCAGTAGCGTAACGCAAAAATGTTACACTCACCGAAGGATTATTTTTGGCTCCCCCCTTCCCATGCCCATTAACTTCCCACTATATTATGTCCCTGAAGAAAACAATGGTTAATGAATCCATGGAATATAATAAAATTACAATTAAAGTTAATACTCACCGAAAAAGGCAAAAAATATTTTCCCTTAACCTTCGGATGCTAAGATAATTTTTTAAACTGATGTTGCTAGAATGAATGAATTTTCACCCAGAGCATATTTTTATTTTCTAAAGTAAATAATGTTGTTCAGGAAAATGGATATTCCGTATTCAGCTCACTTTTTGTAGCCTATAGTTCATGGCATTTGCTTCTCGGTGGGCCCCCAAACTCTGCGGGCCTCTCCGCACTGCAGGCCCTGCGGGCCCCTCAGTTACGCCACTGCATCTTTGATTTAGTCTCTCCAACAAATACATTCATTTTGCGGAATCTCGTTTACGTTGCACTCTTCAGTATGATTGTCCAGTACCTTAGATATGAACATTGTGGTGATTAATCTTACCACTCAAATGGATTGTAGCCTCGTTACTAAATAGCAAATGGTCCAGAAAACCTTCGCCCTCCGCTACATTCTGCATAGAATTACAAAATTCTTATCGTTTGATCAAATCGATGCTATAGGTATGGTTGCGGCACGGTATGCGGTACGATTTCAATCACAATCTGGATCCGAATATCAAGTTTCAGATATCTGATTGCGAAATATTAAATATCCCGATTTATGCACTATGTTGATTTCTGTGGGGTACATACTAACTCGCTCCACCGTTTCACCACAAACACTTGCACGTCTTACGATTTTATCTTTACATGGGCAACTAATGTCCTTAAACAGTCGATACCATCTTAGGATGCTTCGATGATTTAACTGTCCAGCTGCACACTGCCCACAGTATACACAATGCACGGTAATAACGGAAAAAGCACTTGTCATATAAAACAATGTTTTCTGCTGCATAGACGTCATTTTGAATACTATAGGCTTTTACTGCGATTTGTCGCCAGAACCAAGAATACGAACATAAGAAACTTTCAAATCTGCTCTTTCGTTTCATTATTAAGACAAACGTACTGTATTAATAGTTTTCAACGTATTTCATTTTAAAATGCATTGAATTATTTATAATCAGAGTGGTGCATATTTTACCTTTGTTCATAACATTAATTTTTTTTTTTTTTTTTGGCATAAATTTGGTCTAGGGAGCATTATTAGATTCATACTTTAAATTTATGGAACTACCTCGTCATATCTCGGATACTTTAGGTCATAGTATATCTTAGCTTTGAATGTAACCTTAAATGGGTGTATTAATGGGTCAGCCTATATTATAGATTTGGGTCTTAGTCCTAGGTGATCAATAGTTTCACAGTGCTGTCCATAAACTGGGTCTTTTAGCTGGTAGTATATGTTACCTTTGAATATAACCATAGGTATGGGTGTACTGCTATAGCATTACTATTGATCCATTGGGTACAATATTCCAAACTTGGCAGAACCTTACATCGTAGTCTTGTGACGTCACAATGTTCCTCTAGCATCTTAAAGAAGAATGAAGTTGTGCCTTTTATTTGTTAAAAAAATATATACCGTTCTGGAACTTCAAACGCAGTCATTGAATGTAAACACCATTCACTGGAGATACCATACATTATTACATCTGACTTGTGAGATCAAAATTCGATACTTCTTAATTTTGAATTGTAGAGTCCTTTATTTAGTAGTGGATTGTCACTAGCTCCTTTGTTTATGATTTTGAAGATTGCTATTGGAACACAGAGGCGTAACATTGAAAGGACATGAGATTGAGCATTTGAAGCATCCTTTGATGAAATTCTGAGTAGATCACTGAACTTAGCACTTTTGGAATATTTACTTAAATAATTTATTATAGTTCTATCTTACGCAAAATATAATCTTTCAGTATCACGATTCACGAGGACTCTCTTCTGCAATGTAGCGAGATAGAACGAACGAGATAAATTTCAGCTTACGCACGTGTTGCGATTATCACGTGGGGAGTGGGACCATAGGCCATATCACATGTACATGAATCATCTCACGTGGATCAGTCTTGAACAGCTTGAGCGATAAATTATATTTTTCATAAGTTGGGGAGGGAGGAAGAAAGCTAGAACAAAGATCAAATACTTTGTGTTCACCACAACTATATTAAAACACAAAACTAAGTTTTTTTTAAGACGCACTTTTGAGCGACGATAGACGAGAAAAAAGTATGGTGCTAGTTAAACAAAAAAAATCAATTTTGATATTTCAATCGCATTTCCAAGCTTCAGGGCTCCTACATGAGGAGAAAGGGATTTTCGGATGTAGGTCCATCCGTTCGTTCGTCGTTCGTCTGTTCGTCCTGATAAGACTTTTATCGTTCAATATATCAAAATCAAACTTTGAACTTAAAATTTTTATGAGAATCTCCAGAATTCTTCGAATGATCTTCCTGCCTCCCAAAATGAGGATAGTTTTGGAAAGAGTGAAAATCAAAATTTGGGATTTTCTCGAAAACAGAATTAAATAATGATTTTGTTCATATCCTAAAAATAAATATTCCATTAACAATCTTATCATGGGAGCTATTATTCAAGAAAAAAACAAAAAACAAGGAGAGGTAAATTACCCTGGAAAGTTTATTCTTATAAAATGACGTTCTCAAGAATGACAGGTGATTTTGTACACATTTCATAAATAAACATGGTATTAGGAACCTGACAATATGACATAATTCACAGTGGCGGATCCAGGGAGGAAAGTTTCTTTTTATATATATATATAAATAAAATGCATTGAAGAGTTTGGAGCTCTTAAAAGTAGCTCTAAGTAGCAGTATTACAACCCACCGCTCCCCCCAGAATTCCGTCCTGGATCCGCCCCTGATAATTCATTTGTTCTGAAAAACCGCATATGGATGATTTCTGTTACATTCTTACAAAAACAATTTAGACGATTTTTTAAATATTTCATAAAGATGCCGGTGGCCCATAATTATGTAGGTTTATATAATTTTACAAACACTGAGGTAAAGAAACTAGTAACACAACTTGAACATAAAATTGAACATAAATACATAATTCTCATACGTTTCCTTACAATAATTTTAACTCTTCTATGATAGCTTCCCTTAGTTTGGCCAAATTGTATATATGATGTTGATACACTTTGTCCTTTAAAATACCCCATAAAAAGTTAGGTGAGCCGGGAGATCTAGCCCCTCGTGTAATTGTTTGTAGCACAATAGACTGAGATAGTGATGTCGTCATTTCCTCTTCGTTACCATGGTGATCGCCATGTTTTTTTCTAAACAAATGCATGAGCTGATAGGAATACTATGAAGTATACTGTTAATAAGAACACGCAGTTAATAATAATTTTAGACTATTTTGAGTACAAAGTAAAGTTGGCAGGAAAAAATACTGATTAAGAATGGGTCCACTATTTAGAAAATTTACGATTAAATTTAGCAATTAACGAAGTAACACATAAGGAACCTTTTTCTACACGGGCCACATCTCTAGGTAATCTGACAAGATAGAAATTGCATAAGTGATGCCAGCGCCATTACTACAAAATGCACAGTGAACAAAAGCAACTATACCCAATGTAAAAACTCTATGGAACAGACTGATGAGCTGTCGGCACAGTGAAAAATAGAACAAACATATTTGTTCTGAGAATTTTCAAACAGGACCAATTTCTGATCAGTTAACATGCATAGGATCTGTCCTTATATTTCCTACTTACTTTAAAAATATATACTGATAGTACAACAAGAAAACATTCAATTATGTATGGTTCGGCATAAGTTTTAAATACTATTTCTGTAGACCTAAACGATTGTAATGTAATGTGTGATACGATGGTACTAAATAAAAATTTTCCAGCATTATTTGAATTTAATATCCAATAATAAATAAGCCAAGTATATTTTGACACTTAACGTAACATCCAAATGTATAAATAGGCCACACAAAATCCACAATATCAGGGAAAACAGTTCACTTTCAACGCTTAACTTATTTTAACATATTATTACCTCATTGCTTGCTTTTTCTATCTTTTCGTAGTTTTATTCATTGAATATTTATAAACATACACATATGCTTTTACTCTAATGTTTGCAATCCGGAAGTTAACGCGTTACTGTTTTCGCTTTGCACTTACAAGGGAACCTTCCGAAAATGATAGTTGCAGTGAATGATGTGACCTATGCCAATTGAAAGAGCTGTAACAGAGATGAGCATTCCCAAAAAATTAGCTGCCCATAGCAATAGGTTCAAGAAATATAAGGGGTGGAAGTTCGGGAAACAGCAAGGTTGGACAAGGAGGGAAAAGTGCAGATTCCCCAAAAAAGGGGGGCACGTCAAAATACAATGCTGACAAGTGATGTACAGTATAGAAAGAGATTTGCCACAATAGGGAACAAATGAAGGCCACCAGTGGGGTTAACAGTGTTGCCAACTGCAATGAAAAGTACATGTTTTGCAAAGAGCACTATATGAAGTGAGTGCAATATTCAGTGTCAACCTGTCATATAGAACATAAGATATGACGTTTATAATCAGTGGTACAATTTAACAAAAGAAAATAGGAAAAAACAGAAGTACGAAAAATACGGAAAAGATGGAGTTGGCCATAATGCGCCACATTTGATCACGAGCTGTGCATATTAGAATGAACAAAACAAGAAGCATCGGCTATGCAGGAAACCGACGTACCTGAAGTCGAAAAGAAAAACGAGTTCCAAAGTTGGCAACACTGGCCATGAACATCCAGACAAGTCTAATATAGTTAGGCCACTCGCTTTACAAAAAGAAAATTCCGGCAACAGGCATCACTCGGAATGCATCAATGCTATAGTGATTGAGGCAATGTCAAGTCGGGGAACATGAAATGGTTGGGTTGAGCCAACAACGATAATAGAAATAGTGAACATTATGTCATGGTTGGGTCGTATATGGGAATATACAGGGTGTTCCACCAAACTTTGTGACCTGAAAGATTTGCGAAACGAACAAAAATGTGACGGGTCAAGTTGTGCAGGAATGTACCAATGTCAGGGGGTGATTAAAGTCTGTGAGAAGCAAGTGCCCCCACGATCCCCATCATAGGGCCCCAGGAGCCAACTTCAAACTTTCAAATGGCAACAGGGACCGAGTGGTACCTCTCTCGATAGATCATGGAATGTGCAACAACACCTATTTCCTATATGAAGCATGTTTTTCAAAATGTCCGCCACAAATATATGTTGTTTCCTAACATGGCATCGAACATTGTGATCTCAAATTGCTACGAAGCGAAAAGAGATGTTGCAAATCCAATTGCACAGGAATGTACTCATGTCGAGGATCAAGAAAACTTTGTAAGAAGCAAGTCCCCCAGGGCCCCCATCATAAGGCTCAAGGGGTCAACCGCAACATTTCAAATGGAAACAGGGGGCGGATGATATTTCTCTGGATAGATACAACACCGCCTATAAGAAACATTTGCTATATGAAGCACGGGTTTCAAGATGGCCGCCAAAAATGCACGTTCTTGTCACCGAGCAGATATTTTTGTCGGCCATTTTGAAATCCCATATAGTAAATATTTCTCATATGCGTTGTTGCATATTCCAAGATTTATCGAAAGAAATATAACTCGACCGATGGTGCTATTTGAAATTTTGAAGTTGGCCCCTGGGACCCTATGATGGGGGACTTGGGGGCACTTGTGTCTCACAGAAGTTTGTCGCCCGCTGACATGGGTACATTCCTGAACGACTGGATGTGTCACATTTTTTTCGCTTTGAAACTATTTCAGTCGCAAAGTTAGGTGGGACACACTGGATATATCATATAGGCGGTGATAGTACGGCAGACAGCAACACACAGCAGATCAAGCCTTTGATTATGTTTGCTTTCTACAGGTGTGGATATGTGATAGAAAGACCACCAAAGGTTCCGACACCTCTAGAGTACTGTTTCGAGACATGCACAGGCGATCATTGTACCATTTGTGACGGATTGGCAGTATTCCGCTGTGCTCACTGCAAATGTATCTTCTGTTTGGACCATTGTCTCATCGAACAATTGCACGTACAATGTGGACGAGCATGTACAAATAATGCGAAGGCTAATGCCTGTTGCCGGAATTTTCTTTTTGTGAATCGAGTGGCCTAACTATATTAGACTTGTGTGGATTTTCATGGCCAGTGTTGCCAACTTTGGAACTTGTTTTTCTTTTCGACTCTAGGTACGTCGGTTTCCTGCATAGTTGGTGCTTTCTTGTTTTGTTCATTCTAATACGCACAGGTAGTGATCAAATGTGGCGCATTATGGCCAACTTCGTTTTTTCCATATTTTTCGTACTTCTGTTTCTCTATTCTCTTTTGTTAGATTGTACCACTGATTATAAACGTCATATCTTATGTTCTATATGACAGGTTGACACTGAATATTGCACTCACTTCATATAGTGCTCTTTGCAAAACATGTACTTTTCATTGCAGTTGGCAACACTGTTAACCCCACTGGTGGCCTTCATTTGTTTCCTATTGCGGCAAGTCTCTTTCTATACATCACTTGTCAGCATTGTATTTTGCCGTGCCCCCCTTTTTTTTGGGGAATTTGCACTTTTCCCCCCTTGTCCAACTTTGCTGTTTCCCGAACTTCCACCCCTTATATTTCTTGAACCTATTGCTATGGGCAGCTAATTTTTTGGGATTGCTCATCTCTGTTACAGCTCTTTCAATTGGCATAGGTCACATCTTTCACTGCAACTATCATTTTCGGAAGGTTCCCTTGTTAGGTTCTTAGGCCATGCTGTTTAGAAAATAAAACTACGATCACCATGGCAACGAGACGGATGTGACGTCACACTGTTTCAGTCTATACAAACATACACAACGCACACGCTGTTCCAAAGACAACCATTACACCATCCTATCTGGCATGCACTAACGGTTCTAAGTCCAGAAGCCATTGTACCCACTCTCAGGCTACACAGTGATGCTATATCGAAACTTTTTGTCCAAAATTACAAATACTACAGTCAGTCTAACATTATGTATATAATTATGGGCCACCCTGTATATTTTATTAATAACGCTACACTGTCAGAAAGTGCGTTCTCATTTAAAAACCCAGAAAGGGTAGTTTATTCTTGTGGTTGAGTATTTTGGAGCATTCTTTTTCTAAAGCCTGAGGCGGGTAACGAACGTACACCACACACACACACACACACACACACACACACACACACACACATATACACACACACACACACACACACACATACACACACACACACACACACACACACATACACACACACACACACACATACACACACACACACACATACACACACACACACACACACAACACTCAAAGTTTCAGTAATAAATGCAGCATGATTTGATTTAATATAAGAAATGAAACAAAGAAAGTTCAATGCGATTGTCTGTGCTATTTATTATCATTATTATTATTATTATTATTATTATTATTATTATTATTATTATTATTATTATTATTATTATTATTATTATTATTATTATTATTATTATTACATATTATGCAAAGCTTTAGACTAAGACTAAACTTTTTCGCTAATGCGATATGTGCGAAACGTTAAAAAAAATGAGTAAATGTTTCAGGAAACCTCAAACTTTTCGTTTCAGAGCCAGAAATCACGTTTATATTATCGCGAATTTTTGCGAAATTCGGCATTACTTGCGATAAATGCGAATAAAAGCGAAAAAGTTGAATTCTTGCTAATTATTTTTAATAATAACTAAAATGCGTATTTCCAATATTATTTAACTTAAAAATCGTTGCATTTTACCGAAAACGTGCGTGACGCTAAATTATGTTTTCCATAAAATCCGTAAGCTTCCATGGTGTGATGTCATTTTCTGGGATTTTCAACGCCTCTTTGTGCGTCACTAAGGCTAGCCGGGATCCTTATGCTCACCTTATTGCCGGGAAAACGAAAAACTTGCAAAATAAATTAGAGTTAGCTCAAGCAGGAAAATTTGGGTCTGCTACTGCAGGGTTAATTTAGAAGGGTAATGCTTTTCACTAGGCTGAAGTTGAAGTAAAGTTGAAAATCTGCATGCCAAACGTGCTGATGAAGCTGCAAAATTATACGCAAGTAAGTGACGATACGAGTAGTTCTGCGTGGAGAAGACGAAAAGCTCTGCGAGTTATTTGATCCAGAAACTGTTTCACTTCATAAAGATGTAGATATCAACAAAACTGAACTGTTGTTTAAATCGTTGACTGTTTTTGTGGTGAAAATGTTCATGATCTGTTGGTTGCTTTCGGTGAATTTAAAAGTAAGGTTATTGAAGTTCTCAACACTGAGGACAACGAAGTTGACATTGTATCATTAAAAAAAGTTTAATTGTATCACAGTTTAAAAGTTAACCATAGGTCATTTGCTGTTAGCTCGTTCAATATGGTTGCCACTCTCGAGTGTTGATGCCGAGAGATTCTTTACGAAGTATAATATGATTGTTACTGACAAGAGAACAAGAAGACTTGGTAATGTCTTTGCTGAATGTCATTCTGTTTTTGTATTAGATACACTTTACTACCAAAAATATACTGTTTGCAAGTAGCATATTTTTAAAAAAACTTGTGCTACATTTAAAAAAATAAATGCGACATAAATGCAAAAATTGTGATAATTAATACTACAAAATATCAAAATTGTTGCGAAAAAGTTTCGTCTCTACTAATGGGTTAACACAATGAAATGAAAAAGGCTTATAGCTCTCATGATCTTAGCAAACTTTTCACTTCCTTTCACTCAAAATTGCGTGTCTAGGTGATTTTTATATCACGAAAACATATTTCAACTACTAGCTAGTTGTACGGCCTCTGTTTCCTAACAATAATTTCTTAGCTGTATTTTAAATGTTTTCCCATAATTTTAAAGATTTTTTGTTAGTGTTTCAAATAATTCTCATGAGTTGAAAATAGTTCTATGAGTGTTTATATATATATTAAACATGAATTTTATAACAGTATTCTGCTTCATGTGGAATATTGTATTATAGAGTTTTGCACTGCACGGGAGAGAAACATGGACACTACACAAAAGCGATGAAAAAAGATTGGAAGCTTCCGAAATGTGGGTGTGGAGATGAATGAAGAGAATTAGCTGTATCAAATGAAAAACTAATGAGTGTTAGAAATAGTAGTAGATAAAAGAACCAATTAAGATATAATTGAAAAGAGAAAGAGAAACTGTTTGGAGAATGGGTGAGCAGGGAGTATATCATGAAGGACATGCTAAAGGGTATGGTGGAAGAAGGAAGGACGACACCAAAACAGCAAATCATGCGTAAAGACGAAGAGATTAACTGAAGACTATGAAACATAGAAACTTCTCAGTTGCGGTAAGTGATTTGCCAATAGTGGCAGAATGTCTACGAGGATGATAATGATTCTTTTTAAAATCAAATAAATCCAGATATATTTCATGAAAATAAATGTTAAATATTATATGCAAAAATAGATTGAGAAAAAGTTAGTTGAGGGAAAGAGAAAATTACAATAATTCCAATAATTTTCTCCTCTTGTTTAGTTTCTTCGGAATTATTCTCTAAATTACCAGACCAACATACGTTGTTTTAACAAAATAGTATAATTTAATTATATGTAATTTTCATGTGACATACAAATAGTGTTCCTTTCATGCAGCGAACCGTCATCATCGGGCGGGGGTAGGACTGAGAGGGCAGCTTAATTTTTCACTCATCTATCACACGTTCATTTTCATTTCTCTACCTTCCCTCTCAGTTGCGAATATAGTTGAATTACTCGTGGGCAGTTGGTGGGAGTCTTGGAGAGGATGATCAGTGGTTATCTTCCTCTGTTTGAGGTGAATGTGCGCTATTCCGTCCTGACTTGTGAATGAATCCAGTGTTGTGTTTATTTTATTTATTTTTTTTTTGCATAAATACTACACAACAAACAATATATCTATATATTAAAATGCTAGGTTTATATGTTTGTCTATAACAGAAAAGTTTAATATATAGTTATAGAACAAAGAAAAGTTTATATGTTTGTATCCAATCCTTTCGACAATGAGATCTCGGAAACCACAAGTGCTAGAAAAGTGACGTTTTCTATGGTCGATTTCAAATTTTGTGTAGATTCTCCAGTTCTAATTGAAAATTTAAAAAAAGTGGCCGTTATTTCTTTATCATATTTTTTAGGGGGTACACTGGAAGTGTTGAAATTTTTAAGAAAGCAAAGCATATAATACGAGTTAGGAGTTATACATTCCAACATAACATAGTTGTATATAGGGGTTGTATATATCTCAGGCGTTTTGTTTTGTGGCCAAACAATGAAAAACGAAGGATAACCATTTCTCCGGTCTAAGATGAATCTTTATTGTTTGGAGTATTTTATCCAATGAACACCATATATCACTGACATTATAATAATTAGTGTGTGTAATGTATTTGCTTATTACAAACCGCATGCAAGTAGAAATGAAACACTGGTTATACATGAATTAGAAACTCCGATCACAAGTAGGCTCAAATTTTGCAAATGGTGCGAGATATTGAAAAAATAATTGAAAAAATCTCCCCTTTATGGTACCCCTTGCCGATTTTTTTAAAAATCAAGACATCCTTCAGTTGTGTCTGTAAAGGGGCATGTATAGATGTTGTGAGGAATGGCAGGGAGATTCATGCTCATATATGAATGATGTACTGTGTAGGGAACTCAATTTCAGTTAATATATATAAATATATAAAATTTTGGAAAGTTTTATAAAATCGCACCATTTTCTTTGTTCTTGTTTTTCGTTTAAGAGAGCTCTGTATTTTTGTTTATTCTGATATTTTCTCCTTTTTCGTTTCTATTGCTTGTTTTTATTCTCTGGCCATATGTTTCTGTTGACAGACATGGTAGTTTCGTACACCTCTCAGTCTCCTAACCACGTTTCCTCTCCCACGCTGAAATTTCGGTGAGAACGTGCCCACGGGATTGTCACGGAAGTACCGTTAATTCTCATGAACGTCTCGGTGTGGTATTGTGGCGACCACATGCACAGGGCCGGACTGGTTACTAGTTGGCCCCGGTGGCTGATATGTTGTTGGCCCCGAATTCTCAATCCCCCCCATCCGCCATTACCCCAAGTGCCAACTGTGTTCCCACGTTAAAAACACATTATTATCTTAGATAAAGCACACTATTCTTTAGTAGCCACACAATACATTATACCATAAAGACCATAATATGTAGCTAATCAGGGTATATGTTATGTAACAATATTTATGAGATCAACATAGACAGTAATCATTAACATACTTTTTTCATCTTGTCTTGGGATGGCTGAAATTTGTAATTTGTTAATAAAGAACTACGGACAAATTAATTTGAGGTTAGTAATGGCGGTTTCAGTATTCGTGAACAAGGGGTACAATAAGCTGCAAAAGAACGCTCACTGCACGTAGCCCGAAATAATTTTCCGGGGGAGGGCGGATATACCTTCCGGAACAACCATGACAAAATTTTCTCGTAAGGACGTTAATACCAGTAAGCACTTGTGGTCCACGAACTGTGTCAAATATTCAGATTGTGTGTATTTATGCAAATCTTGTGTACAAATAGGCCTACAGTGTGTCGTAATGGAATTATCTACTATGGTTGCGACGTGGTAAAAGATGAGTGCTACCAGAAATTGGTGTAATGAATTTTCATTTCGATTTACGTAATTTTATTCCAAATTTTTGACCTCCTCTCTTTTTTCAAAATTTTCATTTGGCCCCCTTTTGATTTGGCCCCTGTCTAGGCGGCGATCGCTGCCTAGCCACCTGGGCCAATCCGGGCCTGCACATGCAGTTTTCATTTATAAATGTTCAAAAATAAACACTCTTATGGGTAAAACTTTTATTTCAGATCCGGCTTTACTCTTTAGGAAAGAGATCAAATCTAATTTGGAGTAAGACCGAAGTTTAATGTGCTCAAAAGAATGTGGAAAAGAGGTATCGCGATTCCTGTAGTCTGGTATCTTGTAATTAAATAATACAAAGCTGATAATCCAAGTGCTAAACCTAATTGTCCGACTAGTATTAAGGGCTTGTCTTTTTTCGTCAACTAAACACCCAGACAAGTTTAAGACATCCGAAAACTGAGAAATGCCATTTTCTTAGTGGAAAACGGCAGATGAGAAACAAACTACGGAGCTACTTAAATTGGGTCGCATTAGACTGTTTCTGTATCAATAGAACCTCACCGTCTGCTGAATTTCAATTTTTGGGGTGTTTTTATGTTGGGATGTTCTGAGAGCTACTGAAGAGAAAATTAAACTTGAATTGGATGACTAACATGCTGTAGAAGTAGCTTAAACTAAAAGTATGGAGTCAGGTAAACTGCTTCCAAATCAGTCACTGATTCGTAGTTTCAGTTTGCCAACGCTTCCGTAATTTGTGAAAGGCTGGATATTAAAGACTGAAAGTTCTACCTTACTTTCCTATTACTCGTCGTTGTTTTAAATATTAGCTTGTCGGGAACATCAGGGCGTTGTGTAGTGCGGCCGCTACTATTTGTGCGAGTTGTGGCTAGGAAAGTCATGGTGCGGATCTATTCATTGTATATTCCTCGTATAGATGTCTTTATGGCAACCAATTTGATTCAGATTTACAATCAACTTAAGCTATCTGTATTGATTGTCGGAGATCTGAATGCGTATCATCTACTATTTGGCTCCCATCCCCACTGATGATCTGGTCATCGGATGGTGGAGTTCCTGGATGAGATTTGGATGCTTTTCCATAATGACGGTAGTCCTACTCATTTTTCTATGGATCCGGTACCTACTCGTTCATTGACCTCTCCTTGTATATTATTTCCCTTGCGGCTTCCCTTACACAGAGAGTGCATTCAGATTTCTATGGCATTGATCATTTTTCAGTGATCACTGAAGGTCTTCCTATTAACAATTCATGTCGTCTTCCACGATTCAACTTGAAGCGTGCTGACTGACCAACATTCTGGGAGTTCAGTGAGTTCCATCCTGCTGATTATTTACCTGTATGTTCTGCTGTAGATCTATTTTGACCAGACTGTTATCAGCACTGCCTATGGTTTCATCTCAGAGTGGAGAGGCAACAATCCATGATTCAGAGCTCCATGGTGGTCTGTGGAAATTCGTGTGTTCTTGAAGCCTTTAGTCGACAACCTACTGTTGACAATCTTTGGCGATTTCGCATTCTCCGTGCCCATGTTAAATATTTGATTAAATCTTCAAAGGCCAAAGTTGGAAAGATTAAACGTTTCTCAGTAGTCGAACTCTTATGACTACTGTCTGTCGTTAGGTTCACATCATAAGTGGCCATTCTTCCAGCACTAGTGTGCCTGCTCTAACACCATATATCAGATCGACACTTTTCGGCCATCTCTGACTCTCTACATTATTCGGTGAAGTTTAATCACTTTCGTACTTGTATCGAGAGAAACTAAAAATTTTCGTGTCCTTGTTTTGGAATATTATAACATATCCTTCATGTCTCTCGAGTTCGAATCTACCTTCAGGATTCGTCAAATACTGCTGTAGGGAATGGTCGTATATATTGCGCTTGTCTTGTTGATCTGAATTTGTATCTTGGTAGCATTCATCTCACATTTCTTGACACGACCCACTTTTGAATTTTCACTTTTGATTACGGATTACATTGACACCACACATTCATAATTTTAAATACTCTTGTCCCCGAGCTCTGAATTTGCTTTGTGAACTATCTTAACGGTCCTGGGGTACTGATTGTATTGTTCTTTTACGATTATATCACAGTCTAATTCGGTCCAAGTTACAGTACGGTTGCATTGCCAATTCACCTGTTCGTTCCTCCCTATTAAACCAAGTTGACACTGTTTATCACCTGGAAATTCGACTAAGCTATTGGTTTCTTTTCGCAATAGGCCTGTTCCTGGCCTTTATGCAGAAGCAAATGAACCTATCATCGTAAGAAACTTCTCAGAAATTATATAACTGATGTATATGGTATTTCTGACTACTTATGAAACTTTCCGTTGCGTAATGGCCAGATTTACGACAGATATGTAGCTTGTCCTCGGCCAAGCCCGTAGAATGTTCGTGGTTACAAGAATCTCAACACTGATGAATTTGAGTGGGGTTCTCTTTGATTATTACGTGTTTGTGTCCTCCTCCACCGCGGTTTACTTTACCATGGCTCGATCTTCAGTTGGCGTCACACACTGAACAGCATACAAGTAACTAGGGGCCTTATGCAGAATCATTCTGAGGCGTGATTAGGTCATACTAAATAGTTCGACTAACATATGTTTCCTGCAGTAGCCAAACCTTTAGTATGACGCTAATCACACGTCAAAACGATTCTGCATAAGGCCCTAAGAGTTCGGAGCGTTACAAGGACGGTACCCTGATTTTAACGTAACGTAGCCTATATGGACGGTTCCAAATGAGATAATTTTGTTGACTAAGCCTTCGTCACGGATGAAGACAGCTAAGAATATAGTCTGCATCAGCTGTATTCAGTATTCATTCCTGAACTAAGAAAAAGTTTAGCTTACTCGCGACTATGCTCTTCGGTTTCACTGCATCGTGTACTTATCTGCACTGACTCACAAAACATCATTATAAGCTTACATTTTAATATATCTAGTGAAAACGCTCTAGAGCAAGACATTCTTTTGAGATGCCATGAGCTACAACAATAGGATTGTGTCGTCGTTGTCTGTTGGGTTCCGGGACATACTGGCATCGCCGTACCGAAACGAGCGTATCGACACATCAGCCTATGTTTCATTGGCTGTAGTTACGCTCGAATATTCTACCGTGCTCTATTCTTAGTAGCTATTTCTTCCAATAGATGCATTCTCAATGGCAAGTGGAATGAAACCATGCCGACAAAAATAAGCTTCACTCAGTTATACCTCTTTTGGGCAATTAGCAAACGTCGCACAATGGTCTGAAAATAGAATTTAGCCGGACAAAGTCGTAAAATTGGGAATAACGAAATTGAATAAATCTTGGTGGGTTATGCTGTCAATAGACTGGATATACCATTTTCATGATATTTCTGTCGGGACCCTATCTGTCCTTTCCCAGAACCATACGAATGTGTCTTCTTTGTTACCACTGCTGTTTTAGATATGCTATTCCGAATGACAGCTGTGCCAAATGAAGGTTAATAAATTCAAGACAAGTATGGCTTTCGAAAAGTAATTTTAGAGGCTGAATGTATTAAATGTGACACTTTCCTGTGATGTTCTCACGGATGTGGTACTCCTACATTTTACACTATTAAGTATGACATCATCCTATGACTTGATTATACAAATTTTCTAGGAGATGAATTTTCAATAGTCTAGAACTTGCAAGAAGGGGCTAGTAGAGGTTTGTGGCATGTGAATTCATTTGAAGAGTACGTTTCCCTATGCAATCGACGTATTTTCTCGTCCCACTTTATTCCTTTTTACGATTTGCGGGTATTATTGTCCAACTATCTTTCATTTTCAGACGTGCGTAGTAAATTTTAAAGGGAATCATTATAAGAAACAATTATACATCGTATGAATATGATGCTTTGCCGTTATAAGTTATGTTTGGACTGTTATGTTTTAAAGTACAGAATCGCATTGTTCTGTGTACTTACAGGAAAAACAATCAAGAATCATGGTGACAAACGGAACACTGTTTGAGGCCCTACGCAAATGAAACTCCTAACTGTTGCCACCTAGGTCAGCTGATTCTCTAGAATACTTCGTGACGTTCGTGTTCTCACAGTATCTTGCACAAGTAAATGAAGAGAGTGTGCTTCAGCTGCGTAATCGACTCAAAGGTTACTGTAGAACTCTGCGGAGCAAGTGGGTAAAAGCTGGTTACAGAGATCACCTATTTCGTTCGCAAAACCATAGTTGGCTCGATAGAAGATTCAATGTACCCTGGATTACTCCGACTTCTGTACCACCTGATAAACCACTCAGCAGTACCAGGCCTAAAGAACGACCAGCCAAAGACTTTTCGTCCGTGACAGATAGATCCAAGTGCCGAAAAACAGATTAACTACGGTCGGAGACACCAACTAAAGAGCTTATATTTGCTACTAAATCAGTTTTTCATTCAGAAGGGAAACACGCTGCAGCAGATCTATTGTCGCAATCCACAGAATATTCTCCTTGACGTGCAGTGAAAATCCGTCAGGTTTGGAGAGAAACCAGAGTAGAATCAAACCAACCTACGCCATTGTCTGATGATGAAGCATTGTTTTTCCTAATAAAAACAAGGATGTAAAAGTTCCAATATTCATATACCAGACAGGAGGCTAAACGTCGAAACGCAGTCATCTATCCCCCATACGATAACATTCTAAGTGCGAAGAAGAGGTGTTATCCAACAGGGATTGTCGTTTCAGAAGAGGGAGCATCTATTCCACTGCAGTGTTTTATCGATCATACCACAAAGCGTCTGTGCGAGACTATTCAATTTCTTGAAGACATGTGTTTCGCCCGTCTGGAACTAGTCTGTAAATGATGCTGTGATGGCAGCAGCAATTACAATGAGTTCATGTTGAGCCTCCCTAGCTCTGCAGCTTGTGCTCACGACGAAGTAACTGACAACAGGATTTCAACGGAAACAGTTTTAATGTTTACTCTAGTACCATAACAACTCACCGCTGCAACTATAGTCCGCGTCACCCGAATTGGCGTGTGGCATCAGCTAATAACCTCGCAGTGCCCTGTTACTTAACCTTCAGCGAAGAATCTAATCATTCATAATTGTCCACAAATATGAACAAAATCAATTATGAATGATTAGATTCCTCCCTGAAGATTTGGTAACAGGGCACTGCAAGCTTACTGGCTGATGCCACACGCCAATTCGGGTGACGCGGACTACAATTTCGTTACTAAAGTAATTGTGTGGAAAAATCCAGTATCCTCCTCGACAAAGTACTGCAGACCAATCAGTTTTAAATGCGTCAAAGAAACTGCAAAGTCTATAGTTGAGGAAGTGGAAAAAGATCGGAAGGAAGTGATTGTTAAGGAAGAACATGTAAACGTTTATCCTTTGCTTCTTAGTACAATGCTAGATACTAAAGTGATAAACGTTCTAACCGGATCATCTAGTCAGTGGTGTTACATTTGTGGGTGCCTTCCCTCCCAGATGAATGATCTTCGACAAGTGTACAATCGACCACCTCGAGAAGAAACTCTTCAATATGGCCTCTGTACTTTACACGCTTGGATCAAATTCCTTGAATGTGTTCTCCACATTGCCTACAAGCTGAAACTGGAGAAAACTTCTATTTGAGGCACTACAGCAAATGAGAAGAAAAATCTTAGTGACCAAAAAACAGCTACTCAGCAAGCACTTAGGAGAGAATTGGGCATCACGGTAGATCAAGATGTTAAAGGTGGAGGCACGTCAAACACGGGGAATGTGGCAAGGAAATTTTTCGCACATCCAGAAAAGGCTGCAGATGCAATTGGAGTAGAAGTGGATCTAATAAAATGCTTTGGCATCATTCTCATGGTTATATCTGGTGGTCGGCCCATTAACTATGATAAATTTGATGAGTACACTAAGGCAAACTAAGGCAACTGCCTCACTGTACGTAAAACATTACGCTTGGTATCAGATGCCACCAACAGTGCATAAAATTCTAATTCACGGATCACAGGTGATCACTTTTTAGTTCCTATAGGTATTCTTTCGAAGGAGGCACAGGAATCTAGGAACGAAGATTTCTGCTACTACCGGGCGCATCATTCCAGGAAGACTTTTCAAATCCATGTCACGACAGACATACTACACAACTTGCTCGTGTCGTCGGATCCAACCATCTCACCCCTTACTAGTGCAAAGCGAACGCCAAAAAGGAAAATGCCTCAGGAAGCACTTCGGCTGCTGCAAGGAAACGAAACGTCTTCACTTAGGCCCGGACTTCTTGAAGCTGCAGAAGAAGGGGTAAACACAGATAACACAGAAGACGAAACTGATGAGAGCGATGATGATGCCGAATGAAGCCCCAGATATCATCGGGATACATGCATGTGGACGTTCATACTATTTCTAATTCACAGTAAAAGAATATCTGGGGCTACAAGAATATTTTTTGTAATTAAATGGACATCTTCCACTCAAAAACACCTTATTCTTTTTTCTTTGTTCAAATTTAGGTAAATGAAAATTGAACTTATTTTCGTGTTTTATTATCCTTACTATCTTTATGTTTATTTGGTAGCAGAATCAGCTTTTGTAATCATAATTATGGGAGGACATGCATTATGTTGGATGTTGTTGTTATTAGTGTATGTTGTAGCATTTCCCACTTAAATATGTATGGACTATTTAAAAATAAATGTTTCAATTCTTTTAATAATTTCTCTGTTAACGTTGTCTCTGTATTTGCCCATGCCATGGTTAGCCCACAATCACTAGAAAAGTTAAATGTAGTTGAGCCGCAGGCACGTAGCCAAGGGGGAAGGTCCGGGGGGTTCGGACCTCTCCTTCGAGACCAGAAATGAAAAAAATTAAGGAAGGATGAAACAAAATGAAAAAAGAAAAAGAAGGATCAGCATTAAAAATACAGAAAGCTACAGAACGCTTTCTGGTTACTCTTTCTTGTGAGGAGATTTGTATCATTTGCAATACATGGTGGCGAGGTGAGCGAGATATCCTGTAAGAGTCAGGGAATTTGAAATTTCTAGAAAAGTTACAGAATTCTCAGAATTTCTGCTATTAGTCAGGGAGATTTCAAGCTTCCGAAAGCATAGTGCCGTTGAGTAACAGCGTGGATATTTTTATCGTAATTTTTCGTCATCGCATCCTTGCAGAATCAAACATGTTATTTCAAAAACAATTTTCTACTGCTCCTTTAACCTGTCATTTGGACAGTAGTTGACGGAATAATAAAAACAAAAATTTATATGGAAATGGAGTTCTATTAGCATTTGATTCAACAGCAAAAGGAACGCAGATAAGACATTTTTGAGTATGTAGTTTTTATAATAGTGAATATGTACTTTTCATAATAGTTGAGATCATAATGAAAGGAAAATTGTTATATTTGAATGAACAAAGAAAGGAACGTAAATATTGTAAAATCTTTTTCAATACTTTTTAAAATTCCTTTATTACTCGAGATTTCTTCATAGTTTGTTATTAAAATACTTACCAAGATATCCTCATTTTATTGTCCTAACAAATCAATATATGTTGATAGTAAAGTAGTTTAAATTGATCAAGCTCCTGAGCCTTCAGAATTTCATATCACGCCCCCTCCCCCCGTTACAAAATCCTGGCTAAACGAACCAATATATGTTCTAGTAAAATAGTTTAAAATGATCGAACCCCTGGTGTGATGATCACAGTATTTCATGTCACGGACCCCCTCCCCTTCACGAAATCCTGGCTACGTGCCTGTTGAGCCGTCATAAAGTAGCACAGGTAATATTAATTAATTCTATATATTTTACAATGCTACACATGAAGGTATTGGTCCAAACTGCATACTATATTAGGGCAATGTTTGCCTTAAGTCTTTGTAACATTTTCAATGCTCTCGTAGCATCAGTTCTACAGCAAATATTTTTGTCCGGCAAACACCGTGTGCGTGGGTTTTCTCGGGGTTCTCCCGTTTCCTCCCACTTCCTTCATTCCACCATTTCATTCATTACTCATCATCACCGTCTCCTTTAGCCTAACCGGCATAACCGTGGGACGTAAAACTCAAAGATTTCATTTCATTTCATTTTTGTCCGGCTAAATTCCGTTTTCAGTCCACTGTGCGTCGTTGTGTACTAGTCTCCGAGGTGATGGGTCATCACACATTTGAGTATTGTGTACTAACATTCTCAAATTCCTATTTAGTGTGTGGTGCTAATGATCCGTATTGAGAAGACTGTATTATTTCACTAACTATTCGGCATATTCTTGTAGAATATCCAGAATATTCAGACCTCAAAGAACGTTTAGAACTATCTAAAAATATAATTCACGTTTTTGGGGATAATGTGGTCTTTATTCATGTAATTGGATTGGTTAGCGTACCTTGAGAAATTTATTTTTTAGATTTTCTTGTTACAATGTTCTCTTATTACTATTTTTTAAAAGTTATTTTATTATTAATTTATTTATCCTTTTGTTTTTAAGATTCATTGTGTTTTGGTTTGTTCTCTCAAATTTTAGATCTTATATTAGGTTGTCTGAAAAGTATTGAACTTTTGGAGGTTAAAATGGAGAATACATTTATTATGATTTGAAAACAACATTATGAAACCACATGTGCACCATTTTTATCGATGATCTTCTGCTATTTTTCTGGTTAACACCCTTATACCATCGCTATAGAGCTTCTGTGGTTTCTCGTAAAAAAAAAAAAAGCGACAGTTAATTTTACAATGCCTTTTTGAAACTAACTTAAAATATTCAGTGAGTTCTACGAAGATCAAAACAAATAATAGTCTGAGAATGCCAAGTATGGACTATGTGGAGGATTCACTAAAACCTTCCATTAGTTCTCTCAATTTCTGACTGGTCACTAAAGATGTATGGGTTGGCGTTGTCAGCATGGTATACGATACCCTTTTCTGTTTACCAGTTCCAGGGATTCGTTTTGAATTAACAGGTACAGTCACGCTAATGGGTGATCAGAACAAGCAATAATACAAATGAAACCTTTTGGCCCTTGGACTTCAAATCAATTAGCAGACAGGAATTTGGAGATGCACCACACTACATGTGCATCGGCGAGATAGAAATTAATCTCATATACTGATGAATATGATGTCTGAACATCTAAACTTGGGAAATTCCCACTTTAACAGGATATTGAAAAGAATTCTCCGCGTTTGATGGCGTGGTGCGGTGGTGGTCATGATTCAAACCATTTGTTTAACACTTAATGTCTAGAAGTATATGGTTGGCTGGTTTAAACCCAGGTAGTTTCTTTTTTCAATAAATACCAGCATGTGTAATTTTTTTTTTATTGTACAAGGGAAAAGGGTGTGCTTTTGTTACTTTAGAATTATGACCTTATTATAATGAAAATCTGTGCCTGGAAGAGCAAGATACGGACTATTTATTTATCTAATAATCTTCCAGATACAGCTTGCTAGCCCAGTCTACAGTGGAACAATCAATAACGAAAACCGATAACAGCAACAATGAGAAAGGGAAATGGAGGAAGCTGGTCAAGGCCTATATTTAACGGTACCAATCCGGTATTAACCTGGTGCACCTGTGGGGATAATCTTGGTCAGAATGCCTGTCCACCGGACTTGAATCCGGGACCTCTTCAAAGTGAGGAAATAAAACTAACCATTAATCTACGCCCGCTCTGTATACACCGTTTTGAACGAATCACTGAGCCTTATTGGCTGTTCCGAGGAAAGACAGAATTGATTTCATATACAAACGAAATAAACCATTTGTTTAGAACACTGAAATAATTCAAGAATTAATAATTTTTTAACGGTCGTGGACTACCGAAAAATAATGTTATGAGACGCCACTAATTTTACGTCCCATGGCTATGTCCTGGATGATTAATGGAAGTGAATGATGGTGAAATTAAAATTTTGTGGTCTCCCACCGGAAATTAAACCCACAACCATGTGCACCAAAAGCATACATGTTACTCACCAGACCAACGGGATGGCTTGCGATAATCACAGGGCTGTAGTGGGGGGTTACACGGCAGTACACGCCGTATACCCTCTGCTTAATCTTAGTCATAGAGTGAAGAGTGTACCTTCTGTTTCAAAGCGTATAGTACTTTCTACTTTTGTTTCGTTTATATTTATTTATTTAATCAGGCCATGACTCCAATTTTAACCCCTGGGGCCGCGGTAGCTCAGTGGTAGAGCGTTCACCTCTGGTGCTTGGGGTCCCGGGTTCGATCCCAGACCCCGCCAAGTGAACTTTGTGGTGGACGAATACCGTGTGCATGGGTTTTCTCGGGGTTCTCCCGTTTCCTCCCACTTTCTTCATTCGACCATTTTCATTCATTACTCATCATCACCGTCTCCTTTAGCCTAACCGGCATAACCGTGGGACGTAAAACTCAAAGATTTCATTTTTTCATTTTTCCAATTTTAACCCGGCGTGAGGATGTGGCGTCCTCACCGCCCATTTCTTTGGTAGTCAGTAGTCTGCCACTGGTCTTCGAGGTTGGAGATTGTGCGGGCCGATCACCCGGCATTTAAAACCTACGATCGAGCACAGTAGAAAGTTAAGCCTCGGATGTGGACTGCTTTTTTGGATGCCAACCTTGCAATGGCCTGTATATGATAAATTGATTTGTGGTATTAAGACGCATGGACCCGGAGCCATGGGGTAACATTGGTCAAAAAGAGGGCATCAGGTATGGATGGAATGGTGTCGTGAATGGTTGGTTGCAGTCTTGAGAAGTGGTGATTTAAGAATTGTCATCAAGAAAATAGGATGAATTGCTTTTAGACTATAAAACAGTAAAGTATCCTTTATATTTCAATTGAATTAATACATGCGTCTTAAATTGTTAATTAAAAATAAATGCTTCTGTGCAGTGGCGTATTTACGATTTTGTTTCGGGGGCCTTTGCTAACTTTCGGAGGGGGGCTTTCCCTGAAAATGTGAAAATTCTGCAAGATATTTCATATACTTTCCTATAATAGGTAAGATTTCCGGGGGGCTTAGGCCCGGAAGCCCCCTCTAAATACGCCAGTGCTTCTATGTCTTTTACGAAAGTCATAGATAATTATAAAATAGCGTATACCCTCTGCAAAGTTTAGGACTACAGCACTGGATAATCAGCATGACAGATATAATTAGTTTTCGTGTTTTGCTTTGCGTTGCTCTCCGCAAAGTTTGAGAAGACTGATACAAAATGAAGCCTTGGGAATATTTTAGATTTTTAAAATGGGCTATAAGAATATTACAGCATTCGTTCCATTTATTCGCCGTGATAAATATATTTGGACAGCGCTAACGGTATATAACGGTATAAGTATGGATTTCTGGAACGATCTTGTCTAATCGATGGCGCAACTGTATGACGTCAGCAGCTTTCTCATTGTCTTCACTGCAAGGAATTCTCCTCTCTCTCTACGCCATTTTGCAGGCTTTGAGGTGAGTTGGGTGGTGGTGTTCGTTGATTATTGAGGTATTAATTTGTGTTGGGATAAAGTAATTCACTGTATAGGTATTTAATAAGAAAGGTGATTAGAGTTTGTAAATTTATATTATTTGATTTTAATCTGCTGTAAAAGCTGAGCACTTAGTGTTTTTTCTTTGTTTTAGGAAAGGGCAAGTCGAGTTAGGAACAAACGGAAACAAGCTTTGTTTATACCATTACAATAATGTAAGTACTATTTTTAATATTTTTAGAAATGTTATCAGTAGGGGTTTCATGAGTAAGTTAGATTTTGCGTATATGATTGCTTGATGTGGTTATTAATTTTTAATGGTGATTTAAACATTTTTTTTCAATATTGCTTCATTATGCAAAAATGTATGTAGGTTAAAAAGAGTGGGTGAGAAAATAATGATTATATTAAAGAATTACGATAAATGCAACAAGTAAGTTGAATGCATTCGAAGTTTACTCATATATTTTGCATAGCAAATCACTGTAGACGTCTTCTCCTTTAATAATGCTATTGATCGATCGGACGCCATTTTGTGTAAGTTGAGGAATCTTAATGTTGTTCATAATTTTAAGTAGGTTAAATTTTTTCCTGTGATACTAGTTTCTTGCCGTGTGTTTGAAGGCCTGGTAGTGCAGATAATTCTTCAAAGATTTAGTAGGAATAATTGTTCAAAAATTAAATGTGATTATATTTTAGAAAGAGAAAAAAGTAGGCAACGTTACCTGTATTTAATATAAGGGAAGCTAAGGCGTACCACGAACATTGCTGTAATTTGAAGAAAAAGTCATAAACATTAAGAATATGGAGATATTTGTAGTGGTAGAATTCACATTTCTTGAAAGTAGTGTCCTCCTGTCAAGTGTGCAGATGAGAGTGCAGGGACCCTATTTGAAAGAGGTAAAGTTGAGGGGCACCACCAGAAGTATTTCAAAAATTAAAATTCCCAATTATATCTTAATTCCTGTTGGGTCACTCGAGTAGACTGTTCTACCAAATAGAAAATTTATTGATAAAATACAATGCGAAACATTTTTTTTTGTGAAGTAGTGTGTAGATATAAGTAATTAGTCAGTGCACAGCGTACTGAAATGAATGTTGAGTAATAGTGAAAGTATAGCATGTGTAAGTGTGCTCTTCCACTATCCTTGTTTATACGTATACTGTCGTCGCTGACGCGCCTGCTCCTTATGGACGCACCCATCGCTACCGCTCGGGCCTCCCTTCTACACTCCTGACCTGACTATTAGATAGCAGGATTTTCTAGGCGCTTGCCCATAAGATGCGTACAAATATGATACTCTGCTAATTGTTAACCCTTTGGGGATCTTATGGTACAATTTGTACCATACGGGGTGTTTCATGGTAAATTGCGTTATAACGCTCCTATTTGAGCTTTTTCGTCCGGTTTTTTCTTTTCTTTCTTCCAAGTCTAGAGGCATTGCAGAAGACATTACGGATGGTTTCACATCTTCCTGTGTCGAGACATACGAAGTATTAACGTCATAAGTCTAAAATTTATATTTTCGTGTAATACTTTTTGGGGGGGTTTATTTAAAGTATTTTTGGCGGGCTTATTTTTGCACGTAGAAGATTGAAATTTTGCACAAACATGCAGTCCACCGAGTAGTATTTACCAGATTTTTTCTTCCGATTTCTGCGTTAAAACAGGGGGGGGGGGGGATCCAGAGGTTCAAAAAGTTGAAAAAAGGGATATTTTTACCCAAAAATAGTTTTTTCCTCATTTTCCCGCCTTAGATACATGATGGAGACAAGTGAATGGTACCGCCTGAAAGGCAGTTCTATTCTGAAGAGAATGATGGGCGAAACATGACCCTAGGGTAATAAGGGATGTCTCAGGGAATGTTTAAAAATTTCCCTCTGTATACGGGAATATGGGACATTGTCGGTATATTTTTTTTTTTTTTTTGGCGGGCTTACTTTTGCACCTGGAAAATTGGAATTGTGCATAAACATTCAGCCCACTGAGTAGTATTTACCATATTTTTTTTTTTCAGATCTCTGTGTTAAAACAGGGGGGGTCCAGGGGGGCTAAAAGTTGAAAAAAGGATATTTAGACCCAAAAAATCCCGTTTTTCCTAATTTTCCCGCCTTAGATACATGGAGACACGTGAGTCATACCGCCTGAAAGGCAGTTCTATTCTGAAGAGAATGATGTGCGAAACGTGACCCTAGGGTAATTAGGGATGTCTGAGGAAATTTTTTACCTGAGATCATGGTGGAATTCCTGATAAAATTTCTCCCGCCATTGGTATTCAAGATAGAAACTTTAAATTTGGCACACACATTCAGTCTACCAACTACTATTTATCAGATTTTTTTTGAGATCTCGACGTTCACACAGGGTTGCTCCAGGGGGGCCCAAAGTGCGAGAAAAAAAATTTCCCTCCGAAATTTTCCCTTTGACATTTTTCCCGCTCCTGGTATATGGTATGAGCATGCAAGTGGTATCATTTGAAAGCCAGCTCCATTCTAAAGAGAATGAGGTATGAACCATGATCCTAGGATAAATAGTGACGATGCAGTAGCTGCTTGACTGAAAGTCTAAAAAATAGCCCAAAAACCCCGGATCTCTTAAGGGTTAAAACTGATCAGTCAAAAAAAAAATCCATCCTGAGCTAAATTACGCAAGCTAGGATTTTTTTTTCTTATTAAGGTTAACCCTTTTAAGTTTTTTCGGTCGTTTTCGTCCGATATTGTAGTGTCTTAAGATTCGATTAAAAGAGAACTAAGAATGTTATTTAGTTCCGTTTTATTTATTTATTTTCCAAGAGACGAGGCATTCAAGAAAGCCTTGGAAGGGTCTATACGCTTCCGAGCGTCAGAACATAGGGGGGTATGACATCATCATTTTACAAATTCCCTTTTTTTTTTTTTTACTGATTTCTAACTTCAACATTTTTTGGTGAGGTTCTCTTTAATCCTAGAATCCTAACATTTTCCCTAAACAATCAGTGGACCACTTAGTTTTTGAGAATTTTTTCGGATCTCTTCAATATAAAAGGGGGGTTCGGAGGGACAAAAGGGTAAAAAAGGAATATTTTTTGACTAAAAATCCAACTTTCGTGATTCTTGCTCCGCTCGGCTACATGATAGGGACATTTCAGTAGTACTTTCTGAAAGCCTACTAGATTCTGAAGAGAACGACGTATGAATCACCATCCTACGATAATTAGGGACGTGTTAGGAAATTTTTGAAGTTTGTATAGTATCCTTGGGAAATTTCGGAAATATTCGCAGAAGCGGGAAATATTTTTCCCGTCCCGTCCTTAGTATTGAAGATAAGAAATTGGTGTTGGGCACGAGTAATTAGTACACTACGTAGTATTTTTGAAAGTGATTTCCAGATCTCTGTTTACCCAGGGCCGCACCAGAGGGCCCCAAAACGGGGAAAAAGGGATTTTTCAGCAAAAATCCCTATTTACTCAATTTTTCTCTCCTTAGGGACATCCGAGGGACATTAAGGGTAATAGTCACAAGCAATTAGTACACTACGTAGTATTTTTGAAAGTGATTTCTGGATCCCTATGTTTACCCAGGGCCGCGTCAGAGGGCTCCAAACCAGAAAAAGGGATTTTTTAGCAAAAATCCCAATTTTCCTAAATTTATCCCTCCTTAGGGATATCCGAGAGACATGCGGGTGATACCATCTGAAAGGCTACTCCACTCTGAACAAAACGACGTATGAACCATAATTTTACAATTATTAGGGTACAAATTTTTCCCGCCCTTACTATTCAAGACAGGAAATTCGAATTTGTCACAAGTAATTAGTACACTACGTAGTATTTTTCCAAATTTTTGGAGGTTTGTGCGCAGACCCGGTAGAGCCTCAGGGGGCCCCGTAAAAAAATCCCGATTTTCCCTCAAATGATTCTCTTCTAGCATATCACAGGGACATGTGATACCGTTTGAAAGGCTGTTCCATTCTGAGAAAAACAAAGTATAAACCATGATCCTAGGATAAATAGGAATGACGCTGTTGCTGATTGAGACTCAAGAAAAACTCCTAAAAAGGCGAGAATTTAAAAGGGTCAAAATCTCACGGCAAATGGTTAGCCCTTCAGGCTAAAGGAGGCTGGTAATTTATGGGAGTGCATGATTGTGAAATATTCTATGCTCTCCCACCGGAAATCGAACCCGGTCAAAGTGCACCTACACAAACTAGGTATGCATTACTTTCGTAATCATGAACCATAGGTGTGAATTAAGGTTCATATGTTCACAGGTGACTTGAATGTTCTTAGATTTCAAGAATAAGTTCTTACACATTCCTTTTAACTAATAGGTTTTACCTGTAAATATTAATTAAAATATATTCGTATTAAACTGAACCAGGAAATTATCGCCTGTGCTTTATAGACACGTCTCCTATTAGTGACTTTCCATTGGTGTGAATAGGTATGTAGTTCCATACTTAATACACCCACAGATAGGTATAAGGAATTCTGTCGTTCGTTTTTTTTTTTTTTTTTTTTTTCCTTCCTTTAATGGATGAGTGAGAAATATGTACACTTGAAGAAATGCCCATTTTCCATTGAAAATACGTTTGGCAACATTGCACTCACTCAAGGGTAAGAGCTTGACGACAAGATACTGTAAGATAAATGTAGCGTATTGTTTTGGTTGTGGCTTTATGTATTTGCTTTTCAGGCTATACAGTGAACTGTCTTGCCTTCTGTATTCCCCCCCTCTTTGCCTCTGTTGGCGAAAATGTTTTCCATGTTTTGCGATGAATTTGTGACAATGTATTATCAAAGACCTATCTTCATCAGATGGTAGCATGTTAACATGAGAAAATACATCTAGTTAACGATTGATATCGAGTAATAAAATGCTCTTTGCTTGTATGATTAGAGGCAGGTGCTTTCGGGTTTCGTGTTTTGATAATTCTGGATGCGATCCTCGTTGAAAATTTTGATTTACTTTCCTCTGAAGTTTGACGTCAGTGTTCGCGTAAATCTCTGCGAATTTATGTATGTAAAGAAAATAACGCGTGAATCATCAGCTTTGAATATGATTTACGATAAATGCTGACGTACTCGGGGGAAGATGTTTAAAATAATTAGCATAATTGTAAAAGCATGCTACCTGCAATCCTTCAATCTAATGCCATTTATACTATAGCACATGCTTTGTATGCAGGTCCCTGGTTCAATGGAGGCCTTAGATACAAACCTGAGCAATGGTTCGGATCCTATTTTAGATAATAGGTTATATGGCATTGCTTCGATGCCGCCAATAGGCATTACTCTAACAAGTTAACAGTACTCTAATTTATCTTTAGTTCTAATTGCAAAAAGGACTGGTAAACTACACGAGTTTCAAGTTTGTCATTATGTGATGTTAGAATAAAACCGAAATCAAAGCTTTCTTGAGGTGTTCTTCACACGTGACATTTGCAGGGTATGCTACATACGAGTTGGCGATCACAATAATCCTTAGAATTTACTTCAATAATTGGACAGTACGAGACCCAGGTTAGATACCTGGCGAGAGCTTATGTGGTTCGGATTACACGTTAATCAGTAGGTTCCGTCTCATAGCCTCGCTGCTGAAAGGGACGTTACTCAACAATAATTGGACAAAAGGAAGATAGTTACGATAATAGTACGTATTTATTTTTAAGCACCTTGATCAATGAAGAACTAGTGAAATACGCACGTATAGATTTGTTTGTAGACTACCATTCTACAAACTGCAAATATATCCATTGAATACTTTTTTTTTTTTTTTTTTTTAAACTCCTTTATCATTAACTTTCTTAAATTAACATTTACATATCAGCACGAGTTGTGTGAACATATTTTTAGTGTTAAGGTGTTTTCTAATCAACAACGGCTTTTTTCAAATATACGACAGTTCAATAAATTTTGCCTCTATTTTTGTTACTGTTGTGTGTGGATAATTCTACCCTCAGACGGAAGCTTTAACCTTCTGCTTCCGGAGGAGCCATTAATTTTGCAATCTAGTCCCTACTAGAGATGTAAGGGCTCGAAAAAACCTGCTTTTTTGGAAGAAAATGTTTTTTCTGCTTCGCTTTTTTGGTTGGGAAATTTTGAGCTTTTTTCAAAATTCTGCTTTAAATTGATAAAACACTGTGTTTCGCTTCTCTATAACACAGTCATTTAATTAGTGGTTGATGCTGATAATATAAAACCTCGAAAATAAACCATGAATTTCGAAAAGATATATCAAACAATTTTACTTCAACATATTTACATTATAAATTCCAAAGGATTAACCAATGTATATAATAATTTTTTTAACCTCTTACATACAAAAGTAAGCAGGGTGGCAAGAACCATGGTTGTTTTTGAAAATGCCAAAAAATTCGTTTTTTGGAAGTTTAAACCAGGTTTTTTGATTTAGATATTTATATTGCTTTATGTATTTATATTACATATTCACAGGAATAAGTTTGTTTCGCCTTGGTGTTATTATGCAACAAGGTGCTTATGCTGGAAGAGGTCTCATAAGCTTAAAGAAGTCCGGTCAGTAAATTTCTTAAATTGAGAAACTCCCGCCCTAGCCATCGGGAATATCCCGTCATTACTTTAAATGTAAAACAATAACGGAAAAATCCTGTTATTGCTTTGCATGTAAAATTTAAGGTCAATGTATCATCAGTACGCTAAAACTGAGTTGTTAAATTACAAATTTAGTATGTAGATATCATTGAAAGTCGAATCCAAGCTAATGTTGGAAGCTACGTAGGCAGTCGATAAATTTTGCCAATTTCTATCAATATATTTAAGCAACCGTGGCTTTATAAAACAGGCATTCAAGCAAGCAGAAATATACAATTTAGTTTCAACATCCTTACGTAATACCGATGTTATCAAGGAGAAAACTTTCGCTTAAAGTGACATCCGAACCGCTACTTGGTTTACGCATGAAAGAAGGGTTGTGGTTCGACCGAGAATTTAACGTGGAACACCTTAATTAAAAGATGAAAAGGAAATAAAACTAATGCAGATGGTTTGATATGTGGAAACGTCACCATGAAGTTCTCACGATTCGCATTTTTCTTTCTTTTTTTTGGTTTAAACCAGTTACTTAAAAATGGTGTAAACCAGCCAACCCTAAAAGTAAACACTTCTTTAAAAATAAATACACAAATAACTAGCAAAATTGTTTGTAGTATTTTTACTTCAAAATATTTCATACTTTCTTTTTGAAACAAAATTAAAATAAAACATAAGAGAAATACTTAGATTTGATAACTTAAAGGCTGCACATCTAGAGCTTTTGGTTCTGTATATTCTTGAAAATCTACAGTTAAGTTTTATATAAGCACCATCAAGGTTTATCCCATTCTCAAGTTTTCTGAAATTTTAACAAGAGGGATTCAACATATTACGGAACTCCCCCCCCCTCCCAAAGAAAAAGACTGCGGAATATATTTAAGTTAAGCTAAATACAACTGCACAACAAATGTGACTGAGTAGTGGTTAGCTTTTGCGCTTCTATTGGGAAGTCCGGGATTCAATCCAGCATTCGACCATTCTGACAGGTTTTCTTCATTCCATCTGTGAATGTAGAAATAGAGCGTGTACTGAGTGTTGGCAGACTTCCTTATTGTTTATAAACCGTTATTATTACTAATTACCAGGAGCGACGGTTTTGCGAAGGTTAGGGGGCGGTCTTTCGGACTGAAGCCTGTTCCCCAAAGTTACGGAATGTCTAAAACAAACGAAATATCTATTATTCTAAAGGCCATCGTAACCTGAGCTCTGACAGATCTAACATGGTGTAAGTTGACGACAGTGTTGCGAACTGTCATAGCAAGAAGAATCAAAGCGACCACTTGACAGAACGATGAAGGAATAGAATTACTTTATCACTGATTGAATCAGATTGAGTTAAAATATTTACAAACTAGATATTTAAAAAATAATCGTACCTCACTTTACTCCTCGATACTCCAACACAACGTAGTTCCACTAGGCCTAACGTTATTGCCACAATGATTGTTTTTTCTTTTTCCACTTATTGACACAACTCTGTCTTTCTGACAAGTTTGCTACGTAAATGGAAGTGGGGTTACATGGAACAACAACCGGTCCACCTCCCTGTCGCCGCAGGGAGTAGGTTTTCGTGGAATTGAAAGCGAAGAGGGTAGCGAATCTGTACGGCTCTTCTAAAGTTCAAGGGCAATGTACCGTGATTTGGAATGTCAGGCTGAAATTAGTAGAATTACTAATGGTCTTTGTAGGAAATTTGTTGACATCGAAAAAATGTAATTACATAGTCTATATATTACAGAGACCGTTATAATGAGCTTTTCATAATGACTGATTTAGAAATTGAGTAGTTGGAAAGTAACGAACATGATCCAGCTACGTTTGTCTTTGTCTTTTCGTAGAATGTATGTCCTCCCTTTCACTAATATGTGAAGGGGAGGATAGGTTTAGACCCACAAAAATATATTTGGAAACACTAGGTTGTTTCCATGGTAACAGAACAGTTGTCGCATTTATATCTACTCATTACTGTGAAAGTTTTTGTGCTAGGTTATTTTGATTTTCTGTGCTATCATCTCAGTGCATTGGTATGGATATTGTGGTGTAATCATTATGTTCATTCATTACTGGAACATAATTTGTATTCGTATTATTCACATAGGCCTAAAATATAAATTTGTGTGTGTGTGTGTTTGTGTTTATGAACACAATGCCTGAAGTGCTTAAGTGCGGAAAGGGGGTGCCCTTGACAAGTCAGGCACGGGAATTTGTGTTTAATCTTAGGGAATATTTGGAAAAAGAACGTAACGACGGTCCTTTATTGCCATTGAACAAAGTGATTGAAAGAGTAGATTCAGCTTTATACATTAGCCCTACAACTGTGAAAAGAATAAGAGAAGTGCCCGAAAGACCTCGCTGAACCGACGGAAACTTTATCCACCCTAGGAAAAAAGTAGGATTTCTACAGTAAACGGAATTAAATTGTCTACAATTGAAAGCCATTCTCTAACGTAAGCAGTTTTCAATTTTTTTAAAAAAAGATATAACATTATGGGTCTTACGCAGTCGTTGTGACGCGTGTTTAGTGTCATACTAAAGAGTTGAGTTGATTTTGAGTTCAACGTCTCTTTCAGCAGCGAGGCTATATGAGACGTGGACCTACTGATTAACGTGGAATCCAAACCACATGAGCTCCCGCCGGAATCGAACCGGGGTCTCCCATGACAAAGGCGTACGCTAACAGCTTAGCCACGAAAAAGCGTGATGTCATACTAAAGAGTTCGACTAGCATATGTTTCCATGCAGTAGTCAGGCATTTAGTATGACGCTAATCATATGTGAAAACGATGCTGCATAAGGCCCTATGTGTTTAGAAGTAACGGTTGTTTTCATTACGATTTTGTAAACTATCTTAACGCAAACTAATTTGTTTCTTTTGACTAATACTTTCATCAGGCATAATGTTAAATAATATTTTTGTTGTAATACATAGATGATTCCTTTCCCACAAAATGTGCCCCTTGTTATATTGTATTGTTACAGAAGACAAACGTGGCAACCGCGCGTGATCGCATGTGAGAGTTGTCAGAGCTCTTCTTAGCGCGGCCTTACTCTAGTTATGCCTTTACTCATAAACTTTAAGCTCCCGTCAAATAAAAATTACGAATGTTTAGAAAAACTAAACATTAGTAAGAAAAACCCCCTCCCAAGATACTTTTTCTAAATCCGCCACTGATTCTCAGTATAAAATGAACTTCAAGGTTGTATCCGGAAGATTATTGCTAAACATATAAACGAAACGAAATATTAGTTTTACCTGTACTCATAAACTTCAAGCACCTCCCAAATAAAATTAGGACTTTTTAGAAAACGAAACAATCACAGAAACCTCCCCCAAAGTACTTTTCTAAATCCGCTACTGATTATTTGTATAAATTGGTATTGAAGGTTGTATCCGGAAAATTATTGCTAAATCATTGCATAGCTACAGTATAACAGAAATGTGGAAGTATGGTTTGACGGATATATTGAAAAACGTACGCTTTGACGGATATATAGAAAAACGTAAGTTTAACTTTTGCGCTAGAAGCTAGAGTACTAAGCTCTTAGAAATAAAACACAGATGACAAACTGAAATGATCCCGAGAAGAAAAAAATGTCGATAACTCAAAAGTTAAAATAGTTAAATAGCCTCAAAAATTGCCCTCAAATACTACATTCTTCATGTTAGCTTTAATTCGTAAAACATGTGCTCCATCCATCTTGATGGTGAATTTCAGAGCGAAATATGGTATTTAGGTCACGGAATTCTTATCTAACTATAGAATATACTGTGACTGTGTTGAATTGCCATTTTGTTAGGACAAACTCTACGCAGGCAGGCACGGAGCTTCGTTAGTATCTACACGTATCATTCAAAGTTCAGTTGCATCACGATCAGGATCACACCTTCACTGCCTGAAACGATTGTGATCATGACTTTCCCAGCTGATGGCTGCGTTTTCAACTTAAGACTGAAGGATTGTATATATGGACAAGTTTTTACTTTGGTATTTCAATAATCGTTCAATGAAACGATTCGTAAGAAACCGGTTCCTCAGAACAGTGTAAATATCACCAGGAACCAGTTCATCACGAGTAGAATCGGTTACAAATGATGGTTCCAACTGTAATGATTTTACTATTTACAACATTGCATATTTCAAATATTGATACATACAGAACTAAACGAACTTCCTATCGTATCAGTTCTAAATGTAACTAACAAGACTTGAAATACATTACGTATTAAATAATAGATAAAACTACAACCACTACATTTTCATTGTTTATATGAATAAAATTCTGTGCAGCCTGGGGACCAGACGAGTGGACAGTTACCAAATTTTGGTCACGGATACCTTGGTTCAGGCCCCAGACCAAGACGAAGAGTTTTCAAAATCCGAACCAGGAGGTTTCAGGGGGGGGGGCGTTTACTGGGACATGTTGAAGTAGTAGAAAATGACCGATATTGGTGTCGAATTCATAGTTTTCGCTCCCGCGGAGATCGATGGTGAAGCTCCGATCGCATTAACTTCCAAATTCACCACATTTGGTTGCGGGCCGGGGGCAACCGGGGTAGGGGATACCGCAACATGTTAGAGATGCAAAAAAGCCGGCTTTTTTGAATCGCTGGTTTTTTTGCACATAAAAAGCCGGTTTTTTTTCGAAAAAAAAAAAGAATTTTGGAAATTTTGGCTTTATTCATTTTCATGATTTTTCTGTTTAAATAGCTTTCTTATAGTATACTCTAAAGTTTAATAAGATTCCATGACCTAAATGCCATATTTCGCTCTGGAATTCACCATCATGATGGTTGGAGCATGGTTTATGAATTAAAGTAAACACAAAGTACGTAGTATTTGAGGACAATTGTAGAAGCTATTTAACTTTATTTTAACTTCTGAATTATCGACATTTTATTTTTCTCTAGATCATTTCTTTTTAGTCATCCGTGTTTCAATTCTTAGAGCTTAGTACTCTAGCTCCTAGCACATAATTAAACATGTTTTTTCAATATATCCATCAGAGCATACGTTTTTCAGTATATATGTCAGAGCGTACTTTCACATTTCCGTTATACTGTAGCTGTGCAATGATTTAACTATAATCTTCCGGACACAACCTTGAAACCATTTGATAGAAATAATCAATATCGGATTTAGAAAAATATTTGGGAGGCTTTTTTCTGAATGTTTGTTTTTTCTAAAAATTCCTAACTTTTATTTAAGAGGAGCTTAAGTTTGAGTACAGGCATAACAAATATTTCGTTTCGTTTGTATATTTAGCTATAATCTTCCAGATACAACCTTGGAGACCATTTTATACTGATGATCAGTGGTGGACTTAGAAAAGTATTTTGGGAAGGGCTTTTCTTATTAATGCTTAGTTTTTCTAAAAATTCCTAATTTTTTGAGGACAGCTTGAAGTTTGAGTAAAGGCAAAACTAATAGTTTGTTTTAGAAATTCCGTAATTTCGGGGTAGAGGCTTCAATCCGAAAGACACCCCCACGCTAAACCCTCTTCGCAAATCCATCATTGCCGGTAATTAGTAATAACAAAGATTTAAAAACTATTAGAAAGGAAGTCGGCCAGGACTCACAGTACACGCACTCTCTCTACATTCACAGATGGAATTAAGAAAAACTTTTGTCAAAATGGTCGAATGCGGGGTTGAATCCCGGACTTAAGGATAGAAACGCAAAAGCTAGCCATTCACTTATGTTTGTTGTGCAGTTGTGCTTAACTTAAATATATTCCCTCTTTTTCTCTATGGCCACAAAAGCTCTCCATTGACTTCTGTCCTTATCAAATTCAATCCATCCTACTTTCTTCCATTCTGGCTACATGACCTGCCCACCTGAGCCTCCTAGACATGACTCTAACGATGTTTGGTAAACCGTATAAATTATGTAGTTCCTCCTAAATAGAAGGAAGCTTCCGCCATTCCCCATTCCCGTTCCCCTTGGGTCCAAATATTCGTCTCAGTATTTTATTCTCAAATAATTTGTCTGCGTTCTTCCCTCAGCGTAAGCGACCATGTTTCACAACCATAAAGCATAACAGGCATGATTATCATTTTATGTATTTTAAGCTTTAAATTTCTTGACAGAATTCGTGACGACAAAATATTTTGAACTGAATAATAAGAATTTCCTGATTTCAGCCGACATTTAATTTCTTTGTGGGTATGATTTTGGTCTAGTAATACTGATCCAAGATATTTGAAAGTATCCACTGAGTCGAAAGTATTGATATTTTAACGCATTCATAATTTGCCGTATTACGATCCCTGTGAAGTTCCTTGTATTTAGATTTATCTGCATTTACTCGTGTCCCTGCAAGCGTTTAATAAGGCCTCTGCATTTCTTTCGATTGTTCTCCTATCAGATTTAAATCAGCATACACCATAACCTGGTGAATACCTTTTAACTCTAGGCCCTGGTTCCTATCTTTGATTTTTCTTATAGCGTACTCCGGAACGAAGCTGAATAATAACGGTGATAACGCATATCCTTGTTTCAGGCCAATCTCGACGTGGAAGCTCGCATTTTTCTACTCGGACTTTACTCTGGTATTCATTTAAACACTTAATAAATCTAGCTTTTCGGTATTCTAAATTCTGTAAGAATGTTGTACAACGTTTCTCTCCTAACCGAGTCGTAAGCCTTTGTAAAATCAATAAACAATTGATGTACTGGGTAATATATTCCCATTTCTTTTCGAAAATTTGTCGAATGGTAAATATCTGGTCGATTTGGACTAAATCCACACTGATAATCTCCAATAATTTTTCATCTGTATGGGGTAATCTTAATAGAATGTTAAGAGAAATGCCTCGATAATTATTACAATCAGTTTTGTCGTCTTTCTTGTGAATTGGAACAGTGATTGATTCTTCCACTCTTTTTAAATGTATTCCATAGTTTTTCTTTTCTGTATTAAAGAACAAAAACTTCGTAACGATATGTTGAATTTTTTTGTTAAAAATTCAGAAACCTTCAGGACTGGGTAAACCGTGTGATGGTGGTTATATATTCTACAGCCTAGGAAACCATACGCTCAGATGAACCGTCCATTACGTATATGATCCATTAACAGAAAATTCGATACTTTTCCCTATTCTGAACAAGCTTAAGGAACAGTCAGTGCATTACAAAATTTGGAGCTTTACCGATTTTGCAGATCCGAAGCACGTGATAGGTGGTAACAGATTATTACGTATGTGATCAATCAGTGAAAAATTTGTTTAAAATGTTCATACAATGTAAAAATTTCAAGAATATACAGAACCACCCGAAACGAACCTCTTGATGTGTAGATTTCTCTCATATTTTTCTTTGTTTTGCTTCAAAAAGAGAGAGTGTGATATTTTAAAGTAAAAATACTACATATAATTTCGCTAGTTATAACTATAGTTATTTGTGTATTATTTTTAAGTACTTATTGTATATAAGAGATTAAAATATTATATTGGTTAATCCTTTGGAATTCATAATGTAAATATGTTAAGAATTTTAAAAAATGTTTCTAAAATTCATGGTTTTTCGAGGTTTCATATTATCTGCATTAAACACTAATTAAATGACTTTTTTTGTTGTAGAGAAGCGAAACGGTCTGCTTTATCAGTTTAAAGCAAAACTTTCAAAAAAGCCCAAAATTTCCCAAGCAAAAAAGCGAAGCAGAAAAGTTTTTCTCCAAAAAAAAGCCGGGTTTTTTCCGAGCCCTTGCATCTCTGTTAAAGTAATCCAAAATAGCCGATATTAGTGTCAAATTAATACTTTTCGCTGTCGCTGAGATGGTCATACTCCACAGGCATTGACTTTCAAATACATCCCCCTCGGCTGGGGCAGAGGCAGTTTTTCGAATTTCGAACCAGTCTGTTGGCTTTTATCGGGATATGTGAAAGTAATAGAAAATGACCGATGCTTTTTCCTGAAAAGTGAACTTCAACAATAAGACCACTTATCTTACGTTGAAAAATATTTGACATTTTGATGAATTATGTCTGTTTTAAATTAATGTAGCTATTTGGTATTCATATTTGGCGAACGTCACTGAGGCTCGTAGGATGACTCGATCTACATTTGTTAGTCTGTCTGCCTTTACCACACAGTGTTCAACTTTCGGTCTTTTAAATTTTCAGGATACAAACGAGAGACACACTAAATTTTCTGTTTAGATTTTGGAAGCATACAAACGTAAAATTCCAAAATGGCGCTCTTTTTTTTTTTACAAAATAGCTGATATCCACTGGCGAAAATTCCGGGGGGAATGATGGGGACATATCCCCTACAATCTTGGAACTGTCCCCCTCAATAATCCGATTGGAAATGTCTTTTAGGAAGAAATGTGGTGATTTGTGTCCAACTGTCACAAAGGAAAGTGAGATGAAATTGATACCTCCCAGAATAAGCCACAAATCTGACCGCCTCCCAATGTTGAAGACAACTCTGCTCTCCTACCCATGTTGTCCCGGAGTCCCACACAGGGGACATAAAATATGACTATATTATTATTGCTTTACAACTTTAAAATCAGACTGGCAACATTGAAAACTGTTTACAGGGAATGATCATATTTGAATAATCCCTTGTAAAGTTTTCAATGTTGCCGGTCGGATTTGTTATAACGCAATAATAATGTTGTCATATTTTATGTCCCCTGTGGAGGACGCCGGGACCGACATGGGTAATCCTCTTCAGCATTGTTTTTCGCCTTGATAAATATTTTGTCCATCGCATATATATATATACACACAGTCTTATCCGTCCCCCCCCCAATGTTGAAGACAAATTTTTCGCCGCTGCTGATATCCACGCTACAAAGCGCAATTTAAGTCTTTCAAGTTGAAATTTTCAAAGTAGAAGCACGAGAGACTAAATTAGCTGTATATATTTTGGCGGCATAAAATTCCAAAATGGCGGCCATTTTTCAAAATAACGGGTATCCATGCTACAAGGTGCAATTTTCGGACTTTTTAAGTTATTTTGAGGGTAGAAGCACAAGACATTCTAAATTTGCTGTATAATTTTTTCGGAGATCCAATATAAAATTTCAAAATGGCGGCAATTTTTTCAAAACAGCAGTGAATAGAAAGTTGTTGCAAGTTGACAATGACACTCATGAAATGTAAATCATATTTTAACATTTTTACCCCAAAGAGATTGAAATATTTCGAAAAAAACCAATAAAACCCGGAGAAACCAATAAAACCCGAAAATACCCGGAAAAAACCCACATGGTCCCAGATGGGTTTGGTTTTTTCAAAAATACCCGGTTTTTTTCAAACCCTGCCTCCAGCCTAATCTACTAATGAAGCTTCCACTTCTCACAGATAAGTGCTTCAAGTAAGGCGAGTATTTACGATTATAACATACGTAGTATACTTGTAGTCGATCAAGTCGCACTGTACTCAATAACTTACTGTTTTCCACATACACTGCAATTTCTCTTGAGCTCCAGGGGCCGCGGTGGCTCAGTGGTAGAGCGTTCGCTTCTGGTGCTTGGGGTCCCGGGTTCGATCCCAGCCCCCGCCAAGTGAACTTGTGGTGGACAAACACCGTGTGCGTGAGTTTTCTCGGGGTTCTCCCGTTTCCTCCCACTTTGTTCATTCCACCATTTTCATTCATTACTCATAACTGCGGGACGTAAAACTCAGATTTCATTTCATTTTTTCTCTTGAGCTCCAGTAATCCGACACTGAAACAAACTATAAGCACTAATATCACTGCCACACACTAATGTAACCTATAAGCACTAATATCACTGCCACACACTAATGTATATAAGCGATGAAAATTTAAATCAAAAGGAACTTACTTCTACACCATTCGACATTACTATAAGACAGTACAAACCAACCACCTGCAATACAGCTGAGAACAAACCACGTAAGAACTGGAGACTGTCAATATTACGTCAAGTCAATAAATCCCCACTCAAACAAGAAAGTATCAACAGTGCAACATCACTACCACGTGACTTCGTACTAGTAATGAACCTAATGGAACAGATTGTTCTCAAAACCGGAACCGAAAGAACAAATCCATGAATGAAATGGCCAAAGTAAAAACTTGCCTGTATATGTAGGATATATGAAATTAACCGTCGTAAGGTGCACGGTATATGGACGCAGGATTGTCTTAATCATAGCAGGGGGCTGTGGTGTACAACCCACGTGGTCAGAGACAAGAGCACCGATCTCAAAAGAGTGGGTGGGTGGCTGTTCTGGTGGAGTAGTGGTTAACGTATTGTCACAGTATGCTAGAAGTTTCGTGTTCCAGTCCAGTCACTCTTTTTCATTCTTGGCGTTACGCTTTAACTTGATCTTGACTCATAGTTTATGGTCGACAACGTTAAAAACAGATTGACATTTTCTATCGTTTAAAGCTATACCTCGATCGTGATTTGATTGTGAAGATTAAACCAACATCAGTAGCAGATTTATATTTTAATTTTGTGTTTCTAAGTATTCATGCTTTCTAACTTTTTTTTTTATTTTTTATTATTTTTAGGTATCGTGAAAGAGACGATAGTAGAGGTAAAAACAGAAGTCGTTTTAATGACGATAGACGCGGTGGTTTCGGCGGCCGTAGAGGTGGCGCCAACCATGGAAGACATCGGAATGAAAATAATTCATTTGGATCTGAACTTAAGAAACAACGTTGGGACGACGTAGAGCCTGTAGTTAAAAATTTCTATGTTCCTCATCCTAGTATATCTCAAAGGTAACACTCATTTGTGAATTATAGTGCATGCAAAAAAAGTTGTTTGGATAAAAAATAAAAGGTGAAACCAACTCAATGTAATCACTTTTGGAATTTGTAGTAGATACTTCTTTAAATTCTTCCAAAGATAAATATGTTCAGGTTCATTCTTTGTTTTCGAAACTTGGGCTATAAGTGACGATATGCAAGGTAGAAGAAATAAGAAAAGGAGTTAAGCTTTTTGCATATCTTCAAGGTTGATGTATTTCCTAAGTCTTAGATATTTTTCAGTTGTTTCGTTAACGCTTTTCGGTACCAGATAGTGTACGAAGTTTCGTGAAGCTGTATTTTTCTCTTCAGCCGATGTGAAGTTGGTGTGAGAATGCAACGAGTGTAAAATAAATGCATCGTGTATATGAATAAAAAGAATGCACATTTATAGGAACATACTATTATATCACAGACAGTTGTGGTTTTCAAGCGGCAGCAGGGTTTACACTGATTTGAAGGTCAGGAAAATGCTCCAAAATATGCCGAAAATCAGGGTAATTGAATATTTCACAGAAGTCAAGGTTTTTGTTTTAACTGCCCACAAAAGATAATGAACCTTAAAGAATAAACACAGATTCAAAAATAAGAAAAATCTTGGACAAATTAAATAAAATTCAAATATTACAGAAGAGAAAAAAATTCAAGACTTGATCACTTAGTTTCATAGTGGTATTATAAATATTTGTTACACAATTGTAAGTTGTCTATTATACAGTTCAGGCAGAATCGAATAGTTATAGCAAATCCGATAGCGTCATGTATACTGTGTTTAATAGTTCCATAATTTTGAAGATTTTTGAAATAGTAACGTGAATGTATTGAGACATCTAGCTTTTGTGTATAGTTAAGAAAAGGTAGATTTTCCATCCATGGCTTCATAACAATTTCTTTCGCAGATCTGATTATGAAGTAGATCAGTATAGAATGCAGAGAGAAATCACTGTAAAAGGAAGTGATGTTCCTCACCCGAGCCAGAATTTCGAAGAGGGAAGTTTTCCTGATTACATTCTGGAGGAAATCAGGTTGGTGTTTAGTAGTTTGCCTTTTTATTTAATATTGTAGTTCATTTATTAATGGATACAAACAGTAATATATATATATTGGTATGCACAATATTGGAGAAAAGACTGCATAAGACATATCAGGTTATCGATTTGCGATTATCAACGGTGTATTTACCTTTGAAGCAATCGTTACTAGACACAGCTAATTTAAGGTAGGACACCTTTACATACATAGAATATAGAGATAAATTTGTTTATACCAAATTCGTCCTAATCTCATTCTTCCGTTTGTACTGTTTTTAGTTTGGGCATTTGAGAAAAGTAGCATTCGCTCTCTGTAACAGGTATCCACTCAGATTGAAATCACATCAGAAGTCATACACGGGTTGGAAATAGTAAATGAAATTGTAAGTTTTTCCATACCAATAATCAGTATTTAGTGTTAGAGAGCGAGGAATGATTCCAAGGTACAGAATTGTTACTAAAAATTTAAAATGATCACATGTTAAATATAAAGTGAAACGTGTCTAAGTTTCTAAAAAACTACCAAGTGAAGCTCTATACAAGTATAACACTTTTAAGTTATCAGATCAGAAGGTTAAGATCGTAGGATATTTGTACTCTGGTGTGGAAAGAAATTAAAATTTGTTACAGCGCTAAAAATTTGAATTAACTGCTATTTGCGTAATTAGATGCAGATTTCGTGTTTTATATACAGGTGGCTCTAGGAAAAGGTGAGGGTAATAGTTATTTTGAGGATTTTTCAAGACTGAATTCGATCAGTTCAATCTTTTTTGTACTAAATCCATTGCTTTATATACTACATATTTTTATATGCTGTAAAAAAACTTCTGGATAATTCGTTACACTATGAAAATGACTATTCGTCAGTGTTGCTGTCAAACTAGGCTAATGTGCGACAGTACATAAAACTTGTATATAACTGTTCAAAGCAGTTTTTAATATTGGTTACCTGTAGCGATTATGTAAGTTTAAATCTATAATCTGATATTTTAAGAAACAGGTCACAAATTACGGCTTTCTTTGAAATCGTCTTGGGTACATAGTGTTACATATTTTTAAATTGTTCTTTTGAGCCAGCTGTAGCTGTAATTTTTAAAATTGTAATTTTAAATACGTGTTGGAATTAACACGATCTTTGTTACTGCAATAGGAAGCAAGGATTTGATGAGCCTACGCCAATTCAGGCACAAGGATGGCCTATTGCACTCAGTGGAAGAGATATGGTGGGAATTGCGAAGACTGGATCAGGAAAAACTTTGGCTGTAAGTATAGTTATGGATGTGTATCTAATTTTTCGTATAAGAAAATCTGTAGGTAACGCTTGGTGAAATCTTAGTAAATAGCTTTATGGGATTTTTTTTCGAAATTTTCCAGCTTCCACTAATAAACAGATCCACTTAAAAGTAGACTAGCGTGGTCAAGTACTGTAGGGCATTAATTTGGCGGTCAGAAGACCTGTCTTGTAGATTCTAATCCCGTTCAGGGCATAGGTATCCTGTCTTTTCACAATTGGTTTCATCATTCATTTTTTATCGCCTCCTGTTAGCAAAGGGGAGAGGTGTAGTACGTAAATCTAAAATAAAACCATGTAAAAGCAATGATAAATTTGAGTAGATACTGAACACAGCATGCAAGACGAACTTCAGATAAGAGTATGGAAGTTGCTTAATGCAATCTGCAGCAAAAAACCTGCAACATGAGCATGTAAGTTTGTGGAACTACGCCTAACGGTGCAGGGAATCAACATAACGTCTAAGTGGCACGAATCACACCAGGAGAAATCTCGGCATCCTTCCCTGCACACTCATTTTGGAGCAAAAAACTTCGTAATTTCACAAACTTACATCCTCATGTTGCAGGTTTGTTGCTGCGGACTAAACAAAACCATCCTGAAATGTGAGGAACAATACTTAAAGCATCATAACCCATTAATAGCGGTAACGAAGTAAATCACAGCAAATTTAGACGTCACTGAATACGTCGAAGTATGTGAAGTATTAAATTTCATCGCGCGAGAGCAGGCAGTTTCAAAAATGGTGTTTCGTTATTAAAAAGGAATTCCTGTGTTAATAGACTTAACGTATGGGTACTAGTGTTAAATGGACGGGTAACATTTTTACGAGAAAACAAGCATCTGTCAGCCTCGGAGTGGTCGTCCACATCCTGCATGGAATGTAGTCCGCAGCAAAAAATCTGCAACATGAGCATTTAAGTTTGTGAAACGACGGTCTTTTTCTTCAAAATAAGTATGCAGGGGAGGATACCGAGGTTTCTCCTGGCGTGATTCGTATCCCTTATACATTATGTTGATTCCCTAGGCTGTTAGGCGTAGTTTCACAAACTTACATGCTCATGTTGCAGGTTTTTTTGCTGCAGACTGTACAATCCAGTATTGTATCAGACTTGCTTACATTTGCTGTAAGACACTGCAATACAGGAAATTATTCGAGAGTTAGGCTATCGATTTTTTTTTCCAGCTGGGCTCCGCGTTTTACATCTGAAACGAAAGAGAATATTAAGATTATTGAGTAGTGAAAGTTTGCTCCATTATGAACCAGAAATTGTGGTAAGCACAGAATGGCACCATTTCACGTGTGCAGCCAAAAGGAAACGAAAACGGTGTCATTTTCTGACTAGATTAATGAGCACAGTCGTTGTGATTAAATTCCTAGAACATGGAGATATGTAAAAGGTCTTTGCTGTAGGATAAACGCTGTAGAAAGATAAACACTGTAATGTACTTCCCTCAGGTCACCGGAAGGGGGAGAGTCAGTAGTCTGCAATGAAATGGTCAATACACTTCTAACACCTAGTAACTGATTGATCATTCAGTAACTTCTCAAATTCTATGAATCGTAATGCTGCCTGCTATTGGCTGCCATACTAATTGAACGTAAATTTTAGTGACCTTTCCAAGTCTCTCTTAACCAGTGGTGAACGACACATTAACTCAAAACTGAGATAAATTAGGTATAAGAGAAACGGAGACGTAACTATTTGCACATGCTATTTAAATTTGAAATATTTCAATCAGGGTACCCAGCAAACCTGAGAGTTTCATTATCACCTTGAAAATCGAAAAGTAGAAAAATATTTAGCAGACGTGGTTGTTACGAGTTGCAGAACTGTGTTTTCGAACTAGTTCAAATTAAAGATGAAGCATTATTTAGTTTGAGTAGGAACCCTGTCAGTACACTTCATGTGAAAATTATAGATTGCTTAAACGCAGTCTTTGGGCATAAATTGAAAATTATATAATTTAGTTACTGAGATTTTGTTAAATGAAGTGAGGTTGTCCTCATTTAACATTGGCTGGTTATCTTAATGTATTATAAATAACACATTTCCTTCTTCTAGCGATAAATTTAAAAGATTACCAAGGTGCTTTGATTAGTCAGAAACCTCAGAACTTATCTTCTGCGTCTTATGATCTGTTGTGTAGGCATTTATCACCATGTAAGCACTGTTGCATTAGCAAATGGCGTTCAGTAATCATATAATTAAAATAGAAGCAAAATACTTAAGTATAGGATAAAAGGGAATTCGTACTTCTGAACTCGGAAACTTGCAACTTAATTTTATTCCGAAGAGCAGGGCTATGATGGATTTAGATCCACGTACGAAACAGTTTCTCAGATCTTACCCAGTTTTTTTTTTTTTTTTTTCTGAAATTATAAATAAGAGCTGCGCATTCTAACGTTTCTTTCCAAAGTAATTTACTAATATATGAAGTAAACAAAGTTTCCAGTTGAAGTACATGAACAGCAAACTTGTTCTATTTAAGTCTCCTACGTAAGTCAGCAAATGAGCTTTGTAGCAACCAGACTTAGTCTAGTAGTAAAATAAATGGAAAAGCGAAGCTGATAGAATCAAAGATCGGTGGTTCGAATCCGCACCAGAAAAATACCAGTTTTGTTAAACATAAATTATAAAATTTGCAACTGTAGCAATTCTTATGACAAGACATTGAGGTTTTCTCGTCTCGTCTCGAATTTCCAGGCAAGACGAAAATAATACAAGTTGAAATATATTTGAATTGGAATAAATTGTGGGAAATTTGCAACCTTCTGATTAACGTGCAGCAAATGTCAAAAGTTACTATGGAAACAGCTGACAATCGGACAAGACGGACGATGACGGGACATAGGCAATATTTCAATGTTCTTTGAGCAGCTGAACTTTGTCAAGTGAGCAGTTGAATTTTTTGGTGAAATTTTTGAATGTTTCGGTTGCTCATTGGTAACACTCACTTTTTCACATTTTTTGAAAATATAGCGAAGATAGGTATACCTAAAATTTCTCTGCGTAATTATGTAGTACTTAGAAAATTCCACTTAGTGGAATAATTTGTTTTCCTTTCTGTGTCTCAAATTCAATTGACTTGGCTTAGAGGAGAAACTAAGCAACAACGAAGACCACCTTAGAAACATTGGAAAGTTTGCTAACACGTATTGTGTTCCCTAGAAAATTACATAAATATATTATTTCATTTCTGATCTAATTTGAAAATACAAGTTCTAGGCTGACATGTCTAGTATCGCCGCAACTCTTATGAAAGAAATATGTTGAAACATCTCGGAGAAACTACCATTGGTTTACGGAGAAATAGAAGGGAACATACAGATATGAGACAAGAGAATTCTGGAGGTTTGCTATACGTAGAATAAAATTCACTCGGGAGCTTTGCTTCTGCAGCGATAAACCTTCGAGAATTCCAGATAATTACAATATTTCCAAAAAGATCATTACATATAACATGGTTCTTCAATACATACATTATTAATTTGAAACTGTTATGGCATGTGTAGAAACACTACACTTCTGAGCCATAATTCTTATTTCATAACTTATGAAAGTATTTTTCTAGGGCAGATTCGAACTTTCGATCTTTGTAGCCTTCGAACTTCGATCGATAATAGTAAAATTTTACAATTAACTGCAATTGCACATCAATGGAGAAACTGATTGTTCAGCTAGTGAGAAGTGCATTCAAATGTGCGGATGACACTTCTTTGTCATCTTGCCTATATTTCACAATCGAGCAGACTGAACCGCTTTTGTTTAGTCCCAGCTATACTTTTCGCATAAAGCAAGTTGTTCCTTGGTGTGTGTGACGACGCGGTAACACTTATTTGTGTTCTTTATCCAAAGCTTTTCTATCAATTATTTCGTAATTTGCTACAAAAACTTTCCTACAGCCGATCTTGTTTTCAATAAAATTTCGTTTTTCGACTGTTTTTTTACACTTGATACGATAACTGATCTGGTTTATATAAAGATAATTACAGAAGTTTGGTATTCACGTATTCCGATACCAAATTTTCATATATTGCTTCATAAATCTGAAGTAGTTTTTACAAATACTGCAACTTAGAAAAACATCGAAGATTTGGTGTTTCATAGGTAGGTCTGAATCTACGATACCATTGGTTATTCGGAGTTCAATGCTGAGTAATATTTTCCCGTAGGAAAATCTCTTGTAACAGTGTTGACAGTCGATAAAAATTAGACTATATTTAACTCGTTTGCTGTCGAAAATGGCCTGAAACAAGGAGATGCGTTGTCGGCATTATTATTTAACTTTGTGCTTGAATACGCTATAAGGAAAATCAAAGATAGCAACCAGGGCCTAGTTGAACAGTATTCACCAGGTTATGGCATACGCCGATGATGTAAATTTAATATTGGATTATAGGAGAACAATAGAAAGAAATGCAGAGATCTTATTAAACGCTTACAGGGACATGGGTTTAGAAGTAAATACAGAGAAAACTAAATAAATGGATGGAAGTGCATCGGGACCGTAATACGGCAAATTGTGGATGCGTTAAAATATTAAATACTTTTGATAAAGTGGGTACTTTCAAATATCTAGGATCAATATTAACGGAGGAAAATCATATTCACGGAGAAATTAAATGTCGAGTAAAAGCAGGGAATTCGTGTTACTATTCGGTTCAAAATCTCTTGTCGCGAATTCTGTCGAGGAATTTGAAGCTTAAAATATACAAAACGATAATCATGCCTGTTGTGTATGGCAGCGAAACATGGTCACTTACTCTGAGGGAAGAACATAGACTGAAAGTATTCGAGAACAAGATCCTGAGACTAATATTCGGACCCAAGAGGAACGGGAATGGGGAATGGCGGAAACTTCATAACGAGGAACTACATAATTTATATGGTTTACCCAACATTGTTAGGGTCGTCAAGTCTAGGAGGCTTAGGTGGGCGGGTCATGTAGCTAGAATGGAAGAAAGTAGAAACGCTCTTAGTCTTGACTGGAAGACCAATCGGAAAACGACCATTAGGAAGACCTAGGCGCAGATGGGAGGACAATATTAAGATGGATCTTGCAGAGATAGGAATCCAAAGTAGAAACTGGATCCAGTTGGCTAAGGATAGAAGTCGGTGGAGAGCTTTTGTGAACGCGGCATTGAACCTCCGGGTTCCAGAAGTCAGAGTTACTCTTACTGAACAGAAGTATTGAAAATAAATGTCAGTACTGGTTTATCCTTTTTGGAACCTTAAAACATTGCGAATATATAAAGGAAAAGGAAGTATTTTTTAATAAAACGTCATTTATAGGGTACGTCCTTTTTTTTCTCACGTAATAGTAACTTTTTTTTTTTCCGCGGGTGATTTCCAACTAACCTGATAATTTCTTTTAAACTTGTTTACACTGAATGATAATCTAGGCCAATATGGAAAGGGAATCCAATTATTCAATGTTCTCGCCACTTCACTAGATGTCTCAAAGTTTGGAGACTAGAGATAATTGGTAATCCGGAGCATCGATCCGTAAAGTTTTAACTAGTAGCGTTAGTAAACTATTTTTTCCGATACGAATTTAGTTCTTTTTAACGATAATTGACAACTACGATATAATCAAACATTTCGGTTATAATCAAAATTTTCTGAGGACTGACTTAAATAACATGTAAAAGTGCTTAAGCCTGCGTCCTTGAATTAGTGTGGCAGTCGATGGCAGCATCTTTAGTTGCATAAATTATACCAACAAAAACATTCAATTAAGATTCGCAGGACGTATTAAAAGAGTTCTTAGGGATTGCTCATAAAATCGTGCCAATCGTTTGTGTATTAAAATATAAGTTCATTGTGGTTCTATTTCAATCCATATTGTTGCTAATGAATTGAAGTCATATGGACTGATGTTGTGAAAGGTATAGTAGATTGGAAAGAAGTTGAACACAACACACACACTGTTTGAACTGTATTTATATGACAATGTTCATTGAGTTGTAATTAATGAAAGAATTTTTCGTTTCAGTATATCCTTCCAGCTGCAATTCACATAAATAATCAGACACCTTTATCCCGTGGTGATGGCCCCATAGCGCTAGTATTGGCACCTACAAGAGAATTAGCTCAGCAGATTCAGCAGGTTGCCACGGACTTTGGTTCATCGTCGTTTGTTCGAAATACATGTATTTTTGGAGGTGCCCCTAAAGGGCCACAGGTAATTATCTAAAGTTTTTCTGTGCATTTTCTATAAAATGTAAGATTTGAGGTGCTACTACTGAGGATGCGTGTAGTACTTGGTCGTTGTTAATGATGTTAGGTGATCGGCAGTACATTAGCGGGGCAAAGCGGAGGTAACAGGGTTCATTATAAAAGTAATGAGCATGATGCTCCCTGACTCAACAATCCACCGCAGCGCGCGCTGCCGGCGCGGAAAAAGTAGTGGGTGGTCTGTCCTTCCAAACTCGCCCGGAGTCAGTCTGCTGCGAGCAGTGACAGCGTGAGGATGTCGATCCGCGTGAAGCACGTTTTTACAAGTTGTAACACGGCGCGATGGAGGGTTCGCTCGAACAACGCTACGCCATAAAATTTTGCAAGTTGGGTAAGAATGGAAACTTACCAGATGCTGAAAGAGGCGTACAAGCAGGAGTGTTTGTCAAGATCCCAGGTCGGAAAATGGCACAAGTTGTTCAAGGAGGGTCGGGAGGAGGTCGCCGAGTAGTCCCGTTCTGGACGCCCAATAACGGCCAGGACCGACGACAACGTTAACCGTCTGCGTGAAGTGTTGCGCTCAAACCGGCGTGTGAGCATTCAACAAATCGCGGACACCTTAAACATTTGGACGCGGTCAACATTTGCGGTACATGGGATAGTGACCGAGGACCTGGCAAATGCGAAAGGTCTGTGTGAAGCTTGTGCCGAAGGTGTTGACGAACGAACAAAAAGATCTTCGAGTTTTGCGCTGCAAGGAGTTGTTGGCATTGTGTGAAAGTGATCCGGACTTTTTAGACTCGGTCGTAACTGGAGACGAATCCTGGATGTTCGAATACGATCCAGAATCCAAAAGGCAGAGTGCGGAGTGGCACACCTAATCCTCCCCCCGTCCCAAAAGGGCGCGCAGGAGCAAATCCCGAATCAAAACCATGCTCATTGTCTTCTTCGACGTTCAAGGAATCATCCATTTCGAGTTCGTGCCACCAGGACAACCTGTCAGCGCAGGATTTTATCTAGAAGTGCTCGAGAGACTGAAACGCAGGGTCGCCCGCGTTCGAAGTGACATCAAAGACTCAATGAAACTCCAGCACGACAATGCACCAAGTCACACCGCCTTCACCGTCGTAGACTTCCTGGCCCGGAGCAGAACCTCAGTGGTCCCCTACCCCCTATAGTCCTGACCTGGCTCCTAGTGACTTTTTTTTTTGTTTCCCCGTTTGAAGAGACACCTCAAAGGAAAACATTGGGACTCCGTGCAGAACATTCAAGCCCATGTTACAAGGTTTTTAAAAGCCATTCCAGCCAAGGACTTTAAAGATGCTTTCCAGGCGTGGAAAACACGTCTCCAGAAGTGTATCGATGCAGAAGGAGCGTATTTTGAGGAATTTTAAAGATTTGTAACAATCGGAACAATACGGACATGAGGTGATTGCAAACTGCAATTTGTTTTGTTAGTAAATTATATGCCTTTAAGTAGAAAATAGAACTTAATTTTTCTTCTGTTTAATCACTGTCAGTTAAGTGGCATTAACTGAATATTTCAGTACTTACCTCTAATGCATGAGGTACCTGGTTCGATCTTAGGCCTTGGCTGGTGATAACATTTTCCGTGGATTTTCTCGATTCCGAATCTCTACAAATTATTTTAGTCATTCACTACAATAATGTCTACTGTGCCCAAGAGCACGATTGTGGGACGATAGAAATTCCATTTATTACTATTCTTATGTGGAAGGTTCGCGTATTTCAGTCGTATTCCGTTAATATTGCAGATTAGCTTGGAAACTTAAATATATTAAGAAAACGGATGCTTAAGTAAAAATATAATTTTCTTAAATTGTATTTTGTGATCAGCTCTTACCTCTGAAAAATAAACACACTACTGAACAAGACTGCACTTATTTAGTATAAGAAACATTTACACGTGATGTTTCGATCTTCTAGCCAAGATCATCAGACGTACACTCTTGGCTAGAAGATCGAAACGTCACGTGTAAATGTGTTTCCTACATTAACCCTTTCCCCTCGAATTTGTTTTGACACAGCAAGCTGTACAGCTCGGATTTATTTTGAGATATACCCAGTACTTGAGTCGGCCAATACAAATACTAGTAGCCCCCATTTGTTTGGCTTCTGTGGGTTATTAAAGTGGCATGCGAGTAATTAAAGCGTCAAAATTAGTGCGGGGTAGCCCCGACATACGAGCAGAAAGGGAAATTTCGAATGTCGGGGCTCTCGCCGCATTTGAGGGAAAAGGGTTAAATAAGTGCAGTCTTGTTCAGCAGTGTTTATTTTTCTGATTTTATTTGCAAGACTTATGACTATGATTGTGTGTCTTACCTCTGGTACGTGGAGTTCTTGGTTCGATCCACGGCCAAGTAAGTTTATGATGGACAACATAGTTTTCGTAAGTTTTCTGGGGTTACTTTTCTTCCACATTCTAATTCCAATTTTTTCCGCCCTAATCATCCGTCTCCCTTAACCTAATGGCATGTAGCGGACAGTCATCGTCGGGAGGGGGTTGGAGCTGAGAGCATTTTTTTTTTTTTTTTTCATGCATCACTTTTCATCCTCAGCCGCGAATACCGCTACCGGACTCGCGAATAATTGGTGAGTCTCTCCATCTGAGGTAGACGTACATCTATTCCGGCCTGCTGTTGTTGCGTCTAGTGTTTGTGTTGTTCAGTGTACGAGTCTGAAAATATCGAAGAAAAAAATCGAAACCCCACTTATTGTATTATTATATATTTCTCATTTATTATCTCTCAATATTTATGTATATTTTGCAGCAGTTTTGTTTCTTTAATTTTAATATATACATTTTTAAATGTTGCCAGTGTTCGTGACGAGGACAAATAACCTTAATGCTGACATCCTCATTAATCTTCAGTCAGCCTGCCTTAGCCCAAATGGGGCATAATTGTGAGACATTAAGCTGAAATATTTTTCATATTTTGTGATCAAAGGTGGCATTGCAAGGTCGTTCCTTGTAACATTCAGTACAATTTATTATTTCAGGCAAGAGATCTCGAACGTGGAGTAGAAATTGTGATAGCCACACCTGGCCGCTTGATTGATTTTTTGGAAAAAGGCACAACGAACTTGCGCCGTTGCACGTTTGTTGTTCTTGATGAGGCTGACCGCATGCTGGATATGGGTTTTGAGCCACAAATACGGAAGATTTTATCGCAGATCCGTGTAAGTATTGTATTTTTTTTCTTCCAGTATTTGAATTAAATAAACAGTTTTGAATCACGGTATAAATTTTCTTGAATATCAATATACCAAACGGGTTAATGGACTACTGTTTTCTGTAAGTGGAAGGCGTAATTGTGAGAAAAGTTATTGGTGACATTTAAGTGCCACATGTATAGTCACCAAAGCAAGAAGCAAGTTGGAGCCTTGGAACCTTTTAAGTTTTTCCGTAGATTTTAGAACTTAATTTAGCTAAATTATTTCTGTTGAAGGAGTTCTCTGAACTAAAACAGATCATAAACTGTAGTAAAAAGCTTCTGTGATTGAAAAAGAATATTAGGGAATAAGAGGGTTTTTTTATGTAACAATCGAGTGAATTAGATAAGAGGCCTGTTCAGATAGGTTTCGAAAGCTAACATTAAGACTTTATTTTATATTGTAAAGAACTTTGGTTGCCCTTGTTATTGCAATATTTCTTCCAGCAGCCAGATCGACAGACATTGATGTGGTCCGCTACTTGGCCTAAGGAAGTGAGAGCTTTGGCTGAAGACTTCCTGAAGAATTACATCCAGATCAATATCGGCTCTCTTCAGCCCTCAGCCAATCACAATATTATTCAGATAGTGGATGTATGTGAAGAGGAAGAAAAGGAGGATAAGTAAGTTGAGATAACTGCTGCTTTCAGTTTGTTGCCTACATTTCTCATAAATTTTTGTTTAAACAACTCAGCAGAATAGTTATTCATTCCTGTGATTAATAGAAGATTCATTCATGAGTGTAATTGAATTAATAATTGGAACTCGAATTTCTATAAGTTAAACTTCGAAAATAGGCATGCATGTCTCTCCTAAAATTTGTATAATGTAACGATAATCCACAAAGTATCAATTTTTTAAAACAAATTCTAAAAGTAGCTGAAGCATTGTTTGGACTAATAGACTGTTATTATATGCAGATTGACTATTTATCTTAATACGCCTTCGTAACTTTTAATCGGAAAAAAAAAATTAATAAATAAAAAAGCACTGAAATTTCGTACCATGCAAATATCGACAGTGGGACATTGACATACTCCGCTATATGGCCAAGTTTGTGTTACTAATCCATCAGTTCTATTTTTTCAAATGGCATTACGTTAGGATATTAAATACTTCAAATCTGTGTTAACGAAACTTGTAATACCGTACTTGGTATTCTCTGTTGTGAACTAAGAACACTGCAAAATTTTGGAGACCTCTACAGCAACAATAACGCAAGTGAGACGGACAGGACAATGCACATCCAAAATATTTGTCTTTATACTATATACTAAGATCGTGATAGGGATTTCGATTGAATAGAAAGTTTAAGTTCAGCTGTTGTCAGAAACCTGTATTTAGAAATACTCCTTAAATGCACTATTAAAATAATAATAATATAATAATAATAATACTCAGTGCTGTTTACAAGAATTCTTTATCTCAAATCGTTCTGGATATATGGTAAAGTGTGCAGCATTGCTAAAAATTCTGTAATTGCGACAACGTGTTTTAATTATACCTACCGAAAACTCTCGTAGTATTATAGAAACAAAGTTATCAACAATTACTTTTAAGAAGTTCTCACAAATATACCATTTTAAGCAGTATAGCAATCTGGACTTTTTTTTTTTTTTTTTTTTTTTTCATGTCCGAACGGTTTGAGATAAATTGCTGTAAACATTAATTTTTGTTTCTATTGAAACTAATCTTTGAAATTGGAACTGATACTTCTTCGAAATACGTCATATTATGACCGTAGTATTTTGAACTAAGATACTTTGAATGCGCATTGCCCCATCCGTCACTTGTGCGTTATTACTATTATAGAAGCTTTTAAGATTTGGTTGTTTTCGGTATTTGTGCTACTGTAGTGTCCATAGTTTGCAATATTGTGTTATAAAAGTATATTATATGTTGCTGTTTAACATGTAATTTCAAAAACTAATTTCTTTGGCAATATCGTTAATCTGGATTTATTGTAGAGTATGTCAGTGTATGTCGATTTTAGATGGTCCGAAATTTCAATGTTTTGTATCTATTGAAAAGTTCCAAGAATGTATCAATTTCCACCTGTATATATTTATTGTGCACACTAATCGTGTATTCTCAAGTGTAACCAGTTAAGTCTATAAGAGGACCATAATTTGAGACACTAAAAAGAAAAGGAGTATGTAATTAACGGAGCATCTGGAGGCCTGAAGAAAAGCGATACTACTTGGAAATATACAAAGGTTTTCATTTATCTTGAGCCAAAGTCAAGGTGCCGCGCATGTGCAACCCATCGCCGTGAAGTTGCCAAGGCAAGCAACAGTATTTCGTTAGTCACGCAGTAAAGCAATGTAGTCGAGCATAGCCTGATGTCGCCGAAACTAAACAGAATCTGGGAGGTGTTCATTTTGACCCTTTCCGGCGCTGTTTACGACGTCGCGCATCGTAAAAATGTTAGGTGCGTAATTGTCGTGTAGGTGGTGACAGTGAATCGTATTATACGGAAATATGCGTCAGTCCTGGGCCCACCATACTGACACGAGCAGCTAGAAACCGGCCTCCTCTGAAGAGGACCCCTGCCACTATTGTGTGGTTTGGCATCTGGGGGAAGTTTCGGGCGTCGCCCACACAGCATGCGATGGCTAGCAAATGCTGCACATCGCAGGGGACAATCAGCTTCGTCATTCACAGGGATTTACGCCTGGCGGTTGTTGCAAGATCATTGCATAAGTCTCGTAATTGTGTCGTGTGGCTGAGCAAAAAGAACTGCAGGAGGCTGTATGAACGTAATCTCGCGGCTGATTGGTGTAAGTTTACCCTTGAAGAGGCTTGATTTACCTCACACTGTCGTAAAGTTGATGCCGTTACAGACCTGTTGACTTGTTGTAGCGCATTCTACCAATATGGAGAGTTTCATTTATGATTGTGAGCGGTTTCTCGTACACGGTAAACATCTCCGAAAGGTGGAGCGAAACTTCAGTGCTGCGTACTACTAGTCACGTCCTGCTCGAAATGTACTAGCATGAAATCCCAGTATTGTACGGACAAGACGTGAATAAGGTTGAATTGCACCAACACAAGACATCCAGCCACACGGCGGAAACATCGCTGGAATTCTATCATCGTATGGGACAGGAAACTAATTGCGGCAACCCTTTTGACATCCCGGTGAGGAGTCCAGGTACCAGTCCAAAGGACTACTTTGCTTTTGAAGACCTCAAAAGACGTCTGTTCCATCGTTGAGTGCGCACAATCTTCGGTCTGTCAAAAGCTTAAATAGGATTGGGATGCAATACCCATGGTCCAGGTCCAACGCACTACTGCAACGGAAACTCCGATGCTGTGCAGTAATCAGTAGAGCCGGCTTGCAGACGGTACGCAACTGATAATGTAACAGTATTTACTAGGTTGTGGCACATTCAAATTCGGCTCAATATAAATGAATCAACCTTTGTATAGCTGAAGAATTACTCACCTTAGCACAAAGGGACTACTAGATTAGCTTTTATATTTAAATATTTAGCGTGACCATAGTGAGTTATATTATGAATGAGCGTAACTTCGTCATAGAATAAGGTGTTCCTTCACAGCTCTTAAGTATTGTTTGTATATCCATTATATAAAATATTCAGTTCCTTCTGACAGTATTTTTGTGTGTTACGATTGATACATATATTTTTTTAATTGTAGATTGAGAACACTACTTCATGAAATTGGATCAGAAAAAGAGAACAAAACAATCATATTTGTGGAAACAAAGAGGAGGGTTGACGATATAACCCGAACCATTCGTCGTGATGGGTAAGTTTAATCCAAATCAGTACTATTCAATAATTTTCCGTAGAAATAAGTAAATTGTAGTCTTTGGAAATCACTATATTGTTGTTACAGCTAAGCTTTCTGCAAACTGTTTACAATGGCGCGATTGTTATACTGTTATAAAATTCGCAAGAATACGCCTTTCTATGTTTAAAGCCGTTAAGCCTGTTCGTTTATTTTTTACAGTTGTTCGAAGTAGTAGCAGTGTGTGTGTGTGAAATGGAATTTGGTCAGTGATTTTATTATTTCAAATGTTTGACACCGAGAATGCATCGAGCGACTTCATTTTGCTTTTGGACATGAAGCACCATTCAGTAAATCGTGTACAATTGGTTTTCCGAATTCTAGCGTGTTTGCATATTTCTCAGTGGTTGCCATGGTCGCCTGAGCATACGGCAACTTTCAAGACGTTGGATCCCACACAATTTAACCAAAGCCCAAAAACTTGTCAATTGGTGTAAATAAATGCTCAACCGAGGTCAGTAGATTTGCTGTGCGAAATCGTTACAGGGGAGGAAGCTTGAATATATTCACACAAACCCGAAACTCAACAATAATAGTGTTCGGCGTTTCAAAGTGATCGGAAGCAAGAAAAGTTCGTTCGATGAGTGCTACTAAGCAAATTCTTGATTGTTTCGTCGATTAGATCGGATATGTAGCAACCATAGATTCAGAAGATGGATGGATTGTAAATACTGACAATTTGTTTGCTAGAGATTAATGAATTGTGTAAACACACACAAAACTTCTCATCATTCTTCACCGTCAAAACGCCAATTGTTAGCACATCAAACGGTTGATTTTTCCAATAAATGTCAAATTAATGACTATCTGTACGCACCTGATTTAAACTCATAACTTTCATTTTAATTTCCACACATGGATTATAAACTGCACGGTGAGTGATTTGTGTCATATGTATGTATGTAAGGTCTATTCCTCCGAATTTTACAAATGTCGAAACATTAGCGCCACTGTAAGTAGTTTGCAGAAACTTTTCCAGCAACCCTCGTATTCAAAATCTTTACTAGTCAACCATGAGGGTGAGCAATTGTGATTTTAGATTCTTCGTTAATTGTCGAGAAAAGTTGGATAAGAAAGGAAGTGCTTAAGGAATATTATACCACACATTAAAAGGTTTGTAGTATCAAATTAGTCTGCTTACTGTATTTATTTTGGAAGACTTCGTCTGTAAAGTATCAGATGGGAAGTTGTATGAACATCAGCAGACTCTGTACTAACACAGAAGGTGGCTTAAGGTACACAAGTATTTAAGTATATGCATCTTGAGATTATAAATATTGAAGAAGTTGCCAAAGGTTTGTGTTCAGGATTAAGAAGGCAGCTGACACAAATAGAACAAAGTAGTTGGTATTGATGGATATGCCTGTATATTTAGCATCAACATTAATACTCGTACGTTGATTACTTTCAAATCATCCCCTATAAAATTGATCTTAACATTAATAAGGTAAATACAGCATTTTAAATAAAGTTTAATGTAAAATAAAACTCAGAGAATCACATACAAGAAACTGGTTTAATAGTGAAGTTTCTCTTCAAAGAGGATCGAGTGTATATAATACCTCTCAGTACTTATACACTGCACAGCGTAGGCAACAGAATTTGGACGAGGGTAGATTCTAAGATTACGCTTCGAATAAGTCGGAGAGAGGCCAGTTTCCCTTGGCTATTAGTATTCCGCAATCAGCTCCCTGAATGGTAGTTCTTAATACAGATAAAATAGTGAAGATGGTGATAAAATCATAAAATGAGATAGGTATTAAAATAAAATTTTGACTTGCGAAAGGAAACTAGATACGATGCAAACATGCTTCAAAAATAATAAAAGAAATTTGCGTGGAAGCATTAGAGCGAAGCACCCAGCAACACTAACCTTTTAACCAGAAATGAGTCTCGCCCTCTCTGGCGGGGCATTTCTCAAAACTACAGACTTGCTGAAAGAGCAGGTGAGTTGTGAGGGAGAAATTTTGAAAAAGAATTTCACAAATTTTCATCTCTAATTGATGTTTTTGGATCTTCCGTCAGAACCAAAAATCCAGCCTAAAACATTGATAAAAGGAATGTGGCCAAGAGATGGGACTACAGTTTTTTTTTTTTTTTTTTTTTTTTAATTTCGTACTTATTTGTTACATATAATTACTCTAAAAATTCCCATGTTTCTTCCAAGACTTTCAAGCTTGTTCCCCGTTTTGAAATTGTAACAAAACGGAACTCTAAATTATTTATAGAAGACTTTAAAACAAATAAAATTAAATTTAAAAAAAATCGGATCTTCGTAATCGGAGAAACAAACTATCGAATTTAGTTTTCAGATCCCAAGAACTTGGAGAGTTTAAGGTATTTGTCAGTTATTTTCCTTCATGAAATGGAAGAATGAAAATCTTCAAGCAAATCAAGGATCAGATCTTGAAAATTTAGTTTTCAGTAATCACAATGAAACATTTCTTCAATATGAAATATTAGTTCAAGAGCCAGACTTTGTCACCCACATTGACAAAGGGGTGATAATGCGTTGAAACCGTACGTGAAAAGTAAGCTTTAATCGAGGTTTTGAGATAGTTCCTTTGATCTGTTGTAATAAACGTGGACTTCACATGAGATCTAAGACAACAGTGTTCCCACCAGGAACTGGAGACTTCCATAGTGACTGATCATGAAGTCACTTATTCTTCGGCTCGACACTTTCAAACCTACATTAGTTGCTATAGAATTTAAAGTAAAGTTGAATTTTATTCAAGATGTCTTTTCGGAAAATGTAGCATTCTACCTTATTAAATTTTTAACATTGCTTTTCTTCTGAAAAAGCGTAGAAATCTTTCTTAGAAAGGTTGAATGAAGTTGATTGGATGGTCTGAGTTTACATTTTGCCATAACCATAAATGCCTATAAGTTTTCATTAATGATTTTTACATAAGAGGGAGCTCTTGCATTTTTTATTTATTAATCTCATGTCACTAATTTTATTATATATAATTATAAATCTAAAATAATGATTTTTTTTTTTTTTAAATTAGCAACTTAGCGAAAAGCTAGCATTGTTTTATGAAAAGTATCCATTCACTTGAGACTGCTGGCTCTGTATTTTGCAAAAATGTGATTGTTTCTGCCCCACAATATCTTAGAAATAAACAGTAGTTTCAAGTCTTAATGTACTAGGGAAGGTCTGGATTGCAGAAACCAACCACGTCGATGTCTCGGGTTCCAAATGTGTCAGTCTTTAATTACTAGTATTACGATTTTAGGTGCGCACTGTTCTGTTGTTGGAGCAAAAATAAGTTTTTCGAAAGTACCTGTTGTGTTAAATTTGCTTCCAGTTGGTAATAGATAATTTTCAAGTACTTTTTTTCCTTTTTTGGGCCCTTTATTCTTTTAACCTGCTCCAATCCAGTTTCCAACTTCCTTTTCTATTGCTATTTTTAAAAATGTATTCCGAATTTTTCCGTGATGGATTTGAGTGCGCTTGTGCAAGAATTTTGACGATCAAGTATTGTATTCTTTCTCTGGGTCCAAATGACGCAGATATAATTTCCCAAGGCGTACCAAAGAAACCTGATTTGTAGGCAGAGCTGCTGCTTCACATCTATGGTTACAAATATGTAACGACTGCCATTAGAAACTTGGGAGAACTGAGCTCTTTCTGTGAGGCAATAGTTAAATGATTTTTGCCAAGAAAAGTGCGGTTAGTCATCAGATAAGTCAGAAAATGGTGAAATTTGCATAATCTGAAGAATTGTAATTCCAAGTGAATGTGAAGTGTGCTCGAGTGGTCTAGGGATACGGAAAACAAGCATTAGCATATACGAAGACTAGAAATGCGCTTATATTTAACGACTAAAAATATTTAATGTTAAGTACAAGTTTTGTGTTAATACAAATGTATTAGGAAGTAAAATCAGAGGTTTCCAGTTACATAAAAGGGCTAACTGACAAGCGTATTGTACTTTAACCTTATTTAGCATCTTTCCTTCCCTTTTTTCTTCCCCTTAAAAATCCTGATTCTGGTGTTACATCTTTTAGTCTGTAAGTTGTGTTGATTGAATCTCATGAGATTCTTTACCATTGAAAACCAGACTAAATTTCTGATATAAATGTGAAGGCTGTGGAAGGTTGTGATCTTAATATAATTGAAAAGTTTGTGTAGCAGTAAACGCTGATATTTTTCAATTTATTCTAGATGGCCAGCGTTGAGTATCCATGGCAACAAATCTCAGCACGAAAGAGATTACGTATTAAATGGTGAGTATTAATTTTGTTTATAGGTTAATAACCTAGAAACGGGGGAAAGAACTTAATAGATTTAGTTTCTATATATTCTAACCTGATACTACGTTCCACTGCCTTGAGTGTGTTTGTTTTTAACATTGAGTTCGTGTAGAATTGCGTTAGCTGAATACTAGGTGTGGAGGGGAAAAAGAAAAAATGTCATAGAAAATTTGTTCTAATCTACAAGGTTAAATTTCCGGAAGAAGTAAAGCTATAGTCCAACTTGAAAAATAAGTGTTCTTCCTGCTCAAACCTGATGTTCCAAATGGTGGTTAAAGTAAATATTCAAAATGTTCAATATCGATGCATTTCTGAGTCACGACGGCTTCTGTACTTCGCACCATGGTTGAATCTCATCCCGAAGTGCGTCCAGGTTACGTGGTTTACTACTGTACATCCCATCTTAATGTGCTCCTTAAAAAATCGAGCGGCGTGAGGTCTGGAGAGTGGCAGGAAGCTTTATTGATCTAGTCCTGTCCACTGGCCTGGTACATTTACTCAAGCATGCTCGCACATCTCTGATAGTGCGGCGGGGCATCTTGTTGATAGTAAGACCTGTCATTGCCGTACATACATTGCACGAATGGCAGAGGAAAATGGAATCAGCAAACACTGTTAACTTTTCTCCAGTTACAGTACGAAAGACCCAGTTGAGTTCTCTAGGAAACACAGTACCATACATTTATACCAGGCAAATTCACATCCTTTTCAACAGTAATGTGGGGATTTTCAACCCTGTACACAGTTATATCTATTGATATTTCCATTGTATGAATTGTACTGCAGTCGGCCGAACTATGCTACTCACAAATCCTGGTTTACATGTAAATAACCATCAGAATCCATTCACAAAATTGATATCCTGCGATGAGTCGTCCTTACTTAGCTGTTGCACCAGTCTACACACTCAGCTTACCGTTCTTCAGTATGCATAGCACACTACTAGCACTTAGACCGGTCACATGACTTGCCTTGAAGAGTTTTGCGGTAAACTCTGAAACAGTTCGAGCACCAGAACTGAGGATTCAGGACTTGTATCCGTGCGAGATCGCCTTGATCAGCTTTTCTGCACATCGCACAATGTTCGATGAATTTCGAATTCATCTCATAGACGTGTAATTGTGACTCTTGCAGGTGGATCAGTCCCCTACTCACGTATCCACTGTCTGAACCGAAGCACATTACCGAACTTGAGTACCTGCTTATGCTCTCCAAAGCATAAACATGTTGTTACTCTTGCCACTAACTGGGTTGCGCAGCTAGACCGTTAATTCTATCACGTTTTGAGGAAACAGCTTTTTCCTAGAAATTTAACCTTGAAGCTTGGAAGAAAATAATTTTCTGACAATTCGGAGTGTGTATATTTTTTTTTTTTTTTTTTTTTCATCCTGTGTAACTGTAATATTAGAATGAAATGAAAGATTAAAAGAAGTACTTTAGATTTTGTATTCTGTCTGGTGCTGCAAAACTAGGTGTAGGTAAAGGGCTAGGAAAGGATGATGTAATTGCCAAGATAAAATGCTGCAAGGTTTCATTTTCATAAAATAAAATATATATATATATATATATATATATATATATATATACGAACTCAGCTATATAGTTGCCTTATGACTGAAAGGTTAGCATACTTTGAGGGAGAAAAACTGATATCTGGCGAAAGTATGGTTGTATTATTTGAGTACTAATACATTTAATCATTCTGCCAAATATTTCATCTCATTTACTCTTCATCGTATGTGGAGCTGAAAAAAATTCTTAGGTACTATTTTTTCTTTATTACAGAATTCCGTAATGGATCTGCCTCCATTCTAGTGGCAACAGATGTTGCAGCACGTGGACTAGGTACGTAAATTGACTTCATATTTTTTGTATTAAATTTGTATCAGGCTGGTTGATGCCTCGTTGAATATTAGGAGAATCACCTACTTATTCACGTCCAACCCCGTTTTCTTCAGAAAAGGAGCAATTATTTTGATATCACATTGTGCACGGTGATTGTTTACCATGATTTTCATACAATAATTCATTCAATAGAATGTGTCGTAATATTAATTTTAAATAAAGTGGTTTGTTTACAAGAGATCCCCCATCATCCACTCAGACGTGGAGATTTAGTTAAATTTCATTTTATTTTTGTCTATGCATCTGACGTTCATATCGCTTTTGCACTACAGAAGATATAACTCAAAAATAGATGCGGTTAAGGCAACTTAAGTATAATTTGGCAGATAGAAACTATTTGATCTGCTTTGCGTAACTATTTTGATATTGTAGTCTCAAAAGTCTGTAGGAAAATTTACAGTTAATTGTTTTGAATATATACTCTTTTCCCCACAGATTTTGAGAACTGTCTCGGAACATCAGTAGTATCACAAAAAGTGATACTTCAAGCATTTTGGAACTTCGAAAATATTTTGTGGAGAAATTTTGGCAGTTTATCTGTGTGTGTGTGTGTGTGTGTGTGTGTGTGTGGGTGGGTGGGGGGTGGGGGTTCGTAAGTGATATTCTTCGTGAATTTGTAGTCTTAATTGTATTGTGGCTCTCCTTTCTGTACGTAGACTAAATGTGATGCCCACAAGAGCAAACTTCAGAGGTTGTCAAATATAACTGCCCTGCAATTAATACCACACATGTTCTATGGTTAAGCTCTGTAAAGAAAAGCACGTTTAAAATCAACGGGGCCTTGACTGCATAAGCAGTTGTGTGTGTGTATATATATGTATTTTTTTTTTTAATTGCTTCTGTTTAAGAATCAAGAGATGTTCTGTTTATTGGCTCTGAACAGCTTCCGTACATTAGTCACTCTAGGAAAACCATACACAGGTGTATAGTTTGTCAGTGTGCTGGTGATAACTCGTTTTTAACAAGGCAACTCTACTAGCATCGGTCTTCCATTTTAACAATTATTTCGCACAAACTAAACTTACAGCTGAGAGTCCGTGGAGAAAAAATGTCTTGTAAACCAGTTTGGAAGAAGTCTGAATTTCGATCGATTGAAAAGGTGTGAATCTGACTTAAAATCCCCTTATGTTCAAAGGTATTTAATTTATAGGTGTTAGTTTCTAATGACAATTGTGGTTGGCATGGCTACGTTAGCAGTTACGTTGGAAATAGTCATCGAAAGAATTCTGTTAAGAATCCTATTGAAAATTGACAATTCAGTCTGTTACCTGTCGGGAGTCCTTTCAGCCATTTTTTAAAAAAAGATACGAGAAACATTGGGGACTTAAGGTTGAGTCAGTAACTGTATTATGTTGGAAAATGTGCTAGTATCAATGATTCTTATGAAATGTCAGTTCCTGGGGTTTTAAGGGCTATCGTATTTCAGTTGGAATCCTTCAGTTTGATACTGTTTAATCCGGTTCACAGGTTCTGTAAAGTATATTTTCTACAAAGTATATTTTCTATAAGTCAGGTATTCTATATGCTGACTCGATAGCCTATGGAACCTGGAGGTTCAAAGCTCTCCATTAACTTCTATCCGTAGCCAGCTGGATCCAGTTTCTGCTTCTACTCCTATTTCTGCGAGATCCATCTTATCCTCCCATTTGCGCGTAGGTCTTCCAAATTGACTTTTTCCGATTGAATTTCCAGTAAAAATTTTGAAAAGTTTTTGCCCATTCTGACTACATGACCTATCCACTGTTAATGACACTTAACAGTATTTGCTAGACGGTATAAATTATGAAGTTCTTCGTTAATGAAGTTTCCGCCAATTCCCATACTATATGCTGTGGTAATAAAATTGTTGATTTTTATCGGATTTTTAAATAATAAAACCTTTGAATTTCATAGCGAAATTGACATTTCGCTACGTTCTCTTGAGGTAAACTGCTTAAAATGAGAATTGTAACAAGAGATTGTATGAAGATAATTGCCAAATTAACAGTATTTCCAGGAAGAAAATTGGTGTGTGTGTGATATTGTAATTGCAAGATAAGTATTCATTGCTCCTTAATGCAACAAAGGACAAGGTATGTCCTAAACTCAACTGTAATGGTTTGTTTAATATTTAAATGTGTATAAATGTTTAATGCATTTTGTTACAGATGAGTTTCGTATCTTTTCCTTGTTGAATATTTTTAATGCACGACACTTTTTAAGTTATGGGTAATATAAGAATAGTTAAAAGATAGCAAAAGAACTTTTAAAGCTGTCTTGTATTATCATAACTAACAACATGTGAAGGGGATGGCAGTAAATAATGTTCAGGTTGACTTCTCCATTAATTGCATATTGTCATTGAAAATTTTTAATAACTTGGCATCATTACTTATGTTTAATCGGTCTGGTATTTCTTTTTTTTCAGAGGCACATGCGAGATAATACATTGGTGTTTGCCTTGTACATCTGGCATTGCCTCTAATTCAGGAATGTAAGTTCCTGAAGCATTAGCACAACTTAACGTGGAAGCAGGCACTGAACTGAGAGCATTTTTCGTCTGACATCATTGTTACATTGTCAGCTGAAGGAAATAATCAGTGACTTCTGTTTGTTAGTAGTTGCGGGATACTTTGGAAATAAGCTGCTGAAATTGAATTCCATGTGGAACATGTTCGCACTACACTACTATGCACACTTGAATTGAAAAGTAACTTAATAGATAATCAGTTTTATTTTTACTTTGGGTCCATTGTTGTTAGTGAATGTGTAAAATAATTTCTTTTGCGTCAGTCTGTTTTCTCCTGAATTTTGTCAAGTCTTATTCATGAATTGTCTGCGAAATGTCCGTGAATTGTGGTAAGTGGGTATTGTTCTTACCCTAGATTATGTAATTAATTAAATTGCGGTTCAAGTAACCCTCGAAACGAGCTGTCAATATTTTTCAGTATCTGCAAAATGGTATTTACAAAAGTAGATTTTGTCTTCAAATTAAAATAGTAATAAAACCATCAGTTTCGTGAAAAATTAATAATTTACCTAAATCATGAAAGCAGGCATACGAAAGAGAAAGTTTTCTTGAAGTCATGAACGTCATGATTTAATAGAAGTACTGTTATCACCAATATAAGTTAGTGTTGAGAGTTAAAACTCATACCAGCACTGCAGTTAATTTGGTTAAATCCTTAGGAATTGTTTTAATGAGCAAGTTCTTGCATCCCAAACGTCGAAGCTCGAGTGAAAACTACGTGTGTCGGTAAATGGTAAAATGCAGATTGTTAAAGCAGTAGCATTCGTTTCTCAGAATAATTGATGAGATGTGTGTGTATAGCGTGTGTGTGTGTGCATGTTCCCACATCATTTTGAAGTCTTAACTATGGTATTGTTTATAATCTGATCAGGAGGTAGCGTACAATGAAGCCTCCCAGTAGTGACAATCAAAAATCAGTTGCTTACCCGAAGTATCCCTTAGCTACATGCAGTTCAACAAGATGAAGATCTAAACTTATTGACAGATGGTAAGTTTAGATTATCTTGGTAAGTAGGTACTTTCTTTAATTGGATGAAAATTTATTTACTAGAGAGTGCTGAAAAGTTTCTGGCTTTGTCTACAAAGAATAGTTAGATAGATAAAATTACTAAACATATTCCCCTTGAGACTGATGCATTTGGTCCAGCGATGTAGCATCTTACCTAACCCTTACAGGATTTCTAATAAAATTTCCTTGGTTAGGTCTGAAATCAGGTCTCCGCAGCATGTTGGACGTCAAGAATGTCTTCAAAATGATGAGTAAAGCGTTTCAAGTTGGGGAACAAATAAGCAGGCGGCGCCTGTTTAGGCGAATAAGGGCTGGGGATTCCAGACAATTGGAATCTAAGGGCGTTCAGTTTAGCTGTCTCCGTAGTTTAGCATACTACTAGCCGGTGATAGAGTTCAGAGATAGTCCATCTGCAAAATATAGTTCTTTGACTTATGAAATAGAAGCTACACCGTATGTGACGATTTTGCTGATTCCTGGGTGCGGAACTTTCGGCCGTGGATACTCGGGAATGGCGCCACTCCATTGACTGATCCTTCATCTGAGAAATAAGACATGGAGTTAGATTTCATCATATCACTAATCGGCGGGCACTAGCCTTAAAACGGATCAAAACTGCTTTGGGTGCTTCAGCATGTTCCTTCTTTTGATCATACATTCCAGAAAACGAACCAACACGCTCCCATGAGAGTTCTTATCTTTTTTTTACTTTTGTTCTTTATTACAATTTATTTGCCTAACAGATCAGTTAATGGGCAGCTTCAGTTACAGGATCGGTTGAGGGGCTAATTTTCAACAGTGAAATGGCCAGTCTTGAAACAAACTACCCAGGTTTTGATGATATTGTAGGAAAAACTTGCTCTCAAAATATTTGACATATCATTTTGAATGTTCTTTGCAAATTTTCCCCTGGAGGAACAACACTTCACGAGGTCCGACACTCCAAAGCTGTGAAACTTGCTTCAGCTTCCATAATCATTAATTCAAACTATATACTGTATATAAAATAATAAAATAATCTCGGGAGACTAATTCATCATTGTATACTGAGATGCTAAGCTTTTATATGAACATATAAGATTTTTTTGTTGACAGGAGGAAGGGGCAAACCCGGTAACTCTTCAGCACCCTCCTTCATATTAAGACCTTAATATTGAAAGAATGAAAAGTTAATCTGGAGATTACCATTTGAGTGATGGCTGTACTGCATACATAAGCCAGATCAGTATCTAGAATTCACGGCTCGTTGATTAAGAGTTTTCCGGCTTCGTTGAAAACAACTTGAAGCAAATTTTCCTGTTCTGAACAGAACTTAATTGTGGATGTGTTCATAAATTGAGCAAGCAGTAGGTACATTAAGTACTATTGAAACCATTTATTATTAAAATTTACAATTCGAATACTAGCATTAAAGTGTAAAAGTTTTTACTAATAAGATTAACAGTATAATATACCATAAAATGTTGCCCGTTGGGTGTTAGGTTGAATTGGGTCCTACAATGGTATTTGGTGTTCTAATTTTCCGTTATTTTTATCCCTCAATTTGTATAGATATTTCGACGTAGCTTGTCATATGTATCAAGATAAGTTTCTCTGATTATTTACGAAGTTGGGATCAAAAAGTAATTCAACAGACTCGATTTTAAATTTTCATAGTCAAATTACATAGGAAGAAATTAGCATTATATGCATCTTCGTGTTCAGTCGCTGTAATTAATGGAGTTTTTACTGCAAGATATAATCAATCTACCACCTTAGTAACGTGGTTTTTAGTGTGATAATAGGATGACATCATTGGAATATCAGTTTTGTATATTCAGCATTTTCAAACTATTCAAAAGCCTTGCCTCGTATCATTCAAGTTCAGTTTTGATTATGAAAATTGAGTTTTTTTTAAAAGCCTAAACAGTAGAACTCAATGCATAGTTTGGATAATAACCCTTGGGCATTCTTACGAAAAGTTGCTTCATAGGCTTTCTTTATAGACTTCCTTCTGAATTAGCGCGCAAGGTGACTGTGTATGATTTGAAATGAGAGGTTGTTCAAAATTGTCAAAGGAGGGTGGTTGACTTACAAATTAAAAATAAAAATAAAAGTAGTAACAGACCAAATATAGACTATTAAGTGAAAGATTCGGTTGAGAAGAATTAATGATAAATCACGAGCAGTGTTCACTATATGTGAAATAGTAAATTTTGCCCATAACTAATAATTGTAAACAGCTTTCTTATGCTAAACTACTATAGGTATGAATTACGTAAGATATAAAAATAATTCAGCTCTTGTAAATGTTGGTAAATTTGAGATAATCTGATATATATATATATATTTCAAGTCATAATCTAATGGAACGCACATATTGCGTTGGTATTTTAATCATTTTGGTACGAATATGAAAAACACACTTGAGCCGTTCTTTGAACGTTTAAATATAAATGAATCTGTTTGCAGTATAGCATAAATTTGAATGGTGATGTAATGTTAGTCCTTCCTTTTTTTAAAATAGTAACTTTCTTTTATCTATAGATGTGGAAGATGTAAAGTTCGTAATTAATTTTGATTATCCATCGTCAATGGAGGATTATATTCATCGAATAGGAAGAACCGGAAGAAGCCAGCAAATAGGCACAGCGTATGCGTTCTTCACGCGGAATAATGCGAAGCAAGCAGGTGATTTAATCGCTGTTCTGAAGGAGGCCAATCAAGCTATCAATCCAGATCTCAGCTCAATCGCAGCGATGTCTTACCTTCCAAGGTCATTTGGAGGCAACAAAAGTGAGTATTTTAATTGAAATCGGATGGGTTGGTAATCGTACTGTTGTAATTTACACTTATCTAATATGACTTCTGTCTTCCTGGAAATCACCTAGCGTTACGGGTTCAGTGGCACACAACTTAGAATCATTAAAACTTCTATTATCTTCCATGTGCTTATGTTTGCGTGTGGTGAGTGAATTAATCGCGTATGAAACAATAGAATGAAGCATTTATAGTTTTCTGGAGTCGAAAAAATCTCTAGTTTCGGTAAAAACAAAGTATTTGTAATGCATTGTGTGCTCAACTTAGTTCCGTAAATACGAAATTTGGTTCATACGGCCTGAGTTTGATATCTGGAGAAATGATGATTTCATTTCTCATACAGTTGGTCACTTTCCGCGAACCATTGAAAATCTATTCCGTATTCTTATCTGGAGCACACATTGTTGTAACGTTAAGATATTTCCAACAAGATTTAGAAGCATATAAAAAGTACAAAATTCAGTGAACTTCTAGTTTCATGTCCTAAATATTTAAGAAATTAGTTATGATCCTTCGTCAAAAGGAACTCACTCCAAAGATGAAAACAAGAAATTTCTAGGTTGTATATCAACTCCATAAAGAACTTAAAGAAACGTGCCAGCCGTGTTCTTCGGTTTTGTTCATTTAATTGGATATTTCCATTTGCACAGGTATCTTCGGCAAGAGTTTTTGCTGCGCCATCAGATCATCTTTACATCTCCCAATTGTAGTAGTTTTAGCTTTCCTATAAAATACAATTTTGCAGTGTTCCGTAACTTGACTTATTTTCACTTATCGTCACTAATTTAAACATTTCCCTCACTGTTTTATGAAAGAACTACTTGTTTGAGTTCACATTTTGTGTGGAATTCCACTCTTGCCTTTTAATTTTGGTGCTACTAAAGATATAAACACTATTTTCCATAATTGTCTTGTGTGATCGAACACGACTGTATACAAGGTTTTGTAATTTCTTCTATTCAAATTAAGATTCTCCTTTTTTGTTTGTGATGCTGCAAAATAATTATTGAATTGTTTACAGTTCAACTTAGTGAAGGAGATGTGGTCAGATCACACTTTTTGAAATAATGTAAATACTAAATTTGTGATCCTGTGTTGGTTCCTTAAATAAGGATGGCTTTTTTCTTATGGCGAAAACTGAAAACAAGGGCTATGTAACTAAAAGAACTACTTCCTCTGTGCGAAATATAGTATAAATTTAAAAAAGATTCGAAGATTAATGAGGCATAAGTAAAAAGTTGTAAGTAGTATCCTTATTTATAAATTGATATGCTAGTCAAACAACTGAGACAGTGCCCCAAGTGGATTGCTGATTTTGTCTTCAAAAATGTTGCGAAGTTGTAAGGCAGGACCCGCCACGTGGGTGTGGAAAGGGAAAGTTGTTCTGTCCTCTGAAATTTCGTGCAAAATTCGTCACATCCGTGTTCATCAGACAGTAAAAACAGATCCCGGCGACTCTGTATGTGAAACTGAAATAAAATCTGTTTTACGTCCCACGGGTATGCCAGCTAGGCTAAAGGAGACTTTGAGAAATGAATGAAATAGTGGAATGGACAAAGTGTGAGGAAACTTGAGAACTCCAAGAAAACCCACGCACACGGTGTTTGTCCACCACAGTTTACTTGGCGCGGGCTGGGATCGAACTCAGGACCCCATGCACCAGAGGTGAACGCTCTACCACTGATCGGTATTTGAAATTGAGTCGTTGAGTACTAGTGTTATCCTCATGCTGTATACAAAGTGGAAAATATTGATCAATGGAGTTTTCCCAGGTTCAAGCAATTAACATCTGAACGGCATAAATGTATAAAAATTATTGCAGTTGAAAGAAGGCCAGAAGCTGAAGCATATTGTTATCAAGTTGCATATTATTATGAATGAACACGTTTGACTATAGAATATGACAAGTGGCTCAGAAACAGCACGGCGAAGGTAAAATTGTGCTAATCTTTTAAGAAAGAAACGCAGTTGTGGACGGAAACGTAAGGATTATTCTCAACATTTAACCGAAGTTAAGGATGATTGTCTTCGATGCGCGATGGACTCACTTTGGTACTGCGACTGTCACTAATAAGCAGTCTGAGGAGTGCTAATGTCATACTGAATCAGCTGAAAAGACGGTCTTAACGTTACCACGAAAATACTGGAAGCAAGAACGTAATTGTAAATGCCTTCTGACTTAAAGCATATCACATTATTGACATGGCAGTATAATCTGATCAATGAAATGGCAACCTCTACTTACGAACTGGCGTCTAAAATTGTCATTAAGAAAAAAAGCCTCTTTGTTGCAATTCCATTTAAGATAGAATTTTTGAAAGGGAACTGGATGTTGCATGCTCCTTTCAACGAAAGAAAGAAATCAAAATATTGGTAGTAGCACGCTTCAATCTTCATCTATGTTGCATGTGGATGCGGATTCCCATCCTATTCCATATGGAGTTATCCTAGACTAAGATAACATTCGTACATTTAGCTTGATACTCTAGTTTCTATCTATATTGTCATTACACCAATTACTTCAACATTATTAACGTGAAGCCATCAAATTCTTTGTATTTAGAATATAAAACTAAAAATTTTGTTTAATTTGAAAGATATAAACCAACCATTAAATAAGGAAAATAGGACATAAGATTGATACTTTCAGACTAGGATAATAAACATGTGTTCAACCCGTTGGGCAGCTTTGTTACTGATATACAACGTTGGAATTAAAAATACGTACATGGCACGTTGGCTGCATGCGTATTTTCGAAATACACTGAACTCCAGCCATAAGGCATTGTGAACGGGTTACGCTTGGCAACAATGTAGGAAAAATAAATGACGTATCGCGATCCTGTTGGTGACATCACATGACATCACATCACCTACATATAGCATAAAGTTAACGCCAGATGCTGTCGGCCCTCGTAGCCGAGTGAGTTAGCGCAACATACTGGTAAGGAAAATGGTTGTTGGCCTGGGTTCAAACCCTGCCTAAGGAAAGTTTTTATTATTTTTAAAAATTTTTGTAACACTTCTTTCGTTAAAATAAGATTAATATTCAAAAAGTGATTTAAGGATTATTTTTTAAAATTTTCATTAAACTTCTTTCATTAAAATAAGTTTGCCCTTGTACTATATAGATCCACAGCAATAGCAGTAGTAGGAGCGGGTTAGAATGCAATTCAACATTAGTTTCCGTGCGATGTTGCCAAACGTAACCCGCTTACAATGCCTTCTGACTAGGGCTGAGTTTCGAAAACATGCTAGCCGCATGCGCTGGACACAGTATTTTTTTTTTTTTTTTTTTTTTTGAAATGCCCCTTTTCAAGATTGACTTTTTAAGTAATTATTAAAATACCAATATAGCAATATGACTTTGAAGTATAACATCAAACTAAATTCACGTTAATAAGTCTAAGAATTACACAAGAAATTTACTAGGTGCGCACATAAAGAACTTTTTTTTTTTTAAAGTATTTACATTCAAATTAATTTCTTAAATTATCACCAGAGGCAAAATACTTCATCCAGTAGTTATATAGGTCATCGAAACTCTATTGATAGTCATTGATAGTAAGTGTTCGCAAAACAATGCTCTTTCCTGGCAGTCTTGAACTTGGAAAAAATCAGCAGTCGATAAGTATGGAAAATATTGTGCGTGATTTAGCACTCACAGAATGCTTAGGAAGATATTGCTCTCGACCCTGCTGTAGCCTATGCCATCCCATGACGTTGAAATGCGTCCTGACCTTGAATCATAACTCTTTCTCGTCCACTTTTGAAACAGTTACCATTTAATACAGGCTCCAGTCATAAGACCCTTTGGAACGGCGTGTCTGACGGCTGTTCTCTTATAATTTGAAGTTTATGCTTAAAAACTAATCAAAAAATCGTAGGGGGGCATTTTTTAACTTGGCTGTTTGGTTGCAGTGTTGCCATCTCCTCATTTTCCGATATTATACAATGAAATTTCCTTGCTATGTATACTCATGTCCAAAATTGTCGCATGTCTATAAATGTTGTTGTAGGAATATAATCTGATAACGAATTCGCCCGGTAATGTTAGTATGTGTATAATCGGCATGACGTGTATATATATATATATATATATATATATATATATATATATATATAATTATTTCATGTCAAAAGAGCAATAGATAAGAACAATAAAACGAAGATAACTTTTTGTTCATTTAGCAAAATTTTCTTTTACTCGTTCGAATTTTTGTATTTCTTTTCCTATGAAATTTACCACAAATATACATTTCCGGATTATACATATATCAGTATTAAAAGTACCATGCAAAATCATTATCAAATTATATTCTTACAAGAAGACAGTTACAATTATGCGATAATCATTTTGGCTGAGTGTACATGAATATTCTCTTCTAATCTGGAATTCGCGCTTCAAAACCAATAAAATAATCATGGATAAACATTTTGAGAAAGCAGAGAATATGTTTGTAGTGTTGCTATCTCTCATATCACGTTTTTACTCATCAGATGTTGCCGGGAAAATGTTCCTTGTTTTGTACTTTACCGTTCTGACCTAAAGCTCAGGCTTCAAAACTAATGAAAAAATCGAGAGTAAACATTTGGAAAACCCATGGTTTGTTTTCGGGATTACCAACCCTCATCTCACATTTTTACTTACCGGATGCTGTAGAATAAAATTTGCTTGCTTTGCACATTGATTCTTTCTCTCCTGATCTGGAATTCGTACTTTAAAACTAATATGACCATGGATAAATAGTTTTGAGAAAACTGTTAGTTTCTATGCAGAGTTCCCATCTCTTACATCACGCTTTTAACTCATACTGCCCAAAAGAATTTTCCTGGTTTTGTACTGACTGTTCTCTTCTGAATTGCAGTTTGTGCTTCAAAACTGTTCTCTTCTGAATTGCAGTTTGTGCGTCAAAACTATTGAAAACTCATTAGTAAGCATTTGGGAAACAGACGGTTTGTTTGCAGGGTTGGCACCTCTTATCTCGCATTTCTTCTTGGATGTTGCAGAATGAAAGTTCATTGTTTTGCGCATAGACACGATCTTCTGAACTGGAATTCGTGCTTCGAAACTAATGAGATTATTATGGATTAATTTTTTGAGATAACAGTAGTTTTTCAGTGTTGCCATCTTTCATGTTACTTTGTTTAGTCATCAGATGTTGCCGCGAGAGTTTTCTTTGTTTTGTAGATGGCTGTTCATATGTATAAGGGCTGTATTGTAAATGTACAATAAAACAATAAACAGATCCCAGAAATCTCTAGGAGGCATAGTTGGACAAACAATGAAGGGTTATGCAGCTGAGTGGGGATTTATCATGAAATTCTTGCTATTACCAACACGTCCAAGGAAATGCTCGGAGTATCGAATGAATATTATGAACTTCAATTACAGAACGATTTACGTGGTTCCCATGCAAGGAAGTTTGGGGAAAATGTTGAACGTATATACAACGTCATATCCATACAGTGATAGTTCAGAAACAATGACTTGACTAATGAACGCTAGTCGGAGGGATGCGCGCAGAAACTACTCAATTAGGTCACTGATGCAAACGCAGAGTACTTAAAATTCAGGGAAGAAAGATTCATCACTAGAAGGAAGCCACACCCAGCTATGATACATGAGCAGAAGCTTCCAATACTTTCAAAAACTCGGGTTATACCTACAACAGTAGTTCAGCAATGAAAGAACATTGTTAGGGAAGTAACTCGCCTAGAACAATCGATTTCCATTGCTAAAGAGAGGTCTGTCAATAGAAAATATTTTTTCATATGACTTGACATTCTACACTATCCTCAACAGTAGCGGTATGACTACTAAGCCTGTGAAATGTGCTCTGATCGAATTACGGAAGATGCTTCCGGAGATTGAGACACGTCAAGTACTTTCTTCATCTACTTCCGCTGCTGTTGTGGTCAGGGCTGGATCGACCCATCTGGAGGCCAGGGCTAGAAAACGTGTGGTTCCTGCTGACTTCACCTCATACATTTCTGTGAAAGAACAGTAGGAAAGTTAAGGGAATAGGTTTCATATCTTCGGTCGTATTTTATGATTATTGTATCTTCATGATTCTCTTTAGATAGCCAGTAGAGATTTTGATCAATGGAGGACCCTGTTCACGTGGAGGCCCGGGATTATAGCCCCCCCTAAGCCTCTCCCTTAATCCGACCCTGATTGTGATAGATGTTATGTGAGGTACGACGAACGCAAACATGATCTCTTCAGACATTTTCAGACATTTTTGCAGTTCTCATAAATCATGTAAGAAATGTACGTCAACGTGAAGATTATATATTTGATAGCTACCTAGTTCATTCCATAAAATATGCAGAGGGAAAGAAGAGGGTCTATGGGTCCGCTGCCACTTACTGCGCTCACCTCAGACTTTAAACTGCCAGTGCAGATGTCAAGGTTTTGGACATCATCTCATCAGATAATAAAAGTAATGCTACACAATGCACTAATGGAATACCTTAACATTCACACGTCACATTCACCTCACAATGTAATACTCAGTGACTTAGTTGGCAAAGATTGCCCAACTCCTGCATTAGTACTTCCAAGCACTACTACTCTACAGACTTCAATCGAAGACTTTGACAAACTCCATCGAAGAGACAGGTTTACGAATAAATCCATATATACTACACATTATGAAAACTGGTTTACAGCGCATTATAGTAATGTCAAATGATACTGATGTCCTTGTTCAACTGCTTCTTTTCCATCGAATGTTCCAAGAATGACTTGTCCAATTATTCCCATCCATACCCTGGGGACTTCGTGGCGAATTATGCGATGTCATCCTTGCGATACAAACTAACAGGTTGTAATGAGACTAGTAAGGAAGGAACAAAAGCAACAGCTCTGAGGGTTCATCCTGAGAGATTTTTGAGATGTTGGTTCCCATATACCTCTAACAGACGAGGATTTAAGCTCGCGGCGGAGTACTTGGTCCAAGTAATGAAACTAGACACAGTGTGTAAATCTTGTAATGAATTACGTGTCCACGCATATCAAACCATAAGACACTCAAATCTGTTGACACAACCACGTATTTAATCTACATTGCATGGCTACATCAAGCGTTCTTTTTACCAAATGTGTACGTGTGTATCCGCTATATGATCAATTGTACGATTGAATCCGGAAGATTTCGGATGGAATTTATAAATTGAACTCTCTCCCGATTCAAACCTCTGACGATTTGACAACGTGTGGTTGTAAACAGTGCAATACAGGAAGGTATTGATACCAGAAATTGTCAACATCCTGTGTATCCTACTGCAAGTGTCTCTTCCTGCGAAAATAAGTAGCCTTCCATATTAGTATCTATCGGCTAAAATGAAATATTAATAGTAATTTTCCCACCACTGTGTAGATTTTGTAATATGTAGTAATACGTGTAGGATTTCTAAGCTGATGTGTTACACACAAGTATCACGAAGTATAATATTACTCTTTCTTCGTGATTTTTTTTTTCTATTCTCTATCTGGAACAGATTGTTAGGTGTTACATTTATATTATTTCTTTGGGTAGATTCTGTAAGCGTCATTACAATTCAGACACTTTTACCACTACACTTTACACTTTTGTTTTCTGAAGTTTCTCAAATCCCACATAAAGAGTCTCTACAATTTAATTTGTTATAAATTTAATATAGCGTAGAGATTACTATTACATTGGTCATTATTATTAGCTTGATTTCTTAATTTAAATTACATGTAAATGTCAGAATTGTTACATTTGTTTTCCAGTCTTCAATAGTGTAAAATGTGACAGTGCCAAATTTTTCCTAGTGTAGAATTCAGATTTTGTGAACAAATACAATAAACGAAAGATTTAAGTGAGCATAAATAATTATTTTCATCTTTGTAATAAATCTTATCCTTGTTCAGCATATACTTTTCAACCGCTCAATCTTCTAAGGACATGTTAGAAAGTAGTTTCTCAAAACAGTTAATAGTTTCACAAAGAAATTACGCTACTTAACGGCAGCAATGCACAAAATATTTTTCGTGCAGCATCCGACAAGTAGAAACTGCGAGATGAGAGACTGTAACCCCGCAAACAAATTATGTTCCGCAAATGTTTACTCTCATTTTTTTCATTAGTTTTGAGACAAACTTCAGATCAGAAGAGTACAGTAAGGTACAAAACAAAGGACACTTTCCCGGCAGAATCTGATGAGTAAAAACGTGATATGAGAGATGGCAACACTGCAAACACACTCAATGCTTTCTCACAATGTTTACTCATGGTTACTTTTATTGGTTTTAAAGCGGTAATTCCAGATTTGAAGAGATTCATGAACATAAGAAAATTTCATTCTGTAATATGCGATAAGAAGGTAAAATGCGAGATAAGAGATGGCAACACTGCAACCAAACCGCCGGGTTTCAAAATGTCTACCTACTTTTTTTATTATTAGGTTTTAAGCATAAACTTCAAATTAGAAGAGAACAACCGTCAGACACGTCGTTCCTACAGGTCTTATGGCTGCAGCCTGAAGTAATTGATACGCTGGGTTCTTGATAATGCTGTATTACCATATACTGCCCGTATTATTTGTGTAAAAAATTGACCAAATTTGTAAGAAAACTATGTAGTTTATAGATAGTTCCATTTCGATGCGCGTTTTGTACAACTTTCACCTGGCGTGCCCAAATACCAACTTCATGAAACAGATTTCAGCAGATACAGAAAGTCTCTACCTTTCCAGTGTTGCTAGGCTACGGTCACTGTTAGCTATCTTGCATGTGGTTAATGCCTTTAATGTAAATAAATGAATGCAGTGTTTTAATGAGTTCTCCTAATTTGCAGTTTTTAATGGTTCTTCTTTTTCTTTCTTTATCTAGAAAGTAAACAGTGGGTAAGTTCTATAAACGGAAGCAGTCGCGGAGGGCGTAAATTCCAGAATGATAGAAGCAGTGGCCGAAGCTGGGATCAAGGCAAAGAGAAAAGTTGGGATCAGAACAAGGAGAAAAGTTGGGATCAAGGCAAGGAAAAGAGTTGGGATCAGGGTAAGGAGAAGAGTTGGGATCAAGGCAAGGAGAAGAGTTGGGGTCAAAACAAGGAGAAGAGTTGGGGCCAAAATAAGGATAAGAGCTGGAACCATGACAAGGACAGGAGCTGGGATCAAGGCAAGGACCGACGCCAGGAGCGCAGAGGAGGCAAGTCAGAGGTGAACGGTAGGAATGATTCCAATTACCATGGTGGGGCCAGAAGAGGAGGACTTGGAGGTCAGAGACCACAAGGAGCCTCGCTTCAGGTGTCAGCGCCTAACAGTGACAGGAGTTTCAACAACCAAGATTACAACAATGGTAGTCACGGTCAAAACATGAATAACAGGAACACACATTCGTATTCTCAATCCACAGAGAACATGGGATACTCAATCCCAGTTCCATCAGAGGCTGTAAAGTATTTCCAAGCAGCATGCATTCCACCACCACCTCCACCTCCTGCACCCGAGACTCAATCTCAACCCACTTATAACGTAGTTTCCACTAATTACACGTGCAGCAAAGCAAGTACAACCAACTACCAAAATCCAGGAGCCAACTTCACTTTCACGCAGTTCCAGGCATCAATACCACCACCTTTTCCTTTCAACCAGTTGGCTGCTAAGAACTAATAGGTACAAATATCACCTTGTCCTTTATCCTGAATTTTTTTTCAGCAAACTTTATTGAAGCATTTTAAAATTGCATTTTTTTCATATAATGTAAAAGATAAACCAAATCTTTTCGTTGTATCTTTGGTATTGGATACCAGAAGTGCGTTCCTGTAATTCAGTTACAATATCGATAGGATTGGTTTTGTTTATTAAAAGAAAAATATGCATGTTTCGGGGAAAGTAGGGATTGCGTAATAGTAATTTCAGGAATTACTTTAAATGTATATGCATAAAAAATAATTTAAAATCACATTCGGATTTAGTATGGTTCTGAATTTTTCTCAACTTTAGTTTCTCAGTCGTGAAAAATACGATACTGTGATAGGTGTTTAAATTTTTCTAGACTGATGTTTGTGATGATGATACATATAAACACACACAATGAACGTTTGGATATCATTTGCCACTTGTATTCTGCACTTTTCTGACAGCAGTGTTCTTTTCTTACACTCTTCCTGACAGCAGTTTCATTTTTTTTTTTGTTGCACTCTTCCTGACAGCAGTGTTTCTTTTTTTTCTTTCTATTTGGCTGATTTCTATCAAAATTATTAATTGGTTTGATTTTTTTTTTTTGTTCTAATTTATCATAGGGTGGCACAAAAAACAGGAGGAGAATTGATCACCTGAACGCTGTTTGAGTGAGGCCTGCACTGCTGTTGATACAAAATCGTTATTTATCAGTTGTTTTTGTTTTCGTATCTGTGTTACCAAGTCACGTAACAGTATTATTGTAAAATTAATGTATACAAAATGATTTAAGTAAAGAATGACTTGTATCTTTTTTAATAATAAAACGATGACATTGTAAACATTATTTCATTAAATTGCGAAATACAAAAATAAAGATCATTTTACGCAGGTGACTTCTAGCAGCTATCAATGCAACATTTGATGTAGTAGTGTTGCTAAAACAGTGGGTATATAATTTGAAAACATTGCCATAAGTCACATCCACTAAAATTGTGCAGCGCTACTTTAATTATCTATTTTCTTTCTGCCTTTGGCTAAAAAGTTCAGTGATTAGAAGGTGGAGATGATAGAAAGCATTCCCTGTATAATGTTCCCAAAAAATATTACACAATAAAAATGAGCAGAAAGACAAAATTAAGCTCGATTAAGTCTATCCTGGCAATCGTGCTTTCGATGGATTTTTTGTAATAGTAAAGGGAAATACACAAATTTCCAACAAAGGATCTGAGTAAGGGACGGAAGGAAGGAACTAAAACATTTAATATTTTGGTTTAAATCTAGTGTCTAGATAATGTGCCAAACAAATTAGTTTCTGTAATAAAGATTTCGTACTTAAATTTTTTTATATACATATATATAAATACACGCGCTACAGAAAGAAAACCTGTATGGTATAAAGTAGCTCTTTCTAGGGAGTTCCCGTGGATTAGTGAGTAGTGTTAATACAAGAACAACGTAATAAGAAAGTAACATCAGTTTTCCCTTTAATCTACTTACCTTAGAAGCAGAGTACTATCAGCAATAGCTCTTCTTGCTCCCCCTCCATCCCTTTTCGTTGCACAGCAGACAAATCCACTTTGAACTCAGGTAGAGAAAAAGCAGCGCGCACACATTGCAGCCTTACTACCATAAACGAAATAGAAAAGGTTGCAGTTATCAAACCAGCCGATGGCAAACTGGAACTCCTTTCCACAGCTATTCTTCATTGTGGAGGCCCAGGGCTGAAGTCCCTTCAAGCCTCGCCTTAAGTCCGGGCCCAACAAAGACCATTAAATATCTCAACAAACAAGTCTGGTTTAGTGAAAGCTTATCCCTAGTGTGAAGAGTCTCTGGTTCGACCCAAGATCAAAAACATCTTGTCCACACGGTGTTTTCGACATTTTCTCATTTCCTTCCATCCGTTCTTAACTACCTTTACCTGAATATAGTTTTCTTTAAATAACAAAGCGCTGAACATAGCGTTCAAGATTTTTATTTGGTAGGTTCGCGTCTTACGAGATTTTCTTCGGAGAAAACAAACCAAACAGTAAGGTGTCCGGTGAACACAACGAATTTTGACATTTCATTTGTAAAAAGTTTTCGTTTATTTGTTCATTAGAATGCTGTACATACACATATTTAATATATAAATTCACATAAAAGGCAAAAATAATCAGTTTCTGTACCCTTGTACTAACTAAATGTTCCCTTCATAGATATGTTCTGGTATATCATGACATGAGATGTGTCTTAAATTTTCTTTGAGTTCCACATGGAGCATTCTTGTGTCTTTCAGACATTTCTTACGCAAATATCACATACCTGACTCTGGATTTTGCACTTCATCAGGTTCACATGTAACAATTTCTTGGGCATAGATTTTTGTATCGACAACTGTGGTTGACATACCTGACTGGATTGCAGATTTTATATATATATATATATATATATATATATATATATATATATATATATATATATATATATATATATATATATATATATATATACATCAATTGCAGTTAGAATGGGCTCTGTAGTCTTAATGTCTTTCTTCGATGGATTTGAGGGAGAACGGTCTTCCACCAACTCAACGAAAAACCGGTGCGCCACAATTTAGTTTTTCATGTTCCACTGAGGATTGATATTCAGTTACACAGCATAGGCCGTAACTGATACATCCAAGATTCATAAAAAATATATGCGAAAGGCTATTGTTTTTCTTTTGCGTAAGTAGCAGTGCACTAATTGATCTAAAGAATCAATGCCCTTTTTGTTCCATTATAATAACCTGGCTTCCTTTAACTACTGCATCGTTAGTGCAGCTAGGTTATTTGCTACTATCCTTCCTCTGCCTAAGTAGGGTATTTCTTTCGAAGGATAATGGATTTGGGAGTCACATATCCATCAGATCTTAATATTTTATCCGGTTTTGACGGCATGTATTGCTTAAAAGGACGACCTCCAAAGATAATTGTTCGTCCACTGCTAAACAATTTCCGGCAATATACTATTTCGTTAGGTTTTTGCAAATCTTTCTAAAAATGTGTGTAATCGAAGCAAATTTGTTCTTCCTTTCTGATCTACAGTAGTAACTTCTTCAAACCTGATGACATCAATAAATTTATTGTAGCTCAGTGTGCCGCGAAATAAAGGTGGACCATACTTCTTATTCCATAGAGAAGTTCCGTTTTTGTTTTTCTGTTTTAGATGACAGTAAAATAATAAATAAATAAATGCTAGAACTTCGAAATATCACATTTCCCTTCCACTTTTGCTATAGACCCGATTAGTTTCTGCATTTCTGCGTAACAATTATAACACCTTCCTCAAAGAATATCCTCTTCAGTCGATAGGTACACATATGTGCACCTCTGTTTTTTTGCTTCTATTCTGAGGCTTTCATAGTAGAAACTGCTTTGTAACGTTTGTGTACCTCCGACCTGTGTTTATTACTAATCTTGTTCATTAGATGGTATCAACAATTGTCATATTTCAAGCAAGTTAAAAAAAAAAAAAAAAAACTGCTTAGTGCCAAGACTAGAGGATAAGTGAAGAGCATCTAAAGGGTCTTGTATTTCACAGCAGGAAGAACGACTTTCTTGCAACTTGCTCTACAATATTTCGTGTTATTTTGGTGGTAGCTGAAACGTGCGTCTTCCATCAGTGGGTATATTATTTACATATTGTGCTAAAGTACTTTCTTGACCTTTGTGCTCACTTCAGTACTCGTGATCCGCCTCATTCGAGTCAACTGCTTCATCAGACTAATTCGTCGTCTAAATTTATACTATAATCTGAATATAATTTATCAGCAATATTGGTTCATCTCCAGCATTCAGTTTTCGTTTCGCCATATTTACGCATAAGTATACAAATACATCTGGGACTTCCATCAACACAGTAGCATAATAATAAACGAATAGAAGTGCATAATATTGCCGGCTGCTTCTGTGAAGAAAACAAGTATTCAGCAGATATTTTACTAAATGATCAATATCGGAGAGAATGAATAAATGCAAGAAAAAGAGGGAATGATCAAACAATTTGATTAGTAAGTATGGAAATTTGATAATGCCATAATTCAATATATTTTAAATGTGTCCATTGGACATGTTGCGACAGCGTACTAAAAATTTTATTGCCGTATTCAGCAGCAGCCAGCATGAAGTTGCCTTGGTAGTATACTAGCGAATAGATACCTAGAAGAAAATACAGCTTCCAAAAAACCAACTTTTGTACGTCGGACACACTTTATGGTATTAAAGGTTAGATAAAAAACAAAATAATTATTCGTGCAATTGCAGGTGGACCTTCGTTCGGGTGATCAGGTAAAAAGAAGTTACTAATGTTGCCACATGACATTGACCAAGGGCCCACTGTCTGGAAGTGTGAAATTCTGAGCGTACTAAACCAGAAAAGTTTTCTCTATCATTGTCATAAAAGGACTGGATGTCTGAATTTTACATCTGATGGGAAACTATCTTCTGTAATGTAATCAATGGGCACGTGGTTGCGAAAAAAGTTTTTATAATCCAAAAACTATTGTTTACTTGGCTTAGACTGTTAAAAGTTTATTTTGAAAGTATAGTATTAGAATACTAAATACAGCTCATCCACATAAAGGAATAGTATCTAAAGATTTAATACTAAGCTGCTTGTATTGTGAATTGAAAACTAAACCATCTGCTAATTAATTTTAAGGGCATAGAATGTGAAAAAGCAACCTCATTACTACCTCATTTGCACAGAATACGGCACAAATAATTTTAATTTCAGATTTCGTATACATACATAAATGCGTTATTAACTTACTATAATACATCAAAGAATACTGGCAGTCCCTGATACTAATAAACCTGAAACTATAGTTTACTCTGTCACTTTCCATTACACTTGCAAACCACTTGTAATTTTCTTGTTAAAAGGGGGGGGGGGAAGCTAATTTCAACTCGACCAGTTAGTCAATCGTATATGCTATGCATGCAACAAATTATCAGCTTCATGCTCGTTTAACTTCAGACAATACTACCAACTTTTTCAATTTCTTAGCGATTACTGAACAAAACAAAATTAGAAAGAAAAACAACTTAGCGGCAGATGTAGACACTTGTAATTGTACAACGGAAAATTATTTCTGTATTTGAGATCTGCGGCTTTTCCATCATTCATATTCACAGTTTTACCTTCAAATTTGGAAATCAAAGGAATAAGCGTTAAGGAGTATTAAGGGGTTCTTCAAAAGTCATTCAAAATTTTTCCATATTACTAAATCTTCTATAGTGCAATTATTCTCCAGCACTTCAAGTGCTGTTGCTGTAGTTTTAAGGTGAATCACCGCCTGGAAGTCCGTATAGATCTTAGTTCATTCCCTTAACTACTGCGAAATGAAACAAAAATAAGACTACAACAGAAGACACTGTTTCATTTAGTTATGTATTCTCATATCAGAAAAGGTAAAGAAAAACTTTAGCGTCGTTTTACATTGAGCACAAGATAGCAATTTCTGTTAAATCTTAACTTCGGGTTCCCACTCGTCCTGGAAATGTCCTTGAAAATGCATTTCTGTCCTTGAAATTTACAGAAATACTGAGGGCGGGGAGATTTGCTTAGTGGTTTTCAAATCCCCTGGGTTTTCTCATTTAGGTTTTTAAAGTTGGAGAGATTTGGCTTGTGTGTGTCAAGAAAACCCGAGGTTTTTGCCCCCTTGGTTTTGGTAAAAAAAAAAAACACCAGCAAAACACCAGTGGTTTTTCGTCTGGAGAGTTAAATATCTCTGGGTTTTTAAAAATGGAGATATTTGGTCTACAGTGAAAACACCCAAGGTTTAAATACCTAGCAGTTTACTGGGGGAAATTTATCCTACTGGTAGGAGTTTTTTTTTTTTTAGACGGAATAATTTCCTGTAATCAACCTGGACGAAATAGACCACATCGATTACGTGGGTGATGTTATTGAGAACCAGCCACACAAAAGAAATTATACAATACGTGGTAAAGTAGATCCTTTGGCAGTCTACAGTGATGAAGAATTTGGAGATCGTTTTGGCCATACCAAAGAAACCTTCCGAGCATTAATGCATTTGATTGAAGAAGATCTACACAAACCGTACGTAAGCATGATTGCTCCGCAGATTTACAGGTATTGATTATATTACGCATTCTCCGCACAACTGCAGGAAAAATATTTCACAGTGTAGTTGGAATTATACCTAGAAGACCCCAGTTCATAAAAATGCTTGCAGTGAAACTGAAGTTCTATGAGGACTCACAATTTCCTGGTACAATTGGAGCAATTGATTGCACGCATATTCCAGTTCTGTCACCCTCTGGTCCAACTGTAGAGTTGTACAGAAACGGGAAAGGGGTACATAGTATCAACACACAGCTAATTTGTGATTCTAATATGAAAATATTAAATATCGTTGTACGTTGGCCTGGCTCCACCCATGATTCAACAGTTTGGAGGAACTGTTCCCTGAGAGTCATAGCCGAAGAAAGAAACCCTCCTGGATTATTGATAGCGACGGTGGTTATGCTTGTACAAGCTACATGTTAACGCCTATTCCAAATCCTAAAAACGCTGCAGAAGAAAGATACAACCATGCTCACAGGAAAGCAAGAAACAAGTCTCGCTGGGTTCTATTCGATTAGACAGACAGGGAAAATAATACTTTTCAGTCACATGTACAGCAAGTCGGTGGATTTCAAGAAAAACTCTGGGTATTTCACCCCACGGTTGATAATGAGCAAATCTCTTCACTGAAAAACCCCGGGTTTTCGCAAAAATACCTAGTGTTTTACTGAAAACCAGAGGTTATTTTCCCCACAGCAAATCTCCCCGTCCTGAATGTCAGATTTTTCATTATTATGAAGATTTTAATTGATTGCTATTTTTATTTGCTATTCCTGTTTTTGAGCTGTTGAATTATTGTGGGCAATGAAGGTAGTAAAATCAAAGTACTCATACAACTCATCTTCAGACATTGGAGATCTATTTAGGGTCGTGTTTACAGTGCAATTGTCCAAAAATTTAAGTATGGGCCTACAAAGTTATCTTACATCATTTGCTATGGTCTCGGTGAATATAAAGTGAATATATGTATTTTAGAGATTCTTGTAAATAGTGTGTGTAGGAGTCAAGCTTTTGTGATATCTTTCGATGAGTGCCTGAACAAGATGTCTCAGTCTGAACAAATGGATATGGTTGTGAGATACTGGAACACTGATGAAAATATGGTGAAAAGTCAGTACTTTGGATCCCAGTTTCTAGGTCTACAACAGCAGGAAGTTTACTGCAGGCTTTCCTCAAAGGAACAGAGAAATTACTCCTTAAGTTAATTCAGATGTCGATGGATGGGCCACGTGCTAACTAAAAACTGCTAAATTTTAACGTCACATCGGTGAAGACTGCTGCATTCCCTGTCATTGGAAGTTGTGGTTTACACACACTACTGAACGTGTGCATCAACGAAGTTCAACTGTTGAACGAGGTTCATAACCAAGCTGTGAAAATGTTGAACCAACAACTTTCAAGGTTGTCTCGGTCAAATGGTGGATAAACTTAGTTTTAGCTTGAACGGCCGAATTTGGGGTTTTACTTGAAAAAAAAAATTAAATAAAAAAATGAATGTAATGAATTAAATTACTGAATGCAAAATACTGACGTGTGGAATTTTACTGTGTATGATGTTCACTTTCCTTAGGATTATGGACTGGGTAAATGTATCACCGACTGGCGGTCGCCAACCTACTGGGCCCCGTGCAGGCATGCCACCAACAATCACTGATTCATTCATCAGACCAATCATCCCCGGAAAATGGAACTCAAATTCAGCCCGAAAAAGATTGTTCCAGTGTATCTTCCATCACAACTTGAAGTCCGGTATCCAGGCCTGCAGTCTGTTTTCCGCAACCCGTCGTGAAAAAGGTTGCGAACCACAAACCACCGACACAGGACGTCAACCTCCCAGTTGAGTTGGCAATGATAACTACTGAAACTGAAATTTTGTGTCAAATGGCCCTACCAAAAAAAAAAAAAACTAATTTCCAAATAGAATTTAGCGCAACGGAGAAATAAAAACAAATCCAAGCTGAAAGTTTTTGAACCTTCCCCCCTTCCAAAAAAAAAAACTATTCGGTCGTCTCTTACGTCGGTCGCACTGAAAACTTTTTACTTGAAACTCTCACTTTCTATCTCTGATACTGCACATTGGTCTTACACCTTGACTATATCTAGATTTTACTGTATATGTTTCTAACTTTAAAATACACGTTTTAATTCCCAATTCTGCTTGAAAGAAAACTGTTAGATTACAGCTTCTACATTTTATTAAAGAAAACCCTTTTCAAGTTTATACAAATGCTACAGCTATATCTTGAAATATATGGAAGAAGAAAATTAAAATTAAAAAAAAAATCACTCATATTAATGGTTCTACAAGTTAATGTTCAATTTTATGTTTAACAGAAAAATCTGGCAACATATACGTAATGTTTCCATTCTTCAAAATCTTGACTGAATTAAAATTTTAATGAACAGTACTAATAACAATAATAAAATATGTTGACCTGTGAAGATTTCTAGGATTCATGATAAATTGACATTAAGCTGACATCAGTATACGTAATCAATACAACTACTTAATAAGGTGGTTGGTGGGCTAGAACTCAGATTTACTATAAATTTTATTATTTTGTTTTCTTGTGTCTTGGAACAGTGAGTCCGGGCGGGAGAATTTGCACATTAGGTCACCTGAACTCTGTGCACGGAACTTTTGCACTTTGCTGTGTCTTTTCTTTCTATTTTTCATCACAGACATAACACAAGAAAATTGAAATATCGACACACATAGTAAATTTAACCTACATCTACCCTAACCTAAACTAATCTAATCTAAATTGACTTAACCTACTACAAGAAAATATATCACTTCTATTCATAGCCCACAACACCTGAATTTCAAAGACGTAAATGATGTCCACATTACTACTTGAACAAAAGAGAATAAATTTTTAATTTTAAACAGAATTAATAAGTACGGTATTAATTCTTTGTTATATTCCTTTAAACAAGATTGGATAACGTCCACGAGCTATTGAAAGAAAATCTGTTGCCAGAAGATATACTATGATGCACGCACAAAGTATATCTGCACCAGGTTGTCAAGGTAAATATGACACGTCATTGGGAATCTTAGGTATTTCATTTGGATTCACTAGTACCAAGTCAAGAAAGTTTTTAAAATTTTGTACATTCGGAGCAGTATCTTTGTTTCTCAAAAATAAATTGTAATTTCGAGTGAAGTATTTCCCTTATGGAATTACATTATTAAAATGTTGCTAAGTAATGTGGGAGGCTACTTGTACTCACAAGTAGCACAAGCTTGACTATTACGACAATCGAAACATTATTTAAGACGGGTTAAGTTCCACAGTTGGGCGTCCGTTTCCAGCAAAATTTTTAAAATTTACAGGAAAGATATGGATAGTTTGATCGTTTGTGTGCTTCATAATATATATGAGTCTCGAAAAATCTGTTTATTTGTTATATATAAGCGGTTATAAACATGGGACTATATGGCGAGCGGAGGGAACTACTTGGCGCAAGGTAACCGAACAGTTTCATTGTGGGAAAGAAACGAGCATTTATGTTATCAACATGGCGAATGTACAAGGGCAATGAACTAACAGTTTTAACATTTGTGAAGCAATACGTTGATAACGAGCAAAATCCTTTAAAAGTTTGTGAAGAGCACGGATTAATGAACCTAATAAGAAATTGCAGAAAGTGTGCAAAGGAGATAACAGCGAAAAAACATGGCAAAAGCGGACGCCCAACTTCGGAATAAATGCCTTTAAGACCCCTTCCCCCAGCTTATCCGCGTAGGACCGAGTTCACATGACAGATGGCTGTGATCGCAGTCCCTAGGGAAACAGAATTTTCGTTTTAAAACTGCATGATGATATCATACACTACCATTATACACAAGCAAGCCATCACTTCGGTCCAAACAAAATTTTGAAGTTAACTCACTAAACCACAGATTTTCGTTGCATCCTGTTCGTCTCACTGAATAATAATAATCATTGCTTGCTTACTTGGTTTACAGTTTACACCGATTCTCGTCTAGAAAATCTTAACGGTGCGTTCAAAAAAATTTCCTAACACCAATATATGCTGTTTGACTTCAACTCGTCATGGCTGCCACCGCCAATCGGCTTCCCTAAGGAAATTTTGCTTCGGTACCCAGCTCCACCGTCCGTTGAGCGTTTCAAAACCAAATCCAGTGAACTTTGAGGTAATTTACTTAATTTCTGCACAATTTATGGACGAGGAACTAGATTGTATGTCTGATCTTCAACACGGCTTTTGGTAAAGAGACAGAGAATAACAAGAAGAGAGCTAATTGGTTCTTTGGTGACGCAACAAAAGGATCTCGACACATCAAAAGAAGCCGAACCAATGATAAAATCTGGAATAAGCCTCAAACGAAATAGATTTCTCTGCTCCGATGAAAAATAATTTCTATCTAAACAAAGGGATGTGCCAAAAAGACATCATGGCCGAATTTCAGAATAAAATTTTGAAGAAATTAAAAAAAAAAATTAAGAATTTCTTTCCGAAGATTCCCTACGTCTAAATTCCCTTGAAAACAGTTCAAAACCTATAAGAAACTACAAAATATACACCTTTGAACCCACGTAACATAGTAAGAACAATATATGCAATATTAATAAAATATATGTAATTTTATGGACACTACTTCTATATTATTTTAACAGAATATTACAATTTTCAGCTGAATCCAAAATATAATATTTAAAATAATTTTCAATTGTCTTTCTGAAACTAAGCATGAACATGGATATACAGGGGGTTCAAAATTTTCACGGACCATGATACATTATACTTAGGTATAATGTAACAGGGGGTTTAAACTTCGTTGATCCAAGTCAGTCCCTTTACATTCAATAATGCCTTTGTATTTTTCCAATAATGAAATTACAATACTTTTCTCGTGTTCCGAAAATTTTTTTTACTGGTGGTTTCATTATTTTTTCCATCACAATTACAATCACTGAAATTAGACTACTCACAACTCTATGCACACAATTTCGAAAGTCAAGAAGACTGGCACGGGGATGCTTTCTTTATTTGTTACTTTGTTAAACGAAGATTAGAGGCAAAATACAACAACTAATCAGTCGACTTTACAAATTGACTGAAGTTTACTTAAACGAGAGGTACTGAACTTCGACTCTAATGGTGCAACGTAAGTCCTGGAAACACGTTTAAATTTGAAAGTTCAATGTTGAACGCGTTTGAGTAAACGCTCGTTCAAACTTCGTTGGTGCACACGGCTGTATATGGAGCTTTTCGTGTGGTGAGTGAATCAACAGACTGGGACCTGGTATCAGTATTAACATCCCTGTGGCGACTGTTAGAAGCAGGGTGCGAAATCATTTGAAAATGGTGGGGGGGAAGAAGTTCAGCGATCCACACTAATGCTTCGTGGAGCCTCCAAAAAATTGAAATATTAATGATTATTATTATTATTATTATTATTATTATTAATAATAATAATAATAATAATAATAATAATAATAATAATAATAATAATAATAATAAGTGTTCAAACTAGTCGTAATTGTTATTTAAAAATACTTTAATGTTATTTATTCACTTAACCAAAATTGGTAACTTATCTACTGCATTTAATATACACTTCGGTGCGTATGGTCCAGGGTTAGACTTTAGTGGGAGCACAGTACCCTTGTGCTTACCATTATATTGAAGATTACATTCGCGAAAATAGCAGTAGATATATAAGTCAGAAATAATAGTCCCTGAGAACCGATGTCCTAACCAGGCATTAGAACTACTAACTTGAAGCGCTCCACCTGGCAAGCCATAGATTCTCATGAGCTGTAGAGTCAGAGTATAGTTTTTATTATTATTTATGAAATTCTCGTTTCTTCGCTACGTACGTAGTGTTTCAGTTTGGTCGTTCAGATACACGGTCACCTTTGTAAGTCTAAATAATACTATGTATCTATATTGTATTATTAGCAAGAATATATTATTATAAATAATGATTTCAATACAAATACTTGATAGACAACAAAAAGCCTCAGCGGTAGACGCTCACCTCAGGTGCGTGGAATCATCGGCTGGATCCTACCTCGCGCCAAATTCTGCTTGTGGTATACAAACAATTGTGTGGGGGTTTTCTCGGGGTCCCCTCGCTTCCTTCCACTATCCTAATCAACCATTATAATTCATCTCATCATGACCGTCTTCCTTAGCCGTGGTGAATATTCATAGGACGTTAAACTTTAGAAAATAAAAGCACAAACACTATAATACGATTGATTGGCTGATTTAAGTTTAATGACCCTTTTCAGCAGCGAGGCTATGAAATGTGGACTTACAGTTTAAGGTGAAATCCGAACCACTGTAATCGTTCAAATGTTTGTCCTGCGGCATCTGTGACTGTCGCGGTACTTTTGAGTATTACAGCTGTAGATGACTTACTGAACACCTGGAAAAACTCTTTCAGAAACAAGATCAATTCGATGTGCCATGCAGTGTACGCTAATTAGGCACGGGTTGACATTTCTTCTAATTTGAGCAGCAACACCTTCGTTTCTCCCAGTAAACACTGCATCCCCGTCCGAACTGAATCCAACCAGTTTTTCTTTAAGATTAAAAATATCTATGCCATCTTCGGAAAATGCTTGAATAATTTTCTCTTTAAGGGATTTTGCATCGGCATTTTCTACAGGCACTAATTTATAAAAACGACAACAAGGTTTATTTTCTTCGTCCACATATGTTCATATAACAGCAAGTGCTTATCCGCAAACCTGTTTGTAGATTCGTCCACTGAAATTAAAAAGCAATCTGTTTGTTTGAGAAATTTTACCAATTTTGCATGCAACTGGTACGCTAGAGAATAAAGGTCTTCATCTCGTCAATAACCGAACAACCGAAAAAGTTAAACACCTGATCTTTTACAAATAAACTACGTTTTTTTAAAACAGCATGTATTTAAAATTATTGTTTGTCTGAAAATTTTCTTTATAGACCTACTAATATTTTCCTATTAAGGTGTCCCCCCTTACAGATTTTGGTGAGGGGGAAAAGCAAGTGTAAAATTTTTGGTGGGGGGGAAATCCCTCCCGTCCCCCCGGCATTTCGCACCCTGGTTAGAAGACTTTCCGGTAAAACGAGGATTTTGTTTCTGTTACTGGCTGCGAAAAGTTTCCATTTAAGTTTTGTGCTCACAGCTGGTTGCAAGATGCAGTGGTAGCTGAAAGAGCTCTGGAAATGTGGCCATCAGTGGAAACTTACATTAAAAGCATGTCTAGCAAGAGTTCTGAACAAAAGTCAAATGCATTTCAGTGTTTGAAAGTTGCTTGTGCTGATAGTCTAATGCAGTGTAAGCTCCATTTTTGTGTGTTTGTGACTAGTCTCTTAAGACCATTCCTTCAGCGGTGCCAAAGTGATGAACCTCTGGTTCCATTCCTAGCTAAAGATTTGTATGAAGTTGGAATGAAAGTGGCACGCATAATCATTCAGAAATCTGTTCTTGGGACATTGTCTTCTGCTAAACTATCACAATTCACGCCATCAAAGAGCATCATGGTGAGTATACCAGTGGACTTGGGATTTGCAACTTCACAAGGTCTCAGTAGTGCATGCAGAGAGGAACGTTACTGAAAAGGAAAAAAAAACTAGTTTAGAATTGAATGCCAGACATTCCTGTGCAAATTGCTGCTGCATGTCATACAGAAGAGCACTGAAATGTAGGTTTGTGAGAGACCTTACGTGCCTAGTGTGTTATTCATAAAGTCACTGTTGAGAAGAAATGGGCTACACCCAAGGAATGTGATCAGCTGTTTGTTTTGTATGGAAAATTTACTGAGCAATTTAAAGATGTGTTGTTATCATAAAGAAGCTTCTGGTTTTTTCTCATGGACAGGTTGTTGTCGAACGAGGCTACAACATGAAGATCTGCTTGTTGAAAATATGGAGAAATCATTGGTCGGTTTGAGGTTGGTGTATGATAACCAGGGCCCGGATCTTGTTGACCTAAAATTTTCTAGAAAGTGACCTATAAAATGACACTAAAATTCCTGTAAAATGCCCCTAAAATTCACAAAAATTGACCTTAAAACTTGCGTTTTCTTAAATGTTTATTTCGTAAAACATTGACAATTTTAAATATCCATTGGATTTTAATTAACGTTTGTCACTCATATTTAAAAAGTTTTGTTTCAGTTAGTTGCAGTCCATTGATCATTTATGTTCGTTGATCAGTCCATTGTACGGCATTGTACGCACTGAAAGCGTCAATTCACTCCCGAGTTGAAACTAGGAAGCACTCTTAAACAATAAAAGTTCGTAAGTGTAGACTACATGAGAATAATAGATAAAAACCCTGTTTAAAATCCTTGTACGCCTTCTAATTCATTTTTAGTTATTCATATGATTACATGTTTTGTGGTCAATAATCCAAAACTATCCGTTCGGCCACCTACCAACCTCCACCTTTGGTCAACCAGCTACAGCTTAGTTTTCATGAGCTTGTTAAGAATGCAGTTTTTCCACCCCAATAGTCAGGAAGCATGAAAAGAGATTATTTAACTTCGTCTTTTTCACATCCGTAAACAGTGTTCATTTTAAGATTTCCTTATGTAGAATAAAAAGAATAAGAAGACCATAAGTGACTTAAAATTTACCTTAAAATATTAAAAAAATGACCTGAAACTTCAAAGCGGCAAAAAGTGACCAAAAGTTGACCCTACAAATATATACTTTTAGAACCTAGAGTTGATGGATAACGTTTTTATTAGAATTTGCCTTGTTTTATGCGTAACAGAGAAAAGTTGACTTGTCAACAAAATCCGGGCCCTGATGATAACATTTCCCATAAATATCTTATTTCAATCAACATCATGAAAGAAATGCTGCATCATGCCTTCCATGCAAGGCAGAGCTGGAGAAAATAAGGACTGTTGAAAGAGAAAGTCAAGTGCAGAGCAAGAGGAAAGAGATAAGTGAAAATGTACAGCAGCTGCAGAGGAAGAAAAGGAAATTGATGGAAGCAAGTGAAGCTTTGGAGACATGCAAACCAGTTTACACATGAAGCACAACAGAAGTTTTGCTTTACTTTATTGACAAAGTCAAATGCTATCCGTAGAGTATCTTCGCTAAAGAAGAACGAGATTATGTCTATAGATGAGGAAATCGTACAACTCTATACTTAGTTGATAGTAATATAATTTTCTTTCTTTCTTTCTTTTTTTTTTTCAAATTATATCTGTCACATTGTCAAGCAATGAAGATGCCATGTGCGAAAAATAGATTTATGTTGTTCGTAAATTTGTTCGGTGCACAATTAAAATGTCGTAGAAAGAATAAAAATACATGTGCTGGATGTGGATGGATCGGGTGACTATAAACAGAGTTGAGAGGTCACAAAAAACAGCACATTACGCTTCGCTTTGTGCATTTAATTATTGTGTAATTCTGTACTTACATTATTTGAGCTCATGTGGTTCGGATTCCACGTTAATCAGTAGGTCCACGTCTCATATAGCCTTACTGCTGAACGGGGCGTTAAAATAAACTCATTTACCAAATTTTGTTTTTTGACAATTCCCAAATTTAAGGGTTGGCCTATGTACCCCTACCAAACTTTAAGAGGAGTGCATCAATGTACCTATATCCAGTGTTGGGTAAGTTACTTGTAAAAATGTAACGCGTTACAAGTTACTTTACTTTCTCTTAAAATGTAACGCGTTAGTAACGCGTTACTTGCCTCAAAAAAGTAACTGTTACTTTACTTCAAAAGTAACGCGTTACTAACGCGTTACTTTTAGGTCCGAAACTTTGAATATGTGGAAAAAATCTTATTACTTCAGTTTCCGTACTGCTATTACTACCGCTATTATTATTATTATTATTATTATTATTATTATTATTATTATTATTATTATTATTATTATTATTATTATTATTATTATTATTATTATTATTGCACGTTCTGATTCGATTTATGTAAATGCAAGGACAAATTTTTACTTGACAACTATATGAACATTTTAATGTAATGTAACATTGACTAAAATGCCATACTGCGTTACTCGTAGGGATGGTCACGAATGAATTCGAACAAGTTTTCTTTGAAACTCGATTCGACTAGAAACAGACATCTTTGAGCTCGACCCGAGAACTCGGCTTGAAAAATTTCCTCCAACTCGACTCGAATTCGAGTCGAGTTTCGAGTCGAGTCGAGTCAAATCTGGTGTATAGTTTCGAGTACTCTCTTCAAGTATCTTACATAGACAATATAATTATTATCAATGGTACTATTATACTACTACTACAACTTCTTTTCTTCTTCTTCTTCTATTATTATTATTACTATTATTATTATTATTATTATTATTATTATTATTATTATTATTATTATTATTATTATTATTATTATTATTATTATTATTATTATAACACTGTGTATAAACATGAAAGATAGGCGGTTTATATATGAATACTAAAAAAGTAGTTGATTGCCAACCTCGGTAGTCGTGGAGTCTAAGAGTAAAGGACATTGTTCACGAGCTTCTGAATTTGGGTTGAGGGTCTAGGTTGAGTATTCGGGCTAGAGCCAAACGTTGTTAAAAGTTATAGGGCACTGGCCAAATATCTTCAAAACTGCTCGGCCCGGGTTTAGAATTGTCAACGACTCGAGCAGATCGGGTCACAGCTCATTCACTATCGACTCAAACCGAGAAGTGAGCTGAGCCAACAACTCACCCAACCGAGTCGGCTAGAGCCCTTCGCTCAGTTGAGTCGAACCGAGCAGATGGCTTATCCCAACCAAGCCAGCTCGAGCCGATGGTATATGCTCAAGGTCGACTCCATTGGCATGGGAGAACCAGTGAAGATTTCAGAACAGTTCCCTTGGGGTGAATTTCAATACAATCAGAGTTAAAAGTGGTAATGCACAAATACTAATATCACATCGGGAACTATCAGAGATATAACTTCTAGAAAATGGTCGTTGCCCCAGGGAGGCATTACCCCTTGATCACTCCCTAACATCGTCACTGCTTTCCAGGGGAGTAGGCACGAATTTATTTCAGAGATCGAAAGCTTTTTGAGGGGTTCAAATTCAATATGAGGACATATTGTACTAAAAGGTCTAACATCATCTCTAAAATCTCTAACATCTTGTTTTGGCTGCTATTCACCCATCGAATGGTGGTGAAGCACACAATGAAATGGCGGACTAAGTTTGTGCATTCTCAGTGTTGGGTAAGTTACTTGTAAAAATGTAACGCGTTACAAGTTACTTTACTTTCTCTTAAAATGTAACGCGTTAGTAACGCGTTACTTGCCTCAAAAAAGTAACTGTTACTTTACTTCAAAAGTAACGCGTTACTAACGCGTTACTTTTAGGTCCGAAACTTTGAATATGTGGAAAAAATCTTATTACTTCAGTTTCCGTACTGCTATTACTACCGCTATTATTATTATTATTATTATTATTATTATTATTATTATTATTATTATTATTATTATTATTATTATTATTATTATTATTATTATTATTGCACGTTCTGATTCGATTTATGTAAATGCAAGGACAAATTTTTACTTGACAACTATATGAACATTTTAATGTAATGTAACATTGACTAAAATGCCATACTGCGTTACTCGTAGGGATGGTCACGAATGAATTCGAACAAGTTTTCTTTGAAACTCGATTCGACTAGAAACAGACATCTTTGAGCTCGACCCGAGAACTCGGCTTGAAAAATTTCCTCCAACTCGACTCGAATTCGAGTCGAGTTTCGAGTCGAGTCGAGTCAAATCTGGTGTATAGTTTCGAGTACTCTCTTCAAGTATCTTACATAGACAATATAATTATTATCAATGGTACTATTATACTACTACTACAACTTCTTTTCTTCTTCTTCTTCTATTATTATTATTACTATTATTATTATTATTATTATTATTATTATTATTATTATTATTATTATTATTATTATTATTATTATTATTATTATTATTATTATTATAACACTGTGTATAAACATGAAAGATAGGCGGTTTATATATGAATACTAAAAAAGTAGTTGATTGCCAACCTCGGTAGTCGTGGAGTCTAAGAGTAAAGGACATTGTTCACGAGCTTCTGAATTTGGGTTGAGGGTCTAGGTTGAGTATTCGGGCTAGAGCCAAACGTTGTTAAAAGTTATAGGGCACTGGCCAAATATCTTCAAAACTGCTCGGCCCGGGTTTAGAATTGTCAACGACTCGAGCAGATCGGGTCACAGCTCATTCACTATCGACTCAAACCGAGAAGTGAGCTGAGCCAACAACTCACCCAAGCGAACCGGCTCGAGCCATCGGCTTAGTTAAGCCGAGCCGAGCTAAGCTTGTTATAAAAAAATCTCTTGTAGTCTTGCTATCGAGACGAGACGCGAGCAGTGTCCCCTCTCGTGAGCAACACTAAAAGTATTCCATATTTCTCATGGCTTTCGCTTTCCAGTGTAATCAGCCCATGATTTCAAAACGAGTTAAAACGAGCGAGCCACTTATCAAACTCGACTCGACTCGAAACTCGACGCCAAACACAGTGAATCGATTCGGAACTCGACTCGAGAATATTACTTTTGACTCGACTCGAAACTCAACTTGGATTCGAGTCAAGTTTTAGCTTGACTCGTGCCCATCCCTATACGTTAGAAAAATTTTTTGCTTATTATTATTCTGCTAAACTAATAATATAATAATAACAATGTTGCTATGTAAAATTAAAAATACAGAATATAGAGAAACATTACACTACAACTGACGAAATGATAACACATGAACTGGGGGTGAATCAAAATTGCCAATAACTCTAAAATCGATACATGCTTTTTAAATCTAGTTGTTCCAAACTCTATAATCAACGGGACTTTAGGATATGCAAACTGATCTAAAAGAATCCTAATATTACATACCATCAACATTACATCAATAAAGTAGGCCTGCTCATCAGAACACCGTTTATTCATATTAAACCCTTACTGAATGTCGTTTATTATGGCACCATAATTGTTGATAAATATTTCCCACCGGGGCACCATTTTACTTTTAAATTCTGTTCAGCAGTGGCGTACTTACGATTTTGTTTCGGTGGGGCTTTGCCTGAAAATGTGAAAATTCTGCAAGATATTTTATATACTTTACTATAGTAAGTAAGATTTGGGGGGGGCTTAAGCCCGGAAACCCCCACCCCTAAATACACCACTGCTGTTCACCATCATCTTCAGCTTTTAAGAAAATGTATTCTTTCAAATGTTCGAACGATAAAATATTTTCGTTCTCCATCTTTATAAAAACAACACCATTCAAAGTAAAATAGACTACCAGTACCATTGCACTCGTAGTTCACTCACTGAATATATTGATTTGGAGCTGTCAAAATCTAACACAAAATCTTCCAGTTGCTTGCAATCAGTACACGTGATTTCCCTGAGGCTGTCCTCATCTTCCAAAAGCAGCAAGTGGCACTTGGTAGTGGCAAGCCTACCAACGTAAAGTTCGTAAGGCGAAACGGGAAAATGCACATCGAGATTTCCCGTTCCGCCTTGCATTAAGATGAAAAGTGATAACAGGTTTTACATGCTAATTTCATTGCTAGAGGTCATAAGGCGAAACGGGAAAAGGCGAACAGTGCAGGAATTGTCGGTCACTGACATCGTTCATGCTCCATTGTTCCATTCTGAGAAATTCACTTACAGAAAAGAAACATTTGTTTCCGAAAAAAATATACATATATTGTAGTTACTCATCCGAAATGTAACGCGAAAAAGTAACGCAAACTAGGTACGTTACTTAAAAATTTGTAACGCGTTACCGTTACAGTTACTTTGGAAAAAATGTAACGCGTTACTAGGAAACGTTACTTAAAAAGTAACGCGTTACAAGTAACGCGTTACTTGCGTTACGTTACTTCCCAAGACTGCCTATATCCTATGAAAGAAGAAGTGACCCTGTACTTAACTATGCAACTGTATGTTGTAGTAAAGCCTCATCTAATAAGATAAATTAATAACCTACCACATGGTAATATGAATATTTTTGATAACTTTTTACCCATAGAAGGGGATAAGCAGAACCACCCAAATCTACAAAGTTAAGCACCTATGCACCACACTGAAATTTGAGGGGTGGATCAACGTATCCCTTGCCAGATTTTAGACGGGTTTCCTATGTACTCTAGGTCATTGACCCCAGGCCAGATCTTCAAATCATTGACCAAGGTCACCATTTTTTTTTCTGATTCAGTAGCTCCAACGTCGGGGTATACTAGGAAGGCATTTTACTGAAATGAGTCCAGCCAGAACTATTCTCCTTTTCTTAGTGAACCAATTCCATACTTCATGAATACATTCATGTTCGTATTGTATCATGTGGTGTAGGAAAAATATCTCGCAATGCCGTTTCGAACGGAAAATAAACCGTTGCCCCCGTCCCGCAAGTTACGGTACGGGAAAGAGAATATGGGAGGGATGAAATTTCATGAAAATTGTGAATCATTGTGCGATATTGCTGAATACCATGAGAAACACACGTTGGTTGAATATAAACAAAAACACCGTGACTGTTGGAGAGAAGGAAATTACTCATGAATTTTCTTGTTGAGGTTAAGATCTTAGGCCCGTTACACAGTCAAGGAGCTCCGCGCTCCGTCTTTCGCACTACGCGTGTGTGCTTACACAGTCATCCGTAGCTACGCGCTACGCGTCACGTGATTATATACAGGATTCTTCTCAATCAGTGTTGCGAGCCAACATGAAAAGTTCGAAACGACAATAAACATCTTAATATTTCTGTAAGAAAAGAAAACGAAGAACACAGAAAAATAAATGTCTCAAGATTCATCCCTTAGGTTCTCAAAGAAGTCTGAAGGGAGCTTTTGTGTCTGTGTATATAGATTTGCGAGAAGACGAGAAGTACTTCAATAATTTCCGTATGTCAATCCAGTCGTTCGATGACCTAATTGAAAAAATTCCATCGAAATTATAAAAATGTAGTTTCAATAGGATCCATATACATAGGCTCTTAAAATACAGCACTTTCCTTTTAAAAATGTCATGATACTGTTTTTTAACAAATGAAAATAACGAATGTTTGTACGTTTGGGTAGAACTTCACATCCAATCACTTTTCATCCAATCAACTATTTAATAATAGAGATAAATTATTTGCCTCAATTTATCTTTTTTCATTGTCCATACCTTCATTTTTACCAAAAAAAAAAAATCTTTTACATATCTCGTTCCATGCCTGTTCACGAATGTCACGCTTTGTGTGTTCCTCACAAGAGGGATCCCATTAACATGGTGTTAATTTAACCTCCATGATAATTGAAACTGAAACTGAAATTTGTTCAAAGAAAGTCGAAAAATTACAATAGTCACGTACTATTAACAGTGGTACATTAGAGGCACCACATGTACAGTTCCAATTAAGCAAAGACATTAATTGGAAGTTCCAATTAAACGAAGACATTATAGCTAAATTAAAAATAGCACTTAAAAAAATATGAAAATAGTATTATAGAACAATATAAAATATTATTTAGCAACTCACTACCAAAAATAAGAAAAGAAATGTGGATTAATTTTCACTTTGCTTTTGCTACCATGCACGAGGCCTCCGCGTGCCCCTATCCGCGCTCCGCGAGGCAGATAGGGCCATTGAGCAAATTGTAAAATTGGTAAGAGGAAGGGTTCGGGCTGCACCTCGCGGCCAAAACGAAAGACTTGTAGCTGGCTTGTATACAGGGCTGTAGTCGAGGGTACACGGCGGTACACGTCGTATACCCTCTGCTTAATCTTAGTCATGTGAGTGTACCTTCTGCTTCAAAGTGTATAGTTTCGTTTATATTTATTTATTTAATCGGGCCATGACTCCAATGATAAAGTGATTATATCACCTTTTTTTCTCTTATATTCATAGCTGGTGTTCAAATATATGAATCATGAAAAAAAAAAAAAAATCCGGCGAGATTTTTTCTGTTCCTTCTCAGAGTGAGTTGCTTCTTCCTCCATACCTACACCCATTTATATTATTATGCTGTGATTTTTTTTGTAAAGAGTGTCATCAAGAAAATAGCGTGAAATGCTTTTAGACTACAAAACAGTTACGTATTCTTTATATTGAATTAATTAGTGCATACGACTTACTTTGTTCATTAAAAGACGCCTTCAGTGTGTCTTATGACAATGATAGATGATCACAAATCAGCCTATACCCTCTGAAAATTTTAGGATTACAGCATTGTTTGTAAAGATACCTAAATGGAAATTTTCAAGTACTTCTGTATCTTGAATCCACATTTCCATTTACTATCTGCATCTTTATTTCTATTTCTGAGAAATCTGACCTATTGCTAACTTCTCTATGATCCTTCGTCTTCGGGTACCCATGTTGCATATATATATATATATATATATATATATATATATATATATATATATTTATATAGTATGTATATAGTGTGTGTGCGTCGTATGTGAGAGAGATTGACTTTTGCTTACCTCCCATTTTTGCCTTATTGCTCTATTTATCTCGCAAATCCCACCCTCAAGGCCATTGAACTTCGGGGACAGACAAATTTGTTAGGATTATTCCGTTGTGAGAAGTCAGTCTTTTCAGAAAAAGAAACCTGGTCGGTTCAGAGCCTTTATATTACCGTGCGAAAAAGGAATGAAAAAAGGGGGAAAGGGTGGTCTGTCGAGCGAGAGACAGAAGGGCCCAAATATTTCTAGTCCCTGATTACAATTAACTGACTTCAAGAAGGAGCAAGGATTCGTAACTCTTTCTTTAGAAAGAAAAAATGGGAAAAGGAAAAATAAAAACTGATTTTCATTAAACTACATATTTGCTATTTGATATTTTCAAAGTTTCTCGTCAACCGCTTTTTAAGACAGAAAAGGAATTAATTATTCTGTTCTCATTAAAAATATATTTATCTTTCAAATTATACAAGTACTTTGGACGTAATTAAGTAATACATTAGATGTTCTAAAGCATGATCTTTTTTCATTTGAACCAAAATTTCTCTGCGAGAAATATTGAAAATCATTAGTACTTACTTTGAGACGTACAAAGTATTGCTTTCATCGAAGATAAATCCCTACGAGGCAACTTCAGATCTACAGACTAAACTTTTAATTTATATAAACAATAACATATACCTTATGGCCCGTTACACAGTCAAGCGGAGCTCCGCGCTCCGTCTTCCGCCCTCCGCACTACGCGTGTGTGCTTACACAGTCATCCGTAGCTACGCGCTACGCGTCACGTGATTATAAACAGGATTCTTCTCAGTGTTGCGAGTCAACATGAAAAGGGTTTCTCACGTGAAGTGCACCCTACTGAAGGCCAACACAGATGTTAGCGAACTATTGTACTGTTGGTTCATTGTATTCTAATGAAAAATAAATAAATAGATAAATTTTGGCAGAAACTTCTTAAGATAGATATCGATGCCCGCTCTACTTTTATTACCTGAGAAAAGAAGTTTCGTAAACTAAGCTTTGCGTCTAAAATCTTAGTAATTTGTTTGCACTGACGTTGAGAGAAACAACTTATCGCGTTGCGCTCTCGATTTTGTTCTGAATTAGGTGAAAACAATTGAAGTTCCGACCACTGCGGCTCAAGTGAACGTGTGAATTTGAACATTTTGCAAGTGGCTTCGGTTTCGGGGGCACTAAAACGTCGTGAGACGGATTTTCAACAATTAAGTAATCTTTAATTCAATTGGTCGTGTGATTCGTAGTGTGGTGTGTGCAGACAAGAAAGTTGCAAATATTTCCGAATTACAAACATTTTAATAGAAGCTTAAATCTATAATTACGTGATGTGTAGTGTATCTGTGTAGGCAAGACAATTTTTATTACCATGTGTTTGAAATACAAATTTAATCGTGTAGTATATCCATAATGAATAAGATAAGTAATTACTTCGTCCCTGTTGCTAAAAAGCAAAAAAGTCGATGACAGTAAAGATAAATGCATTGCAACAAGCAATGATAGGAACGTGGAGACAATAAGTGCTTCTTGTCCTCAATCTTCGCGGTGGCTCAGTGCTAGAGCGTTAACCTCTGGTGCGTAGGGTCCCGGGTTCGATCCCAGCCTCCGCCAAGTGGACTTTGTGGTGGACAAACACCATGTGCGTGGGTTTTCTCATGGTTCTCCCATTTCCTCCCACTTTCTTCATTCCATTATTTCATCCCTTATTTCATTATCACCGTCTCCTTTGGGCTAACCGGCGTCGGACGTTAAACTCAAAGATTTCATTTAGAATGGAGGGTTACGAGAGATGACAACTATTCTTAGATACCTAACGAGATTTCAAAAACCTACTTCTCGCTAGTTCTTACCTTTTTTGTAATATGTATTGAATCCGCAAGTTGTAATGTACTTCTATCATTTCCGATTTCGGTGGAAAGATAAGGATGGTAACTAAGAGTATTCTTGGGATGTTTAATTAATTGAAGAAAAAAACGTTTATCTCTATTGCAGTTTTTACTTTATAGTGATCAACGTTAGAACCGGACGTGATTGATTTCTGCCATTTTCAGTTTGAATAGAAGGTTAAAATAAAAGTGAATGTGAGATTTTCTTAGAAAACTAAATCGATTCTTTTTTTTAAACTATCTTTTTTAATATAGTTTTTGATCTATGTAGATCAATACTGAGACTGGAAGTTGTAGTAAATTTATATCACTTCCGATTTTAGTACATTGTTAAAGATGGAGATGAAAGGTCTTCTTGGGGCGCTGGATCCATTGCAAGAAACCATGTCTCGCTATATGATACTGTCTTTGCTCTATAGTAATCAATGTTAAACCGAAAATACTAATTTCCACCTCTACCCATGGGTAAATCATCTTCATTACCGAACTTTTCGAAATAATTATTTTAGCTATCGATCCCAGGAGACAGATTCAATAATTCACTTGCATTTAGTAGTTCGCGTGTGAAGCAAAAGTCGTACGGGTGTACGAACTAATATTACAATATTGTAAATCTCACTTGGGTGATCCTGATAAATCGACGTGTGTTTGTCATATTTGGTTGTATTAGGTAGTAATCCTGTGGAACAGAACATTGAAGTATTGAAAGTCTAGGTCGTGTTATATGAATAGTTTTCGTTATGTTGAGAAAGTGGTATCGGTATACCTTGATATTGAAAACAAGAAAACATCGAAAACTGTCCAAATATTGAAAACTATCGAAAAATCGACATCGAAAAATCCCACATTTCAAACTCGATCGATACATCGAAATATCCCTGTGCACCAAAGGTACGCGTGCTTGCCAATAGGCTAGCGGGAAGAGCTGTGCCCAAACGCACGAAATCGCTGCTCACGAGCTCGGAACTCACGCTCACTCGACCTCAATCTCACGAATTGAGCGTGAGGTTGAGTGAGTGTGAGGTCAGATTAGTGAGGTGAGCGTGAGGTCAGGCTGGTGATATGATCGTGAGGTTGAGTGAGCGTGAGATCAGACTGGTAATGCGAGCGTGAGGTCAGGCTGGTTATGTGATCGTGAGGTCAGACTGGTGGTGTGAGCGTGAGGTCAATCCGGTGAGGTGAGCGTTAGGTCGAAATGAGTTTGTGAGCGTGAGGTTGAGTGAGGTTAGGTCAAAGTGGTCACCTCCGGGCCTGACTGTTGGACTATAGAACAGAAGAACAAATTCTGTTAAAAAAAATGACTGGCTTTATGCGCTAAACAGAAAATTAAGTGTACGTTGGATCGCCTCTAGCTTCAGATGAGTTTTCGCAGTGTGGCAGGATTACAGGGCTCTCGTGTATCATTTTGAAGCAGCAATGAATGACATAAAAAGGAACAAGAAAGAACGATGTATCTATGAAGGGATGCTTAAGAGAATAACATCAGTAGATTTTGTTCTGGATTTAGGGCTGATGTGAGATCTTTTGCAGGAACTGTCTGAACTAAGCATGGAACTTCAAGATAGAGGTATTAACTTATACAAAGCTGACAGAAAGCTCAAGACTACTATCAAAGTAGTTGACGAAAGAAACATCTTAGGTCATACTACAAACAGTTGCTTGAAGCCTCAGAAAGCCTGAATTTTCAAGGCATTCAATTGCACAAGAGAGACAGTGAAGATGAGTCCCCAATTTGTGTCACTGCTTTCTATGAGCACTTGATAACTTCAGTCCAGAATAGGCTTCTTGACACTAAAGATTGAGAGCTGCTTAACTGTGCCAAAATTTTAGATCTTAATCAGTAGCCAGAAGATGTGGAGAAAATGGTGACCTTCGGGGAAAGTGAAACCAGGAAGTTGTCAAACAGATTTCCTTTGAGTGAGAGATAAATGATTCGACGTTTTCGAGAATATCTTGAAGAGAGGACATTACCCCATGGCTTGTTTCCTCTTAAATGTGCTTTAGATATCGTTGGTATTTCATTCAGTGAGTGTGAAAGAGGTTTTTCCCAAATGAATTTAATTGTAACATCGACCAGATCTTTGCTTCTCACGGAAATAGTATCTTCTTTGCTATTTATAAGAATTCACTGACAGTTCAATCCCTCAAAATATGTAAACTCTTTTCTGTTGCGTGGACGTCATTCAGCTGTGGATACAAAAAGTAAGGAGAGAAAAATATACGCTGAGCAGTTATCTCCAGATATGAAAAAAAAATGGTCGCTTTTTTGAAATTGCCAAGGACAATGTGAGTACATTTCTTGTTCTTTGAATCATATTTTAAAATTTTATGCTGTATTTTCTTATTTTACGTTACTGTCTGGGATAGGCTATACAACGTAAATATTTCAATTATCTTTTATGAAAATTCTGTTCCACTCAAAAGTGAAGGGGTTCAAGTCCGAACAATGGAAGCCAATTGTGCTACAATTTCCAATAAAATCCCCTATTGTAAAACATGACCATTAGGAGTATGGGTATCGATAGAGAAAAAGAAGTGGTTAGTGAACTGGTCAGTCAACTCCCTTTCCCTGTCAAAATCTAAGTAGTAGCAAAAGAAGTCTGTGAATTATAGAAGTTTCTTGTAATTGGAAAGAGTGTTTCAGTTTAGAAGAGAAAATAGTTTATTCTCATTTGTCTCCTAGTATATATAAATGCTCCGAACACCTTCTCTTCTCGCCAAGATGTACAGTATACACTAAATCGCTGCAAGCAGACACGTTCCCAGACACTTCTTTCCGAGGGGTTACAAATTCAGTGTGAAGTATACAATATATAAGATTAAAAAAATTCGTCAAAAAACTTGCACAAATTTAAGTAGAAATTAAAATTTTCAAGGCAAAACCAGACCCTCCAATCATCTCTGATTGCAATAAGAATTGAAAATTCATTTTATCGTTAATCAAGCTCTCCCGATAGTAGAGGAGGAGGTGCAAATATCGGCTATGGTGTAAATACTGCCAATCCAAATTAAAGCTCTATTAAGTGCTGCACTCTTGTGAGAATGCGACAAGTTATTGGTACAAGGCTATTCAGGTAGAGGATGCAGTTGTGAGTGAAACAGACTCGTGTAGAGTAGATAGTGCGTTTTTGTTGTTTCTTGAGGGGACAAAAACTTTCGCAGGTATGTTTGTTTCATATTTTTACTTGGAAATGAGGGATTGGAGCGTCCTTTTCTGAGTGTGTCTGTTGAGTTCAAATATTAGAATTGTTGGCATTGTGTATGTTAGGTGCAGATAACACCAACAATGTTATATGGAATATAAAATTGAGGTGTGGCGTGGTGGTGTAAATATGGGCTAGCTTGCCTGGTGCAAATATTGGCTACCAGCCCATATTTGCATCATGTTGATCCAACCTTCTAATTAGTCTTTACGATTTATTTTACAGTATGCCAAGGAGCAAGAAGCGATATGTGCCACAGAATAAACGGAAACAATGGAATAACGAAGACATGGCGAAAGCAATTGCTGCTGTCAGAGAAAAGAAAATGGGGACACTAAAAGCTGCACAAGTGTTTAACGTTCCTCGGACAACTTTACAATCTCTTAGCAAGGACACATCTCTCTCTCCTGAAGTAGCAGCGTCGAAACCACTCTGAAGACGGACTGTCTTAGGGGCGCAGCTTGAGAAGATGGTGGGATATTTACTGTTTATGGAGTCACATTTCTTTCGTTTCACGGTGACAGATTTGAGACGTCTTGCGTATAAATTAGCAGTAGTAAATGGTTTGCCTCATCCTTTCACATCAGAAGAAGCCGGTAGAGCATGGGCATATTTATTTCTAAATCGACATAAAGAAGTTCTGTCTGTTCGCAAACCCACCGGAACATCTTACGTGAGGGCTTTGGGATTTACTAAAGATAACGTAGAAAAATTCTTTGATAATTTGGAAGCAGCATATGCGGAACATCACAAGGCGCCTGATTGTGTCTTCAATGTAGACGAGGCAGGCGTGCAGAGCAAGATACCAAGTGTCATTTCGAGCAAAGGAAAGAAACAGATAGAAACGCTAACATCAGCTGAAAGAGGAGCAACGATGACGGTGGTAGAGAGTTTATCCCTCCTATGTTCATATTTCCCAGGAAAAACATGACGGACTAACTTATGAAAGGTAAACCAATTGGTTCTATTGCTAGAGCTCATCCGTCAAGGTGGATTCAATCACACCTCTTTGTAGAATGACTACAGCACTTCATTGAGGAGACTCATCCGACAAAAGAATCGCCAGTATTGCTGATACTGGATGGGCATTACAATCATTTTAGAAGTCTGGCCGTTATTGACCTAGCACAGGAAAACCACATCCAAATCATATCATTGCCGCCCCATTGTACGAACAAGTTATAACCGTTGGACAAAACTTTCATGGGTCCTCTCAAGCATCATTACAGTAATGAGATCAGATCTGCCCTTCTTCATTCCAATAGTGCTCTTAGTCCTTATGACATCATGGAGTCTTTCTGAAGAGCCTATTTGAAAGTGCAGAGAGCAGACATAGCAGTAAATGGTTTTCCTGTTACAGGAACCATGGAGTTTGACAGGAGCATCTTCACTGACGACGATTTTGTTGTTGTGGAAACTGATGCAGGGACAACAAGCACCGTGCCATCAACAGAAAATCAGTCCTCTTCACCAAGCAGTACTTCAGATTTACAGTCTCAAGCAGGTCCATCACAGCTCGTCAGTTCATTTCATATTGCATCTCCTCCCACCATCAAGAAGAAGACAAGCCAAGAGGTCGCAAGAGTAGCGCTGCCTCGCTCATAACTAGATCCCCTTATAGGCAGTCACTGTACGAATCTACGACATCAACTGCAAAACACGCAAAGAAAGACAAGAAAACATAAATGATAGGCTCTGCAACGAAGCAATCAACTCCTGCGAGAAGACTGGACTATGGGGAATCATCCACAAAGTCTGAAGCAACTTTCTTCGACGACAGTGACAGTGATGTGATGTTAGATCTATCTGTTGGCGTGCAGAAACCTACAGATGAAGATGTGCCATGCATTTTCTGTCGCAGTAACTTTTCAGCGGATACACACGGGGAACTCTGGGTTCAGTGCATAAAGTGTCACATGTGGACACATAATGAAAGGAAATAAAATGAAATCTGTAAGTTTTACGTCCCATGGTTATGCCGGTTAGGGTAAAGGAGATGGTGATTATGAGAAATGAATGAAATGGTGGAATGAGGAAAGTGGGAGGAAACGGGAGAACCCAGAGAAAACCCACGAGCACGGTGTTTGTCTACCACAAAGTCCACACGGCGCGAGCTGGGATCGAATCAAGGACCCCAAGCACCGGAGGTGAAAGCTCTACCACTGAGCCACCGCGCCCCTTGGACACATAATGAATGCGCAGGTGCTAAATACAACGAGTATGTGTGTGACTATTGTCACTAAGTGTATAGACTTATATTTGGTGGTATTGTGATATTCTGTACCACATTTTTTTCATATTAGTATGTTTTTGTACTGATAGTCCATATTTGCATCACCATTTCTTGAAACGTGATTTCGCAGAGTGTCAAAAAAATATAAATGTACAATATTAGTGATTTGTTATTTTCCATTTTCTTTATATCATGTGTAGGAAATGTCACATAGTCTTTATTGCAGTACCGTAATTACATTTGCTCGACTTCTATATATCTACGAATTATTTGCAATCAAAAAGTGGTAGCCCATATTAGCACCTTTTCCTCTATTTATCTTTGTTGACAATTTAAGCTTGATATTAAAATGAAATTACGAACACTGCTTCCACAGCATCTAATCGACTAAACTGAAAGCCAGTACAAAAATTCTGTTCGGACTTCACCTCTGTATTTTCTCTGCAGAGGAGCCTTTACTCAATTTCCGTTTTAATGTATCCAGTTAATTGTTTTTATTCATTATTAGGAAGAGAATTAAGTGAAAACATTCCCTAGATTTTTTTCGCAAAGTTTATCCATTAATTTAGTAGAGGTTTGCAGAACATTTTGGTAGCATGACTAATATTATGTGAACAATGTACTGTATGTGTGTTGTTATTGAAATTCAGTATTTGTGTAACTCTCGATGCCTTTGAATACAAACAATAGTATCTTACTTTCGCCCGTTTACAGAGAGAGAAAAAAGCAAGAAACAAATCCAGGAGTGCCATTTCAGACTTCGCTTGAGGGGGCAAGAGCACCACCGACATAAAACTTCCACGTTTTGTACTAGTATATTACTGGACAACCGATTAAAGTAAGCTTATATGTATTCCTCAAACTCTTGCGGGAGGCAATCGCCTACTGCTGCCCCCATAAATGACGCCCCTGAACAAATCACTAAGAAATATTATTTATAAATGCGTTTATTGCATCATAAAATTAAGACGTAAGAATCAGACATTTTAAAAGCATCTTTATATGTACCGTACGTAAGAGTTTTGAGTTAGAAGACTGCAGTGATATGCTACTGAAGTAATTATGGCGGCACTTGGCCTCACATTGTGATGAATTTTTCACTTTTTCCAGGTCCCACCTGATACGAAGGACTCGATTTTCCAGTGTCGCACGATATGCCGTGTCACGTGTATCGTCCAACCATGGAAAACCGGACACCCCGAAAACTCATTTTCTTTTATGACCCCTTTTTCGATGTTGATGAAAGAGTTAGGGGGGCACTCGTACTCTTTTACGAAGATTATGAACATAGAGACTACAAACACCTATTATATAAGGCTATGGCAGATTTTCGCAACACCGCTCTGTAACATAGCAGAACTAATAAAAGAGTATGGCATATTTTCGCAACCCCTTGTAACAGCAGAGCTGATAAAAGAGTATGGCCACCTTTTTAACCCCTTATATAACATTTCAGAAAGGCTATAGGTATTGTTTTCAACCCTTAAGTAACATAGCAGAAAATACATAAGACTATGAACATATAGTAGAGAATAATGTAGAGCTTACACAAGCATTGTTTTTAACATAACAGAGACTATGAATACATAGCAGAAAATAATGGGGGTGTGTTCGTTCTCTTTCATGGTACCTTTCTCCAACTCTTATTTAACATAGCAGAAATTAGATAAGTGTATGGCTTATTTTCCAACCCCCTATTTAACATAGCAGATGACTACCTTTTGTAAACCTTATGTAACATAGCAGAGCTGATAAAATAGTATAACTTACTTTTCAACACATATTTAAGAAAGGCCATGACCACCTTTTCAACCCCTATGTAACATAGTAAAAAACTACACATAATAGAGCTCACACAGGAAAGTCTATGACCATATGTAACATTTTTGTTCTCTTTTACGACATAGCAGATACCCACTTTTTACAGCCCCTAATACGAATATCATATTTATTTCTACCTAGGTGTTTTAGTTTGTGGAATATGCACTTTTATAACAATTTTAACCGATTTGCATAAAACTCGGTAGGCCTATTTAGGGGTTTTGAACATGCTGATTACGAATATCATATTAGTTTATGTGGAATACGTCCTTTTATAACAACTTTAACCCATTTCGATGAAACTTGGAATATAGGGGTTTTCAAACATGCTGATAACAAATATCATGTTTGTTTTCACTTCAGTCTTTTGGTTTATGTGGAATACGCCTTTTATAACAATTTTAGCAGATTTTGCAACAAACTCCGTATATAGGGGTTTTCGAGCATGCTGATTACGAATATCATGTTTGGTTTTACCTAGACCTTTTGGTTTATGGAGAATACGCACTTTTATAAAATTTTACCCGATTTGGATGAAACTGTATATAGGGCATTTTGAACATGCTAATTACAAATATATTTGTTTTTATTTAGGTCTTATAGTTATTGTGAGATACGCAATTTTTTAAAAATTGTAATATTTTAATTATATATAACTCGTAAACAGTACAACATATTTAAATTCTGTTGTCACATTTAGCAATGGAACATTGACTACCACATACCACAATAGTTGTAACCTCAAAGTTCAAATATCTCAGAGTCAAAGTTCAAATATTTAACCACGTATAACCCGTAAACGGTACAACATATTAAAATTCTTTTTTGTAGTTGTTAGTATAAAGACAGCAAATAGTTTATGTAAAAAAAGCACAACCTTTCTAAGAGAACAGTACTTTTGTCTAATTTTATCTAACATAACAGAATCGTAGAGTAAGTTCACATGAACGGCGTTTGTGTAGTTCACTTTTTTATAGCAGAAATTACACAAGAAAGTCTGACCCTTCTAACAACCTCTATGTAACCATTATAAAAGACTATGGCTTCTGTTTTATAAAGCCTCTTTTGAATACGCTTTACATAGGTCAGAGAACAAAAGCCCCACATAGAACCTACAAAGTAGACAATTTTATAAAAGCGGTGACCACGAAGCCAATGCGACTTACATCCCCTTACATCCCGTAATTAGAAGTTGTTTTAATATGGATTCATTTAGTTATAGTGGAATATTTTTAAATTTAAAGCTCTTTCTTGTACATTTTATTTTACCAACCAGAAAAATTCAATTTTTGTTGTGCGAATTTAACTAGCTTGGAATCTTGTACTTCCAAAAAATTGTACTATTTAATAAACGAAGGAGAGCCATTTTAAATTAAGCCACTTTAGTTATCTATGGAGCGACATTTTAAAATTTTATACCTTTTGTACTACCAAGGAAATTTGTACAATTTAAATAAACGAAGCAAAATTATTTTAAAAATTTAGTTGGGTGCAACATTTTCAAATTTGTATATTTCTGTACCATAAAATAAAAATTGCATTATTTAAATAAACGACGAAGGGCCATTTTAAAATTTGCAGAACAATTTTATGTGGTGTGAATTTCTAATTCAAAATTTTGTGGTGCGAATTTTTAATTCAAAATTTAATTATCTTTCGAATTTCCAAACGATCGTACTGTTTAAAAAACGAAGGAGAGCCATTTTTAAAAATTTCGCTACTTTGAATATTTGTAGTGCGACATTTATAAATTTAAATTTTGTACTATTTAAATAAAGAAAGGAGTGTCATTTTTAAAATTGGGTGACCTATTTAGTTGTGGTGCAACATTTTCAAATTTGTATATTTATGTAGAAACAAGAAAAATGTACTTTTTAAATAAACAAAGAAGAGTCATTTTAACTAGCTTAGAATTTTATATTTTGTGCTACTCAAATAAACGAAGGGATAAATTTATTTGTCCTATTTAATTTTGTACCAACCATAAAAATTGCACCGGGGTGTGATTTCCCGCCGAGGAGCCATTCCACATAATAGAAGTTCGTATAATATATTTTTGCATGATCTTAGATCTTTTGTCATTTATTATTACCTAACACATAATCTAGACATAATAGAAATATTAGGATTTGTTGAAATTGTTGTTACTTAACCCAACATATTAGCTAAGATTATTGATACTACAGATATTCATAGTTACCAATTAGTTATTTTAATAAAAGTAAATCAATTGCAATTTCCAATACCTATTTATTGGAGTAAATTTTTGATCATTTTGAGATTAATTACTAAAAAAAATACAGCGGTAGTATATAGTACCAAAAACTCTGGGTTCGAGGATCGTGCTGTCCAAAACATAAAACATTATATGCTTAATTAACAGCATTAATATAAAATACAATATTGTACAGCGCAGTTAATAGTACATTCAAAAAGTTATTCGCCATAAAGACAAATCACAAAAAAGCAATATTAAGCTCCCTATCTACTCTAAAATACACTGGGCAAACGTCATAATGAAGCCTAGTTAACTCTATCTCGAGTTATCTTAATTAATCAATTAGGCATAGTAAAAATATAAGACTTATAATACTTACATAAATAAACCATTAATACACTTTTAATTAAAATATAACAACGAGTAAAAGTCGCGTATACTCAAAGTGACTTAGGCACAAGTACACTTTGGGCATAAGTTTAATAAAGCTAAATAAAACAAATTTACTATTATTAGAATAGTGAAGACCTCATCGTAGAGTTTGTTGAACGCCACTTTGTTTTTTAACTCTTCAATTGCGGTAGTCATTTAGGCTTTTTACTAATAATGCAACGTTTCCAATAAAGATATATTTAAATTGCTATGCGAGGGGAAACAAGTTCTCAAATGCGTTAGTATAGTAAAAACCCTAAAGTACAGTTTGTTGAGCGTAACTTTGTTCTTTTATTTAACATGGTTCCTTAGTGTGGAAGGCAACTGGGCTTTACTGCTTCTTTGCTTTAGTGTTATTTTATTAGGCAAGAACTCTTTAATGGAAAATAATTAGAACATTAAGCTAATTAATTACATATATTTTTACATTCAAATATTTTACTTGTGTCCGGGGGAAAGTTCAGTATTAAAGTTATATAAAGTGTCAAACTATAACTGATTATAGGACTTAAACCACACAACTATGAGCCTCACTTAATAACCGGAGAGGCAGTTAAATTTTGAAAATGGTCCTCTTTCAACTTTTTAAATATTTTTTATAACAAATATGGTCTACGGCCTAAACGTTTTGGCACAAACCAAATATTACAACCATGCGTTGTTTATTTAAATAGAATATTTTTTCCCGTGTGCCCAAATTTTAAAATTAGAATGGTACAAATATTTTCTTGGTGTTACAAAATAATACAATATTAATATTTTAAAATGTCGTGCCAAAAGTTAATATCCTACTCAAATTTATTCATTCGTTTATTTGAACAGTGCAAAAGGCATAAATTTCTGAGTTAGTAAAAAAGGCATTTCTTCGCTTTTTCTGGTTGGTACAAAAATAAACAGGGCACCCAAATTTACTCCTTAGTTTATTTCAATAGTACAAAAAGGTATAAATTTCTAAGCTAGTTAAAATGGCTCTTCTTTGCTTATTTAAATAGTACATTTTCCTTGTTTCTACATAAATATACAAATTTGAAAATGTCGCACTACAACTAAATAGCTCACCTAATTTTTAAAATGACACTCCTTTCTTTATTTAAATAGTACAAAATTTAAATTTATAAATATCGCACTACAAATATTCAAAGTAGCGAAATTTTTAAAAATGGCTCTCCTTCGTTTTTTAAACAGTACGATCGTTTGGAAATACGAAAGATAATTAAATTTTGAATTAAAAATTCGCACCACAAAATTTTGAATTAGAAATTCACACCACAAAATTGGTCAGCAAATTTTAAAATGACCCTTCGTCGTTTATTTAAATAATGCAATTTTATTTTTTTGGCACAGAAGTATACAAATTTGAAAATGTTGCACACAACAAAATTTTTAAAATAATTCTGCTTCGTTTATTTAAATTGTACAAATTTCCTTGGTAGTACAAAAGGTATAAAATTTTAAAATGTCGCTCCATAGATAACTAAAGTGGCTTGATTAAAAATGGCTCTCCTTCGTTTATTAAATAGTACAATTTTTTGGAAGTACAAGATTCCAAGCTAGTTAAATTCGCACAACAAAAATTGAATTTTTCTGGTTGGTAAAATAAAATGTACAAGAAAGAGCTTTATTTTTAAAAATATTCCATTATAACTAAATGAATCCATGTTAAAACAACTTCTAATTACGGGATGTAAGGGGATATAAGTCGCATTGACTTCGTGGTCACTGCTTTTATAAAATTGTCTACTATGTACGTCCTATGTGGGGCTTTTGTCCTCTGATCTATGTAAAGCGTATTCAAAAGAGGCTTTATAAAACAGAAGCCATAATCTTTTATAATGGTTACATAGAGGTTGTTAGAAGGGTCAGACTTTCTTGTGTAATTTCTGCTATAAAAAAGTGAACTACACAAACGCCGTTCATGTGAACTTACTCTATGATTCTATTATGTTAGATAAAATTGGACAAAAGTACTATTCTCTTAGAAAGGTTGCGCTTTTTTTTTTACATAAATTATTTGCTGTCTTTATACTAACAACTACAAAAGAGAATTTTAATATGTTGTACTGTTTACGGGTTATACACGGTTAAATATTTTAACTTTGAGATTACAACTATTGTGGTGTGTGATAGCCAATGTTCCATTGCTAAATGTGACAACAGAATTTAAATATGTTGTACAGTTTAGGATTTATATATAATTAAAATATTACAATTTATATAAAATTGCGTATCTCACAATAACTATAAGACCTAAGTAAAAACAAATATATTTGTAATTAGCATGTTCAAAATGCCCTACATACAGAGTTTCATCCAAATCGGTCAAAATTTTATAAAAGGGCGTATCCCCCATAAACCAAAAGGCCAAGGTAAAAACAAACATGATATTCGTAATCGGCATGTTCGAAAATCCCTATGTACCAAGTTTCATCCAAATGGGTTAAAATTGTTATAAAAGGGCGTATTCCACATAAACTAAAAGACCTAGGTAAAAATAAATATGATATTCGTAGTAGGAACTGTAAAAAGTGGGCATCTGTTATGTTGTAAAAGAGAACAAATATCTAAAAGGGATTAAGACCCACTGTTACTCTGGGATTAAGACATAACCAAAACGGATGCTTATATCCAATGATGCCAACCCGTGAGAAAAATCCCAAACTGTGGGATTTTTTAACAATAATTTCTCAAACTGTGATAAAGGGAATTTTTGTAAAGATTGTCAGGATTTATGAGATTTTTCATATATTTATTGCATTGACGTCAACAAAATTGTCTATGGGCGAATAGACAGATGAGTCCTTAATGAACTTGAAATTAAGACTGTTATATGTTTGTTACTATAAAACGCATGTTATTGTTAAAGTAATTTATGGAGAGACTTATGAAAATATATATATATATATATATATATATATATATATATATATATATATATATATATAAAACGCCGAGCTATATTAATTGTATTCTGGTATTTTATAAATGAAAGGAAGAACAGAATTAACGGAAGAAGGTAAAACCAGAAACGTCAACTTTGAAAACGTTCCATACGAAATGACCGAAGAATGAAGTTTACCTAGATTTATTATGTTGATTGGAAGATCATGGCACAAAAGCATGATAGAAATTCTAAACTCAGAACAAAATGTACTTATTTTCATTAGCATTTTCACTTGTCTCATTCAGTTAAGGAAGATATGTGTTCATAAACTGTTTGATAAACATAGACGATTAGAGTTTTTGAATAATTCACTCAGACTTGAAGAAAATATGCACTAATTTCACTGTTCATATTTTCTAAGTTTAGAAGTTTTTATTATAGCGTGCGAAATTCAAGAGCATAATGGGAATTTCTGCCTCTGGAGATGGAATTTTATAACGTTTCATCACTGGCATCACTGCTTATAGCTAGTAAAGAATAAGTTTGATATCCAACTGTAGATACTATAAGTTTTGCTATACGGATCCACAGATTGAAAAATGTACAGAAAAATTTGGGTAAGTTTTTAATTTGCCCATTTTATGTCTAGAACAGTACTCAACCAATCCCTGTGAGGCTTCAAACCCGTTACTATTACTACTACTACTACTACTACTACTACTACTTCTAGCCTGTACTCGCACTCCTACTACTGTTTATACTATGGATCTGTATAATAAAATTGTACGGTATAAGTTTATGGCAGGGATGCAAATAAGGAACAAAATTTTACTAGCCCAAGAAAAAAGCTACTAGCCCACATTCCACAATAGAAATCATTTACTTACCTTCGGTATTTTGATAGTGATATTAAAAAGTCGCCCGCACCGATGAACCACCCGCTCCGGGCGAGTGGGCAAGTTGTTATTTGCATCCCTGGTTTATGGTATCCGCCTGTTTGAAGTTGGCCTCTCAAATGTTTGGGCTACACGAGATCTTTATTGGGTCAGAAAGTACTTCATTTGGGCTGTTTGGGCTAGCAACGTTTAGTGTTTGGGCTAGTTTGGAAACAAAGCTACAGCTTCACAAGTTTGAGGGGCCAACTTCACGTTAGCCCCCCAAGTGTTTGGGCCAGACAAGCTTTTTGTTTGGCTGGATAGTACTTCATTTGGGCTGTTTGGGTCAGCAAATTGTAGGGTTTGGGCTATCATAGTTTCCGAATTATGGGCTATTAAACTTATTGAAAAGTGATTTTCCTGCTTCTTTTGTATGGGACCACCTTCACTAATATGACATTTCTGACAAATACGTTTATTGGAATGACAGTACTTTGTGTCGGCTAGCAGTTTAGGGAGTTTCGAGATTTGGGCTGTATTTTAAACAGCATTAGACCTTCACAAAGTTTTGGGGGGCCAACTTCACATTAGCCCCCAAGTCATTGGACCAGACGAGACTTTTATTGGGCTGATTGGGTCAGGAACTTTTAGCGTTTGGGCTATTATAGTTTCCGAAATATGGGCTATTAAACTTATTGAAAAATGATTTTCGTGCTTCTTTTGTCGGGGCCAACTTCATTAATATGATATTTCTGACACTTTTACTAATTAGTAGTATATTTTTTTTCTTTCTTTTCTTTCTTTCTTTCTTTCTTTTTTTCACTTCTTTGAATGTTATTCATAGTGGAGATGAAACATGTGCCCACTAATATATGACATTGATTAACATACCGGTTACTAAAAACCCAAATATACGATGTCTTCTTCTCGGTTGGGGGTCGTTTCGTCAAAAGATATTTCGTCCAAAGGACATTTCGTCCAGACCAATTTAGTCCAAACACATTTGGTCCAAAGGACATTTCGTCCAAAACACAATTGGTCCAAAGGACATTTCGTCCAAAAGACAATTGGTCGAACGAACATTTCGTCCAAAAGACAATTGGTCCAAAGGACATTTCGTCCAAATGACATTTGGTCCAAAAGACAATTGGTCCAAGTTACATTTCGCCAAAAGACATTTGGTCCAAATGACATTTGGTCCAAAAGACAATTGGTCCAAGTTACATTTCGCCAAAAGACATTTGGTCCAAAGGACATTTCGTCCAAAAGACAGTTGGTCGAAGAAACATTTCGTCCAGGGATGTTTAGTTCAATGCACATTTCGTCCAAATGACATTTGGTCCGGTAACGCTTTGGGGCCCGGGCTTTGTTTCTATTAGAAGAGTAAAAGTGATGCCTATAACATTATGACTCAGTATCTTATTTCTAAAGGAAATTTGAAATAGAGATTTTTCCGCAATTTTCATTTCGATAGAACAAATATATGCTGAGATATTCAGAAAAATGTAAACTACTGAAAAAAAAAAGGCCACCTTTCTTTGCTTTTATTAATAATTTTAAAAAAATACAGTTTTAGCTTCGCAGAAATACAGTAGTAGCTTCGTTGGTTAAGAAATTTACCTCCTTCCGAAATGATAAACAATCCTTTGAAGAGCAAACTCCCTCTTCATTTGAGGACAACATTAACTCCGCATGGTCATGTGAATCTTCTATTTGGTTTGAGACTTTGCAATGGATATCTTAAATGTACCGAGACAATTAATATGAAAGCCAAAGTATATACTGTATTTGCACGAGGAGTAGCATTGAAATAAAAATACAAGAAAAGTGAACAATTCTGGTTTGTCATACAACTCACTAATTATGTAGAAACGTTTGCCAGAGTTACACACTATCTACGAATAGATACCACACTTGTGGTTAACCTGAAAAGATACCTATATTCTACACGAAATGTTCCAACTTTCATCTTATATTTGTCAATCCCTTTTCACAATGTTGCAGCCAAGAATGTGACCGTTTAAGAGTATTATTAACGGTAAAAAGAATATATTTCACACATGTGTATTTTTCTATTCTCAGTATTTCTTCAAAGAAACTTGACACACATTATTTTTCACTATTCTAACACAAGGGTTTGAATCAGGGTTGATATGTTTAAAACAAAATGTTTAAAACAAGTGTTTAAAACATGTTTAAAACGAGGGCTGTTGTTTTATTCAGTTTGTTTTAAACGTTTTAAACAAATTGTTTTAAACGTGTTTTTTTTCGATGCTGGTTGGACATGTTTAAAACAACTAAAATATCAGATTGAAGAAGCTAATTTAATTTTCTAATAAACAACCCATCCTCCGCAGGGTTTGTGCATGGAGTAAATTACAAGCAGAGTTATATTCTTATTATAACAGCAATTACTGAACGAAATTCTGCACATCAGTGTGCTTATAACTAAACCAACAGAAGTTCAAGTGAAGTATTTGAACATTTCATGAGATATACATCATTGAAAAGCTTATAGACCACAAATTCCAACGAGATAATATGCGTGAAATTCCCGCCGTATTCGCAGAAAAAGAACAGACATAAAAATCATTAAAAATATGAAAATATTGACTTTGCGGGGCCCTGGCAACCCTTGCAGTTACCTGCGCTGACAAAATGATGCTAATGTGTAGGCCACATACTTGTGACAATAATATAAGAAATGGTAGCCATTGCTGCCATTGCGTAATGAATTCGTTTTATGTAGGAAATATTTAAAAAAAAAATATGCGTAGAAAAACATTCATTGAATTAGACATTCTCTCCCCTCCCCCACTATAGTACCACGTCCATATGCAAATCATTTTTGCTGCACACATCATGTATACGAACAAGAATTATGCTTCTAGACCACTTCAGTGAAATATATCTTGTGTTATACGGGACCGTCCCGAAAATAAATGTAAATTAACCAAATTTTGACCCCCTCTTCCTCTATAAACAAGTACACATACAGGTTACTATCATGTAGGGGACTACTTCATTGCTTCACATACCAATTTTTATGGATGTACCACACAGAGGGGAGGAATACCCGCCAAAACCTGATGAAAAAAAATTGATAAAAAAAAAAAACTTCATCCTCCCTCTCTCGGCCGTACATACGTACCCCGTATATACATAAAATGCAAGTGACGGAAAGCTTTATCTCTCAAAAATACTTTGGTACCAAATCACCTTTCTAGCTTAATTAAGGACTGAGCTATTGATGTTTGTTGTAAAAATAAATGTAATTTACGTCAAAAAACTGAAACTCCAAAAATTGGCTAACTTTGTCCCCTCCCTGCTCCCCATAATAAGCAAGAAGTACAAATCAGGGTTGGCAAAAACCATGGTTTTTATTGAAAAAACAAAAAACCGTTTTTTTGGTTTAAACCAGGTTCTTTTGGTTTAAATAATTTGCTCTATATATTCATATCATATATGGTCAGAAATAAGTTTGTTTCGCCTTGATGTTATTATGCAACTACCGGGTTATGCTGGAAGGGATCACATAAGCTTAATGCGGAATAAAGACTGCTTCTCGAGTTACATCCGAGAGAAATTGTCCTCCATTTGAACTCGGAACCAGGACTAATTGGCCACAAATGCGATACGTCTGCCGACTCACTCACGAAGGAATCTTGATAAAAAATACGTTGTACTGATCTTTACATGCTTCTTAATATAACTGTCAAGAGTCATTTGAGAAGGACAAAAAGATAAACAGTTGCACAAGTGAAACCATTATACAGAATTACATATGGACAATTTCAAAGTACTACGGAGTACAGAAGAACTAATTTAGTTCGAGTTAGTTAACAACAACTTTTATTGGTCCAAATTAAAGAAATACGACGACTTAATTTGCATATTAGTAAGAAAAGTGAATAAAGATACGAATTATTTGAGTCCACTTTGGCTCAGACTCATTTATACATAAATAAATACCAAAGAGACTTCTCATTTCACTAAATGTCTCTCGTGGGGCCTGACCCCCCTCCCCCCAAACACAAAAAATACGGCATTTCGATGTATTTTATCAATAGTAAACATTGAAACGAAACAATATTTAGAATTTTTCTTTGATTGCAATTAAATAAAAACAATAATAACAACTACAAAAAAATCACAAAACAAACATTTATAAACTTTGCTTATGCAGTATAATCTTTTTGAGTAATGAATGGGGAATTTAGGTCTGAATATAATACGAATAATATACGGGAGTGAAATGTGATAACCCACAAACGTGTCTTCATCAAGATTTTACAAACACTTACACTTTTAGGAACATTTTTCGTTTTTTGGTTTAAACCAGCCAACCCTGGTACAAATACACGATATTACCATGTAGTAACCTACTTCATTGCTTCATGTAACAATTTTTATGAATCTATCCCCCAAGAGGGGGAACGGCCCCCAAAAAACTGTTGAAAACAAAACAAAAAACACGATATTTACCCTCCTCCCACATACATAAAATGCACACCAGGAAAGTTGCATCTTTGAGGAATAAATTAGTACCAAAACCATCTTCCAGCCTTAATTTGAGGTTTAAGACTGAGCCATTGAGGTTTAAAGCCCTGACACAGCAGTTGCGTCAATGGGAGTTTAAAGATGAAGAATGCAGACGACCAGTAGAACGTAACACAAAGAAACTAAACTACATATTCTGTGAACGGAGATCGGGAAAATCCCGATTTTTTCTCCGGAATTGAACATTTGGGCGGATCGAGATTAGGGAAGTTCCCGAAATTTGATCTAGCGGTTGAATATAGATGGCAAGCAGTACCTAAGAGTGTAAAAATGTAATTTATATGCTTATGTAGATTATTGTTTTAAACAAAATAAACGTTTTAAACATGTTTTTTTCTTGTTTAAAACAAAGTACTTTGTTTTAAACGTTAAAAACGTTTTAAACAAAAAAAACATGTTTTAAACATAAAAAACGTTTTTTATGATTTTTTTTAAAAAAAACATGTTTTTTTTCAACCCTGGTTTGAATACCTAATATTTAACTTACTCAAATTTAAACTCCATTAATTTTAGTTGCCGGTACTTATTTTAAAACTTTGTGGGCGCGGTGGCTCAGTGGTAGAGCGTTCACCTCCGGTGCTTGGGATCCCTGGTTCGATCCCAGCTCGCGCCGTGTGGACTTTGTGGTGGACAAACACCGTGCTCGTGGGTTTTTTCGGGATTCTCCCGTTTCCTCCCACTTTCTTCATTCCACCATTTCACTCATCTCTCATCATCACCGTCTCCTTTAGCCTAACCGGCATAACCGTGGGACGTAAAACTTAAAGATTTCATTTCATTTTTATTTTTAAACTATTTCATTCACAACATTAAAATTTAGATGTCGTGTTAGCAGTTATTACAGCAACATGCTTCACACTCCAACCTTTCCCTCATTTCTGTTGTTCGGCCATTTTGTTTTCACTCGTTTACGTTTTTCTGAATATCTCAGCATATATTTGTTCTATCGAAATGGAAATTACGAAATAAATCTCTATTTCAAATTTCCTTTAGAAATAAGAAGCTACTGAGTCATAATGTTATAGGCATCACTTTTATACTCTTCTAATAGAAACAAACCCCGGACCCCAAAGCGTTATCGGATCAAATCTCCTTTGGACGAAATGTCCCTTGGACCATTGTGTTTCGGACGAAATGTCCTTTGGACCAAATGTCTTTGGACGAAATGTCCTTTGGACCAGTTGTCTTTTGGACGAAATGTCATTTGGACCAAATGTCTTTTGGTCGAAATGTCCTTTGGACGAAATGTCCTTTGGACCAATTGTGTTTTGGACGAAATGTCCTTTGGACCAATTGTCTTTTGGACGAAATGTCCTTTGGCTAAATGTCCCTGGACCAAATGTTTCTGAACGAAATGTCCTTTGGACGAAAAGGGTGGTGACCCTTCTTCTCATGTAATTCAGTTTGGAGTTCCTTTTTCATAACATTTTGTCTAATGCTGTGCAATATCCAGATATCAAGTTTTTAGTATGTCATTATACGAAATCCGTTTTCGGTTCTTGACATTTCATTAAGTGAAATTCTAATTTCAGTTTTTGTCATTTCATTATCGGAAATCCAGATTTCGGTTTCAGTTGAAATTCTAAATCCAGATTTTGTGAATCTCAATTTTTGACAGCGCTAATTTTGTCTAAGTAGTTATCAGCTTTAATCCTCTAAATTTATTTTACTGGAAAACAATTACTATCTTAATAAACTGTATAAAGCATAAACTTTACAATTGTAATGGTTATATATGGTAAACTAAGCTATGAATAAGACACTCGTGGAAATTTTATATATACACTACATCCATAATTGAATTGCGTCAAACCTTGAAGACTTATGTCCAAATAATTTTTATATACATCCATTCTTTACATGTTACGTAAGCCTTTTGTGAATACGTGGGTAATATAGACATGTGTTTGATGCAGAAAACTCCAGGTTTGATTCTTAATGGACTCTCAAGCAGCATACAGTCTTCTAACTAGTCTCCGTTCTATTATTATCAACAATTCTTTGTAATTTTTAAGCCGAATACTCATCCACATTAAACTGTATATAGGGAAAGCAATAAGAAAGCAATCTTTTTTCTCTCAGTTCGGTTACAAAGATTAGGATGAGCACTTCTTCATATTTCTGGGGAAGTACTTGAGTCCCTCTGCTCCCCATTGCTGCGCTCATTTCTTAAACTGACAAAACAAAACGAAATACAAAATTATGAATTTGAAGTATAAAGCTTTTCTCTATTTTTCGACTATTTATAAAAATATCAAGGTAGGTGGGTCATGTTTTTGCTGGAGTCTTGGCAGTTTTGGTAGTCTTGCACATTTAGTCTTGGTTTTGGTCTTGCATATGCATCCTCAGTCCAGGGGATTAACTAGGCTGGGGCAACCGGGGCGATGCCCCGGTCCACAGGCAATCAGGGTGCCCGCTGGTAAGTTCGTGAATCAATGGGAGTCGTAATTACGTCACCTACATTGTAATAGTTTTGGGTGACCACTTCCAACCTCTGCCAAATGTAAATTTAGTACTATCGTAGAAATTAATAATGTCGTAATTCTGTCAAAACTTCTGGCATAGTATGTACAAGATGGCAACATTGCATCTTTTTTCACCATTTGGAGCTCCACCGATGTATAGTCCAAACAATTTATAAAATAAGAAAAATCCTCACCTATTAGATTAAAACCTATTCTTTCCGGCAACCAAATATCTCAAGGTCTAACCCTCTTTCAAATACAGCCCAAATCTTAATAGCCCAAACACTAAAACTCGCTGACCCAATAAGCCCGAACGAAATATTATCCAGCCCCCTCCCAAAAAAAAATCCGTCTGGCCCAGTCACTTGGAGGATTAACGTGAAGTTGGCCCCCAAAACTTCGTGAAGGTCTAACTCTATTTCAAATATAGCCCAAATCTTGAACTTTGCTACATTGTTAGTTGGCACAAAGTATTGTCAATTCCAATAAATATATTTGTCAGAAATATCATATTAGTGAAGTTGGCCCCGACAAAGAAGCAGGAAAATAACTTTTCAATAAGTTTAATAGCCCATATTTCGGAAACTATGATAGCCCAAACGCTAAAATTTGCTGACCCGATCAGCTCAAACGAAGTACTATCTAGCCCAATAAAAATCTCGTCTGGTCCAATCACTTGGGAGCTAATGTGAAGTTGGCCCCCCAAAACTTTGTGAAGCTGTAGCTTTGTTTCCAGACTAGCCCAAACACTAAACGTTGCTAGCCCAAACAGCCCAAATGAAGTACTTTCTGACCCAATAAAGATCTCGTGTAGCCCAAACATTTGAGGGGCCAACTTCACACAGACATGGTATCCTCATTCTTAGGTCTTTTATCAGCCTAAATACTATTAGTTTCATAGTGTTAAAATAGATGTAAAATGCTTAAATAAAAAGTTAGGAATCTTCGACACGAATAAGAAAACAACTGAACACTATCAACTGTGTTTTGAAATTAACGATTCAAACAATGCGAGAAAAAATACGTTTTTCAAGTCAAATATTATTTTGTAGAGCAAGTATACTCAGAAACGTAAGACGTAAATATAATATGCTGTATTGGGATCAGAGATAGGTATATAAAGATTCCTAATTCATGGTAAGTCAACATGTTTGCTAGACTTTCGTGGTAATTCTGAATAAAAATAATCTTACTGTAACTACTACTGAATAAGCGTTCTTAAGTTATAAGTAGTGGGAATGATAGTTGGATAGAAAAAGCCTCTTCCTTATGGAAGCAGAGGGATATGGCACAAATCCACTTCGGGTAAACTCTTGCTTTCACAACCTGAATTGAGGTTTATAACTTTAGATGCACGCCTACATCCCAGTTACCTATATCACTTACAAGTAAGTAATGTTAACTGGTTTTCAATCATAGTAAATTAAATGTATAAATTGATGAAAATGATGGATGATGAAAGATGAAGGATCGTAATTCTATTCCTTCTATTAAACTTGGATGAATTTTTCATTCCGAAGTTATTTACGGTTAGTTATTTCTTTTTTTTTATTTACACATACTTCCGAGAGAATAATAACATCTTCTGTGATAAGATGTACTTCCTGGGATTGGAAATGGCCCTCTGAAGTGCTGCTGCTGTTTAAAGTTCTTTTGGGGCAAGTGCTAGCACAGGTGTGGTGTCCTGCTATAAAGGTAACCAAGAAAATTCTGTCGCTCTTTGTAGAGGTGTGTGTTTTATTGGCCCTCACACCGTGAGTTGAATGCGAATGAAGATAAGGTGAAGGTTAATTATTGGTGTGGGTATATCCAACATACACCTGGTTGTGGCAGTTCACTTACACCGTGAACTTGCGTAAGGACAGAATGAACATGGGGCATTCACGGAGCGTTATAAGGGCGGGTAGTTGTACGAGTTCAAACTGGGGTCAAACACCGCTCCAGCGGGGCGGAAGATATGCCAGGCCTTTGGCGAGGGTGTCGTGACTACGCGGACAGTGCAACGGTGGTTTCACAAATTTAAGGATGGTGACAAAACACTCGAAGACGCACCACGTGCCGGAGGACCAACACGTCCAAAATAAAGCTCTTCTCAAGAAATTGAGGCGAGCAGTGGCTAGACATGTGAGGAACTGGGAGTACCAAATTTCTCAAAAGTAAATCCCCACGTTAAGCGGGTTTGCATATCCAGGCTCCTAACTATAAAAACATTTACGATCACTCTAACCCCAATCATTTCACAGATTCAACCTGTTGTATATAAGTTATTAGGACGTAAAATTGAACATAATTTATGCGAAAAAGACTTTTATGCATTGCAAGATCTGTAACAGCCAAATATTCACCACAAACTTATAGTCGTATCGACATAAACAAAGAGAAGTGTGGAGCAGGAAAGTACTTTACCCAAAAGTCAAAAGAGGCTCACTGAAGACATACGAACTGGTCAAGCGGTTTGGGGCACTAGTCTTTCAATTAGAAGTTTATGTGTTCAAACCCTGAAGGGAGTATTCGTTTTTTGTTTTTTTTAAAGTGTGTTCCTATTTTTATCAGAGGACTGAGAACATTTCTTTAAATAAATCTTTGGCAACTACTTTTCTCTCAAATTCCATTAGAAGGGAACATTATATGAATTTCAAATCTAAAATCCACAGCTGAGAACAAAATATTATGTTCAATATTTCATTATTATCCTTTGATTTGTAATGAAAAACTAATTATAAGCATTGGCGATTTCAGAAGATTTCCCCCCGGTAATGGTCAATATATGAATGAGAGAAAACTGATAAAACATTATTAGTCCACTTTGAGCATGATCGAAGAGAACTTATTGCCACGAAGGGGAAAATTTATGTCGACAGAGTCTCAAATTCTCCCACAGGTCATGCCCTGAAATCATCAGTTTGAAAGGTTTCCTTAACAAATAGAATATTACATTTATTTCTCGTTCTACGTTTTGAAATAGAAAAATCATAATTTTAAAGTGAATTATAATACGATAAGCATAAAGATTTATAGAACTAATGAAGTAAATATTCTTGTGTAAGTTATCGATTTCTAATCAGATTAAAACTCGAATATTCGTTTGCATCGCACTTTAAAGTAAATCCTCTCTCTATTAATTCTTACTGGAAAGTATGTTTAACTCCAATTACTTAATCAATATTTTTAATAATATATTTTTATTGTAATACTTTTACTATTCAATGTTGTATACACTTCATTTCCCAAAGCAAAACCTCGCAAATGTATAGTAGACTAGTGAATATTATCAAATAAATTATCATTTTGTTTACGTAAATACTCCATCGCCTCATTTCAAACTTCGTACTTTAAATAATAATAATAATAATAATAATAATAATAATAATAATAATAATAATAATAATAATAATAATAATAATAATAATAATAAAATCATAGCCATACCTTTATCAGAATTTCAGGCTTAGTCAATAAATGAATTCAACGTGGTCTCTATTCGAAGTTCTATTTAATCGAATCCGATAGAGAAACTTCGAAAACAGGTAAAAGAAAAATGTTACCTTGGTGGGACTGGAACTAACCTTTAAGAGTTCCTTTCAATTTACAGACAAATGCCTTAGGCACTTTGTTTCTTTTCTTTAAGTTAACTGATTCACCGAACGTATCTGAGTAACTTGTCTCTATTTTCTACTCGGTTATATACGTTTTACAATCATTTCCGTTAATCTTGAACGACAGGAACACGAATACAAAAACATCTAAGAGAATTAAAATTCCAAACTCCCCCACCGGAAATCGAACCTGAGACCTCATACACCTTAGGCACACGTGCTAGCCACTAGACCAGCGGGGAAAGCAAGTGAAATGCCTTTTGTAGTATCTGAAGTTTACACCTATTTCATCTTGCTGTAATAATGTTTACCGTATTCGTTACTTTGAGGAATGATATACGTTATTCATATAGGTTGTATTACATATTCGTTCATAAATATTATATAAATTATCAGAATTATTAATGATCTTCCATGGAAATTCACTGGCGCATGCACAGTAGAGTGACAGTGTAATTGAAAGGTGAGTTCAACAGATATTATATATTTCGCCGACATTATTTAATAGCTATGTAGAAGAGATAGCAAAAATGAGTTTTCATAATGAAGATGGAATTTCGGTAGGAGATAGAATGATGAGGTGTATACGGTTTGGGGTTGATATGATTGTTGTTGCAAAATCTAAAAAGAAAATTAATAAGATGTAGAAAACTTGAGAAAGGCTTCTGAAGAATATGGGATGAAAATAAATGTTAGAAAGACAAAATCCATGTTGATTGAAACGAAGCGATCGGTGTCAAATATAGAAGTAGGAGCGGGAAAAAAACAGGTGACTAGTTTTTGATGTCTGAGTAATATTATTAGTGATATGACATGCGAACGTGAAATAAAAGCAAAGATAGAAATGGCGAAAGAAGCCTTTAGGATGAAGAAAATACTATTTTGTGGGGCCTTAGAGTTGAAAAAAAGACTCATAAAATGCTTCGTGTACTGTATTTTACTGTATTTATAGGACAGAAACATGGACATTACGCAGAAATGATAAGAAACAATTGGTGGCTTTCGAAATATGTGCGTGGAGAAGAATGGAGAGAAATAGCTGGGTCGAGAGGAAAACGAATGAGAGGGTCGGAAATGGAAGGAGAAAAATATTATTAAGAAGAGGAAGAGAAACTGGTTGGAATATTGGTTAAGAAGGAACTGTATCATGAGGGATGTGCTAGAGGGTATGGTGGCAGGAAATAGAGGGAGGGGACGAATTAGACTATATAGAAACATAATTAGGCTATTGGCGATATCAAAACAGAAAAATCGTATGTGAAGATGGAGAGGTTAACAGAAGATTGTGGAGCATGGCAGCTTCTCAGCTGCGGTAAGTGAGCCGCTGGTAATGGCGGAATACTTCTGATATAATGATGATGATGATGCACAGTAGAAACAGAAATATCCACTTTACTGTCATTGCTAATACGAATGACAATGAAAATTTCTACAAGTTGTCAAAATGTCTAGCTCTAAAGGCTGTAGAGAACTATCTGTTAGTCTGCGAGGAGAAATTATAGTCGAGTAAAAGTGGAACAAACTCTCATTCAGATCGCTTGGGTTTAGGGCTGTGACGAGAAATCAGTGAAGAAATTGATTTAGCGGTATGGCAAATAATAATAATAATAATAATAATAATAATAATAATAATAATAATAATAATAATAATAATAATAATAATAATTTATTTCATAATTCATTTCTGCCAGTAGCTTTCGCCCCCTTACTCCCACTTCATGCTTACTCAGGAGGAAGCTGCGCGTCCCCAGGTTGGGAACCACTACTTTCCATTAAGGAATTCTGATAGCCTGTTAGACATTTTCATTCTGACTAATCAGTAAACTGCATTCTTCTGTTTCTACTGCGCATGCACCAGTGAATTTCCATGAAATATTATGAATAATTCTGTTAATTTATATAATATTTATGAACGAATATGTATTACAACCTATATGAATAACGTATATCATTCCTCAAAGTAACGAATACGGTAAACATTATTACAGCAGGATGAAATAGGTGTAAACTTCAGATACTACAAAAGGCATTTCACTTGCTTTCCCCGCTGGTCTAGTGGCTAGCACGTGTGCCTAAGGTGTATGAGGTCCCAGGTTCGATTTCCGGTGGGGGAGTTTGGAATTTTAATTCTCTTAGATGTTTTTGTATTCGTGTTCCTGTCGTTCAAGATTAACGGAAATGATTGTAAAACGTATATAACCGAGTAGAAAATAGAGACAAGTTACTCAGATACGTTCGGTGAATCAGTTAACTTAAAGAAAAGAAACAAAGTGCCTAAGGCATTTGTCTGTAAATTGAAAGGAACTCTTAAAGGTTAGTTCCAGTCCCACCAAGGTAACATTTTTCTTTTACCTGTTTTCGAAGTTTCTCTATCGGATTCGATTAAATAGAACTTCGAATAGAGACCACGTTGAATTCATTTATTGACTAAGCCTGAAATTCTGATAAAGGTATGGCTATGATTTTATTATTATTATTATTATTATTATTATTATTATTATTATTATTATTATTATTATTATTATTATTTAAAGTACGAAGATTCAAATGAGGCGATGGAGTATTTACGTAAACAAAATGATAATTTATTTGATAATATTCACTAGTCCACTATACATTTGCGAGGTTTTGCTTTGGGAAATGAAGTGTATACAACATTGAATAGTAAAAGTATTACAATAAAAATATATTATTAAAAATATTGATTAAGTAATTGGAGTTAAACATACTTTCTAGTAAGAATTATATAGAGAGAGGATTTACTTTAAAGTGCGATGCAAACGAATATTCGAGTTTTAATCTGATTAGAAATCGATAACTTACACAAGAATATTTACTTCATTAGTTCTATAAATCTTTATGCTTATCGTATTATAATTCACTTTAAAATTATGACTTTTCTATTTCATAACGTAGAACGAGAAATAAATGTAATATTCTATTTGTTAAGGAAACCTTTCAAACTGATGATTTCAGGGCATGACCTGTGGGAGAATTGACCATTATTGACCATTACAGGGGGGAAATCTTCTGAAATCGCCAATGCTCATAATTAGTTTTTCATTACAAATCAAAGGATAATAATGAAATATTGAACATAACATTTTGTTCTCAGCTGTGGATTTTAGATTTGCAATTCATATAATGTTCCCTTCTAATGGAATTTGAGAGAAAAGTAGTTGCCAAAGATTTATTTAAAGAAATGTTCTCAGTCCTCTGATGAAAATAGGAACATACTTAAAAAAAACGAATACTCCCTTCAGGGTTTGAACACACAAACTTCTAATTGATAGACTAGTAACCCAAACCGCTCGACCAGTTTTTTTTTATTTCCCATTTGCTGAAGAGTTACATGAAGCTTAAACAGCTTAGGACAGATATTCAGTACATACTATACGTAAATAATTTGAAAAATATTTTTGAGCTACATTTACAGAAAATTGTTTACAAGCAGTTTTAAGAAACATCACATATGCATATTCATTTCCATACGGATATGTGTCCATAAGATAAAAAATCGTTTGACCAATTAACCATGTGACGCTATTGTTTTTCGTGATTGGAAAAAACTTATATTCTGGGAACAAAGCATAATTATGATCAAACTTATGTGCAGGTGCTCGGCAAATCACACTTAACAAAGCGTTGTAATTTAGCCCAGATAGAAGAAGATTGAAGACACAACGTTAGTCTGTGTTCTAGCGTGTCTTCCTGATTACAGTGTTGACACATATCCGTAGGGAGTACACTAATACGTTTTAACTTAACATGAGTAGGTACGAGCTCATTTACTATCGTATACCAGACACCCACGACCGCTGATGTCAACGTGGTGTTATGAATATTGAACCAAATTCTGGACCAATTTTTTGTTGGAAATTTCATTTGGATACGCAGAACGATATTATTGCAAAGAGGTGCGTGGAAGTGTGTGGATAGAAAGCGGATATGGGAATAGTTGGTAGGATCAGAGATAGAAACAGGACCAACCTTGCACGCAGTGTTGAATATACACCGGGGCCTGTTTGAGTGACATCGTATTAGGAGGATTAGGTGCAGGGAGGGAAGAGATCCAACAAGAAATCCATTGGTGGGTGATTTGGTCAGTAACTTGAAATTGTTTATAAGTATTAGCTAGAAAGAATGCAGTACATTTAGCTCTGACTGATATTAGGTTCAAGCCCCCACGGTCAAGGGGTAGGGTAACAGTGTCACTTTTGACACGAAAATAATGCCCTGCCCACAGAAACCAACCAATCAGGGAATTTATTTTACGAACATACAATCACTAATGGGATATATATGAGCGGAGTACCACAATTTAGCACATAAATAACTATTGATGTACCAAATACGTTGGATTAGGTTTAAGTTGCGCAATTTGTGATTTAGACTGAGCATTCGTAATTTTTGAATGAGAGAATCCCAAATATGTTCATACTGTAAACTGTCTGAATTAGAAAACGTTATGCCCAGGATTTTCACTTTCGTAACCAGTTCAATGTTGGCAAATGGTAGGAGTATGCCGTCCATAGTCCAAGAATGAAAGGGCAACACTTTTGTTTTTTGTAAATTAAGCAGTTCGCCACTAAGAGCACTAAATTGTTGTAATTGGTCAATAATATAGTTAAATTGTTGTAGAGTGGTACAGCTAAGGCTAACATCGTCTGCGAAGGCAGTAACCGATATATTTTGCAGGTCATTCAGATCAGGTTGTATATATGCAGCTAACTTATATAATAAAGGTTCTAGTGCGAAGCCAAACAAAAACATGGAAATTGGGCATCCCTGACGAACTCCTTTGTGTAATGGAATGGGAGCAGTAGAAAAACCATTGATTTGAAGCGTAGCCGTGGCTGTGCTATAAATGTGAGTGAGAAAGTTAAGGAAAACTTCTGGAAAATTATACGCTCGTAGCACAGCAAACAGAAAGTCATGAGATAATCGATCAAATGCATTTTGAAAATCAAGGGATATCAGGCAAGCCGGTTGTCTATTAAACGTAAAATAACCTACAACATCCCGAATCTTGGTCAGCGCATAATAAACATTCTTATGTGGATTGAGAGCAGCCTGAAATGGACTAATTTTGTCTTGAAATATTGATTTGAGGCGTCGCACTAGAACTTTACTAAACAATTTGAGATCGGTGTTGAGTAAGGTGATTGGCCTATATTGTGTGACAGTGTTGGCATCAGAAGACTTAGGAATAAAGATCACATGACCATCATTTTGAAGGAAGTGCGGAGTAGCATAGAGTTCATTATATAATGTTACCATATCCACGCCTATGATATTCCAATACTGTTGATAGAGTGCATACGGCAAACCGTCACTCCCGGGACATGAGGTAGGATTACATTGCTTAAGCATGTGAAGTATTTCCGCTTCTGTTAGTGGTGCAGTTAATGTCTGATTATCAGCCGCTGATAATTGTGGGAGCAACAAATTTAAATAATCGTGATACCCTTGGGGAGGGTCCGTAGTGGCAGCATATAACGTTGTATAATGGTCAAAGAAAACTTTTTGAATGTCAGGGAGGGCCGTAAGTTTGGTATTATTATGATTCAGGGTGTCAGTCACCTTCCCAACACGACGTTTATGTTTCGCCATATAGTGATAAAATGTAATGTGTTCATCGGGCAGACAGTCTCCGTCTGGCAGGGTATGAACATATTTGCGTACATCATTAGCATGAAGTTGTTTTATCCATGCCTTCGTTTTGTGAATTGCAATCATATTTTGCGGAGAGCTGGGCAGGATCCAAAGTTCATGCAGCGCTCTGTAAAGATACGCTAGGGTGTCACGCTGGTCTCGTTTCTTTTCAGCTCCTTGCCATTTGAAAAAACTTCTTATTTTAGGCTTCACATATTTGACCCACCAGTCATTTAGTGTCGGGTAGTAGTGACGTTAGCGGAGCCAGTACGTCCATTTAGTTCTAAACAAACATTTCGTGTCGGTGTCAGTAAGTAATTGAGTATTCAATTTCCAAGCTGTTTTTTCCATAGGTTGTAGAAACACCTAGAGCAAATTTACATGTCCAGATTACTGCGGCATGATCACTGAACGGAACTAATTTCAAATGAATATCAGTGAGGGAGGATACTAGATTAGTGGTTGCCAAAACTCGGTCCAACCGACTGCTCATAGTAGAATTTTTAAAAGTGAATTGGAGATCTCGCCGGTGGTGGACCCAGACGTCCTTGAAAGGTATTGATGAAACTAGCTGCTGTAGGGCAGGTGATGGAATAAACTTTCCCGTGGTATCAATTGCTCTAGAGACAGCATTAAAATCGCCTGCAAGTATTATGTTATTCGGAACATTCGGAAATAATGGTAAGATTTCAGTAGAGTAAAACTGTTTCCGTGCTATTCGATTATTAGTGCCAGAATACGAATAAATATTAATGATCGTAATATTGTCACAAGTAATGCTAATACCCCTGCCAGACGGCAAATGAATAACATTTGAGACCTCTATACCTCGTTTACATAATATAGCTGTACCCCGGTTCGCTGGTCCTATATTGACATAGGCAATATATTGGGGTAAAAAGTCTAATTCTGCAAACGCCACTTCTTGTAATAAAATAAAGTCAGTCGATGTTTGGTTGATAAAGCTTCGTAAAAGATTGCGATTAGCATCACTTTGAATTCCATTCAAATTTAAGGTAATATATGATCGAACATTTGGCTTACGAACTTCTTGCATTGACCCGGATATAGCGCACAGGAACAGCAGAAACAAAAAGAAAGGAAATGACCTCTCTGGTACGTTTCTTAACAGACGGTACATTTGTAAACAACCTATATAACAGCATATAAGAGAAGACAGTGTAAATAAAGCTGTCGTATCGCAGGCACTATTACGTAAATCTTACTTTAGAGTCAAAATTACTACCAGACCGTGAAACTATCAACCTTGAAAAAAAGAGAGAGAGAGAGAGAGAGAGAAGAGCTGTGCGGTGTGTTGTTGGTCTCGTGTCTGAAACGTGTAAGATCGCAGAACGATATAAACACTTGGAACATGGTTTGTTTACGAATTCACTGGCTAACATTGTTTTCACCATTTGCTGGAGTGAGGGAAGACACTGCACTAGAAGGCCACACGGATAAAGCACTTGTTACGTCATTCCGTTCAGTAGATACTTTTGTTTTCCTTTTCTTTGACACGTTTTCACTTTGCACTGGCTGTAACGGAGGCTCTAATACAACAGGGGGAGTCACATGTGCTTCTTGGTTAATAGACACTTCAGGCTGTTTACAGTCGGGCGAGAGGTCAGGTGACAGGGTCGTTGCAGTAGTGGGAATCATCTTGGAGGTAGCATGAGGGGCACTGCCCTCTTTACTCTGCTTCTCGGATACAGCTGACTGAAGAGATTCACTTTTGAGGGGCAACTGGGGAAAATTCCTCTCATCCTGTAAATTAGGAGTCGAAGGGGAGGGGGTGCTCTCTAGGACCATTGGTTGGGCAGTAGAAACTGTTGGCAACTGTAAATCGGGTGAAGAAGGGCAATAACTAGGAGTAGTCGGCATCTTACCACTGAAAAGTTCAGTCATCTTAAATGCAGTGGGAGCTGAAGTAGATATCACCTGGGGTTTAACTTTCCGTGGACACGCGCTTGCGACGTGGTTCGGGGCCAGACAAATAAAGCAGGTAGGCGGTTGACCTTGATACATGACACTAGCACGACACCCACGAACCACAATTTTAGAGGGAATATGTTTCCCTAAAATCATTTGAACGAGTCTATTGCCATTATAAACTGGAAAGGGTAACGTACTGGACCACATTTCCTCCGTGACATGTATCACTTGTCCATAGGGGCGAAGCACTGCACTAAGTTCATCATTAGTGATTTCCATGGGGAGATCCAATATGCGTACACGGGTATATTGTATACTTGCACTGGACAACTGTACTTGACTTATTGTGCCATTTTCATGCTCAAAATTCATGGTTTCCGGGTGCTGACGAAGAAAGGTGTCCACGTGATCTTGACATTTAAACTTGATGTACAAACTATAATCCTCATTATGAAGTTGAATTGCTGCAATATCCTGAATATGTAATTGCAATTCGTTAGTTAACCAAGCCTGTATCCTGGCTACACTGGGTCTGATAGTACGTGTCATCTTGTCAAATGCAATTCGAACTGCATTTTTACGTAAAGCATTCATTGTAAGTGGTACAAAACTATCGTAGAGTGACACAACAACTAAGATTCACTAAACAAACCTATGCAGAAATCCGGGTTATGTACACTGACAGACACACTACTGAAATTGTATCAAACACAAAGGCCGTCAAGGCGAACGTATAACCTAGTTACAGCGGAGCTCACACACGAGGTGCACTACACCGCGTCTCACAGCGAATTGTAACCAGTTCGTATGTCTTCAGTGAGTCTCTTTTGACTTTTGGGTAAAGTAGTTTCCTGTTCCGCACTTCTTTTTGTTTATGTCGATACGACTATAAGTTTGTGGTGAATATTTGGGAGTTACATGTCTTGCAATGCATAAAAGTCTTTTTCGTTTAAATTATGTTCAATTTTACGTCCTAATAACTTATATACAACAGGTTGAATCTGTGAAATGATTGGAGTTAGAGTGATCGTAAATGTTTTCATAGGAGCCTGGATATGCAAACCCGCTTAACGTGGGGATTTACTTTTGAGAAATTTGGTACAATTCAGTATGAGCGGAGAAATCATTCGACAGCACCTTCATCAACTTGGGAAGCACTACAAGTTGGGTCGGTCGATGGGTCCCACATGATTTGATTCCGGGCCAGAAGGCAACGCGAGCAGACACCTGTATTTCTTTGCTGTCTCGTCTGAGGAAGGAGCCATTTCTGGACAGGATGTTGACATGTGATAAGAAGTGGGTCCTGTACAAAGCTCCACGGTGCCGTCATCATCGGTTAGCATCCCATGAACCGGTTCTAAAACAGCCGAAACCAGCACTGCACCAGAAGAAAATCCTCTTGTGTGTTTGGTGGACTGCTCGCGGAATCGTGCATCGGGAACTGCTTCCAGCTAGTCAGAGCATCATTGCAACTGTGTACTGTCAGCAGTTCAGCCGTGTTCAAGAAAAACTCAAAACTCTGAATCTTAAAGGGTTCCTCCTGTTACAGGACAATACTAAGAACCACATGGCTAGGATGACCCGGACACCATTCTACGCCTTGGATGGTGTTACGTGCGGAAACACTATTGCATTCGCCATACTTCTCGGACATTGCACCGTCCGATTATCACCTGTTCCATTCCTTGGAGAAGACACCAGTTCAGATCTCTAGTAGAGCTGCAAAATGCACTTGATACCTTCTTCGCTTCACAGCCCACCAAATTCTACCATGATGGAATCCATGACCTTCCAGAACGTTGGCAGAAGGTTGTCGATGCTGATGGGGACTATTTTTGATATCCCAGGTACTTCTTAGGTGATATATCGATGTTCGAAGGTGGTGGGTGAAAAACCGACAGAACTTTCTTAGTTACGTTACACAAAACAGGTAGCGCACAAGTTGTCATTTAGAGGTCTATCACAGGATGTTGAATGCATATTACCACAGCTATCGCAGACATGTTTACTTTTGCGGCGATGTATGCCTGTAATAGCAATACGTATAGCAAACTCTTGGTTGGGTTGCGTTTTCAGACGGTAACACCTTAAAATGGAGCCCATCGAGAGTGAGACCAGTAGAGATTAGTTCACTAACTTGGTGTTGATTATGCGAGAAAAGTAGAAGTAAAAGGGGTGGACCCTTTAGATGAGCGGATTCTGACTAAATTCTCAAAGTAAGTATCAAGAACTTCTATGTGTAGCCTTAGAAGTTCCATTTGTCCTTAGTGTCAGTTTCCTCGATAACATAAGTGGACATCTCAACAGTTTGTTTAGTTTTCTACTTCTATACGTTCTTTTTGATTGGAATAGTATCTATAGTGTTTTCTTCTTGCGATTTTGACTGTTCACCCGCGTACACAAACTTCTTAGAGTTATGAGGTGCATACTTTTGTTCGTTAGTTGTTGGTTTCACTGGATCTATCTTGTCTTCACTCTTCTTACTGATATTAACAGGAATTGAAGTAGTAGTATTGATCAGAATAAGAATGGAAACCTCTTGAGTCTTTGGAGTGGTCTTGAGAAACAGCTCAGTGCTTGTAGCTACACAATTAACGTGTTCTATGGACACGATTTTTTTTTTAGCGGGGGGAGAGTTTATATTCACAAAGAGTGCTTAAATTCAAGTAAACATGGTTATAATATTTCATATTTCCATTTTCTACAATGTATTTTTCACCTCCATGTTTTGTCTCTTTATTGCAAATGCCATTTCTGGCAATAATACTTTCGAAGTTGTCTTTCCCCTCCAAACTCTGATATGGATAGTGTTCATGGGTCGTATAAATAAAAACAACCACTTGCTTCTGAGCATTTGCTCATGAGCAAGCTGAGTGTTGAGCACCTGCTCTTCGTTTTGGTATAAATAAAACTTTCCTCTACTCCTTCAGCAAATGCTCAGTGACAAGAAGCATATGCTCAATGAATTTACTGTCTTGTCCGCTTTCTACAATAGAGGGTAGAAGAGTTTTTAATTTGAAACATTCAAAAATATTTACAAATAAAGCCATTTTTAATATACAAATTCCAAAGTATTTAGCAATGTATGCGAGGCATTTACGCATAAAAATATTTTTAAAGATATTTAACCACTTGAATAAGAAACACATACTACATTACCAAGTCTTAGGAATACTTTAGGGTCGAAAACAAGAGTACATCATTTTTTATTAAAAATCCTTTCAAATTGGTTGAGAAAAGTTACTATTTTCAGAAGCGATTCGTGGAATTGTTGTCTGCAGATAAAGATATCCTAACAAAAGCTCAAGCTCATCTTCCAGAAAGTAAACCGAGAAAAATATTGCCGTGGCTAATATAAAAAGTCAACTGGAAGAGGAATTTAAAATCGTATTTACAGAGCATCAAATTTTCAAAAAGATTAACGATATGAAAACGAGATTGAAGCAGAAATCTGTCAAACGCACTGGAAACAGACCAATTATGTTAAAATAATGGAAGACAAAATTTCTCGATGTCCTCTAGTCAGAATCAAATCTATCCATATCAAGATTAGCAGGTAAGTACATTCTCCCATTTGCCGTATAACTAGGGCCCATTTCTTCAATCGTCACGTCAAAGGTTCAGATGGCATATTAAATTAAGTCAGAATTTCTTTAATTTAGAATGTATGGAGAAACATTAGAAAAATCATCGTGTCATTTATGACGTAGTTATCCTCTTTTGCCTTTATTATTCTGTCACATTTACATATTTGTTGAAATTGTTGGTTATTTTTTCAGTTATTATTAATAATAATAAAGCAAAATTTTCTCAAACTGATCCTGCCAAAGTTACTCCTCGTTACACCATACTCACTTCGCATAAAAAGGAAGGCCACTACGTTGTCCAACACTCCGTCGACAAACACATCTCAGATTCTTTATTCTTCGACCTCTATATCGTATTATTGCTATCAATCTCATATCCATTATTGCTGCAATTTGATATCCAGAATCACCTAATAATAGTGTGTTAGCGGTATTATTAGTCATTACTCTACAAATATCCAAACCAAATTCTTCCATATGCGAGAATCGTGCACAGAGCCAGGCCAAGTGGCATTTACACTAATAAATCTTCATCTTGCATCACAGGTGGCGTGCACATAAATACTTGCAACCCCTTTTCGATGTATATATTCATCCCGATGGATTTTTCATTATTACTACATGTGTGCAATCTATGCACCAATAACATCCGGAAATGTATACCGTTGAGACCATTCATTCTCAGCTTCTTGAAGAGCACGCAGTTGTTGTAGGAGATGTATATTCATAATTTTGCATTCTGTTTAATTACCTATGCAACTTCCCAGAAGACATTTGACACGGTAGGCTGAGTAACGCCAGTATCTTCTGCAACACCCACCTGGAAACCAGCATCAACTACGTACCTTTAAAAAATCATCTTTTCATAATTCGTCAGAGCACCACCTCGTCTTTTAGTGGATTCGTGATGGAAGTGTTGTGCAAACCATGTAACATTTTCCTTCATAAATCTGTACAATTCTTTATAGTTAAGAACATCACAGTTCCTTTACAATTTATACTCTTTACGTTTTCTTTCGTCAATTACCATAAACTCGGCCATTTCGCTTCTGACAACTTTTGTTGAGTAAGCTGAGCAAGGTACTGAGGAACCTCAAAAAATCTTAAGCACTTGCTCCATAAAATAAGCATGTGCTCGGTTTTATTTATACCAAATGTAGATCAGTTGCTCACCAGCCAAGGACAATGTGCATTTGTTAACGAGTAGCTTGAGTAGAATTATTTTTATTTATACGAAACTGAGCATTTGCTTCGAATTTGTGAGTTTTAAGCACTTACTCACTTTTATTTATACGGGCCCATATTTCACTCACCCGACATCTCAAATTAATAAATATTAATATAAAGCAAATAAAATAACGACTGTAACAATTTGACTTTGATTGTTGTAATTAGTTGTCTGCGTATATGCTGTTAACAATATCTTGTTTCTTGGCATTAATCCGAGACATAATGAACTCCTCGTAGGGAAAGGGTGAGTGTTGTTTTACTTAATGTCAATTTCTGTAGCACATACTCCACTGCAGCGTTGCCAGACTCACAGCTCTGAATTATTCCAAAACCTGATCGAAATTATGCTAGATTTGGTCAAATTATGCTAGATCCTCATAATTATTAATTCAGGAGTTTTAAAAGAAATAAACGAAATAGAGATACGATAACGTAACTTAAAATACGCAGAGCGCAAGAATGCTTGGATAGAACTCAATACTTCACGCAGCAATGCATTAAATCAACTAAACTAGTGCAGTCGTTGCCAGACTCAATGGCGTATATATCGTATAAATGAATGCAAAGTGTTTGTTTACATATTTTGAAAGAAAATTACCTCGCAGCATAAGCGGAGTTGGGAATTGTCTGCTGGGGGTCAGATTTTTGGTCGGTCTCGGACCTTTCATTTCAGGAATAAAGATGATCATGAAGTCAGAAATAAAGATGGTGAAGTTATCAAAAAGTTGGGGAGAGAATGGCCCCCATAGCTCCGCCCATGCCTCGCAGTTAGAGGATTAGAAAACCCTGGGTGGAGCCACAAAAAAAGCCCAAAGCTTTTGTAACTTACTTCGGAAAATGAGACTGCCTGTATGGTTTACCGACTGTGTGAATCAATGGGAGAGGATACATTTCTGCCGTTCTTTTTCTTCCCACGACCAACTTCTTTCTCATCTCCAGGCTTTGCGGCTTTTTGATAAACTTGCTGAAATTATGCTAGATTTGGGCAGGATGCTAAAAGCAAGATGCTAGATGCTAAAGACATGCAAATTATGCTAGATCTAGCATCATTATGCTAGATCTGGCAACGCTGCTCCACTGCCACCTTTGAGAAGTTATTGTTTTGATTTATTAATGTTAATTGTGTACTGTCGATGGATGAAACAAAGGAATTAATTTTCTGGCACTTAGTACTGAATTGTCGTTGCAACAACATATATTCAATAATACGTTGTTTGCTGCATATAATACCTCAGAACAAATTTGAGAAAGGAATATCCAGTATGAGTAATGGAGATGCACCCGGGATAAATAAGGTGACCATAATTTCAACAGTTAAGAGTGGGATATCTTAAACAAACAGCAAAATCCTTGGAATAAATTAATAATTTCATAGTAAAGCAACACTATAAATTGAAAATATGAAAGAAAGCAGTGTTGATCGTGTACAGTGGCGTACGGTGGTCCTCAATCTACTGAAGCACAGCATTGCGAATAATATTTTGGTGAAGTCTTTACAACTAAGGTTAAGTTAAAATGTCCCTATCACCGAAAAGTCCCTACGGAAAATTTTAACTTCAATGTTAATACTGAACATGTAGTCAGGATTTCAAATGTCAATATACGTATATAACTTTGCTACACCAGAAATACTTTTATTTCATGCATGTTAATGTTTCTTGCCCATTTTTTTCTTTCTAAAACATCGAGACAAACACTTGTATTTTATATAGATCTTTACTAGCACCACTGGGTTCGAATTGCTTGAAGAACAAACAGCCTGTATAGTACTTCGGCTGTGGAGAAAGAAATGCTGATCCATTATTTCAAATATTCTACTCTCTTTCTTGTAGGGGAGACCGGGGACAATTGTAACAAATTTTACATTTTATTTTTTCTCTCACATGTTTATGATCCAATAAGTCTGAAAATTATGCAATATCTTAAGTGACGCTTTGTTGCTCCATTCAATTTTTTTCATATATGATACTTTCTAATATAGAAAGTTACGAAGCATTTTATGATAGCATTTGTTTTGTTATAAATGTCTCCGTGCCCGGGTCAATTGTAACATGATGCTTTTAATGAAAAGTACAATGTATATGCACAGCAAAACAATATATATGGTTAAATAATAATAATAATAATAATAATAATAATAATAATAATAATAATAATAATAATAATAATAATAATAATAGGTTTAAGAACGGATGTGGACAACAAACTAAGAGTATAGACTATATCCGCAAATTTTATAACCATAACGTTATATATACTCCTTAAACAATCCTCGTTATACACCTGACCAGCGAGACAAAATTCTTGGAAATTAAAAACTAAGAAGTTTCTCGCTCAGAAGTCTTTTTATGTATGTTTGTGATTGGTCGCCCACTTCTCTTTTCGAAAACCTAATTTGGAAGAAGAATTCGTCACAGCGTAGCTCTCTTCCCACTCCTGTACAAGCCGAACTCCAGAGCAACGAACTACATTTTAAATTTGCATATTTTACTATAAATCGTAATTATTCACTTCATTCTCTATTTAAGTACTGTAATCAGTATACTTTTAATAACGCAATAACTAATTAATCACTTCCTATCAAAGGAGAAATACTTAAAAACTCAGAGTTTTATGGGAAATATTTTTTGTTCTAACAGTGTATTCATACACGTCCATTGTAAATGAAATGAAATCTTTCAGCTTTACGTTCCACGGTTATACCGGTTAGGCTAAAGGAGACGGTGATGATGAGATATGAATGAAATGGTAGAATGATGAAAGTGGGAGGAAACGGGAGAACCTCATGAAAACCCACGAGCACGGAGGTGAACTCTCTACCATTAAGCCACCGCGCCCCTACGTCCATTGTGTGAGAGAAGAGTGACGCTTACACAAAGCGTGAACAGTGGGTCTTCAGGTGTGCTTCGATATAGACAACTTCATGCATTCTATATAACACCCACTATTTTCTGATTTCAGTGTAATGAATAAACCACAAAACCAGTGTTTTTCATATCCTGAAACGTTGTGGTTCATGTAGTAATGCCAATTGAGTTCAAAATGTAAGGAAATAACGCGGAATGAGCGTGAAAGATGAGTTATATTGCCAGTGAAGCTGTACTTTCCCGACCAATAGTGGAATGACAACCTATAAGGAGAAACCAGCTATCACAATGGAACCTGAACTTCTTACCCTGAAAGGATTAGTTTTTTCAATGTGGATTGTGCTTACATTTTTGGATCTCCGACTCTCAATACCGTAATTAAACGTGCAACGCGGACAATGCGACTGATAATAATATTCGTGCGCGATCGCCGATGTGATGATGGGCCTAGTGATGTGCAGTGGAAATATTCCCGGCGGGAAGGAAAGTAAAAATTGGGAATATTCCCAGCTTTTTTCCCTGGCATATAAATTCCCGGGAAGAAATTTATTTTCATTTCTTTATTTTCTAAATTATAAGAACTGTATCACTAATTACTTTATTTTCATTTATTTTCATTTACTACTAGGTTTTAAATAATTTGGAGATTAAAATATTGAAATTCGTTGACTCTACTTGTTATAATGGTTAATAATATGATTTTTAAATTTCCATTTTCATTTGTACTACAAAGTAGAAAAATACTAATTTACAAATGAAAAGCAACAAGTCAGTAAAGTAATCTAGAAATACTGTAGAGATAAAGGTTAAGTACTATCAATACACCCCGAATCATCGTTAGTAATAGACGTTGTCTGTCTACTGTCTTTGACTGAGAGCTTCTGAATAGGTACTTAGGCTTCTCTTACATGTGAATTAACACATGAAATTTCGAGATATGGGTTGGAAGAAAGGTCGTGCGTGGCAATGTTAAGCGCAAAATTCTAAAAATAAGCCAGTATCTTGCAAATATTGTGGACATAAATATGTATGCGCAAATGTTGATAAAATTGTGAAATATGTGTTTTCTGGCAGTTACCCAACTTAATTTGTTTATAACATTTAAAAATTTTATATATTTATAATATCAGTAGCAGGGTCAAGTTTAGAAAATACACTTACGTATAAATTTAAACTGTTTAGCGGTGTAAAAGTATGTGGACTTCCTATACCAAATGATTTTCAACATGTTTACTCGGACAAAAAATATTGTAAATAAATATACATTTATGCGTATTCTCTAACTATAATAAAATAACATAATACCCTTTAGAATATACATTTTAAAGAATCCTTTGGAGACAACAGTAATAAATATACTGAGGAAAAAAAGGAATTTTATTTTTAAATCAATATACTGTAGTAATAGAATGCAATTTTCTTTCGCTTACACATAAATTCTCGGAATATTCCCATTTTTGGGAATCTTCCCGGGAATTTTCCCTGGGAATATTCCCTAAAAATATTTTCCCGGGAATTTACCCATCACTAGATGGGCCATTCATCTTACCCACATCTACTATTGGCTCTGTAGGAAATCATATTTGTGTTTATAAAGTATTAGTGCTTAGAATAAATTAATATCTCCTACGTCATTTTAATTCTTTCGTTCTATTAAAATCAGTATTTGTATTGAAAATCAAGTGGTCTGTTTTACAAGTTAAGTGGATAATGTTATTTATGTGGTAAATATGTGGTTTGTTATTTATTTACTATTGAAATCTATTCGTGATATTTAATCAAAGGATGGGTATTTCAGGTAAGCTCCGAATATGCTTTGTGCGGATTTTATATTAATTTGTCTACCATATAATTGATGACGTGCAGTGCAAGGACACACTTTCTACCTATAGAAACATTGACTAGGGAAGTACATGAAGTGGTACGCAGGGATCTGCATGTGTTATATATCGTTGGAAAGGTCACACCGAGTATACTTCACATGTGAAATATCTCGCTTGATTGGGGCCTGTAGGGGGCGTGGCGACCATTTAAAGATCAGAACAAGGCTCGGTCCGAAACAACAAAAAACGTGGATGAAATAAGAAGCTATGACGTAATTGTTTTGAGACGTGCTATATATAGGTTTGAAAGGGAGCTGAATACGAATCTGACATCAAATGTTTACAAATCAAAATGGCGGATCCAACATGGCGGACACAAATTACAAAGAAACATGTTATGAATCTGAAATCAGGTACATAGAGACATTCGACGTCGCTGTGTATGAATCAGATGCTAAAAGTGTAAAATTCAAAATGGCGACAAAATGTAAAATACTGCTATGGAACTGAAAGCAAGTAGATAGAGGTTTTCGTGGTCGCTGAATACGAATTCAATGTTAAACGTACAAAATGCAATATGACGGATCGAATGTGCAATATGACGGACGCAAAATGCAAAAAAGATATGTACAGAACGGGCATATGTTATTCTTACACATGTAATAGAAAAATACCTATAGTGCATAAGAGGGCAAGTAGATGATGTTTTACAATAAACAGGGAACGTGTTTTGCTATACCATCATGCCAACATTGAGGCACAGAATGCAGGGCAGGTTTTGTAATGCATATGAAAGTTTTATGATATGAACAGATTACAATCATAGGCAATAATTATTTTACGACCAACTTCCTCCCCCGCCGCCGGAGAGATACGCAGAAATCGGCATGTGTTATATATCGTTGAAAAGCTGCATCGACTACTCTTCACATCTGTAATATCTCCCTTGAATGGCCTCTGTAGGGTATGTTGCAATTATTTTCATATACCATCTGAAGATTCGAACAATGACAGTGAAAAGTAAGCGTTTAAAATATCGTTATGCTTCCATAACTGTCTTTCCGGTTTCGCATTATGTCGTGTACACTTGTGAGCAATATGTATGATAAATGTCTACTCTCCGTAGTAGGGATGGTACTGATACCGAGAGTAATTTCAATCGGGAATGCGGCGTAGGATCGAAACTGCGTAGCATCGAAACTGCGTACGATCGAAAAATTCAGCTCAAAACCTGTTTCGATCCTACGCAGTTTCGATCGTACGCAGTTTCGACGCTACGCAGTTTCGACCGTACGCAGTTTCGATCCTACGCAGTTGCCCTGAAATAATTTAAGTTTTAATCATGCGCTCAAAAAATATTTTTTTTTTTCTCTCTCTTTAATTTGTTTAACCTGTGCAGCTATAAATTAGGGTTATATTCATGGACTCCATACGACCTAAACTGCGTAGGATCGAAACTGCGTACGGTCGAAACTGCGTAGCGTCGAAACTGCGTAGGATCGAAACTGCGTACGGTCGAAACTGCGTAGCGTCGAAACTGCGTACGATCGAAACTGCGTACGGTCGAAACTGCGTAGGATCGAAACTGCGTAGGATCCACACTGCAGGTAGGATGGACAAGTTACAGGCGTATGGATTGAGAATCAATTATGATTTGTAATGATGACTATGTCAGAAGTGTAATACTAACTTTGAAACAGCTTCGACGGAATATAATGTAAAATAGTTATGTAATATGAAGAATTTAAAGTAATGAAGAATATGATGTATAATGAATATTGAAGGATAATAATAATAATAATGTTTAACGAATATTTCGATTGTAAAGATATTATTTCTAAAGGCTATCAGAAAGTTAGAGAAACAAAAGTCAGATAAAGATTCATATGCTGTTCTGTGTGTACTTGTCTGCGTAATATGAATGAAAATTTATATGATTTTATGTACAGCTTAACGACCTAATCACCAGTTATTCATATGTATGTCAATAACGTTACAATATTGTACTTCGCTTTGGGAGTTTCTCATTTGTACGCTGAACCTCAAATCGATTTATAATTGGAACACGTACCCGTGGGGGTAGGAGCATTTCAATGTATTCCGTTACATTTCACAAAAATATTTTTAACCGTAAAAGATTCGAAATTAAACTACTATTCAAATAGAGAATAAAATTACGAAAGTTTACAACTATTACTGGAAATCAATGCTGTCATCCATTTTGAACATTTTAAAAGAACATAGTTTCTAATGTATTGAAATTTCATTTCTTATGAATAGTTTGAAACGTTGTAAATAGTTGTAAAGAACCTGCAGAAAATTCGTCAAAATCCTCCTACAATGGGGAAGCCGTGTTAGACATGGAGTTAGTGGATGCAGATGGTGGCATTGGAAAAGTCCGGGTCTCCCGAGCACAGTGGTGATATCAGAAACCGGGCCCCAGCCATGAGGCTCCAGAAAAATGGGGTCCCGAAGTTTTGGGCGCGGGTTCTTTCTATACGCCTATTAAACATGGAATTGTATGTGGGTGGGTGGTGAAGTTTTTAAATGTTCGGGTCGTCTGAGCACAGTGTTAACGTCAGAAATTGGGCCCTTGTCTCAAAGGTCCAAAAATGGTGTCCCGAAATTTTGAGCTTGGCTTCATTATATTTTTCTTTTAAGCATGGAGTTATTGGATACATATTGTGGTGTTGGAAAGCTCCGGGACCTGAGACTCCAGAAATGAGATCCCAAAAGTTTGGGTTCAGGTCTCTTTTATTTGCCTATTTAACATGGTGTTGTACTATAGTGTTAGCGTTTGAAAGGTCGGGGTCGATTAACGAAAGCGGTAATGTCAGAAATTGGGCCCTGGCCTCGAAGCTCCAGAAAATGTGGTTCCGAAATGTTGGGCTTGAGTCCACTCTATTTCTCGTTTCAGCATGGAGTTATTGCATACAGATGGTGACGTTGGAAAGATCCGATTCCCCTCAGTACAGTGGTGGTCAGGAACCGGGCCCCCAACATGGGGCCCCAGAAATGGAGTCCCAATGTTTTGGGCATGAGCCCCTTCTATACGCCTATTAAACATGAATTGTTGTACGAAGGTGAAAAACTTGTATCTTCGTAAAAAAAAAAAAAAAAAAAAAAAAAAACTTGTATCTTCCTTATAATTATTAGATAATAATCTCAGCTCCTAAACACGTATAAAAGATACCGAAGTTATATTTCAGCAAAAAACAATTACCATAAAACATCTCTTTGCATGTGTAATGACTGAAATGTATTATACTTTGCTTCCCTCCCAAATAAATAAATAAATAAATAAACGATTACAGTCGATAAGCGTAAATCTGGCAGAACCTATTTTCCGAAATCTAAAACAAATCACGCAGATTGTTTATTGCTTGTTCGCGATTGTCCACATCACATTTTCGGTTTTTCATTGTATGTAATTAACTATACCATAACAGAAATTCCCGCTACGAACAAATTACACGTTAGGTATACGCCTATGTGTCTCGTCTCGAGGACTTCCGGGCCGCAGTGGCTTAGTGGCAAGGGTTCACACATGCTGCGGGGCCCTGGTTCTATACCAACTTGCGCAAAGTGGGGTTTGTGGTGAACAAACACCGTGTGTGAGGGTTTTCTTGGAGTTTCCCTTTCCCACAACTCTTTCATTTCACCATTCCATTTATTCTCATCATCTGCGTCTCCTTTAGTCTACCCAAGATGACAGTCGGACATAAAACTTAAAGATTGCATTTTCATTTTCACATTTGGAGACCCTGTATCTGTGTTCCTTGAGTGCCCCAAATGCTAAATAATAATGGGTTGGAAGGCCCATGAAGTTTAGTACCTGGTACACTCATTATCTCAACTTGCCCAAAAAGTTAAGGGCTCACGTTAAGTTAACGCCCCAAAACTTTGATTTTCACACCTCATTAACTATATTGGCCCAAAAGATGAAATTTGTTAGCCCATCGATCTTTATCTCGACTAGCCCAGAAAGTTGGGAGGCTCTGGTGAAGTTAGCCCCCAAATTTTCGGCGCCTATATCACATTAACTATGGGAGAACGAAAGCTGAAATTTGGTAGCCTATCCAGCCCGTAGACAGTACTATGTAGGCCATTCATTCTCTGGACCAGCCCAGAAACTTTGGGGGGGGGGGGCTCACGTTAAATTAGAGCCCGAAATCTTTGGCGCGCATATCTCATTAACCCTTTCGGGACAAAATCGATTTTGGGGTTTTTGGTAGACTTTCAGTTAATGATTTATTGCCCAAACACTGTTATCCCGATTGATATCGTTTACGTCTTGTATTTTAGAAGAGGGACATGGCTATTTTTTGGTGTAAGTTAGATTGCAGTGTTGCTAACGGGAGGGATTATTGAAAAAATGTAGGAGTGAAATTTAAAAAAAAAATCCCTAGCCGAATTTCATGATTTTTTCTAGCTGGGAACACCGAAGCCACAGGGGTTCAAGTCACCTAAAAAGAATTTTCTGGTATGTTGACAAGGTACAGTAAAAACCTGAAGTCGCTGGCTGCCATACAAAGAGAGAAAGAAAAAAACTCTCTCATAATACACATAAAATTTTGGCACTTCTTACGCGTCAGAAGCAAAAATCAGCATACATGGTGGTTCACCGTCTTCCCTAATTATTCAATCGTGCTCCTCTATGGTGCGTTTTGTAGGCCAAGAATGATTCCAGACAGTTGTACGTTGGTTTGAATATAGCCAAGGACACTGAAATAATAGGGGGGAAAGGATAAACTTCCCAAATTTTTTACAAACAATTACAATTAACATTTTCTGTAGCTGGCAACATTGCTACCACTCAGAAGCAAACAATTTTAAAGTAATCTTTGGCCCACGAATAATATATTCAGCTAGTATCATGATGATATCTCTCAAATTAAGCATGTAATTTTAAAAAGTATATCATTTTTCCTAGAAAGTCACTATTATCCTTAAAATTATGTAATATGGTATACTGTAAGACCGGAATTGTAGTGTCCCCAATTATCCAAGTGAAACTTTTTATAGTGCGTTGTGTAAGTCAAGGATGAGGCTTCCAGAATCTGGTATGTTCGTTCCAATGTAGCCAATAGAAGAGAAGGAAATAAGAGGCAAATTTTAGAAGGGAAAAAAGGAAATTTTTACCAAAAAAAGTCTGGAAATAAATAGTTCTATGGCTGGAAATACTGCTAAGAGACAGATGCAACTATCTTCAAATAAACCTTAGCCCACCACTAATATATCCTGAAAGTATCATGTCGATATTGAATAAACGAAGCTAGTAATTAAAAATTAATAGATTATGGTAAATATAAAAGTGAGAAAAATCAAGGATTAGAACCTTAATACGAAAATGAAATGAAATGAAATCTTTTAGTTTCACGTCCTACGGTTATGCCGGTTAGGCTAAAGTAGACGCTGATGATGAGAAATGAATGAAATGGTGGAATGAAAAAAGTGGAAGGAAACGGGAGAACCCCGATAAAACCCACACACACGATGTTTAGAACCTAAATACGAATTTATGGTGCGCCTCCTAATTACGCAATTGCAACGATCTGTGCCCAAGTTTGTTCAGTAAGGACCGATGTTTGACTGACGTAGTTCACTTGCGCTCGGACGTATAGGTACGGAATTATAAACATAAACTTCGAAAATTGACAAATCTGAAAATACTTTATCTTCGCATTGAATTTGGACCCCTCCTCCAAAGTAAGTTCATGCGTATGGTACGTACCACCATACTACGATTTTTAATTTCAGTAAAAATCCCTTTGTTTTCTTGCCCCCAGGATAACTATATACTCTGCCAGTTAATATGTTTAAAACATTTGGAGTGATGTATCGTCATGTGTATAGATTAACCTCTTGCACACGGAGAATGTTTCTTTTCCAAGATTTAAATAAAACTGAAATGTTTTCCATTTCCATACAGAATTCAATTCACCTAAGATGTCCAAAATTCAATTCACCTAAGATGTCCACAACAATTTTTATGGAGGTAGTTGGAGAATACTTTATATCATAGGCCCGTAGTTAAACTCCCTCTATAAAAATTGTTGTGGAAGCACCTCAGGATTCTGACATACGCATTTTTGGATAGGGCACATACTAGTTCCTAAGTTAAGTCTTGACCCGACTGCGGTAGGTCCCATAGTTTTGGAGCTATGGACCTTTAAAATTCCTTTTTTCATGTTTTTGGCAGCCTATAACACGTAAACCGTCGCTTGTAGAGGGATAAATTCTTAAGGTCTTTTGAATTTGGCTAATCAGAGTGCTCCTTTAACCCGCGTATATTCGACGATAACCGTTCGGGATAAAATCTGCTCGCTATGTAGACCTAATTTTATTACAAAATGACGACTGTCTATTTACTTTATTTTGTAGTTCTTCCATATTCACTTTCAAATGATCGGCGCCAGTTGCCATCTAATAAAGTTGATGCGTTTGTTGCTTCTAGTACACAACCGCTTTGAAAAAGAAGCAATAAATGCATCAAATGTGGGAGATGAATTTAGAACACCAAAATGGTACAATCCGCGGCAAAAAACCTGCAACATGAGAATGTAAGTTTATTGTGATACTACGCCTAACAGCACAGGGAATCAACATAACGTCTAAGTGGCACGAATCACGCCAGGATAAACCTCGGCGTCCTCCCGTAAACACTTATTTTGGAGCAAAATACTTCGTCATTTCACAATAAACTTACATGATTATGTTGCAGGTTTTTTGCCGCTGATTGTACATGCCTAGCACATCTTGTGCTGTTAGGGTTTCTTCAGAAACATTTTGTAAAACAATTGAAAACACATCGCGCGGTTTGTATTTTGAAATTTTGCGTATACTTGGATTTGTTTAAGTATTTCTTTCTACTGTGTTTGCCTGTAGCTTCAGTTCATAAGCCTTTATAATTAGATACCCAACATATATGGCAATCACGCAGAAAACAACACCGAAGATTCTACACTTGTGTTAACACACAGGCTGTGTGTCATTTCAACTAGCGGCATTTGACACACAACTCCAAACGGAGAGTGAGTTGTTCTAACCACTTGTTTGTGTTATATTTTAACACAATCGTGCTAACACATAGGCATGTCGTTGAAATAATACAACGATTTTTTACAGTATAGGCACTTCCAGTAGAACTACAAGGATTAAATTTGGCAAAGTTTTTAGCCTCCTGGGACTATATAGAAAATTTCCAAAAGTGAATATTTTCCATTTTTAGCAGCTTTAAAGAGACAAAAAACTGTGTAATTTAAATAGACTTTTTGGATGTACAAAATCTCATATTTTAGGTACCGTAATTGAAATCGGAATAAAAACTAGGAATTTTGGTATGTTAGTAGGTTTATGAGGCGCGAGGCCGTAGGATGAGAAATTTTGTATCTGGCGACAAATTCCCACCTACTTAAAACTAAACTGATTATATAAACATTCAATTTTGCCAATTGCCAAGTTCATAAAGAAATTGAAAATCATAGCAACTGGGTAAGTAAGAAAATGCTAATCCAAATGTCAATTGAAAGAAACGGAAGTCTTTTAAGTAAATATTGGCAGCAACGCATTCTAATTTTCCAACTTGGTCAAAAGTTAGCAGGGTTGGAAAAAATACAGTTTTTTTTTAAAAAAAAAGAACAAAACGCGTGTTTAAAACATGAAAAAAGTGTTTAAAATGTTTTAAAGATGTTTTAAAAAACACACAAAAAAGTAAAAGTACATGTTTTAAACATTTTGAACAGTTTAAAATATTATTTTAAACATATTTCAAAATCGTGTAATCACGTATTTATTAAGACTTTTTGCTCTTTCAACCGATCTTTTCATTTATTTTATTCTTTTTAAGACTACACAGTGTTGGGTACAGAACATTTCCGTATAGATTAGTAATTTTCAACTTATTTCATATAACGACCCCTTTTATTACACCCTCTTGCCAGTGACTCTCATACAGTAAGTATTTTCTTGGATATAGTAAGCTTTTAAGGCAGATTTTAAAATTTACCAACTATAGAGGTTTCACACAATCTATCAATATACATGGCAAAACAAAAGTCCTCACCATCCTTGTGCGTTGACAACGGGTTGAGGGAGAATGATGAATCTTGGAAGTGGTCTGACACATCAGATGGTGCTATCAAGCATCATGGCGAACATCTGTGCTTAGTATTCGAAATTTCAAATGCAAATGGTGTCATGTTACATGAGGGCTAGAATTTTACCAGAAATGCTGTTGTGCGGTTATTTTAACCATAAAGAAAATCATTTCGAGTTACCGCTTCTAAAAGTTTTGTAGTTATGCCTTTAGGGGCTAAGCTAGCGTTTCGTGGAGGCGGGTGAGATTTTTGTTGCAAAATTTGATTACTACTTCATAACACTGGTGCTAATAAAATTATTTTATAATAATAGGGCTACGTTTTCGAAAAGTAATGTTTGAAGCACACTTCATATTGTGCTAACTTTATATTTTCTGCCATTCTATGTAATTGGTTGTTTTTTGAGTCAAAAATTTATTGACGAAAGGTAATATTTGGGGCGTTCAGAGTACAATAGATCCAAATCCATTTTCAATAAACTTCAGTTTTCCTCAGCAAATGAATTCTATTTCAAAAAATAATACTTCGCAGTCAAGAATCCAAAACAAATGTAACTAAAACCATGCGAAAAGGCGTGGATAGTTTCATATGACAGCCGCTAGTAAGGGCGTCAGTGGAACAGGAGGGCAACCACCCTCATCCGCACCCTGCATTTCAGATTTTGGGGACGGTAAGACAGTTTTAGAAATCTTTTGATAAGCAAAGTCCAACAGAATAAACCTGAGGTAATTACACCGAATAAATACGAAGAACATACAGATGATTAAAACTGGGAAGTTGCTTAGGTCCAATTTCCTGAATTTTAAGCAGGCCCGAAACTCGAAAGTAGAGCCACCTTTGAAATCCTTGGGTAAAAAAATTATACAAGAAAGCAATATAGGCCTATAGCTCCTTACGGCCAATGATCAAAATCCGTATTTATTCGGTGCAAGGACTTCAATTTTTAAATGTTGGACTTTGCTAAGCAAAATGTTTCTAAATCTGCATTACTGCCCCAAAAATCTGAAATTCAGGGTAGAAGACGGATGATTTCTAAACGAACGCCCCTATCTAGCGGCAATCATACAAAATTCTAGATTCCTTTTTTTCAGGTAGTTTTTCTTTCTTTCATCTCGGATTCGTGGTTGTGAAAATATGACATTTTACGTCGATGTATTCTTTTGGACACATTCTGCATTTATGTAACGTAATTATGCATCATTGACTATGACATTCGGAGCTTGACTTGTATTGTGTATGTTGCAGCGTTGGAATGATTAACAAGTATAATGTTAATATCTTAAATGTATGAGCAAGGAGGGGGAAGGGAAAATTAGCTCTCCTCCCCATTCCGTCAACGCCCTTGTCTAGCGGTTGTCCTATGAAACTCTAGTCCACACGCTTTCCCGTGGTTTTTGTTTCATTTATTTCATACCCTATGCTACGAAGATATTACGTTTGCTGAGCAAAAGTGAACCTTTCTGAAAATGAACTTGGGTCCCTTGTGCTCTAAATGTTGAGTTGAAGCCAAATTTATCCTGCAACCCAAGTTTGTTCGAAACATATAAAATTAGTTTGTTTAGTTTGATTGATTACATCTTGCATCAGTAGCAAGGCTATATTAGACAGGGCTTTTTGTTTAAAGTGGGATCTGACCCACTAATTTTGAAATTTTACGTGGGATCGCAGTCAAAATCTATACAGCAAATTCCGACGCCTCGTGTCTCTATCCTCAAAAATTAATGTTAAAAGACTGAATATTGCACCCTGTAGCGTGGTACATACATACAAACAAACAAATTGAGATCAAATTGTCCCAGACCTTGACGTTCAGCACTAACGTTATAATAAGTATCACACTTGGTTAGTTACGTGATCGACTGCCATACCTTGCGTTTCTCACCTGGTCTCTTCATACAAGCTATGCCAAGTTGTAAAGTTTCAAAGAAAATTTAGAACTGTGGTGGGGAAGAGGTACGAAATAAAATTTTCATAATATAATGAAAAAGATATTGTTGATACAAAATTAGTTGTTACCTGAAGTTTCCAGTTGCATCTCAGCCACACCACTGACGTTAGATTCATCAGAAGCAATTTTCGGATCAACATTTTTACCATTTGTTTGGGTTTCCATTTTTACCAAGCATTGCATTTTTTATAATGATTTTCGTTCTTGGAACTAAACCACCCATTTCTTTCTTACATGTTTTGTGACAAACTCGTTTGATCGTTTACTTACCTGATTGAGTTTGAGTTACTCTAATAAATTTGTATCAAATCATGTCCTTCTTTTCTTCACGCATAATCCATGTTAAACGATTCCATGTTGTACGGAGACAGAACTAACATGTACTGTACAAACGAATGCTTGCGATATTTTAATTTCAGAACCTCAACGTCGCAATCAATACAACACAACAGTTTGTTTCCGTGATAATTATTTTATTTATTTTTTAATATCAGTTCTATAAGTAGTCCAACCTTCGACTACGACACTTTCTCGCAAGTTAACTGAGAAGCATTTAAACAATACAATATACGTTAAAAATAAGGGGGAAAAGAGACAAAATAAATTGTAGATCACCACATTGACCTGCTGTAGCCACGAGAAATCAAACCATTCACATGGGAAGAAAATAGTCTTCTGATTGGGGAGCACTTTTGGACAGTTCTCTTGCTCTGGAAGATTTCTTTTTTTTACGAACATAAAATAAAATGCAAATAAACATATGTTTAAGACAAGTCTTCAAAATAAACGTGTTTAAAACAAAATGTTTAAAACATAAACAAAATTTGTTTTAAACAAAATCAATTGTTAAAAAAAAGTTTTAATCATTTGTTTTAAATATTTTGTTTTAAACAAAACAACCCTGGAAGTTAGTAAATTTGGGACGAAGCCCAAACTAGCAAAAACTTGAACTAATTACATGAACCTTCGATTGTGCCACCTGCAAAGTCTATAAAAGAAGTGACAATTCACAGCAACTAGGTAACTAAGAAAATGTTAAGCTAAGTCAATTGAACTTAACGGCAATCTTCTGAACAAGGAATTTGCCAACTTGATCAGAAGTAGTGGCTTTTGGGGGGAGGATTCTCCTTTCTCCCTGCTGAGACAAGACTTAGCTTTTTTGGTCCTCCTGAATAAGTCATAGTCCCCCAAGAAAAACTTCCTGGGTACACCCCTGTATGATTATTTAATTATATTTGTCACTATTTTATTTCTCAGTTTCGTATCTATGCACTTTCGATCGTACGCAGTTTCGACCGTACGCAGTTTCGATCCTACGCAGTTTCGACGCTACGCAGTTTCGATCGTACGCAGTTTCGATCGTACGCAGTTTCGACGCTACGCAGTTTCGACCGTACGCAGTTTCGATCCTACGCAGTTTCGACGCTACGCAGTTTCGGTCGTATACAGTTTTGATCCTACTCCGATTTTTCCCTATATAACTTCAAAAAAATACTATTACTTAATATTCTGTGATTATAAAATAATTGTTTTTTTATTGTTCGATCATAAGACCTTATCTGTTTTCGATCCTACGCCGGTTTTAGTTTCGATCGTACGCAGTTTCGATCGTACGCAGTTTCGATCGTACGCAGTTTCGGTCGTACGCAGTTTCGGTCGTACGCAGTTTCGATCGTACGCAGTTTCGATGCTACGAAGTTTCGATCCTACGCATGTAACCCATTTCAATCTTGTGTGCTTTTCCAAATCGAGAGGAGATCGAGACGGAGCCCAGGCTCGTCTCAATACTCATACGTCCATTCTGTACTTTTGCACCTTTTGCCCACCATATTAGATGCGTCATATTGCATTTTGCACTTTTAACATTGAATTCGTATACCGCGACCACGAAAACATCTATCTACCTACTTTCAGTTCCAGCAGTGTTTTACGTTTTATCCGCCATATTTTACACTTTTAGCATCCGATTCATACACAGCGACGTCGAATATCTTAATATACCTGATTTCAGATTCATAGCATGTTTCTTTGTAATTTGTGTCCGCCATGTTGGATCCGCCATTTTGATTTGTAAACATTTGATGTCAGATTCGTATTCAGCTACCTTTCAAACCTAAAACAATTACGTCATAGCTTTATCCACGTTTTCTGGTGTTTCGGAGCGAGCCTTGTTCTGATCTTTAAATGGCCGCCATGCCCCCTACAGGCCCCATTCAAGCGAAATATTTCACATGTGAAGTATACTCGGTATGACCTTTCCAACGATATATAACACATGCAGATCCCCGCGTACCACTTCATGTACTTCCCTAGTGAGTGTTCAAGTTAATTACGTTGTAATTCTATGGATTTCTCCCCGAGGTTACAAGAGACGTGATAGATAACCGCACCAAAGGTATATGAGATTTTGTACAATGAAGTTCAATGTACGGCTGTAACGACACCGTGAAGTCCCGTCAATGACGGTGGGTACACGGATGAGACCCTAGTCTCCGTCATGTCTTGACGTTCCCCCACAGGAACACACTGGTTCGAATCCCAGTCTTCTAGTATATCTTGGCACCCGAACCCGAGCTACCGCTGTAATTTAAAAGTAGACCTATTTAAAAATATACAATTTCCACGCGTCAACAAGATACATGAATGATGAGTTACTTGTTACCGGTACCCTGCCACATTAGCTCGAAATATCTTTTCTTCGGATTAACTTAAACATGGACAAGCAAGCCAAGATTAAAATATGATGTAACAAAAATTCAAGTCAGTGTCGTAACAATGGCGTTTGGCGTCCCTAAGCAAAATCCGTAGTAGCGACACCATACTCCCTAATATGCCCAAGCGCACAGCGCCCCTAGGGTACCCTGCCTACTCTATTGTTATGCCACTGTTTCAAGTCCTAATGATACTGTACTAAAAACCTCTACACTGCATTTGCAACCTCTATACACATCCCTCACACAACGACGCGAACAGAGAATGTGCTATTGTGCCAGAGATATTATGTAAAACAAGTGAAAAGTTACATTGTTTATTGTTTGTGATGAATCAGAAAGAGCACCTATTTGACAAACGAGCCTTTAAAAACTTATAGACTATTTAAAGACATATTGAAGGAAAGAATATATTGAAACATTAGCATATTCTGATACAACATCGAAAAGCAATGATCCACAGCCAGCCACAAACGTTTATGAGGGTGTATAAAGAAGTTAGGGGAGGTCCCATAATGAAAAATGGGGTGAAAGTCTTTTCTTTCCCTATAGTAGCATAATGATATATTATACACTACGGCCGCCAAGGATTTTTTGGCGAGTCGGATCCCACTCTGTGTACTTGTGGCCCCGGAAAAGCATACGTAATATGCACATTGTTTTATTAATTACGTTAATTGTATTATCTTCGGTCATATCTAGTTTATTTTCATAATGTTTCAGTACAACTTTGTCTGGGACGATTGTAACGTGTTACATTTGTACCCGTTCAACGGTCAGTGATAAATACTATGATTTCTCATAATTACATTGAGTCAAAGCATCAAATACAATATCCACGTTGCCAAGAAAAGAACATAGATTACACACAGGGTATTTGTTTACAGTAAACGTATATCTATCAAGAGAAAATAAAAACAAATCAGTTAAAAATTTACTTCTGTGAAAATCACGCTTCTCCTTGTCCAGTCTCCCACACTTTACTAACGATGCTCTTTTTTTTCCCCACATACACCTTGCATGAGTGACTCCAATGACATGTACAAACGGTATTTCGAAACTAACTTCTACAAGTAGTGGCCAATATTATAATTGACCTGCGTTACAATTGCCCCCGGTCTCCCCTACCTTCAGGGAGAAGTTTGTAACAAAAAGTGAATTTGGAAGCTCTGGCTCGAATTTTATTTTCCTTTGTTTTAGTGTCACTGAATATATAGGAAATTCGTCACTGTCAACCAGGCCCACAACCAGAGTGGGTCTAGAGGGGGCCTGTCCCCCGTAAACTTTCCTCAATACAAAATGCTATTATTAATACCAAAAACACAATTTAGATATTTGTAAGAGAATTTTTGATGACTTAGCCCCCCTTACATATTCATACCTCCCCCCCTCAAACCTATGTGGCTGGTTTCGGGACTGCGGTCAATCCACATTATACGGCACTTTTCTTCCTTTCGGGAGTTGGAATATTGCGTTCCTACGTCCTCATGGCTAGCAAAAATGTCTAAATGTCCCTACGTTTAGAAACATGTCCCTACAGTTGGCAGCATTACTGAAACAGTTGAATTTGTCATACATGTAATAAACATAATACTATCATATAAGCTTTACAAATATGAATTCATAAAAATATTATTACTAATACAATAATAATACTATATTATTTCTTTAGATGTACATTTACTCCCTAAAGTGGTTCCATATCAGACAAAGTAAACCACGAGAAAAATTACCCCCATAAAACAACATTAAATGATGCCTTAAGTGACCTAAAATTTTGAATGCATTTACATAAGATATGGCAAAAGTCTGGAATACACTCTTGTAATTTAGAAATGGCTGAAGGGAATGTCATCATATCTTGGATAGGGGTAGTGGAAGGAGAACTGCACTTCATTCTATCAAGCACCATCATGGCGGCCATCTTGAAGTCTGCCATTTTGATTCAGGTCTAAAATTTCAAATCGGAAGACATCAGGTGACATATAGTTTTGAGGTGGCGTTTTACCATTAACATAAATCTGACATTATATTCAAAATAGCGTTAATTACGTAAGAATTATTATCTGTGAAAGGAAGAAATCTCTTAATGTACAGAATGTATATAACATTGAATTTTACATTAGCCCTTTATTTATTTATTCTTTTCCTGGTTAGAAAAATCTTACACAGTATAATTTAAGTTACAAAATACAAGAAAATGTAACTGTATCGCACTGTACGAAAAATATACCCTGGCGACGGGAATTGTATTGATACATTTAGATATTGGATTTGAGTTAGTTCTGAAAAAGCTTTGCCTGAACTTAATACAGCAAACGATATAGAAATAAGTAGTTCAACTAATGATGGTGAAAGTCCAATTGAGAATATTGCAGCAAATGTAAAAGTGTAGGTGTTTGTGCCTCCACCCTCCAATATACCTAAAAGAGGGTGATTTGATTTTGAATTTAGCGTCCCTTTCACAGTAACGAGACTATATGAGACGTGTACCTACAGCTTAACGTGAGATCTGAACTACATTAAATCTTGCTGGAAATTGACCATAGGCGCGTACACTAACCGTTTAGCCACCACGTAGAAAAAGGAAATATTTGGCAGGAGCATTGGGTCAGTGTTGACAAATTGGTAACAGTAGGTCTTCCATTCACTGATCTGAAGAGGAACTTCGTAGCTAAGTTGCACAAGGCTACAAAGAACACTTTTAGAGTGCATCAAAGGTGCATTAATTGTGAACTGAAACGGAAAACTATTGCTGAATTTGACTGGTAGAGAAACTCTTGAGCAGTTGCCAATAATTATTACAGGAGATGTCATGAGAGGTTCATTAGTATTTCACTTTGCTATCATCAAGAGTAGAACATATTGCTTCTACTATAGTATGCAGTCGCCCTTTGTCAGTCTGAAAGCTCAGATAACGTGTTAATTAATTGTATAATTGGGGATGTCAGAACTGACAAGTTGCGCCCAGGATTTTGTAAACATTGAATTTGGTAGAGCATAAAGTACGGGATCTGATCTGGGTTGCATACAAACGAAATCAAGCATGTACAAAAGGAACAGATTGTGATGTTAAAGGAGTTGAAGAGGGTGAGAAGGGAATTACTTTTAGGATTGGTTAATCTACTTGCACTTACTTGCAAATCTCGGTGTTTCCTAAACGACGATTCTTCCAGTGGGTTGATGTCCGTCCATCCTTTCTCTCGGGTCTACTGGGCGTCCAAGTAGTCGTGAGTTATGGGAGTGCGAAACTCGGGCAGGAAAACAAGCATTGCAAAGACAGTAAATTCAATTAAAATCGAAATTGCTCTTTAACGAACTATCCATTGTAGTCGATACCTATGACGTTAACTAAGACAAAGTGCTCTCTAGATAAGAGCAAGGTAAACTTCTCGTAAACTCGATATTGTAGCTCGCGTTCCTACATGTTGACTCGTCTCCAATCTAATCCGGACTGCCCTTCCAAAAGTCTCTCAATGGTTTTTGTTCGATTTCCCTTTCGGGTTAATATCCTGGGTCGTTGACTCTTTCTTCAGTCTCGATGAAAAGTGCGTGCTCATAGATTAACCAAAGGTGAGGTGATGATGGGAATGCTGACAGGGAAACAATCTATCGTTTTTATTGATTAAGAAATTAGATGTGTTGAAGGAATTAATAGACAGCAAGAAAACTTTCTTGTAAGAAAAGTAAATGAACTTAGAGAAAAATCGAAAAGTGATTCAACTTTAAATAAACGATGATGCTTTTCAACTGCATTAAATTTTAAAATAAAATGTCCCAAAGTCCGAAATAAAATGCTTCATTATGTGTCCAAATACACATATCTTCACAATAGTTCATTCGCTTGAAGAATGGAACTTAGTAAAGCTAATGTAGATAATTTGTTGTGACACTATTTCCTGTAATATGGCTCATATCAACGGTGCTCGCATTCTGTTAGAGCAGAAGCTCTTCCAGCCATCACGTTTATAAATTGGTTTTAAAATCCACATTTGATAAGTGAGGTGTATCAGTTACATCTTTACCGGACGCTCCTCTATTTAAGTGTTTTCAGAACGAATGGTCTAAAATAGATATCAATAACATTCTTCAAGAAATTTGCGATGCAGTTATAAGCAATAATACAAAGTTAGCCTAAATGATTCATCGGGTTTCAAAACCCTGTTTAATCCAATGACAAGTGTACGACGTACAAAGACGGATGATACGCTCATCAAGTTTTAAAAGCCCGCCTTGTGGCTCGTGTGCATGCTAGATGGCAAGCCTGTGACGGCACTCTACGATGGCGGCAATACTGGAGAAGAGTTTTTGTATGTTAGAATACACGAAGTGTTCGTCGGTTATGAGCGTTTAGCGTGCATTCGTACGGAAAACCTTTACCTGGTCACCAGAGCATTTTTCGTTGGTTTCGCCAGTTTTGTGATAATGATTGGCTGTATAAAGCACTGGAGCACAATTGTCTGCTCCATTCTCAACAGAGAACAGCCAAATCGCTGAACTGAGTGATGTTCCTAAATTGTCATGGCCCCCTAGGTCGCCAGATCTCACGCTCATGTGATTTTTTTCATTTTCCCCTCACGCTTCACACTACAGTGAGAAAAAATGAATGAATACACAACATAAAAAGAGATGTTGAAACAACACAAAATAACTACCACTTTAGCGTATTACTTGTGTGTCAATTCAACACCAAGCACATCGCGTTCAGAGCATATCAGTAATATCTCCTTATAGGTTGTGAGTATTTCCATTGTTTTTCATTGTTTGGTATGAGTAAAGCTTTGCGAAATATATTTCGCATTTACAGCAAGTAACTAATAACATTCTGTGTTTCCTGTAATCGATCACAATAATATTGTTGTAAACTTGTGAATCATCTGACAACAGTAACACAGATAGCTGTGCTTCCATCTATTTTTTATCTGTTATTCTTGTGTCTTAGCACATATGAACGGAAGATGCCAGGACTGTTGCCTATGTAACTGTTGTCAGACGATTCACAGGTTTACAGCAATATTATTGTGACCGATTTCAGAAAACATAGAACATTATTCGTTATTTGGCGTAAGTGCTAAATATATTTCGCTAAGCTTTGTTCATATTAAACGATAAACACCAATGCAAATTCTCTCAGGTAGTAACTAGTTATTTCTGATATGCTCGGAAGGTGACGTGCTTGGTGCTGAATTAACACACAAGTAACACGCTAAAGAGGTAGTCATTTTGTGTTGTTTCAACACCTCATTTTGTTACAGTGTACGGTGTCGCTCGATTAGCAGTAAACAAAAGGATATTTCACGAAAGTGTGTATATGTATGTGCATTTAAGCAAACACTTTCCCGAGCTGAGGGAAGTGCTGGCGCGCCGGAAACAACAGCATGAATGGTCCCTTTTATAGACATTATATATATTTGCTTGGAAGGCCAAGCGACTATTCGTGGATAGTCTATATTTGTAGCAGTTATAGTACTCCATACCTAATCTTTATTATACAGTAAATAATAATTATCCCTAATACCGACAGCTAACGCCGAGTCCAATACCAACTGAATACAGTTTCACCAATTCCACCTTTAGCGAAACAACCTTTATAATATCAAATCTTTCATTAAGTGACATTGCGTACTTACCGAAAGCTTTGTCCAACTCCAAAGGTAACGAACATGTCCTCCAGTGCCAGTTTGTCGAAAACGCTGATAGCTAAAACCCCAACATCTTTGTCCACAGTTCGAACGAGCATCTTTCGATATCTACAAGAGACAGCATCTCCAAGATTAAGCATCATCCGTGTGTGCGCTTCATCGTGGTTGCAGCGGCTTAAAGGGTTAATGTTCGACCTGATAGCCGTAGTCAGTGCAAACTCCCCTTTGGCGGCATAAATTTCTTTATTCATTTGTCCTATCTCCATCAACTTTGAGATGATTAAACGAAAAAGTTGTCGTTTATTGTCATTTAATCATAGGAACTAAAGAAAGTTCTTGGGAATTGGAGCGTTAGGTGAGACGCGATGTTTCCAACTAGTTCTCTTTGATTCTCATGTCATTGCTTTTATGGAGTTGGGAAAATATTCATCTCATACCACATCGATTCATTTCACTGTTGGAAGCTGTTTTTGGAAATGTTCAACAATATTATCGTCGATATATTCTTCAAAAGTTTTGGCTACTCCTCGAGGAATTATATGAATAATAGCTGCTCCATCAAAAATCTTCACGCCATACTTCAGGTTTTTGAAAAATTTCTTCCTTTTGGAGAAGTTCAAGGCATTTGAGCAAACTAGATTTGTGACTTAAGTGTAAAGAGTCTCCTACTGTCAGTGATGGACGATGCAACTCATTTTCATGCTTAAAGAATTCGTCCAAATCGCCTGATATATATTGGCATACAATATATATACAAATAACTAAAGAACACACAGTGCTGGTGCACTTTTCAGCAAGACGTGTTTGCCTCTTCTGTTGGTTCTTGAATATGGAAAACTTATTGCATTTCAATGGATAAGTCATTTTCTTAATTTTGTTCTCCAGCCTCTCTTCAACAAATCTTGTGAATTGCGATTGTCCTTCTCTTTCCATCATTTCGAGGGTGTCAGCTGCTTCAGATTGTGCTATTATTTTGTTGTTGATCCAGTAAAGTTCTCATGCTGTTTTCAGAAAAGGATTACCAGCATACTCGAAAGTCATTATTAACGAATGAACATGTTTCTGAAATTCTTCAGTAAATGTTTTAGATATTTCATGATGTTTAGTATCATCTTCTGCGCATTTAAAAGTGAATTCTATGTATTCAATGTATTGACATATTTCTGGGGATGCAGAAAGAACTCTCCGTAATGTTTCCGGAATGTCGGTCAGTCCAATAATTCCCCTGTCATTTTTGAGCATGGCATTAATTTGCTCGGGAGCTTGGTCGAAAGCCATCGCTGAAAAAGAGCGACGACTTTTTCGTGCAACAAAGGCACCTCGTTTGAAAGCAGCCGTCGATATGCAAGGTATCAAGTGAGAACAGGTCACAAGTATGAACTGTAAGTATGAACGTATGTACGTGGCCCAATGCAAAGAACCATGGAAGTATGTTGATAATAGATTTTACATACAAGTCGAAGTTTGCTTCGCTTATAGCTCGAGCAAACAGGGGCACAGTCAACTCCAGTGTCGAAATAGTATACCAGAATCGGAACTGCGGCTGCGTTTTACGGGGATGTTTCTTCCACATTTCATCAACCAATGAGTTATCTCCATCAGAGGACTCGACGTATGCTTTCTTTTTCAAAGCTATAAGAGCAGGGCGTAACGAGACCACTTGATATGTGCAGCTCGAAGCATGGATTCCATTATGCCTTGAGTTGTAATTCCAGCTTGGATTAAAGTCTCCACCCATCTACTGTCTTCCAAAAGATGGTCCAAGCTCGCATGGCACCTTGCTTGTAGTGAAGCCATCCCATCATTAGTAGAAACTTCTTTTCTCCAAGGGAACTGTTTGGAAGGGCGTGCTAAATCTGTTTGCATATAGCATACAGTGACTGGTCGAGATCAAAACCTGGTGTTTGCTTCTCATTGACATGCCTTGCGATGTCTTTTGCAGTTCTCATAGAATGTAGCATTATGGTTGAGGTGAATGAGACGGTTCCGCAAACAGTGGTAAAATTGTAATTTTAATTGTCGATCCATTTGGCAATAGCTGAAACGATTCAAGATAGGGTGCCTAATTTAGATGCTCCCCAGATTCAGATGTGACCTGATCTGCCCAAGACCTATTCAATAAAAGTGCATCTTCTGAAATAGCACGAATCACAAACTGATCATATTCATAAGAAGATAATCTATTTAAAGTTATCAAACTTGGTGAAACAATTTTGTACTTCGTAGAAAGTGAGTGAACATTCCTTGAGTTTGATCTGACATTTACAGCGTCAGTATTCGGAAGAACTCAAGAAGTCCCATCATCTCCATGAGCTGGATGCTGCATGATCGAAATGGCTGTCCCGTGGAATGAATCGGATGCTGTCGATGAGGTTGAATTATAGTCAATGTTGTCACAACAGGCGGTAGTATCAGGGTGCGAATTACCGGGGGGGATGAGGGCGATTTTCCCCCTCAATCATATTTTGATCCCCCCAAAGAAGTCAGCTCAAGTATCCCCACCGGGGATGCTCGCTTTCCCCCCCCAAACTATGCTCAGTATAACTCCAAATTTCACTGATTTTGTCATTTCTTGTAAGTATAGTCTTCTAGCTGTATTTCGAAATGATCGATGTAAACTATTCAGTTTTGGTAATTTCTACTTACCACCTAATTACCCACTATTTTCAACGTTGTTTAGTTGAACTATATTATTATGACTACGGTTGTTACTTGCAACTGTACCTTCGTACCCTTCAGTTCTTCATCGTTCGTGAATTTGAATGTACTAATTGCGTATAACAAAGCCACATATGGATGTATAAATGTTCTTAGCGGTTGGCCAAGAAGAAGTAAACAAATACCTTCTTCTTCCACCATACTTGGCGAAGTTCAGACATGTCATATTCATCCTCTACATTTATATCGATTATAATCTTATTTTAATTTTTGCTATAACATGTTATTTCATTTTCCAGTGTACTCTTTGTTAGCACGTGGTCTTCATTCCTTAATAGGTTGTGTGTATGCAACTCAAAAGTTGCATTTAATTTGTGATAATTAGCATAGTAATCACTGCCTTTTACAGTTTACGGAAATGAACTTCTGAAACCGTACTCAAAATCTGAGATATAGGTATTCTCTCGCAAGTATATGTTAACGTACACACTGGGGATACGCTTCTAGTGAGCAGACATGTTAGTGAAGGTGATTTTTAGATGAATAAGCGCATAATTGAAGATTTGTTTCAGCATTTCTTAATACGACTGGTTCTCCGTGTCATTGTCCGTGTCTGTATAAGCATTTCAACTTGAGCGGGATTTTTAAAGTTAACCCTTCATTTTTCATCTTTCTTTTCGCTGTACAGTTTGCTGTCCACGCTAATAATGTTGTCTGAAAAACTTCAATGTAATGTTTTACTTTATTTGAATAACGTAGCCCATAGTGAATCAACTCATCTGCAACCTAACAGTAAAGTAATTTTAAGTGTTGACTTCCTGTGTCCCATCACGGAATCAATATTTGGAGAAAAAAGTCGTGATGAGCACAGCTTTAGCGGGAAGTAGAAGCACAAGCTCGAAATTTGAATTGAGAGATTTTAAATATTTGGCCTTCGATTTGACCTTGATGTCAGAAATCGGAGAATCAACAATCCATTTCCTATTTGATAGATTAATATCTAGATTTTCTTCTTTTCTTTTCTTTTTTTTTTAAAAAAAGTATGTCCGGTTTAACTGATAATTTTAGTGGTTTTCACAAGACTGAAGTAGGTTTTTTTTGCAACCTGTATGTAATAACGCAAAGTGGAAGCTTTCAATATGAGTGGAAAAATTAACATATACTTGTGATCATGGCTATCCCTCGGGCCGAATTATTAACTAAATAAAGCTTAGAGAGCTACGGGGACAAGAGTGAGTACAACATTTAAACACGTTCTGAAAGGTTTAGTGTTGTGTGTGTATGTCAGACAATATACTGTATATGTGCATAGTTATTGCCGGTAGATTTATTAAATTAATAAATCTCTTATTTATTACAGATGTCACACACACACACACACACACACACACACATATATATATATATATATATATATATATATATATATATATATATGGAGGGAGGTAAGGTATTTATTGTTTTATTTTGAAATTTGAACCTTCAGACTTTATGTCCTGTTGGCCTAATTTTATCCCCTCCAATATAGATTATCTAATTCGCACACTGGGTAGTATAAACATTGCACTTTAACGAAACAGGACACACAATGTTTCATCTTTCATACAATCGACAAACCTTGTTGGCTACTTCAGTAGATAAAACTTATAAACGGTTATACGAGATCGAAAGTCCCAAACTATGCATTTTGAGGAACACATCTACTTTAATCGCTTGTCTATTGATATACTATTAAAAACGTAAAACTCTTATGTCGGTAGGGGTCCTACCTCCCCAGCGAAATTGAAATGACGACCCTGAACCATGCATTTAATAAACACCAAACAAGATATTTGAGCTTTACGCCCTTCACAAATGGATGGGTATAGTCTGAAAAAAAATGTGATAGGTGTTAATGTCAAATACCAAATCAAATGCAGTAATCCAGTAATCCAGTAATCAAATGTAGTAATCCAGTCCTTTAGGTATGCAACCACGCCTGGCAAAGCCACCCATCAAGAATTTCAGCTTGGCTCCCCTTCGCAAATGGTTGGGTATAGTCTGAAGAACATTTGTGAGAAGTGTGACCTTTTAGTCACAAAATGCAGAGTTCACTAAAATGTTGGCTCTTAACCGCCGGACTATACCGCTCAATCTTAATTTTGTTGGGTTGAAGTAGTCCAATTTTGGATGCCGACAGCTCGAACCAAAACCCAAATTCGCGAAAAAGCTAATAGAGTAATTTCACTTTGTTACGATAGGAAACGAAACCGGCTGAACTGAGTCGCTGCCTGCCTCGTGAGGCGTTGTTCACTCTGAAAATGTCAATGGTAACGCAGACAGTGGAAGAACTGGATCAGTCCATTGGAGAGTCCTTTCAGGGTATGAACAAGTTGCTCATCAAAATCACAGAATTGCAAGAAGAAAATAAGCGACTTACAAATGAACTGGAACGAGAGAGGAGAAGAAGCAATGGTCTTAAAGGTACGCAAACTGTTTTTATACCTACGTACAGAGTATTCATTTGTGTCTAATTTAATATGAAAAGTGTTCTTAGGTAGTTGTGGAAGATAGGATTCCTATTTTTTGAGGATGAATTAAAAAGTAAACGAAGAAGGAAAAGGGTTTACGATATTAGGGAATGAGATCTAACAAGGATAATGAACATGAGGAATAACAAAACATTACAGTAAATTATGCACGCATATAGTTTATTAAAATTTCGTAGGACTTCGTGAAAGAGGGAAACACTAATAGAACGTGTTGATTCCGTTGGAAAACAAAGCAAAGTTGTAGCTCAAATGTGCAAGTCAATTTGAATTGAACGTTAGTGTTACATTGATTTTCATAATGGGTGAATTGTTAAGTATTACAAGAAATGTTATTAAGAAACAATTGTAGTTTACTCTAGAATTAAAGATTAGCCTCTTTATTTATTGGGCATAGCTAAATGTTCTCCCCATTATTCACATTAAAGCTCCATTAATAACCAACTGAAATAGTTTAGTTTGGTTCATCCCTCAAACATTCAACCATCGACATCCACAAGGAAGGGAGTTGTGGTATTCAAGTGAATCAAGTTTCCAAGCACGAACGATATTTTCTAAATGTAATTCTTCAATGCTTCCTTTCTTACTTTACTTTCCCAAAATCTGTTGTAAAATACCTATTATATGATGTTAGGTGATCAGTAAAATAAAACAACAGTGCTTAAAACAATATATGAATACTGTGATGGTATCGTAGAAATGATCCCTGGTTAACTCGTTTCCACTATCCCAAGCTGAGTCATATACCTAAAATGCTACATTCTGTCAAAAAAAGTATCTGCAATTTCTCATTTAAAAATCCGGCGTAAAAGATTCGTAATTTTTTCTCTGGTAAGATGACAGGACCATGCCTAGTTACAATTGCAATATGAGCACGATCGGTCAATTAGTTTGTTTACATCTGTTGGTTTTCTTAGTTGACCTCAAGTGTGCCTTGCGATTTTTACAATGAATAAAACTATTGAACAAAACATTTGCCTGAAATTTTGTGTTATCAACGGAAGTTCGTGTACGAGATCATCTTAAATGTTGGAAAAAACATATGGCTACAGATGAAACTTTTTTAGTAATGCGATATGAGCGAAACGTTAAAAAAATGCTTATATGTTTCAGTAAACCTCAAACTTTTCGTTTCTGAACCAGAAATCACGTTTATATTATCGCGAATATTTGCGAAATTCGGCATTACTTGCGATAAATGCAAATGAAAACAAAAAAGTGGAATTCTTGTTAATTATTGCTAATAATAAGTAAAAAGCGCATTTCCAATATTATTTAATTTGAAAAACGTTGCATTTACGAAAAAGCTCTGCGAGTTATTTGATGCAGAAACTGTTTCACTCATAAAGATGTAGACATCAACAAAACTAAACTGTTATTTAAATCGTAGACAGTGTTTCGTGATGAAAATGTTTATGATCTGTTTGCTTACCGTGAATTTGAAAGTAAGGTTATTGAAGTTCTCAACAGTGAAGATAAGGAATTTGACATTGTATCATTGTTAAACAGTTTAAAAGTTAACCACAGGTCTTCTGTTTTGTTGTCAGCTCGTTACGTTCAATATAGTTGCTAGTTTCGAGTGTTGATGCCGAGAGTAGTATATGATTGTTACTAACAGGAGAACTAACTTAGAAGAATTCCTAACGTCTTGCTGCATGGTATCCTTTAACAAAGAATGAGGTTAGAGGAAGAGTTTAAATTTTTGCATTAATTTCTATATTTCAGTGAATACATTAGCTACAATGTGCACTTAATCAAGGCATATCCTCAGTTTTGTATTAGATACGCCTTACTAACAAAAATATACTGTTTACAAGTTTCACAATTAAATAAAAAAAACTTGTGCCACATTTAAAAAAATATATGAGAGATAAATGCGAAAATTGTGATAATTAACGCTACAAAATATCAAAAGTGTTGCGAAAAGGTTTCACTTCTACATATGGCGAATTAGTTTTGTCTAAAACTCAAGAATACACGTGATAGAAAGCATTCAAGAATGCCAAGAAGTGTAAAAATTTAATCGTGCTTCAACGTCTTCGATCGATGAAAACATCAACTAAGAGAGAGAAATAATGATGGAAAATTGTCACAAAAGCTTGAGAGAGATGGTCCTGGATCTCAACATTTCACACGAAACCGTTCGTGCCATTCGTATTGATAATTTGGGCATGAGACACTTTGCCACTCGACTTGTTCTATGAGAGCAGAATTTTCTCCAAAAAGAACATCGGAAACAAATTTCTAAAGACTTGCTCAATCTGTCCAGATCCCATCTTACATTCATGAAACGTATTATTACGGGAGATGAGTCATGGATTTACCAGTTTCACAAGCAAATAAGTTAATATGCTGCTGAATGGACAAGGAAAAATGAGCAAAAAAAAAAAAAAAAACACACACACATCAAAGTCGCTCCAAAATGAAAGTAATGGTGACTGTGCTTTTTGATTGCCGTGGTGTGCATTCAGAATTCCTCGTAGAGGGAAAAAGATCCAACGAAGAGTACTATTTGAGCAGCATGAGGAGAGCAGCAACATGAGTTTGTAAGTGAAAATATCCGTCGCAAAAGACTGGAATTGTGAAACAACAATTCATGGATTGTGTACCAGTATAACGCACTATCACGAAAGGCAATTATTGTGACCAAAGTTTCGGCGAAAAAATCGACGAATGTTCTTGATCAAGCTCCATATTAACTTGGCATGGCCCAAGTTGACATTTTTCCTGTTTCTAAAACTTAAATTATAATTTCGAAGAAGGCGTTTTGACTCAATTAAGCCCATCAAACGAAATTATCTGAAGGAGCTAAAGGCTGTTCCGGAAAATGACTAAAAAGTGTTTTGATGATTGCGCTAATCGTTGCAATACATGTATTTTTTTAAATTATCCATATTTTGAAGGCGACAAAATAATTTCTTACTAGGTATGATGAATTAAATAGTTCATATTTTACTGACAATATGATACTTTCCAGATACTTTCTTGACAGAATTATAGATATTTATTGAAATGAAAAATAAATGTCTACAACTTTGCCTCCACCTACGAAATATCCTGCTGGTACCCATGTATTGAACAATCTCAAACATTGCAAGTTAGTCACTTCTTCAACTCTCATTACGACGATTTAGACTACTTGGTCGTCAACAAACAATAAAACGAATGTGAAGCCAAGACGAACAGTATTTGACTTCTTATGAAACAACAAATATTCTCGTTTGTAGTACTCTGTGATGATATGCATGTAGCTGTTTAGATCTTTACATTTTGATCCATTTTATGATTCGACCAATCACCATCGTTCCTTTACAAGTTTAACTGTCTTCGAACTAGGGGCTTTATTTATTTTTTTTTATTCTTTACTATTCAACAAGTGATATATAAACTTTCATTCTGAAGTATGAAAATATGTAGAATTTTAAAAAATATTGGATGTGGTGGGATGCAATAGATTATAATTTCGAAAGTAGGAGGACGAGTAATCGGGATGAGAGGAGAAATAGTGGATAATGGAAGACACCAAGAAATACTGTGACAGATGGCGTTATCGCTTGCTTTTCTGTCCCTTCTCCCTGAATTATCCTTCCTTGAAACATCAGGAAAGAAAAGTGGCTCTGCTGTACGTAGGCTTGAACTACTGCCCAAAAATCATAGAGTGAAACCTCTCTAAAGCGGACAGCTGTGGGGAATCAAAAAATGTCCGCTATAGAGAGGTGTCCGCCTTAGAGAGATTTCAATATTTTCTTACGTAAATTAATAAACAAGGTAATATGCAACTAGAATTTTTTTATTGTTTTGCATGAATCACGTATTTATGAATATTATCAAAATGTTACTGTACCTGCATTATCTTGCGCCAACCAATTCAAGGCACAACATGGGAATAAAATGTTATAGTTCTCTGCGCTTTACACTTATCGCTACTTACTACGTTTTCGGTGTGTTGCTCTAATTTGTGAGTTAATTGCAGCCCAGCAATGACTTTAAAAAAAAATATGCGTACCCGTGGTCAAAAATACCAAACTTGTCTATTGTTTGGTTAGAGATTCCAGCGGGACAGTAGAATGATGTGTTATTCCAAACAGTGCGCAACTGTCAATCACTTTTGTTTCTGAAGCAGGTTGGGTGGGAGTGGAATGCAAGCAAAGGATATAAGGATGTTGTGAAACAGAGACCCTTCCTCTGGGTTGCTGAACAGACAGTTGAGGAGGCAAAATGTTGTCACACCCCACACTTTCTTCCTTGGTGACATACGTATGGTTTACTGAAAGTGTATTTTTACTGCACTTTACAACTTGTTTCTAGAGAAAGTGTCCGTAATACGGAGGTAAATAATACCTATAAAAGACAAGAAAGACTGTCCGTGTCCGTACTAGAGAGTGTCCGCTTTACAGAGGTTTGCCAATATGCTTTTTTCCTATTACAGTGTTTGGGGATTACAAAATATGTCCGTTATGGGAGGTGTCCGCTTTATAGAGGTGTCCGTTAGTAGAGGTTTCACTGTATTAGGTGTTGGTTTCCTTTATACATAGAACCACAGAGTAGTGTTGGGATTTCAATCGAAAGTCGTGCTTTGAGAGTAGTGCATCTTAGTTTTCCCTACGTATGACATTTTTTTTTATTCTATCGTTTCATATCTTTCAACATTATATTCCTTAGCGTAAAGAGCATAGCCCTTATCAATCAATAAACTAAATAGTACACATCATGTGCGTTGAAGAGTGAATGATAAGTCATCATCACTTCTGTTTACAGATATTTTCAATTTAAAATCAGACTCAAAAACTCAGAAGTCTTTGGTAGAATATACATCCCATAAAGACTCATCTAGTATCGAAGAGCGTTACCATGACTTGCTTCTGGAGTACCATCAATTGCGAAACGTATTACATCGCCGAGGTCAGCAAATCAACAAGAAGAAAGGGGAAGTTCAAGCTCTCCGAGAGGAGTTAAAGGAAGTTCGCCGCGATTTGATTAAGCGAGAAGAAACAATTGAAGGTCTCTGCACTAAGTACCTTGCACTTAAAAAGAGGAAGGATTTACAGGTAACTAGCTATAGCCACTCTAGTATTAATTTGTCTCCTTGCTCTATACAATAAGCATTTGCATGACTGATTTTTAGTTTGTAAGATATATGGCTGTCTTAGCTAAATCGTTTTTCGATAAAGGAAAATTAATCCCACCTCGTTATCATTATATTGCTTTGGTTTTAAATATCAAGTTTCCCCAAAATCAAATCGCTTTCTCGTTAGGTGAAAATAGTAAGCCCATTCCATTTTATGAAAATCTTTAAGCTCATGCCCAAACTAATTCTACAACCAATAAAAAAAATCTTCGATTGTAGATTGGTAACTTTTTTCTCCAACATTGGCTCACAATAGGATAAGAGTATATAATAAACCATCCATATCCTGAAAATGTTCTCAGAACACTGGATATGTGATGGTTCTTCTTTTAATATGATTACTAGCAAATTTTTCTAGTATAAGAGACGATATTTCTCATCCCTTCCCCTTCCTGTATTCCATTCCTCTTCGTCTTCGATATTGAACACATACGTAAAGTAAATAGCACACGATTCTATGATTGTGCGCTCAATAGTTTAGAATTCCTAATGAACAAAGAAGAGATAGTTCCCACTTAGAGATCATATTTCGCCAAACTCCGCCTAATCTAGAGCCTGGAATGGAATGAGAATCTTTATACAAAATTTCAAGGTTTTACTATGACAATTTCGGAGATCTGGCGAACAGCGAAGAATTATTCAATTCTCTTTCTGCTTTCCCCTTACGGTTTCCATTTTGCAGACCCCCGTCTTATCCGTAAGGCGCAACGAGAATATGTAGGGCCTACACAAAATACCAAGATTCTTTGGCTAATTGTCTCGTAGATGTGGCGAACGAAGAAAGAAATGCGATCACTCCCCCTTCCTATGGATGACATCTAGCAAAACTCTGTCCTATGTACGTACATTCTAGGATGCAAAGGATAATATTTATATAAAATTGCAATGTTCTATACCTAATAGTTTTAGAGATCTGAAGAACAGCAAAAAGATAATTTAAGCCACCCTATTTTCCCCTTTGAGATCACATTTCACAAAACCCCGTTTGCACCCTAGAATAAAAGGGAAATATTTATACAAGATTTCAAGGTTTTACGCCTAATACTTTCGGAGATCTGTTGATGTGTATCAGCGAGTGAGTCTGTAGATTTCTTTTACATATATATTTGCTGTTTAATTTAAATTAGCGACTACTTAGAACACTACCGCTGATCGCAAATAGAGGAGGGGCAGCTCCGAGAACTGTGTTGGAAGGGGTACCGAGAAAAAGCATGAAACAAAAATAGTAACTTTACACTATATAGTTCAGAAGTAATGAAGAATATTATACTTTAAAGCAGATTTTCACGTAAGTTCAATTACTTCTTATTATATATACCTCAATATGTGCGCTATTAACAGCTGTACCTAAGGATAGACATGCAAATTGAATTCTAGTAGAAGGCTAATTAATGGAGCATAATCACTAGACGTTGCTGTTATGCTGTGGACAGATTGACAACGGACTGAATTTGTACTTGATGCACGATGCTTTCTATATTCTTTTACTAAAATAAGTCCAGTTTATCCTGTCCCTGTTGTGTAGCTTAAAGGAGATGGGTGGATATATTTTACGGAGTATGGCGAGCCATACAATGTACGAAACGTGGAAAGAAAAATCGAAGCATCACCTTGAAGAAGTAGGAGTAGGGAAATGAAACGGACTGGACATGTATCAAAAACGTTTATACGTATGCAATGTAAAGTCGAACAATTACACTTGGTTTGCTTGTATTTTATAAAGGACCAAGCAGTGGGGTGAACGAACCCAGCAAAATGGAAAAAAATATTGCAAATCGAGTTGTCATCACTTACCTGAGCAATAAAGAAATTATATAAAAGGAAATCCATAAGAACATGGTAGCTATATTGAAAACACATGTCCATTGTATGCTAGGTCAAAAAGTGAGAAGCTGGATTCAAATATGATCATCAAAAGCTGGAAAAATAACTCCCACTCAGAAATACCACGCATTGCTACAAAGGACGAAAATGTAAACAAAGTTCAAGACATAGTCATGGACGATCGAAGGTGGTTATCAAAACTAGAAATAGACGTTATGAAGATGTCTCATGAGTACGGTGAACACATCCTTAGCGAGATTCTGTGCATGCACAAAATGTCATCACAATGGTCTCAAGATTGTCTAATGATCAGAAATGTTAACTAATGCGACTCCCAAAGCAAACCCTGACGTTGTTTGGAGAGAATCCTGGTGAATTTTGCGCGCGATTCGTTAACTTAGGATTAAACTTGTTTTCGACACATTCACCCAGGTAGAATGAGTACAAACGACAATAACTACAATGGAAGCATTTTTCTTTCATCATCCTAAAAGTGTCAAAAATTATTACATCTGGTAGAATGGTCATGACATCCACCTCTGGTGCTAGAGGTCTCTGGTTTCATCCCAGGATATGTGAGTTAGTTGTGGACAACATCTGTCCGTGGATTTTCTTGGGGTTCTCCCATTTTCTCTCACAATCTCATTACACGGATTATTTTTATTATGATTCGCTTTCATTAATCACCCATTTCCTTTAGCCTAAACGGTATAAACATCGGAGGTAAAACTAGAAATTTCATTTCATTTCATTCAGCCTCAAAGGCATTCGTATGGAACATAAAACTAGAAATTTCAATTCATTTCATTTAGGGCAAAATGAACCATAACCATGGAACGTGAAGATAGAAATTGCTAGAAATTATTGTACTTTGAGGATATATTTTATTTTGTTTTATCATTCTCTTCTAACAGGCAGAAAGCTACAGTGAGACAATACGTTGTCTTCGTAACAATCTGGACACTGCGATGACCAAACTAAAAATGAGGACGGAGGAGCATGAAAGAGTGCTTGAAGAGTTGTTGTCCAAGTCGAGAGACAGCCACCAGTCTCGTCTGCTGGAAGCATTGCGTGAGAACAATGGCCTTAAGTTTGACAATGAGGTTCTCAGCAAACAAGTTCGCGAATTGCAATCTACTCTGAAAGCAGCCACGTTTCTTCACTGTGAAAAAGAGTTAGAGAAACCTACAGCTACTGGGGATGATACAAGGGACCTTAAACAAGACAACGAATATTCAAAACAAATTCGATTTTGGTAAAATATATTGAAAGTATACATATTTTTTTTACATATAGAGTAAATATAATGAGTATATTTTATCTGTATATAAAGAGATTCAAGCTTATTTTAAATTATTTGTATATATTTATTAGGTTGAATAAATATATATATATTTCTTCTCTAAATTGTTAATTGTGTGTTTCTTGATTGTCCTACCCTACTTTTTACGTACATACAGGGCCGAATTTAGAGGGTGCACGTACACCCCCTTCGTTATAAATATACATTATCTAAAATGAGAAGCTTGCAGTGAAAATACCAACACTTTCTGAAACTTTCTGCCTTCATATTTCCGGTTTGGGACTTAAACGAAAGCGAAGTTTTGCAAAAGCAATAGTTTAAGTCGATTTTTTGAAGGTTGAAGGAAAAGGAGTCCTCATTCACACCACAGATGCCTAAAGGCATTTAAAAAATTCGAATTTAATTCAAATGTAGTGGTAGTTATTTGTGCACCCCGCCCGTCAGAAAATCCTGGATCTGTCCCTGCGCACATGGTTATACTATAGTCTACTTTTGTTGACAACTGTATCAGAAAATGAAATATTGAATCCATTTCAACATTTCATGCAAGAAGCTGAACATGGTTTCCATATGTGGCAAGACAAAAGGAATAGCATGATTAAACATCCCAGAACAGAACCTTCCCTGTGCGTTTCATTTTTGCAAAATCTCTTGATAATAATAGTAAAATGATCTATGACCATTACATTGGTACAGTATTTAATTGAATAGCTCTGCCGAACAACGTTGTAAGCGACAATTTTTGTCACATTGAGATTTTAACAGAACAACATGGGAAACGACATTCCCCACCACATAGGTTATTTCTTTTTCCATTATATTGAGTTTGGTAGCACTTAACAGCCAGTGGATTGAGCATCAAATCGTCACTCTCTGCCAGAGCAACGTTGCAATCAGTACCGTGCCGTGGAAAATCAGCGCCCGGGGCGAGAGTATACGACGACGTCCTCCCATACATATGAGTGAGATGGACAGACCATGGTTGGCGCGAAACGTAAGAAACTTTTCAAAAATAAACTCTGCTTTTCCTTGATTTTGAGCCCTCTTTATTACTTTTTCCTTCCATTTTGTATATATATCTTTTCTTTTTCTTCCCGAATTTTGCGCCCCCTTACTTCGACGCCCGGGACCGTTGCCCCACTCGCCTTCCCCACTGCACGGTACTGGTTGCAACCGACGTGATGTCAGCCGCAGATATTGTTATTCTCTCGCCTGGTGACCAAAAAATCGTTTAAATAATGGTAAAAAGAGGAAAATTAATGTGAGTGGAAAGATAAATGTCATAAACTTGTAAGAAATGCTGGAAATCTATATATATTGTAAGGATTCCCACCTTCAGCGCAAGCACATTTCACCACTATACGTGCTACTATTTACAAACACCACAATCAGACGAGAAACTACAACAAGGAAGACACGAAATCAAAACGATGGAGCACGAGGAGGAACGAGCCACCAGGAGACTATCTATAAAAGATGAGCCCGAAGAGGAACCAACTATCAGTTGACTGCTGATTAAATAGCCGACACCAGCTCCCGAGGTAGCCTTGGACTAAGGAGTTAACCTATACCTAAACCCGAAGTCGCCCGGGACTAGGGAATCCTATCCACATCTAAACCTCACAAAGCTGCAGTGGGCTGAGGAGGTTTTCCTACAAGTATTCACCTAAAATCTCCGCAGGTGTTCTGGAGGCTGCAATGAGCTGAAGGGACACCGTGCAAAACACCTTTTCCTTCATCTTGGTCTATCATAAGGAAAGACACTATTAGATTATTCTTTGTAAATTCAGAGTTATTTGTATTTGAATTTTGTAATAAAATTGGTGAAGGGGAAAACACCCGGACCGTTATTAACTCTACCTACAAGACATTACAATATCTAAAACAAAGCAGCCTGTGCCTGGCAAACTATCATCTGAAGAAGTAAGTAGAACAACGTTGCAATCGACGTACGGTACATTAAGTTTGTATGCAGTATACTGCGAAAACGTTTGCTATTTTAGTAACAATACTACTAACTTTAGATGATTATCGTCCATATTCCAGTGGTGACCCCCTCCTCATGTCCATGACGCACCCCCCCCCCTCAATTGTCTATCCGTAGGTGTTCTTCCATGAAAAAAAACTTTTCGATTAATTTTTACACCCCCTCAAACATATTTATATAGATTTTTACCTCCCCCAATATTTCAATGACGCAGTTTGCGTCATACCCCCCCCCCTCTTGTGGGCACCCCTGCATATTCTGACCAAAAACATAACACATTTTGTGCAAGAACATCCCATAGCGTCCTTCAAAGCTGGTCAACGCACACATCCCCCCCCCCCAAAAAAAAAAGAAAGTGAAGGGTCCCAGGAACAAACGACACTCTTCGATGAAAATTCGCAGTTTCCCACCTTTGCATGATGAGAAACTTACAATCAAAGTGGCCAAAAAAAAAAAAAAAAAAAAAAGGACTTGTTAGAAATGGGCAAATACATCCCTAAACAGTTTGTGGAATTTTATGAAAAAATTAAAGAAGAACAATGTTAAACAATTCCTCAAAAGTTTGTCCCTTTTTCTCAAAACTTTTCATATTAACGATGTCCAACAGTTCATTGTGATTTTTTAGTAACATTCATGTATTCATAAAAGTCGTATTTTCAAACTGACATGCATTACTATACCAGCCTCAGTGTTTAGTATAGCTAGAACTATGAACAATGTTGCTAGCCCCGTCGCTTGCAACGTTGTTAAATGATACTGTAATAGAAGTTCCAAATGTATATAACATCATTTGATATATAGACATAGTTTGAAGCTGAGAAAGTAAACTTAAAGCCTATAAATAATCAACATATAGTTTCTTTTTTTCGATTTCTGTAAATTCGATTATTGTCGCTTGCAACGTCGTTCGGCGGAGCCATTCAATTGTTTGCTAAACTCACTCCAGTGTGTGAATTTTAGTGAAAAAGTTAGAGACAATGAAGACCATTAAACATGTAGAAAGTTTGTGTGCCGGGTAGTATCTACAAAACACTATTAAGTAAACTATACTATAACCAACTCCACGCCTTTTATTATACATCAGAAATATGTTGTTGGGCACTCACGTTTGTACACTACGCGGAAGGTCTTGAAAACGGTTAATAGTCTGTTTAATAATATTTTGGCTCACTAAACTTTTAATATTCTTCATTGTGTTTAAGTTATTCACTAACAAATAATAATATAAAAAATAGGACAAACTGAAAAATTTGAACAAAATTTATCCCATACTACTAATTTGCCGATCTTTTAAAACACCTGTATATGCGTGGTAACTACGCATTGAAAGTCCCATAGAAAGTTTTTGACCAAATTTGGTAGCTTAGCTGTCAATTGACTTACTCTGCACGCATATTGGTTTATTATGTACAGTCTTTAAAGAGAACTGGCCACCTACTCTGTTTTTAAAAAATAAAAGTTCTATATGTTTATTGCTGCGTCTAAATCAAACAATTTTGAATCTTCTTTGGCCAAATTAAAATCTGGCCTTCAAGCTAGCTTATTAAAATTTTCTATGTACTATTCCGTGAATTGAACTTTTAACCCTTTAGAGACTGCTATTTTAAATCATTCTTTCTTTAGAGACGCAAAAATAACTAAATATATAATTTTCAAGTTGAAGTTTTGCTACATTACATTACGTACAATGTAAATTAAATATAGGCGAAGCTTATGAACCACACCCCTCCTCTCCAGGTTCAGATTTTGTGTTTATATATTACACGAGTCCTCAACGGAACGATTGGCTATATTTGTATGCCACGCTCGTCTCTAAAGGGTTAAAACAGAGATGGATAGCTAGAATTGTTGAATAAGACTGTATACACGTGTGTATACTAAATAGTAGATCAACTATGTATTGTTTTCTCCATGGGTAATCACATGACCTTCTAGGCCTACGTTAATATATTCATTTTAAACATGAAAATTTTGTTGTTCGATTTGAAAATTCTATGATCTATTCTGCTTCGAGGAGTTAATTTGAAAAATAGTGAACTATCTCTATACAGATTTTTTTTTTTAATTTTAATTCCCTACTCTCCTTGCCAAATATCCTAGTTACGCTGATGACTTTGTGCAGTTGTTGACAAAAGAAATATCCTATATTTAAACTCTATATAAGATTTGTAATTTTATTTTCTATCAGGCGATACCAAAAGACGCTAATTTTTATCCATAACTGAGGGGATAAGCTCCATAATAAGGCCTTTTGGTAGTAGTGGTAGTAGTAGTAGAGGTACTGCTAGTACTAGTAGACGTTCCATTAGTCAGAAGCAACGGGATGTTCTGGTTGATCCATGCCGTGAACATTGAGACGTTGGTGTAGACGCCTGGGACACCATACATTCCACAGCCAACTCCCCAGGATACGATGCCCACTTGCACGAAACGATGAGGATCCTCCGTTGTTGCACATACCAAAGGGCCACCCCCATCTCCCTGTTGTAAAACAAAGAATATTTAGCGAAGAAATATATACGAAGGAGAAACAACGAGATATTCTTATTTTCTACAATAGATTCATCATTATACTTTTTGCTAGATTGTTTCCAAAAATTCACTGAAGAAAGAAAGAAAGAAAAATAAAGCCAATTTAAAAGAAATGAACATGTCATGCCGAACCTGTTGATAGGGAGGCCCTAGAGTGGGTGGTAACCGCCCTAAATTATTTTTACCCCTCTAAAACAGGTTGTTGTAGTTTTCTTTGAATAAAAAGTTGAAGTAAAACTATATATGAACTGTTTACCAAATTAACTTGACTCATTTTACTCACATCTGATTAAAATTATATATTTCTTGCTAGATGCACCAAACGTCTCTCATTGATCTCTTCCCATTCTATCAAAAAAAAATCAAATTTAACTGCCCTAGCATTATAAAAGACTACTCCTTCGGGGAAGTAATACTCCCGGACGTAGGAACTAAACACATGGTTCTGATTGGTTGGCCTTATCCGTTTCTTACCACGTAGCATCATATAGAAGAAAGCAAACGTCCGATGCTGTCGCACCACGTAGCTGAGCGTGTGCCCTAGGGGTGGACGGTTCCTGAAAACGTAAACCGCGGTTTCGGTTTTTGCCACTTAAACGGTTTGGAACGGTTAACTGAAGCCGAACCGAACCGTCTCTACACTGTGCCGTCCTGGCTGGTCTAGTGGCTAGCACGTACGCCTTTAGTGTACGGGGTCCCGGGTTCGATTCCCGGTAGGAGAGTCTTGGTGATTGTTAACTGTCCTCGATTTTTCTGTGTTCGTGTTCCTGTCGTTCTAGGAGATTGGAAAAGCCAGTTAAACGAGTAAAGTAAGTAAAATTAGTAATAAGTTAGTTAGTTCAAGTAAGTTACTGAGACACATTCGGTGAGTCCGTTAACTTTAAAAAAATGTGCTAGTGATCATGCTAGTAAATGAAAGTCCTTTTGGCATGGGTTCAAACCCAGCCCACGGAGAGTTTTATTTTTCTTTAAATTTTTATAACACTTTTTTCATTAAAATAAGATGAAAATAATACTCAAAAAAGTGATTTATTTACGTTACGAAACATAGCTGAGCGAGCATCAGCCAGTGAAGAGGGTTAGAAGCCCCTTAGGGCTCGTTTTGTTCCACCTTGACTGCTATGTTATTAATTTAACCTCAGCTGCTTCCTTCTGACCAACTTAAAACAGCTGGCTAGGGTAGCATGCGAAAAAAAAATATTAATTTATATTTTATAAAAAAAAATCACTAAAACAAAATAGTATCATAAAATTTTCGTTAATGTTCTACTACAAAGCAATGCTGAAAAAGAAATACGTAATTAGCCACGTCTATAGCTTCTAAACGATGCATCCTAGAGAAAAATGAAAACATTTTTTGTAGAGAATTTAATGTAGATTATTTTTTGTAATACGAGTAACACGTTTTGCTCTGGAATGCTTTCCATGCGAGATATTTACAAAAAAACTCATTTTTGGCGCCATTTTTTCAAGATGGCAGCCAAATCCGAAGTAGTAGAGGGGTGAAAAATTAGTAGGTATTTTGTTACGGACACTCTTATGAAGAAAATAAAATTTGTTCCAGCTTTTCACCATTTTTTTTTCCTTATTCAGTTTTCATTGACTGGCCTAACTGTACTGTATATGATTTTGATAGAAAAATATGATTCTAAATATGACTTAAATTTTTGCCAATAAATGCGTTTTTAAGTACAGTACATACAGTAATGCCGTTTTATTACGCATTTACACTCAATCTAACCGTCTCCACAGTTTTTACCAATATATCCAATAGTTCAGCACCTTGCTAGCCCCATGGGTGTTGAACTACCGAGCGCGTCATGTATAATAATATTAGTCACGTTTATTCATACACTTCAATATATTAAGAATTGTAAAAAAAAGAAAGAAAAAGAAAAAAGAAAAAAAGAAAAGGGAAAGAAAGAAAGAATGAATGAAAGCATTCTAAAAGGCAATAGTTTCTACTAATTTATCCATTATTCAGTGGCGGATCTAGAAGGTAAAAACAGGGGACTGCCAGACCCTAGACAATGAGAAGTATATCATAAGTTTACTATAAAGTTTCAAAAATATATAAACAATAGCTTAAATTATTTTCTTCACCCTGAAAACTGGGGGCCTAGCCCCCCCGGCCCCGGGCTAGATCCGCCACTGCCATTAGAGGCGCTACCTAAAAGTTTCGAACCAGTACTGATCTTCTCTGACAACTATTAAAACAATACTAATCTTACTAGGTAAATCTCTTGTGAATACTCAAAATTTATTGATATGAAGTCAACGAAACCTCTAGTTATCTGCAACCAACCAAACTTAAGTGATGATTTGGGCTGTATAGGCAGCAGGCGGTTTATCATTATTTCTAAATGAACAGTAAAACGAGAACCTAAAATGAAAATATTGTATTGCCATCGGGCTTACGTATCCGTACAAAACTTCAGAGCTCTCTTTAGAAAGGAGGTGCGTTAAATTTAACTTGCAATATTTGATATGAACAAACAAACAAATACAAAAGTAACCGAATCATAAAGGGATTTAAAAAAAAAAGAAAGAAAGAAAGAAAGAAAGAAAACACTATTCATCAGACACTTACTACGCAAGTATCCTGACCTCGCTGGCCACCCGCACAGAGAGCGCTGGAGTGTAAATTGAACCCTGCGCCCAATCTAGTCCGTCGAAGTGCTCTCTGGCAGGCATCCCGTGGGATCAGAGGAAGGGCTACTTTTTTCAGAATTGGTTGATAAGGACTGTCCGCAGCTGTAAAGATACATGTCGAATAAGTAAATAGATTATATGTAAATGCATTTATTTATCTCATCAGTTAAACTTATTAGCTTATTGCCGCTACTATCAATTTATTTCTTGTTATGTATAAGCATTGATATCTATTTATATATGTATATATGACCAAAAGTGTCGAATTCATTTTGCTTTAAAATGTCTATTTTAACCCTTTCCACATCAAAATCAAAATCGAAGGTTATATTATTTACATGGTGATTGGGCACCATAAATAGGGTGTCTAAATTTAATGTATACATTCTTTAAAATACAATTCCTTACTAAATAACCAGAGACATACTACATTTCTATGGAGTTGTGTACTTCAAGGACGTAAATATTCACTATGGTTACCTTTAGCTGCAATGCATTGCCAACAACGACATAGAATAGAGCGAAATACCGATTTTATTGTTTCTAATGGTCAGTGGCGTATTTAGGATTTTGTTTAGGGGGGCTATGCACAACACGTGAATAAGCACTTTTATTTTTCCTTTGGGTGCCGATAAATTTTAATGAAGTTGTGCCTATAACAAATTTATTTGGGGGGGGGGCTTGAGCCCGATAGCCACCCTCCTAAATACGCTACTGCTAATGGTATAGTTTACGGGTCTGATCAATTTGCTCTCTCATCTTATAGTATTTGTAGTTTTTCAGCGTACACTGTGTTCTTTACAGTTCCGCAAAGAAAAAAGTAAGGGGATTAAATCCGAAGATCGAGGTGGGTACTGACTCTTTGTTCTATTCATCCCTCAGGAAATGTGCGATCGAGAAAATCCTCATACCGAGATGAAAGTAAGGTCGCGCCCCATCCTGTTGGATGCAGTATTTGTCTTGATTTTCATTTTAAAAAATAAATATATATTTACGTCTTTAAAGTACAAAACCCCCAAAATTGTATACCTATCTACTTTCATTAGTGAGATATTCAGTTTTGAAGAGGGTACCATTAATTTGAGGTACGCTATATATATTATATATATATATAGGCGTGGATCCAAAGGGGGCTATAGGGGCTATAGCCCCCTTGACGCTCAGGTATACACTTGATAAAATGGGCTTCAATCCTGCTTTACACTGGATAAAGCTGCAAACTATAGTTTAGCCCCTCCCTTGATCATATCCTGGACCCGCCAATATATATATATATATATATATATATATATATATATATATATATATATATATATATATATATATATATATATATGTGTGTGTGTGTGTGTGTGTGTGTTTAGCTAGGGTAGCACAGCTGTTTTGATATCTTCCATACGTTGGAATGTGTGGCTCCAAGATGTTAGTTCAAGGCTGGGGAAGATAATAATCACTGGGCGCTAGATCAGGACTGTATTATGGATGTTACACAAACTCCCACTGAACATGTCACAACAGTTCTTGGGAGCCAATGGCAATGTGTCCATCTTTCATCATCCCTGATCTAATGTCCAGTGATTATAATCTCTTCCCGACCTTGAAAGAACATCTTGGAGAGCAGGGATTTCAAATTGACGAATATGTCAAAACAGTAGTGCAACGATGACTCAATAGTCAGAAGCTCACATTTTATGAAAGTGAGATCAACAACCTCGTCTTATGATTAGACAAATGCCTCAATCGTCTTTGAGACTATGTTGAAAAAAAAGTGTTCGCTGTAGCACACAATCTGCATTTGTCTATATGCACAACATAAAATATGATTATTGTTAAATATGCCTTGTAAACTTACTTTTAGGACTCCCCACGTAGTAATAATAAATATAAAAATAAACTAAACCTTTGAGATGGTGCACAAGAAGTAATTAAAACTTTCAACTAATGAGACCAAGTATATGTTTTGATGTCATAAATTGAAAAGGAACCCACAATAAAATCTTAAAACAAATCCATATAAAGAGCTAAGAATTGTAAACATTTAGGTGTATAGAATTGGAGTATGACAAATAGGTTTCCCCACATCATATTGAAATTACACAGAAAAAAATTAAATTTAATTTTAAAAAATCAAATAGAATAATGGGAATAGCAAACACAGAATATAAACTTCCATTAAAAAATTACGGAATTTCATAATAACGCAACCTGAATACCAATAATTGGACACTTCCCAAATATACGAGCACACAAAGTCAAAAAGAGTGTGAAAATAGACCGTGAGTAATGGCTTACAGGAGCATGTAGAACAACCCACTAGCTTTATACACGTTAGACGAAGAACTTAACGATGGGCCATGGCATTTAAGGATTTTTTTTTTTTCATTTAGAAGACAAGTAGCCTCTCAGCATCAACAGAATATGATTTAAATTTGAAAGAAAGGAAAGTGGACGAATGACACTAGCGTTTTATTATATTTCTAATTATATATAAATATCTAATACGATTATTATTCCAAATGTAATTCCGTTGCACATTAAATTGAAATGAACTGAATTCTTTAATGTGCTATGGATATGTTTTTTAGGCCAAAGGAGTGAATGGTTAATGAAAGTGAGCGATTATATGAAGACATTGGTGGAATGATAATGTGGAGGGTAACGGGGGAGCCTAAAGAAAACTCACAGATACAACGTTGTCCACCACAGAAAATCACATGGCTTGGTATGAATCCAGAGATTCCTCTCACCAAAGATGAGCGTTCTATCAGTAAGCCATCGTGTCCCAACGTAATAAATTGTCCTTAAGCATGTCTTCATAAATCCAGATATTAGTTGCTACGATATTCCAACACAATTATTCGAGCTTTAAAATTTGACAGGTTCAAGACTTGGTGAAAACTTTCACAATTACTTAAGATAACTGAAAAGATTTTTTTTAAAAAGGTACTTACAAAAAGCATTCTTGCCCCATCCAGTAGCAACACAACTCCATGGGTCTGGGGTTCCGCCCTGTCCAGGGAGGCAAATAGTGCCAATATGATTGTCCAAAGTTACATTCCTTTCCAGTAACAGAAGAGCAATATCATTATAGAGACCCCCACCATAATAGTTTGGATGTTCCAATATTTGAAGCACCCGGACATCCTGATGTCCGTAAAACTCCATGGTAGTAGCTGCATCCCATTCACCTAGACGAACAGTCAACGTAGATGCGGTCTTCCTAAAAAATACATGTATTCTTTTAATTATGTTGTTTGTATACATTATTTTCTTTCGCTTTTTTTAATGTTCCATACAAGGTACACATATCCCATGCAACTTACTAAGCTTGGATATTTATACAAAGCCTTAAATGATAGAATTATCGGAAATGCTCTTTTAGAATAAATTAAAGAAAATATTCTAATGAATGTTCATAGTAATAAGATACTGAACTTTCGATAAAAAATTCAAGTCCTCTAATCGAAAAATTCTGGACCTAGATACAGTGGTTCCACCACACATTATGAACTAACTCTATCTACATAAATTTATCCATGTTTGTAACTTAGCAGTTGTTGCATAACGAATTTTACAACAGTATGTTTAGAAACCATCTTGTTAAATGGTTTGCGTAGATACCTCAGGGTTAGCAAACGTCAATATTTAGATAGAATTTCAAATATTTTCTTTATAATTTTTTGTACCACATTAGCTATATTTGATAGACTTCCGTGCTACAGCACTTCAAAAGTTGATTTTTCGAACTTTGGGCAGATTTGATCTTCATGAGCATAAACATATTTTGTTCGGAAGTCGAGCAACAACTCAATGTTGCATATCATTAATGGATTTTTCTTTTTTTGGTATTAACAACAGAAGATATTAAGGGATTGCACACAAATAACTTCCATTTTTCTAGATTACAAGATTATATTTTAGGTTACACCTGTAACACTAATACACATTCAATCCACATGACACATACACGACTGGAAAACTTTATTCATAAACCAGATTTTTGCGTGGAACCTAGCTAACTGGAAACCTAGCTAACCATTACTGGTTCAGTTACTGGTGATGGTACTATATTGAACGGACAAAGTACAGTAATCCGTTTTTTGCTTGATTTTGAGTTTAGCATCCTGTTAAGCACCGAAACTTGGATTTACATCGAACATGAGATGCCAACCACATGACCTGACCTCCCACCGGGAATCGAACCCGAGTCTCTCGCACCAAAGACACACCAACTATATAACGACGAGGGAGTTAAAAATGGTTGGTATTTCACTGTAAGGTCTTACTAGCGTATACTACTTTGTAATAAATTTCAACGAGTTAGGGTATGCTACGTCTTAGATCGGCTGGTTGCTAGAGAAAGGGTTTAAGACCATTTAAAATCTATAATGACATAATTTTTAGATCATATCTAAATATCATATAGTGCAGGGCGCAAAATTTCCGGTCGCCAGGTCGCCAATGGAGACTAGAAATTTAGAGCTGGCGACCAGTGTTTAGTAGGAATGGTTTCTGCCATAACTCATTGGCACGAGATCGAGAGTATAAGACGAAAGTTAATTAAGAATGCAAAAAGGGACATAACAGAACGTTACAATCTGTATCATCAGAGATAGTTCTGTCCCTTCATATATTTGACACTTTGGGTTGGCTTCCTAATGGAAAAATCGTTGGATTTGGTGTGGAGAAAATAAAACTGTTTTTTAAGTACCGGTATTTGCAACCAGATTTATACAATGAAAAAGTGGATTTTGCGTTAGCAGAGTGGGCAAAATATAAATTTTCGTTTTCTTCAGTGACGTAGAATCAGACAGAAAAAGATTTACAGTGAAAATTTCATTACGAGATTCCTGAATTTGTTTCCAATTGTCACATTTTCTGGGGTTTTACCTGTGAGTACTGCTTCATGTGAGAGAGGTTTTAGCAGTCTCAACATAGTTAAGACTGCCTACAGTAATTCACTAAAGACTGACACACTGGATTATTTGCTGACAATTTCAATCAATGGCCCTTCATTAAGGACTTCGATCCGAAAACTGCAATCGACAACAGGTACTTCAGTGTAAAGAGAGAGCGTTAACAAACGCGAAGTCTTAAGGTAAGATATTTGTTTAGCATGTATATGAATTCTCCAATTCAAAATTGATTATCTTGAATCCAATTGTCTGCTTTTGAAAGTTTATGCCTTTATGCAATCTCTTTCTTTGTCAAACCAAAGGCCATGGAGGAAGATCTCATAATTTGTACGTGAGAGATACTAGCGACTATCGTTTTTGGATTGGCGAGTGCGTCTGACTGTGATATTTTGACCCTGATATAGTGTATTCTAGGCCCAAACTTAGGAAATGTGGAATTACAGGTTCCCAGCCAACTTACACACACACACACACACATACGCACAAACATACACAAAAAATTAAACTACTTATATCCTGTTCAATGATTCAATTCCAACCCATGCCACCTAATAACTCAATTTTACCGAAAGTGGCGTTTACCATTATGTTCGCCCGAGCCACTCGTACTACACAGATACATATAAAAACCAAGTCTGAGACAGAATGCAAAGCAATCAAAATATGTACTTGAAAAATGCATGGAAGTTAATAGATCAAACACGTGCAATCTACATTTTAATATAAAATTACATACATGTAAGCCCACAGGTAACTTGTCAGAAAAGTACATAGTCACAATACGACTTGTTTCAACGTCTATGAAATGACTAATTTAATGTGTGTGTTCACGAAAAAATAAATGAGTAATTTTTGTGTGAAAGCTATTTCTCTTCGAAATCTTTTAAAATTATGTCTAAGTTCAAACTCTCCTGTTAATTTCGGATTCAATGGACAAAATTGCTAAACGGTTCAAATGTTCTTGCTGATGATCTCAAGTGAGATTTGATTGGTTTCAACTTGGGAAAGTTTCTTTCTCCAGATGCTGCAGTCATTGGGATTGTCAAGAAAATGGTATATTGTTATGTGGTTTTGTGTGTGTTTGACAAACCAAGAATAGCTTATACTCTAGCTCGGGGTCCCTTTAGGTGCGGGACCCGATTCGAAGCAGGACAGGTTAAGAGTTCAACGTATTAGACAAAATAAAACACATGTCGAGAAATTTAACTTGTTCAAATGACACATCTTATCCTACAGTCGGAAGATTGCAGTATGATTTCTCACCAGTGTAGTAGTCACTATCTCTGTGTAAAGGCGTCATTTGGGGAGAGCAGAGGAGGAAAGTCCTCCCAGAGTTTGAGATATAAATATTTTAGATTAATTTCATAGTAATATACTAATAGAAAATGAAATTCTTAGAGTAAAAGATCTTGCCGCCCTTTAGTGAAATTTGAAATGTCGCTGCTATTTGTATGTAGTCCTCAACATATTATCTCATACTGTACGTGCTGGCGTTCAATAATTAAGATTTGAGAGGTCGTAAACCCAGCCCGAGTAATTATACAGTTAATTACATGCTGTAGGTGGATGACTGAATCATGCAATGTGGCATTGTGCGTTGTGAGTTGAGTGTGGGTTCGAATTCTGGACCCTGCCAATATTTTCTTTTCTTTAGGTAAGTTTGAAGATCTTAATTATCATTGCTCTTAAAGAATTTTGAGTGTTTGTATGGTGTATTGGGAAAAGTTAGGATAACTTGTGACTAATTAGTTGTTTAAATCCTCCTAAAGGAACTACATTTGTAACCTCTTTCAACTGACTGAATTAGTCCGAAGTTTCTATAAGTTCAAGCAACCAAAACAGCCGAGAAACAGCAACTATTAACAGCCAAAAGGTGCGTGCGTGTATGTATATGTTACGTATTTAAATGAATATATTACATTGTGTCCCTGCCCCAGGCAATATAAATTGAAGCCTTCGCCCGAGTAATGGGATAATCACCAACTGGAGCAAAACTGGGATTGTCAGTGGAGCGTGAAGCTACTGGTGAAATAAGATATTCTCAAAAATTACTGGAATATTTGTGGTTATGTGAAGTTAAGTAGAACAACGAGGCACATGTATAGATGGATGCAAAATGAGCTGAAGTATTTTAAATTGTCTCTCCTGTCGTTCTAGGCGGGTACGAAAAGAGCTGAAGTACGAGTATTTCAAATTGCCTCTCCTGTCGTCCTAGGAGGGTACAAAATAAGCTGAAACCTTTAAATTGTCTATTTTGCTTAATTTGCTTGGGGGCGTTGTCTGTTGCTCCCCGTAAGCCTCAATTTGTGATGAACAACATCGTGTCTGTGGCTTTCCTTAGGGTTCTTTTACTTTTCTTCCATTTTTATTTAATTATACAAACGCTTCATGATTTGCGTTTGCTAGTATTTACCATAACCTAAAAATGTATTATAAGTTACTTGAAACTTAAATATATTTGTGAGTATGGCTTACCCTCTGACGCAGTGAGCAGCAGTAAGAGCTATTTGAGTGTTGATGAGTGAAGCTCCACACACATACAATAACCCATTTTGATTCCCTACTTTTTGTAGTTCCAAAATGGCAGCCATCCAAGGATATTCTCCAAACTGTGTCTCGCTGTCCCTTCATCATAGTAAATTGTTTAAGAAAAAAGTACAAACATTATAATGCATTAGTAGAACAAGAAGTAAAAATTTGACCTTATTTTAGAAATTAGAATTTACTTATTAACTTTTTAAAAATCTTCTGAATGAATGAAAGAACATCCAGAATGGAAATTAGATGTTACAACTTGGAAATGTTCAGACTTTCTCGTGTGAGTATTGAAACACATGTTCCGTGTTCGTTACTGGTACGAGCCTCTATATTAATAGTAGACTTTAGTTAGGACATGGACATAGAATTTACTGTTTTCATTTTAAAGTAAATTAGAAGTTATTCTACGTACAATCACAGGAGGCCCATAACATTAAGTGATCAGTATTGAATGAGTGGTCCAGGAAAGAATTAGTTAAAACACTTAAACTAGTTAGACACTATTTTATGTCTAAAAATTGTATAATTTGTATTAGGACCTTTCAATCAGAATCATACTCTCAGAACGGGGTATTAGAGTCAAATATTCAACCATTTTTGCAAGCAACCAAAGGTGCCAACCGTTTTCATTGACTGTGCAAATTTAAAAGAAATAAAATAAATAAGCTAGTAAAACTAAAGACAATTACTGGAATTTCTGCGTTGACCTTAAATTTTTGTTTACCAATTATTTGCAATTCCCTGGAAACCGCTGATGATAGACCGCAGTAATATACTTTACCTAACTACCAAGAAAACATACTAATAAAATAATCTGTTCACTATAGTAGTGATTGTGCATACTAGCAAATTAGTAAATGAAAATTTCAGAGCTTAAGTTAGTCAAAGTACTATTTCTTTTACAATATAAACATTAAATTATAGGCTACCGAAATTTTCATAATATAGGTTAATACTATTAACCGTTTTTAAAAATAACATGCACTACACGTAACTCTTTCATGAGTAGCTATATCTCGCGTATCACAATAATTGAAGTTACTGTACAAGTAAAGACAACCGATTCCCGAAGCGAGAAAGGAATGACCAATGAAGAATGCTGAAATAGACGAATAGTCAATCAAAATGTCCGAAACAATTCTCATATCCCGAAAATAGTTGCAATGTGATTACGCTTCGAACTTTTATTTACTCTATCGAGCATATACGCTATACACAAGGGACGGATCCAGAGGGGGCGATCGGGGCGATTGCCCCCCCCCCCCCCCGAGAAGAGGAATCATTCTTATTTTGTATTTAAATAAAATCCATCCCAGAGTTTGGAGCTGTTAAAAGTAGTTCTAAATAGCAGTATTACAACCCACCGCCCCACCCACAAGTCCATCCTGGATCAGCCCTTGCAACACATCATTCTGCAATTTTGCTTAGTGTCTGTATACATTTTACAAGTCTTGTTTGGGTCCCACTGGCGAATCCGCAGGGAGAGTAATAGGGAGACTGCCTGCCAAAAGGCTATCTGTTTATAAGCCTTTATTTCACTTCATTCTGATGTGGTGTAAAACTCCGTATTTCAAACCTACCTACATTAATTGTCCAGGACTCCAGCCCTCCAAGTGACCCTTCTGGATCCGCTAGTGCTGGGCCCCGACTCAGGAGCATTCCTCTGAAGTAACAATAAAAGAATGAAACTCACCTAAAGCCAAGAATTCTTGTATGTGCCCCATTGGGGTTTCCGTAGCCACAACCTGGTCGTCGATAAATAGCAGGAGTCGTACTTGCAGGTGTGGTCGATGGAGTTGTCATAGGGGCTCTACAGCAGACTTCAAGAACGTACTTGCACTGCGGAGGCCGTACCCTTATATCAATTGCCCCTGTCCCATCCACTACGACATCGCTTTCATTACACAGATAATAAGGCACGCAGGTACAGTTGGTTGAATTCGTCCGCTGTGTAGTGGTTGTAGTTGGCGTCGTCGTTGATGAAGAAGTAGTCGAGTAGTACGGATATGGTGGATAATAGGGTTGATATGGATTAGGAAATTGGTACGAAGGGTTTCCCGGGAAATAGTAATGAGAAAGAGAACCAGATTGATATGATGATGAAATCGGCGGGAAAAGCCCATAGATAAATTCTGATTGAGGACGTTGTCCAAAGAGGGAATAGCCAACAGGAGGTGCGTAATGATGGTAATAAGGTTTTGGTGTTGTTGTCGTTGATGTACTAGTGGACGAAGTTGTCGTTGTTGAGGTTGAAGTCGTACTGTTCACTTGAGGCCAGAACCACCAGGAAGAACGAACGACTCGGATGATTGACTCGTTGCTTGAAGTAGATGACACAGGACGGATAATGTTCGCCAAGTGCACCATAATCAAAATGAATATTCCTAGAATGAAACACAGTAAATTTATTATTATCTTTCTTGATTTCGTCATTTTCCCCTTTAAATATCAACCTAACCTTAACTTATTATCAACAATGGTTCTCCGATAGGCCAAATTCTGTAATTGATGCATATATTCTCATGAGGTCTCCGAATGAGGTAGATTCTTTCTATTTCAAGTATTTCCCTGCTGGCGCTGCTGCCGATGTGTCTTCCCGTGCCTCCTTTCAAAGAGAAGGAACATATTGCTGTGACCGAGGTCCTTTAACAGCTGGATGTGGATAAGGTTGTCACATTGAATTGTTTTACCGGCTTCGCTATGCACGGTCTTGTTAGCCATTTTGCGTAACATACAATCTTCAGTTGCCAAGAGCAAACGACTGAATGACTAATTGGTAACACAGCCAAGGTCATTCACTTCTTTCCCTCAAAGCAAAGGAAATGTTTCCTCTGTAAAAGGGCTGCGGGGTGGGACGGAATTATGTTTCACATATTTTCCTAGGGCACACTTGAAATACAAAGTATGTATTTGGTCTAGGAATTAATTCGTGCGGTTGGTACGCACACATTGAAGCTGTAGTACAAACACAAAATACATAAATACCTTAAGAAAAATATTGTCCATCGCTAGCCACCACTTTCGCCCATCTGTCAGGCAATGTACGGATTCCGTGGCGAAAGAAGTCCTCATCCTTGGAAGCGATCCAGTCAGAGACCCATGTTTCGATATCTTCTGAAGAAGTAAACCGCTGTCCAATCAAATCGTTGTTCATGCAATCGAACAAGTAGTAGTCCGAAGGATCAACGTCTGGTGAATACGGCGGGTGGGGTAAAACTTCCCATCCGACATTTTCTAAATAGGTTTTGACCGGTTTTGCGACATGTGGGCGAGCGTTATCATGTTGAACAATAAGTTTATCATGTCTGTTCTCCCATTCTGGTCGTGTTCTGGCCAGAGCTTGCTTCAAACGCATTAATTGTCGTCGATAACGTTCTCCATTCATAGTTTCACCCGGTTGCAGCAGCTCATAGTACACCACACCTTTCATATCCAACCATATGCACAGCATAACCTTTGCACAGTGAATATCTCGTTTTGGTTGTGATGGACCTGGTTCACCTGGTTTCACCCAGGCCTTTTTTCGTTTAGGGTTCTCGTAATGGATCCACTTCTCATCACCCGTAATAATTCGATGCAGAAACCCCTTTCTGCTCTGTCGTTGAAGCAGCAATTCGCAAATGGTTTTTCGTCTTTCAACGTCTCTGTCTTTCAATTCATGTGGAACCCAATGTGACATCTTTTGAATCATTCCCATGGCTTTCAAGCGTTTGGAGACTTTTGTTTGATCAACGCCTAATGCTGCTGCAAGTTGTTTCTGCGTTTGACACGAATCCTGCTTGAGCAATGCTGTCAATTCTTCGTCTTGAAATTTTTTTGGCTGTCCAGCTCGCTCTTGGTCTGCCAAGCCGAAATCACCACTTCTAAACCGTGCAAACCACTTCTGACACGTTCACTCAGCTAGAGCATGGTCACCATACACTTCCACCAAAATACGATGACTTTCAGTCGCACTTTTCTGCATGTTAAAGTAATGCAGCAGGACACCCCGCAAAAACACTTTATCAGGCACAAATTGCGCCATGTTCACTTAACTACAAACTGGTGTTGTTGACGCTTTAATCCACTGCCCTGTACTACGAACGATACGCGATGACAGGGGTTTGCAGCACATGTGTGAATACACGGAACTGTGGGACGCTCCGTTCGTTGCGCCATCTCTTGTCCACCCGCACGAATTAATTCCTAGACCAAATATGTATGATAGTGTTGCGCAGTTACGACTCAAATGCCTCAAAACTTTCACGGAAGGATCTGTAAAGAATTTTTGCAACCTGAATGGTATTGCTGTAATAGGAGCTTCTCCGTTTTTTTTAGTTAGTTAGTTAGTTAGTTACCTAGTAACTTAGCTGATTAACATTTATAGCTATTCTGTCACTTATTGGCTAAGCCTATCATCCCGAAGGGTGATATCCTCGGCGAGCACACAATCAGTAAAGGAAGCGGAACGAATCTATAAGTAAAGGTACCATCCCGATACTTGACTAATGACAGAGGGAAAACTGATGTTAAACTTCAAGTAGAAATGAATGACTTAAGAAAGGGTTTTTTTTTTTTTTTTTTTTTTATACATCGTTTAGATCGAATATCCGACCTGGAATCCAATCCATAACTGCTCACATGAAATACAAGAGTATGAGTCATTATATTGCACGAAGCTATGGATCGAATATATAAATCAAGTTCGAATAGCATTTGCTGTGTTTATTCTTAGTGACTTTATCTGTACGTTACATTAGAAGTTACCCACTATGACTTGTTATATATTATGATATGATTCCCGAAATGATTCCAATTAAACTATAATCTTGCGCATAAATCTGGATATCACAGTTAGATACAAATCGTATTGAGCTATTCATGAGCAATAACAACTGTAGCTTACTTGTGAAATCATTGGTTTAGCTTTCCACGGGTATGGATAAAAAAAAGTTTCATTTCACAGCTATGAAACTATAGGCCTAGTAGATTTCCAAACTATGCGACTTCAATATTGAAACAAATCTGTAACCTCTGGTTGTAATAGAATGATAATGTGAAAGATGAAACCTGTTCATGTAACGCTTAATTTATTATATATCAAAAATAGTTTATTGTTATATTCTATTTCTTACTACTTCCGGTTTCAATAGAACAATTACGTTGAGATTACATCTATTCTTTAGAAAATGAAATCTTTAAGTTTTACGTCCCACGATTATGCCGGTTAGACTAAAGGAGACGGTGATGATGAGAAATGAATAAAATAGTGGAATGAAGAAAGAGGGGGGAAACGGGAGAACCCCGAGAAAACCAACTTTAGAAAATGAATCCATATATATATATAAAAAAAAATGTTTGTCACTTCCTGTTACAGTTTTTGCTCCATGCGGAATAATATTAAAACCGGAAGTAATAGTAAATTTCTGTCGTTTTTAGTTGGAATAGAAGATTAAAGTTAGAGATGGAAAGTATTTTTGCGGTTCTGAATCCATATCAAAACCCAGTTTTTCGTTATATATTACCGTTTTTCACTATAGTGATCAATTTTGAAATCGAAAATCATAGATTTCCACCAATTCCTATCTCAATAGAGGATACATGTAGAGATAAAATTTATTCTTGGGACGATAATCAGAAAGCCATTACTCAGTATAGTATTTTATCGTTTTTGCTCTATGGTGATAAACATTGAAACCAGAAATAATATTATATTTCTACCATTGCTGGTTGCAGTAGAGAAATAAAGTCGAAGATAAAGTCTACACTCAGAGTATTAATTCCATGTTAGAAAACGGCTTCTGTCTATTTACACTACCAGTTTGCTTTATTATGATAAGTGTTGAAACCGGTAATCACAGATTTCCATTAATTTTAGTTGACAAAGAACAGGGATAAATGTCGAAGTGAAAGTTCTTCTTGAGACGCTCAATTGATTCCGAACGATCTGTTCGATATCTCTTACCTTCTTGTTTTATATACAGATCAATATTGAAACCGGAAATCCTAGTAAATTTCTAGCATTACTGGTTTTAGTATAGTGTTAAGGATGGAAATTTTATCTTTCTTAAGACGCTGAAGTGTTTCCGTAATCCACTTGTTGTTGTTGATTATCCATTCTTCTTCTATAGCCTCAAAGATTGAAACCAGAAATGGTTGTCTTCTACCACTTCCGGTTTGAATAGAGGATTAACGCAGGATTTTTGGACTGCTGAATCAATTCCAAAATCCCGCTTCTCGATACGTCTCACTAATTTTGCTTTATGGAGATTAATATTGAAATCGTAAGTCCTAGTAAATCTGGTTTTAGTAGAATGTTTCTGATGTAGAGACATTGAATCAATTCCCAAAACAGCTTGTCGCTATCTATTACCGTCTTCGTTCTATGACTATTAACTTTGAAACCTGAAATGGTTGATTTCTATCATTTTCGATTTGAATAGAGGGTTGTCGGAGAAAATTTAACCTATCCTTAGGACACTCTGAATCGACACTAGAAGGGGGAAACTACTTCGCAATATATCTTACTGGTACCTGTCAACAGACCGAAAGAGAACAGCCGGACGCAGCTGTTCTTCACGACTTCCGATGCTTATGCATAGTACAATTTGGAAGTGGCAATTTTATGTCTTCTCACCCGTGCTTCTGTTTATGTACCAACAGACTTCTCTTCTCTGTCACCTTTTGAAAAAGAAATTGGAAAACAAGTTTATCATGTAAACTTAGTTAAAGTTATTTTGTAGTGTACATGTTTGTATGCTTGCAGCGTTCTGCTTGATGGGATTTGTACGTACTATTGTGAAACTTACAGTGTGCCTTTACGGTGCTATTCAAACTTGGCCACTAATATTGTTTCAATGCGCGTCAAGAGAATGGAAGTGAAGATTTTTCTGACATCACGAGATAGAGGTGGGGTTTAGTAGAGAAGGTAACTTCGAAGTCCTTTTGTGAGATCAATGGAATATTTCTCAAGAAAAGGTCTGGGTTTTCCAGTATTATCTCGAGGAGAGGAACAATACATACAATTTCTCTTATGTTCATCTAGAAAAATTTATCTTTCTTTATTTTCACATTTTAATAAAGGGAACAGTGACTTTAGTACAGAAGAGTTAAATTAGAATAATTGTATTAAGTATTAGAAATAGTTAATAATTGTATTTATATCAATTACTACCGTCAATTATCCGCTTCTCTGGATTAAAATAAGAAAAATTAGTAATATGTTATGTTAGTCAATCACTTTTTACTATTACTAAAATGCTCTCTGATAGACGATGTTTCTGTCTTGCCGGTCGTTTTTATATATCTTCCCCTCCTCCTCCCCCAAGTTGCGGGGCTGAATTTGGATTTAAACGAAAATGTCACTGTTCATCTCAGCGATTTCGAAAACTATGGTTTCGACACTAATATCGGTAATTTTCGATCATTTTTATATATCTGCCCCTCCCCTCTCCTAAGTTGCACCATCAAAGTGAAATAATAAAAAAAAAATGCCAGGGCCGAACCTCATCTATGTAGTAAAAATGATCGAGTTCGGTCGGATGGTTCAAGTGTTATTAAGTCACAAACATAGTCACTTTCATTTTTACATATATAGATTATTATCAAGATTTTATATTCGAAAATTTAGAAACTCAGAGACCAAGTTAATACATCTTTCCTTACAACAAAAAAGAATCCTATTAATACCCTAATTCATCTTGCAAGTACGATGCAAATAAATTAACCTAGAACTTAACATGGAAACATCTCAACGTGAGCTAAATTTTAAAATTTAAATAATTAATCAAGCTTTCAGCACATATGACCTTCCAGTAAGCACCATCATGTTGGATTTTTTCAAGGCTCTCTTTCGTTTCCTGCAACTTTTTCATAAACTAATTCTTGCATCTTCATTCATGTACATCTACCATCCGTTTCCTTAAGCTACACAGCACAATGAAAAAGCGTTGAACTAAAAACTTTCTTTTAACATTTCAAAATCAGACCAATTGACTGCCACTATCATTACTTTGTTCTGAAATATCTCCAAAGTCATCATTTTTGACATTGTCAGACTCTGGCGAAATTATATTTTATGAAATTTTATCAGCAATTACGCTGAACATCATTATCATACATTAGGAAATCAAAGACAAAGTAAACATCTAAATCGGAATTCTGTAAACGCATCTTTTAATTCTGTTTTAATGGTTCAGCATAGTAACGGTGAATGCCAGAGAGGTAGCTCTACTGTTTTAGTAAAAGTTACATAAGCTCACTACTTGAGAAATTTGAAGCTTAAAATACATAAAACGATAATTATACCTGTTGTTCTGTATAGTTGCCAAACGTAGTTCCTTACTCTGAGGGAAGAACGTAAACTGAAAGTATTTGAGAGCAAGATCCTGAGACGAATATATGCGCGGATCCAAGAGAAACGGGAATGGGAAATGGCGGAAACTTCATAACGAGGAACTACATAATCTATACTGTTCACAGGACATTGTTAGGGTCATAAAATCTAGGAGGCTCAGGTAGGCACGTCATATAGCCAGAATTGAAGAAAGTAGGAACGATTTCCAAGTTTGAACTGGAAATCCAATTGGAAAACGACCATTAGGAAGACCTAGGCGCAGATGGGAGGACAATATTAAGATGAATCTCGCAGACATAGGAATACAAAGTAGAAACTGGATCCAGTTGGCTAAGGACAGAAGTCAGTGGAGAACTTTTGTGAACGCGGCATTGAACCTCTGGGTTCCATAGGCCATAGAGTTAGTTAGTTAGAGTTGTTGGGGCGCTCAATACATCGCATACTGTATTAACACACTGTATTAATAATATCTTTTAAAACCAATATTTATAATGCAATATTCCTGTGAATATAACAATGCAACAATGAAAAATATTATTTTTATTTCTGCAAACTTTCGGATTAATGCTTTCATGTGGAGTAAAGAAAAAAGGAACAAAAAAAAAAAAAAAAAACTTTCCGCCAACAATGAATAGTACACAAGAACTCCACCACACTATATTGTTATGTGTACCTCTTAAACTTGAGCACTTTCTGTACTTTTCGGTGGCATCTTTTATTTTCCCTTTCTGTACATATGTATCTCTAAGGGCACACAAGTGATAAAAAAGAAAGAACAACAAACAAACTAGACTCGAGTAAAGCATATCTCTTTACAGTGGATTAAGAAAGAAGTTCATTATATATGAAAGAAACTGGTTGCATAAAATAATAAATAGATCAAGATATTCAGAATATTTAATGTATAGTAAATATTATACACTGGCGGATCCACGGGGAGGGCGTCGCCCCCTCCAAACGGTTTTTTGAACTTTCAGCATTTATCATTGGGAAATACTAATATGGTCTTTTTCCCGACCGATACAATCTGTGTGGCAAGCTTAGCAGAATCTAATCAAAATGTGTGGTACTTAATAGTTTTAATACAGATATATTTGAACTGTGAATACTTCTCTAAGTAGTTCCTTGGGGGCGGTCACCATAAGCCCCAAAGTAGTGAGAATATGATTCATTCGTTGGACGAACAGATGTAGAAAGGAGGGTAAGACTGTTTACTCTGTACTAAAAATGTGTTATTGTGTCCTAGAAAAAGGATATGAAATGGATTTCGGAAATCCGGATTATAACCTCAATTATCTTTACCTTTAATAAAGAGAAATATAGAAAAGGTCTGAATCTAAGAGGAGACTTTTCGGTCGGTTGATTGATTAATATGTATTTAAGTACCTTGTCAAAAGCGATGCTTTTCAGAACGAGAACTAGAGTTAAAGTTGGATCTGAGCCACTGTAGTGCGGGCGCTCACTCACCGGTAATTAAACCACAGAACCTCATGCATCAAAGATCATAGGTATGTTCGCTAACTACTAGATCAACAAAGAGCCGTGACTTTTGGGATTCAACACGGAAACATTAGGAACGGACCAGGGATTTATTGTGACTTCAAATGGCATTTCATCTTTTCTTGAGAAATAAGAAAAGCTACAAGCTGTTATTGTAATTCATACATAAAAGACGATATCCTGAGTGAGTAACTTCGCACAGGCCAAACCACTTAAGTCAGAAACTTGAAATTAGGACAGTAGATAAGATTTGTTACGTACTAAGGAAGGATTTTTTTTTCGCGGGAGAAACATTCGAAGAAAGGAAGGGAGAATGGGGTGGAAATTATTTTAATAAGATGGTCATCTCTTCGAATCCGTTAAGACTAGAGACTTGAAATTTGGCATTTGGATTCCTCATTTAAAATAATTTGACACGCGTTTCAACGTCTTTTTTGATATTATAGTAAAATGGAGAAAAAAAGATGAAAAAAGTGGCGGCAATTGCAAATATTATAATAAGATATCATTATCTAAGAATCTTTGAAGGTTAGAAACATGAAATTTTGTATATGGACTTTCCACTTAAAGGAGCAGTTCGAGTTAAAAACAAGTTTGGTGCAATAGAAATAGTAACAAAAAATAAGAGACCCATATTTTTTTATATCTTGATAGGCCGTCTCGTTCAGCTTCTACAGACATTTGTTTCTGATGAATCGTAAATGCTGACGTCATTGGTGGGATACGCGAGAAACTCAATGTGAGTCAGCAACCACTCCCTTGTACGCAGCTGATAAACCTTTAATAGTGCATTGAATTTAATAGATTGTGTTTTGGCTTTGTTAGTTGCTCTGTGTTGAATTCTTGAGGGAAGTTTTTGTAAGTTGTTTTTCCTATAGCAAAAAAAAAAAAAAAGAAGAAGTAGAGAGAGAGAGAGAGCAGTAATTACGTTTGTTGTGTGAAACACCGTTTCTTCCAAACATGTTTTTATGGTGGCATTGTCTCCCGGAGCTCTGAGAGATTCCCCCGGAGGAGACCAAAATAATACGTCTATAATGTAATAAATATAATAGTACTGTGTAAAAATAATGTGCCTCTCCGAATACTAAGTGTTCCTTTCTCCCCCCCACCGGATTTTTTTTCTGAAAAGAACACTAGTGTGAAGTAGAAAACACGTGTTAGTACAGCGCGTGCTGTGTCTGTGAAGTGAAATAGAAATGCCTAACACCTGCTGTGTTTTCGGTTGTAATTCTTGTGCAATTGAAGCTGAGGACGTAAAGTATCTTTTCTTACGTTTCTAAGTCGTGAGAAATCACCAGATCGATATAAATTATGGCTCAAGAAAATCAATGGGAAAAAATGTACCAAATAAAATCACTCGTGTTCCAAACATCTTGAAGAGCCTGCCTTTGAGAAGTCAAGTTTACTAAAAGAAAAGTTAATGCCAGTGGCGGATCTAGACTGGGGCCGAGGGCCTAGGTCCCCCAGTTTTTGAGTGACAAAATTGATTTAAGCTATTATTTAGATATTTTTGAAAGTTTTTAGGAAACATGATATACATATCATAGTCTGGGTTCTGACTCTCCCCCCCCCCTTCTGAGTTTTTACCGTCTAGATCCACTTCTGGCTAATGACAGGAGAATTATTTACACGCAAACTGAGAAAGAATGCTGTTCCAAGTATATTATTGAAAGGTTTAAAATTCGAGCCATTGAACAAGCACCGATCTATGTCCAGTTACGAACGTACAAATATCGTACAAGACGCAATTGACGGTTGTAGTCAAGACGAGGCATTAGAGGGTAATAGAGACGATGTCACTCATGATTCTAAATATACTGCTTTAGAAATAAGCTATACAATGTGAATTAGGGAGTGAAATATACCGGGTTGTAGAAGGAATCAGTGACGATGACTGTTCCTCAAGACATTGATTCATCGTTTATTTTCTCTGTATCATGTGACAATGATGATGAAACGGGTGATGAGAGTTGTTCCACGGACAGCTATGAGAATAAAAGAAATTTAACTGGTGAAGTGTTTTTCGTATTCTGGCAAACTTTACAGATGTTATTTCATTTTTGCCTCATATGTTACGCTCCTGTACATACCTTGAAGCACAAAATTATAGGGTCAGCGTTAAAAATTGCAACAAAACGTGAAAATGAACATACTTATGTTTGGGAATCGGAAGAATGATTAAAGAAAAGGTACTTATGTGTTGCAGCAATCTCGTCCGCCATCTATTTACATATTGGTTTCGATTTTTTTTTTCTTGAAACGCTGAACTCATGCTTTATAGAATACGTTTTATAATATTATAAAAATGTTTGTACAGCCCACCATCAGATATTTTCTACATGCAGATGATATTTGTAAGTCTTTGCAACCAGTTCTGGAAAAGGAAACCGCACTTAGAACGTGCCATCGCACCTCTCACACACCAAATGCTTGGCACTGTGTATAGAGATGCCACATCGTCTTGATACTTAGTCTTCCTTTCCAAGCGCTGCTATCGGCTGAAGGAATTCCACTCTCTTTCGTCATCCGTAGAGCAGTGTTGCCGCACTTCGGAACGCGAATCTTGCGGTCAGTACAGAACGTGCGAATTCTATACGATAGTTTCTTGTTTTTAAATCTGGCAATAGCGTAGACGACTGCAAGGTTCTCTCGCTCAGCAACAGCTCAACCCTTATTGGCTCAACGCGTGGGTGTGTCGAGGGTGTGAGCTTTAGTTCGCATTTTTGCCACGGCTCAAGACATATTGGCAGCATAATAGTATGTATTGTAAGCCTGCTCTCGCTCTTTGCCCACCTATGACGTCATCACAAAATCTTTCTTCCTCTGTTACTCGCTAACGACTGAACGTATCGCGATCAAACAAACACCATTCCTTTTAGAATTTTCAACTCTACAAATGGAAATAAATTGTAAAAAATGCATTTCTAAGTCGAACTCTCCTTTAAAATAATTCAATACATATCCCAGCGTTTTTGATATTTTACATAGAAGGGAAGAAAAGGGATGGGATTATTATTATTATTATTATTATTATTATTATTATTATTATTATTATTATTATTATTAAGATGCCCATATCTCGGGATCTCTTGCCGTTAGAAACATGAAAGTTGGTAGTTTGATTTTTCATTTAAAATAATTCAACATGTATTTGAACTTTTTTTCACTTAACAGAAAAAAATGAAATGAAATCTTTGAGTTTTACGTCCCACGGTTATGCCGGTTAGGCTAAAGGAGACGGTGATTATGAGAGATGAGTGAGATGGTGGAATGAAGAAAGTGGGAGGAAACGGGAGAACCCCGAGAAAACCCACGAGCACGTCACTTAACATAGAAGAGAAGGAAAAAAGGTTCATTAAAATACCTTACGAGGTGTTTGAATTTCGTGACACAGTTTTAGCTCAATCCAATTCTATATGAAAGACAGAAGGAAGAACGCGAAATATTGTGCCTTAGTAGCATTTGCTATATTGTGCAAGGCCGTATGCCGCGCAGATTGGGGATCTGGGAGCGAAGCCCCACCTAGACGAAGGATAGTATAATATACCTAGGTAATTTTATTGTTGTTGTAAGCATAACTATAATTATAGTATGTTTCGTGGACCCCACACAAATATATAGATTAATTTTGTATTAATTTTTCTAATGGCTGTCCCGCAATTGTTACTCAAAATATAAATGATTAGAGCAAATTGTACACTCTTTCGTTAAAATAAATGTTATCGTCAATACAGTATTTTCTTTTGTGCAAGTACTGTGCCAGACAGTGCATCTCATATGTTGCGGTGACTATGTGTGAAGTGAATCATGACACCGCCACGCCTCCGAAACGAAAGTATGTATTTAATTAAAATCTACAGAAAAAAATACTTCCATTACAAAAAAAAAAAAAAAAAGAAAAAAGAAATCGGCTCCCAAAGTGGAATCTGGGAATCTTTTACACCCACCCACCCCCTCCAGCCCCGGATTCTTATGAGTCCCATTCTTGCAAATTAAAATTCTGGTCACCTTGAAGCTATGCTCATCTTCGAGAAAGCGAACCGCTCCTCCCAAACGATCCTTCTGGATCCGCTAGTGATATTATATATTATACACGATTAATGTAAAATAATGATTGAAATCAACAATAAAGCATAATAAAGCAAAATTTGCAAAAGTATAAAGCATAATTAAACAAAAAATAAAGCATAATGTGGGTTGCTCTAATAATAAATTTCCTGCTAAATCCCAGAAGAGAAAGAATTCGAATACGTGACAAAAACAAAGAACTAGTCTGCACAAATTACTAGACATCTTGCCAGAGCCGAATCTAGGTATATCATGAGTTTACTATAAAGTTTCAAAAATATATCAATAACAGTTTCAATTATTTTTATCACTCAAAAAAACTGGTGGACCTAGCCCCTCCGGCCCTGGACTAGATCCGCCTCTGCATCTTGTAAAGTAGAATATGAATGCGATCGCTTCATGTCGCCAATTTTTTTTTCCACGGACCTTCAATAAGCGTAAAAGCAATAAGCAGTTCAATTGCCTTTTGCATTTTTTTTTTTTTTTTTTTTTTTTTTGGAGAAGTTACCTTTAATCGAAAAGTTTTCTCTTTTTCATTTTCCTTTGATTTTATAGACTTCCCGAAGCATACAACTGAAAAAGACACTCCGAAAGGGTTTCTAAGAAATGAAGGTCACGTATGTGCCCACATAGAGAGACAAATTTATCATTAATAGGCTAGGAATAACTTTGATTCCCTTCGTTCAAGTTCCACGATAAACAGGTGGCTAACTTGCAAAATAAGTCATATGTATACTAAATTATATAATCGAAATTTAATTATGATCAGTATTTATAGTTTTATCGTATTTTGCAAGCAATATTATTGTGTTCGTGGCTGGTATTTTAATTCTATAGGCGCGTAACAACTGACCCACCTAAAACTTTCCTATATCAGGTACTCACCTCGGTGGATCATTATTGCTATCCAGGCGGTGCGCTAAGCACTGGCTACTTGGGGATTGCTCGTATCACTAAAAGTGTCTTCTTTGTATCCGATGTCTCTCCCACTCCTTTCCGTTCCTTCTGACGTCACAATCTGGGATGAATAGCCCTCGATCGAAGGGAAAATAATAAAAGACCTCTTTATTCTTTCCCTTCCCCTAGTTGTTGAAAAAGAGTGTAAATCGTATAAATTGATGTTGTGTGGAATTAGTACAGAATAATGGAAACTAAGGATAATGATGAAATAAGTGCTTGTTGCAGATGAGGAATTAGACATAACCATTGCAATATTGTAGACAGAAGACCCTAGACATGCGTATTAGGGATTAAAACCAGGACAGAGATATGCAACCTCCCTCCCCTCCCCAACGAAATAAATAAAATTGTAACTGGGATTGAAAAGTCGAAACTATTGGATAAACGATGGCAATTTGTTGGTTGGAAAATGCACACTTCAAATTGTGTTGGGCCAATGCATTTTCCAAGTTTTTGGTCTTGCAGTTCTCATTTCCCCCCAAGCGAATCATTACTGTACCTATGGCGTGCCAAGCGTCAGGCCCGTACCCACGGGGGGCGCTTCCCCTAAATTTTTATTGAAATCGCTCTAAACTTTTCACAGTAGGCTTGCAAATGAACTATAATCTGGTTGGATCGGTCCGCCCTAATTTCTACCGCTTCTTCTACAATTTTGGGCTGGCTACGTCCTACCAAGCGTCCTGTTAGGGACTTGGAATCGTAAGAATTCCAGGAGAAAGGGAAAAGCTGGAAAAACCACTTTTTGTGTCAATGTTTACTTTCTACTGTAGCTGGCTTTAATGTTACACACTATCTGACCATCTTAGAGATTTAAAATATTGTCCATAATGATCTACCATTTATATATGCTATGGCTATGATCTCCACCAGCAATCCCATTACATCTGTAATCTGTTACCAATGGCGGAGATATCATTGGTAATAAGGGGAGGGCAGTTTGCCTTACTTGAAGTCTTGTACCTTGTCCTCAGTGACCTGCTTCTCTGTAGTGGCCCAGTTGACTTATTAAAATATTGAAAAACGTAGTACAAGTCTATAAATACTTTGTGCTATCAATGTGATGTTCACGAGACTAGACGAGAAATAAGGTTTCCCCATCTTGTTTCGTAATTTCTTGTAGAATTCTCGCCCTGTCTCGATTCTGGGAAATCTATTTTCGGCTTGTCTCGAATTTTGCTCGTCTCGTTTTGTAAATTTATGTACAAAATGTATGCTTTGCTTTTTTTCTTTAATTTCATCTCGAAGTCATCAGAATCCTTCCGCGTCACGAGAAGACTTTGAAGGATGTGATATAACAATTAAATTATTAGAGTGTAAATATATTGTGTAATGACTTGCGTATCTTTAAACGTTGATAAATGCTCTTCATTACGTTAATACAAGGATTTATCAAGTTATATTTTCTATACTATGATCCATGTAGCAATAGAACATGCTTTTGAGATCAAAGACTTGGATGAACTAGTGATGCCCCACAAGACTCGAGAAATATCTCGTCTCTAAAAGTAGACAAAAATTGTCTTGTTTCTCTTCTTCTCTCAGATTTGAAGATGCATTTCTCGTCTTGACTCTTGTCTCGTTTCCGAGATGAGACGAGATTTCCTCGCCTCGTGGACGCCACTAGCTATCAAACATTAAAAACTAGTTTTTAATGAAATAGTAACTATGAATAATCTCTAAAATTACATTCTAATTGTATACGGTAGGCTTATAAAAGAAGTTCTGTCTGACTGACTGATTGATCAACGCCCAACTCAAACTGTTAAAGCTAAAAACCTGAAATTTGGACAAAGCATAGGATTTGTGATATAAAGTCCCACTAAGGAAGGATTTTTGAAAATTCGATGGGAAGGGCGGAAAAGGGTGGCAATTATTATCTTAAAATGTCCATATCTCGGAATCTATGGAACATAAAGACATGGAATCTCTCTATTCATACAAAAGAAGCATTTCTGACTGACCAACTGACTGATTAACGCCCAGGCCAAACCAGGCTAGAAAGTTGAAATTTGGACACAACATAGGATTTGTGATGTAAAGTCCTACTGGAGAATGATTCTTGGAAATTCGACGGGTAAGGGGGAAAGACGGGTATCAGTTATTATCTTAAAATGTCCATATCTCGGAATCTCTGAAGATTAGAGATAGGAAATTTGGTATATGGACTACTCATTTAAAATAATTATACACATCTTTCAGCGTTTCTCGATATTGGATCTAGAAGGGAAGAAAGAGGCGAGAAGGAAAAAGGAGTAGGAATTAAAATTATTATAATAAAGTGTCCTTATCTTGGGATCTGCTAAGGTAAGAGACTTGAAATTCGGTATTTTAGACTTGTCATTTAGAATAAATAGACATGTGTTTCACCGCTTTTTGGTATTTTAGCTAGAAGGGAAGAAAAAAGAATATGGTTACAATTGTTATAATTAGATGGCCATATCTTGAAATTCGTTAAAGTTTCAGATATGAAATTTAGTATTTACACTTTTGATTTAAAACAATTAAAAACATGATTCAGCTTTTTTAAATATTTCTGGTAGAAGGGAAGGAGAAAGGCAGGTTTAAAAAAAGAGTGGAGAATTGCAATTGTTAAAATAAGATAGCCATATCTCGATATCTTTTAAGGTTAGAGGGGTGAAAATTAGTAGACCTATTTAGGCTTTTAATTTAAAATGGTTAAAATGTGTTTCAGCGGTTTTTTTCTTTTATAAGGGAAGAAAAAGGTGCGATTTGTAATTGTTATAATAGGATGGACATACTCAAAATTCCTTCATATTATAGATATATTAAGGATATGAGAAGTGCGAGGCCGTAAACCAACCAAATGCAGGGGTCTAGGATCGAAGTCTCCAGATAGCCGGAGGCTAGTTACGGAACATTTACAAGAAATGCGAACAACTCTCAAAACATAAATTGAAAGGTATTTAAAATTATGCTATAGTATAAGATATAATGATAATTTTAAGTTATTACTCATTAATCATAGTATGTCAGGCAGGCATAGTTACAGGCGGATTTTTATGGAAGTTACAATGATTATGCTGTCTGCAACCTAAGAACATTATAATGAAAGAGAGGATAAATGGATCAAAGATAATAAAGGTAAAGGAACGTAAAAAATTAGTTGTGAAACCAAGTTAGATTTCCTTTACATTACAGTTATGTCTGAAACCAAAAAGGTAACTTCTGAAATCCTGGGCTTTCGTTGACACCGAAAATGAAGTTACTTGATTTATCCATACTGCCATGGACGCCACATCTTTTTCCTGTTTTCATTCATTCATTCATTCATTCATTCATTCATTTGCTTTTTGATGTCACCAGAAGTGAATTCATGTACCTCGACATGAGTTGGGAATTGGACATAAAAAGGAAATTCACTTCCGGAATACCTTTGTATTTTTTTTTCAACTTTTTGTTCTTTGTTTTCTTTCTTTCCAGTGTGAATAGCTGACGACTTCTATTGAGAATCAGAGTTTTAGTTTAGACACCAATCCAGCTGGTGTTGATGTGTGATTTCCCACATACAACTTGTTTACTGACCATTCTTTTATAAGGACCAACAATAAATTGATATTAGTTACCTTTGTCCTTTCAAGTAAGAAAGCAAAGAAAAGAAAAGAAAAAAACTTGTTCTCTTCATTAAAATTACAAAGATTTAATTCTGGAAAGTAGCAGATACATTGAACGTTATATTTCAACATAGATAATCTAAAATAAAAATTGATGTACACAAATGGTTTTCAATCTTCGGATCGTGACCCGTTGATGAATCCTGAGGGAGTGAGTTGCGTCACAAAATCGTCATATCAAACTATACTCGTAGTTCAATTTAACGTTATTTTGTAAGTTGTTAACATATGCTTATTCTGAAATTATGGATAAGGCCATAAGAGAATCATTCATACTACGCTCCACATCCTTCCTCATGAAACAGGATATTTTAGATGCAATTGTAAACCTATACAGAAATATGTTTTGACGCATTTTGAGATTTAAGATATAGCCTAAATTAAACGACATTTATCCGAATATATGTCGTATTATTTATATCTTAATTAAACGAAAAAGAAGTAGTATTTAGTTTACAATTTTTAAAAGAACTGGAAAAATAAACTTGACTCGGGCATCATTTGACTACAATAAAGTTAGGAAATTATCATATGTGCTTTTGTGCACTTCGTGAGCTGGTTAATGTCAATTCCTTGTTTCTTAACTGTCAGTTCCATGTGGAAACATTCAAAACCAGATGCCATTTCAAACAATTTGTAGAATAACAAAGTTAGTACTTTAATATATATATATATATATATATATATATATATATATATATATATATATATATATATATATATATATATATATATATATATATATATATATATATATATATATATATATATATATATATATATATATATATATATATATATATATATATATATATATATATATATATATATATATATATATATATATATATATATATATATATATATATATATATATATATACCTACATTACTAAGCTTACGCAAGCTTACGCAAAAAGCTGTAGACTCAATAGTCACCCAAGTTCGGGGAGTGTAAAATTATTATTATTATTATTAGAGTCTATATTTTGAACTTCAACATCGAGTTATTTGAAATAGCTTGAACAGTGTTAAGAAACAGTAAAAATATCATGAATTCACGTGTTGTCACATAAACTGGGTCTTAGCCTCAATACAGAAACTTGATTTGACGAAAGGTTTGATAATACAGTACTAAAGTAACTTTTCTTTTCTTTGATATGTTTAGATCATTTGCTATTACGTATTCTTCGTTTTTATTTCAGAACATCTTTTCTTACACATTCACATGAATGTCCTCCTCCCATTTTTAACCGTCTTAAAAAAAAAAAAAAAGAAAAGAAAAGAAAATGATTCTCAATTCGATCCGTTTACATATGTATGTGTGTACGCGTATGTCCGTGCCATAGTTGCAAGCAAGCTCCTTAAAACATATTGCAGAAATCTTAAAATAGGGGAAAAGAAGAAAAATCTTCCGGTTTTTCTGTTAAATAGGGCTATTTATTGTGTTATGATACTGTATTGTCCACGGGCCATCAAACTCTCGGCACACTTTCACTTCAAACGAAGTGTACGTAGAAAAACGTCAAGAAAGGAGAAGATTAAGGAAAAAAAGCTGAAAAATCTTCAATAATTCAGTACTTCCTTCTATGGAATACTTTATGTCCAATAAACTTTGTCCATCAAAACACTGTTGACAACCTTTTATGAATCTTTGACGAGCCAAAGCTATAAATCTTCTCTGTTACATCGATTTTTTCCATCCTAGTCTCCTGTTAAAACCCTTGTCTGTGTTTCCATCGTACAGTTGCTAACAAAAGTATTACATATGCATAAAAATCTTATGTCTAATTTCTTTTGGGAATACAATTTCAGACAGTATATAAGTTATAACAAATACTTCTTAAACTGACTACTCTACTCCAATGCTTTTTCTAGGAAAGAATTTGTATAGGAGATACCGTAAAGCAGTGATGATTTTAGGAGGTGCCCGGGGCGAATTCCTCCCTGTAGCTACGAAATTTCCCTGTCGGGAAAAATCTTGGATGATCGTTCTCATAATAAGGGTTACCAGTATTTCGCATTCCCCGCTGAGAGAAATCGCCTGAGATCATCACTGCCTTAAAGTATCTAAGTTTGCCACCTTTTACCTAGCCTAAAGCGGAACATTGTACACGTAAAGATCGGTGATTTCTCATATCCAAATTTGTACATTGACCAATTCATTAGATCTAAGAATAAAAAGAAGTATACATATATCCATTAACAAAAATTGGAATGAAAATTTGAACCATAAATATACTAAACAGAATTGTAGCATCAGGTTGTCGGTGATTAGTCGAATCGTTCAACTGGTCAAACACTAACATAAATAACGGTGATTTTGCTGCTGTCAATACGAAAAAAACTTCGTGAGAGGACCCTATTGATATCTCGATAGTCATATAGGTATACATCATGGATCACAATTTACAAATGTCACTAAGAATTTCTGTCGCTTATTTTGTGATCGTTTTGGACAGTTTGACGTACCTCCAGATAATGTGGCCCTCTTAGGTGTAATTCAGAATGTTGCAATTTTCTCGAAATTCGGGATGTCCCGTCTAATTCGGGCCAAGTGGCAACCCTAGAGGTAAAACTAGGACTAATAGAAACATAAAAACATTACTTGTACTCCCTCTTCTTCTTCTTCTTCTTTTTAAAGATTGATTTTTATGTTGTACTGTAAGTAAACAATATCACAATGTAAATCAATTAGGTTCCAATAAATATAGTTTTATAATGGGGATTTCCACTAAAATACGGATTTAAAATTCAAGAATAAATGTAAAACATTGATATAAAATGTCATTTAAAATATTTCTTCAAATACGTTTCAATAGCTGTAGATATCAAGAAAAGAAATACCGTCCGAATTCTTTCAAGAAAAAACAAAGCAATTTTATTGTTCCATGTCATACCGTAAGTGTTTCTGCAGTTGACATCTGCTTTTGCCCAGCATACATAGGTCTGAAACAGCGTAGTACTATATATTTTTATACGATACTGCAGACAATAGATATCTATGAGGGTTGTTACATAAATTCTAAACGTAACCAAGAAATATTAGAACTAGACATGTAATACTTGTAGGCTGTATTTAGTAAACCTTCCTATGATGTCATACCAAATTCGGTATTTATATTGACTTTTACTCTGTTGTTATAGGTCCAGAAAGACAGAAGAGGGAGCGAAGTGCAACCAAATGGAGAAATTGAAACCGAGAACTGTTATTGAATATCTCCACAAGAAAGGTTTAAAGCCACAAGAGATCCATGCCAACATGGTTGCTACTTTAGGTGATAGTGCCCCTTTACATACCACAGTGAAGAAATGGACAGCCGAATTCAAGAGAAGAAAGCCTTCATTGAAGATGATACTCTTATCAGGAAGGTCCGAGGAAACATTAACTCAGGAGAACATTAACAAAGTGCATGAAATAATCACGAATGATCGGTGAATGACCATCAGGCAGATTGCTGAGACATTGGACTTATCCACTGCAAGCGTTGACCGAATTATCACTCGGAATCTGGGAATGAGGAAGGTTTCTGCAAGATGTGTGTCAAAGCTTTTGACACCTGATTAAAAGCTCACCAAACGCAACATTTCAAGGGACAACTTTTATATCTTCTAGACAAATTTTGGTGCCTTTCGCACTAGATTCATAACAGTAGATGAGGTCCGTGTCCACCATTACCAACAAGAGTCCAAATAAAGTTCCAGTAAGTGGAAACACTCCTCATATCCTCCTCCGCAGAAGGCCAAGTCAGATGGGAAAGTGATGGCTGCAATTTTCTGGGATTCTGAAGGGATAGTGATAGTCGATTATCTTCCAAAGGGGCAAACAGTGACTGCGGAGTATTATGTAAGTCTTCTACGACAGTTACGTGATAATGTTTGGCAGAAGCGTCGTGGAAAACTGACATGGGTAAAAAAGAGAAACAGTTTGTCTTTAATATTTAAATGCAAATTTAAAAAAAAAAATATGAAGAAAAAGTCAAAAAATCGAAATCAAAATGTTCTATTTTTATTAAAGAAATGAATAAAAAGTTTAGACAATATGTATAACGTATTTTGTAAGCGAAGTTTAGTTAGGTGGTTAAGGAAAAATAAACTATCAGACGTGTAGAAAATTAGTAGATTGATACAAATCTGATTAATAGAAATCTACTTGATGATGACGGTAACAATGAAATTGATACTGAATTTCTAATGATGTCTGAAATTAATAGTAATCCCTTAACAACTGATTATAATGATTGCATTAGTAGTAATTCTTTAATATGTGATTAGATTGAAGTACTGTGTGTTTCAGATGTAAAGCATCACGGGCAGTAGCCATGGTGCGCCATATTCCGCGCGGTGTTGCCGGATTACGGACTCCCCTTTCCCTTCTCGTTCTTCCTCCAGTTGAGATTATGACACATACATTGGCAACAATATTCGCAATGTAAATATACTATTCTAGCAAACTCAAGAATTTTGACTGTGCTTCCTAGAAGTATATATATAGCAATTACATTACTTAACTATTAACATTTCCAGTAGATATGCTAAACTCTCGTCTTCAACACTACTTTCACTATCGTCTATGTCAGTTAATATTTCGTCATTGTCTGAATCTGAGTCTTGTAAATTTATTATCATGGTCTAAAAAAATTGTAAACACAAAAAATAATTCTTCGAGCCTGACTTCGTAGCACTTTTTTTTTAAAAAAAAAGAAAGAAAGAAAGAAAACTCCGCACTTGTACTCGGTTTGCTTAGACATTGTCAACTACAATTTTGGAGAACAAACGAACTACCACGAAAGAAAGCAACCCAGACACTGATGAATTCTGTTTATGCTAGAAGAGAAGTTACGTTCCTACACAACTAACCCCTTTGTTTTCTTATCAGTTTTCATAACAAATAACACTCTTGGGCTTGGTCTAGGTCTCACAAAAACAATCTGTCTGATTCTTAAACAAATCCATATGATCGAGCTTGTTTTGGGTTACGATAATTTACGACACCATTCAGACCCCTGGTGCTTTTGAATGCCTGCTGGAGGAGGAAAGAGGGAATAAGGGTCGCATATATGTAAGGTAGTGAAACGTGAAGGGAAAAAATAAACAAAACATACTGCGTTTTTTCTGTCGAATAAGGAAGAACCTATCTTGAAGTAAATTTCAAAATAATATTACGAACTTCCCATACTTTGTTCTTACGATGTTAGGCATATATATATATATATATATATATATATATATATATATATATATATATATATATATATATATATATATATATATATAATATGAATCAGATTCCAAAGGCGTGTAGCCACGGGGGAAAAGGGGGCCCTGTCTTTCCAAACGATTTCCAAAATGAAATTCGTCTGGAATATGTTTAATAAACTTATTTAATAGTCAATGCAAATGAGGAACGTTTATAAATGAAAATGAATATGAACGAATATGAAAATTTAAAAAAAATCAAACATCATCAATATGGTTTCTGTACCTAATTAAAACAACTAAAATTAATCATATGCTTTATATTCTCATTTCCCTACCTGGGCGCACACCGTATGAACTCACTACTATATTATTGCATAATAATATCTAAGTTGATATTTTTTCGAGTTTTTTTCTTTACTATTTTAACACACAAAGTCAGATAAACAGACTGCTATAAACAGCATTTGTTTTCTTATGAATAGCTTATTGATTCATCTACAATCCGGTTTTCAACTTCAGTACTGTCAAGATCCGTCTTTTGATAAGATAGCATCGTGAAAATATAATGTGTATAGTATGTATGGTGAGTTAAAATGCTTTCATCAGTGGTGGCTAATGTTAGTGTTGCAGCGTTGCGCAATGACCAAAATATTTCAAGAAAAAAATATTATTAGCAATAGTAGTAAACAACAGAAAAAATACTTTCTAATACTCCCATATATACTTTAGATAACATATTTTTTACTTCTGTAACTTCCGTTTCGTTAATCCGTTTTAAAAAGCGAAAAGTAACCCGTTACAGAGTCTCTAATTTATATTGTGTCGCAGCGAGCATATAACGACCAGATTCCTTCAGCGCGGGAATTGGAGCAAATGTTAAGTCTCCTTTCCTCTATCTCAGAAGTTAAAGGGTCTGGTCGTTGCAGTGCTTCTGCAACACAGCACGGTTTCCAGTGAATGAGGTTTTTCGCGCTAAATAAGCTTTCTGAATTTTATTTCACTAGCAATTAACAAATGGAATTTATTTTTATGCATTCATATTTTTAAATTACGGTACTTATACTGAAGCAAATCAATATAATGACAATTAAAAAAAGTGATAGCAGAATTACAAAATAAAAAAGAAAATATGTAGTAGAACAGAAATCAAATGAAAGTAGATCCGCATTTACAAGTTAATTCTTAGCTCATATAGATAATGAAGGTTTCTTCTACAGTAATTTGTGAACCAAATATTAATAAGTCAATATGCAGAATCCCCCCCTCTGTGGATAGTATTTTAGTATATACATATTTCTTTTATAAAATAAGTATATTTTATACTCTTGATAAAACTGTATGGTGGGGAACGCCACATTGAATTTGGAACTAGTTAGCAATGCTCAGAGGCGTAGCCACGAGGGGTCCACCGGGTCTGGACCTCCCAAAAATTTCGAAACTTGACTAACATTTGTAGACTTTCCTAACGAACTATACTTGTTTAACAGAGAAATGATTGATGTACGCTAAATATTTTATTTTACGCCTCATCATGTACTCTTTCTTTTCTTATAGAAATAATCGTTCTATCATTTTTTTTTCTAAAAATATAGGTGACAGTAATTAAGAATTACTTATCTTTTCGGGTACAGTATAAGACAGGTTCGTTATTACGTACGTATTGGACCTTCCTCAAATACTTTGGACCCTTCCCAGCTAACATGTTGTTCCTATATCTGGCGGGTTTCAAGGTTGCTTTCCAGAACTATGACATTGATAAACATTGTTTCGCCTCATGTGGAAGTATATTGTGTTCATCGTGCATTGCGTAACAATCAAGACGGATGATTTGGAATGTAGTTTTTTTTTTCTTTTACGCACATGTGTGTGTGTGTGTGTGTGTGTGTGTGTGTTGATGTATGGATAGGGTTGCCAACTCTGTAAAATAAAATTAAAAAAAACCTGCACTTCCTCAAAATTCTCTATGATATAGGTCTTACCGTGAAGTTTGTTCGGACCTATCTATGGAAAAGAAATGTACTATCGTGAACAAAAGTGCATTAACACATATATTCTGAATGTCCTTAGAATATTCACTAATAAGCTTAATAGATACAATGTGTTATAAATGAGAAACTAAAATTGATCAATCGGCATTGATCAATTTATTGTATTTACCAGTAACTACCATTTCTTTAAAATTGTCGAAACAGCTGAACAAAAGTATAATAATCTTTACGTGACAATTTTGGATTTGGAAAATGAAATTCACTCTTTAAACATATAGTCTCTACTTCAACTATGGGAAATTGCTTTAAGAAGTCCTTTTCCACTCTTAATAAATGTATAAAATTCCATGAAAGTAAATTTCAAATTTTCTCTGATATAGTCCCTGTCATCTCTCTAAAATTTTCTAAACAGGTGAACAAAGTATTTTGGTCTAGGAATTATTTCGTGCGGTTGGTACGCACACATTGAAGCTGTAGTACAAACACAAAATACATAAATACCTTAAGAAAAATATTGTCCATCGCTAGCCACCACTTTCGCCCATCTGTCAGGCAATGTACGGATTCCGTGGCGAAAGAAGTCCTCATCCTTGGAAGCGATCCAGTCAGAGACCCATGTTTCGATATCTTCTGAAGAAGTAAACCGCTGTCCAATCAATCGTTGTTCATGCAATCGAACAAGTAGTAGTCCGAAGGAGCAACGTCTGGTGAATACGGCGGGTGGGGTAAAACTTCCCATCCGACATTTTCTAAATAGGTTTTGACCGGTTTTGCGACATGTGGGCGAGCGTTATCATGTTGAACAATAAGTTTATCATGTCTGTTCTCCCATTCTGGTCGTGTTCTGGCCAGAGCTTGCTTCAAACGCATTAATTGTCGTCGATAACGTTCTCCATTCATAGTTTCACCCGGTTGCAGCAGCTCATAGTACACCACACCTTTCATATCCCACCATATGCACAGCATAACCTTTGCACAGTGAATATCTCGTTTTGGTTGTGATGGACCTGGTTCACCTGGTTTCACCCAGGCCTTTTTTCGTTTAGGGTTCTCGTAATGGATCCACTTCTCATCACTCGTAATAATTCGATGCAGAAACCCCTTTCTGCTCTGTCGTTGAAGCAGCAATTCGCAAATGGTTTTTCGTCTTTCAACGTCTCTGTCTTTCAATTCATGTGGAACCCAATGTGACATCTTTTGAATCATTCCCATGGCTTTCAAGCGTTTGGAGACTGTTGTTTGATCAACGCCTAATGCTGCTGCAAGTTGTTCCTGCGTTTGACACGAATCCTGCTCGAGCAATGCTGTCAATTCTTCGTCTTGAAATTTTTTTGCTGTCCAGCTCGCTCTTGGTCTGCCAAGCCGAAATCACCACTTCTAAACCGTGCAAACCACTTCTGACACGTTCGCTCAGCTAGAGCATGGTCACCATACACTTCCACCAAAATACGATGACTTTCAGTCGCACTTTTCTGCATGTTAAAGTAATGCAGCAGGACACCCCGCAAAAACATTTTATCAGGCACAAATTGCGCCATGTTCACTTAACTACAAACTGGTGTTGTTGACGCTTTAATCCACTGCCCTATACTACGAACGATACGCGATGACAGGGGTTTGCAACACATGTGTGGATACACGGAACTGTGGGACGCTCCGTTCGTTGAGCCATCTCTTGTCCACCCGCACGAATTAATTCCTAGACCAAAATATATTAATCGTTGATAGATGGTGAAAGGTAACAGTTTTGAGTTACAGAATGACAGCTACTTTTCAATATCTATACTTCGAACTAGATACAAATTTAAAAAAATAAAAAACGGTTATAAAGGGACTGGTGAGAAGTTTGTACCCCTCACCGGCTTTAATCAAAATAACAGCAATTTTTCCAGCCAGGCTAATGAAAAGCCGGCCAGTTGACAGACCCTATGTATGAATATGTGACATTCGCAATTCATATACCAGTATCTCTTTTGTATCAGCTGTTTTGGTTATTAGTTATTAGATTTAATTTCTAATAACTAATAATTGCGTGTGCTTTAATTCTGTATATAACCTATACATTCTGAATGAATTGCATACCATGACTTCTGTAAATAACTTACAAAAAAAAATCCCTGCTTTCAACTGAGGAAAAAATTACAATTAAGGCTTAAACAAAACAAGCAAAGTGCAATTCAGGGAAGTGTTTGAAAAAAAACGGTTTAAATTTACAGGACATCTTATGGCAGTAATGTTGTATGCACTAGATACATTTCCACAATTTATTTTAAATTTTCCTAGATAAATTGTGAATAAAGCGTGTTCAATGTACATTTTTTATAAAATTAATCTCTGCTACGAACTCTTTTCAGTCTACACTGAAGAGGAATTCGGATCACTGTCAGGGACTGAGTTTGCTAGAATGAATTGTTCACTATAATCTAGAAAAAATATTTAGTGAATCTACAAAGCTTCTGAAATTAATATTAACTGTACCTATGGCGTCAGCAAAAGAAGAAAAGTTTTTTTTTTGACATCAAAAAGAATTGACACTTTCAAAAAATTGAATGTCCCAAGAAAGGTTATCGCCATTGGTTATGCTTTCCATCGAAAAAGACCTGACAATAAGAATACTAGAGTTCAACCAGCATGTATTAGGCAGATTTGTTTCAACCAAAAAGAGAAGGATGAACTTACTAATTAAATAAGGTGATTAATCGGATTAAATGTTCTGCAGTTTTTATTTTTTAAAAACAGAATTTTATTTAATTTAACATGTCAGATAGCATTTGCATCTAAAGTTATGCTGATTAGTCAATGAGTCCACTTTATATCTTCTGTCTCCAATCGTTCGTACTGCAACACCCGAAATCACAATTCACCGGCTGCCACTGGCTTTCATACTCTGAAAGAGATCATTTGTTCTCTTTTAAATGTGTGAAAAGCTTTCCTCCTCCTGAAAGTAATGGTCCCCTAGAACAACCTGCTGGTTGCACCCCTGATTATCCTCTAATAAAAGTTGAGTTCTATTTCCAAATCGAAGAAAAATCCACTGGAAATTAGACGCGGGACTCATCGCTCGTTTTACTAATTGTTTTATATGGAAACCTTTAAAAGCGTGTATCATAACAACCAGTTTACATAAAAACATGTAGTTTTCACGTATGTGTTCGTACTTCTTTTCTCTACTTCGTAAAGTGAGCAGTTGATGTGCTAATACAATATTTCTAATAAGCTCCCCTGGTATTGTCAAGATTCGCAGTAGCGCGAGAAGTCAACATGCAAAACTGTTTGTCGCGAATTATAAACACCGCTCAAAGCTAATTGGATGCCGCGTGAAGCCAACTCAAGGCTATGCCGCTTGTCATGTGAAACACACAATAGTGGTGATAATGATAACGTGAATGTGGAAGCATCTAACAGCAATCAACGTAGCAATAGAAGAAGAAGAAGAAGAGGAACTGGCTACCGTAGAAGATAAATGGAAAGATTTTTATCTAATAAATAAAATGTGTCTTATTAATAGTATTTTAGTTTTACAGATTATTTTATGGAATTGAAGTTTGTGAAAGATTTATAAAATTGTGATAAAATTTAAGTTGTGAAATAGATTTGTTATAAAATTGAAATTGTTAACGAAAGCTTTTTGTATAATAAATAAGGGATGACCTTATTAACAATGTTCAGAAAGATATAAAAAAATCAAACCAAACCAAGCGAGCAAAGTGAAAAGTAAACAAGAAGATAATTAAAAATTTAAATAATTATAACATAATTTAATTGAAAAAGCTTTGTAAGGAAAGGGAATAAGAAATTATTCCCGACTAAGAAAGTTTGAGCTGTTTAACATTTTAAAGCACATGAATAGCAGCAACAACAGTGAGATTAATACAACAAATTAAAACTTAGTAAAATTTTTCAATTTAAAGAAGGAATTTCTGAAGAACCAAAACCTGTTATACCTGAACTAAATGTCGAATAAAACAAACATCGTTTAAGAATATATTACAAATATTCAAAGTAGAAAAACTTCACGGGTATAAAGACCCTACCAAATTCTTAAATGCAATGATAATGCAATTCTTAAAAATAAAATGAAAGATAGTTCCAAACTTTTTAATGTGCTTAAAGTGAATATGTTATTTATTTGCAAATTTAAGAAGAAAACCAAATATAGGAACAAAACTTTAAAACAATAAATGAAATAATGCTTGACTTTACTGACTTAAATTAATTTTACACAAACGTTCTGTACAAACTCAGAACAGAAATAAAAGAATTTCAAGGAAATAGAATCTAGATGGATGTTACATGCTATAGAGTTTTTAGAACCAACAATTAATAAGTTTGTTTTAATGAATGGATCTTTCTACTTAGAACTTCCAAATATTATTAAGAAAAGTTGAAATAAGAAAAGAAGAGAATGTATTAATGTTAAGTAAAAAGATAAAGAAAATGTTTCTAATGGTCAATCAAATATGCGTTATATTCCGTTAATAAACATGCATAAAGAAATTCAAATATGAAAATTGTGAGAATTAATTTAAAGAAATTTTTAAAGGCATTCCTTTCCCTTTTGAAATTACAGATATAAACAAGTTTGAAAAAGGAAGGAATATTTCCATTAGTGCATTGGATTTGATAAAAACTTTTCAATATTTGCACTTAGAATTATAAAAGAAAAGAAAAACGTATTAGTCTGTTATATATAAAAGATAAAAAGAAAATCTATAAAAGATAAAAATCTATTATTAAAGATCTATGGAAACCTTTAGGTAGATAAATAACTAAATTAATTAAAAGAGATTTTTATGTGAAAGATGTCTGGCAAAGCGTTTGCATCAGAAGTGTTGTTGAAAGAATATGTAGAATATTGTGGATTATATTCTGCTGTTAAAATAACATTATCAAAAGAGTTGATTAAAATACTTGAATCTATTCACAACAAGAATTCTATAATTCTCTCTTCAAGAATTCTATTCATAATAATTATATATTTTGAATCGTTATTAAAACAAATTAACACATGCTAACATGATCTAGAAAGATTTTATTAAGCCGCTTATCAAGCACATAAACTCAAGTTTTACCCAATATGTTAAAATTATTTTAAATTTTCATAAACGTAAATCTGTTGAATATATAGGTGATGGTGTAACGGATGTATTTGTAAAAAGTTAAAAGAAGAAGCTATTAAAACTGCAAATATTTATAACACATAAAACATATGAATTGTCTTACAGAAGAAGAGAAAAATATATTTGAATTTAACGAAAATTATCATATCTGTGAAAGAACATTTGAAGAAATTTCATCTTATTAGAAAAGAACATAGAAAGTTTAAATATTCTAATTAGTTGTTTTTTTTAAAAAAAATTGAAGAAGTATCAGATCATTCAGAAGGATTGTATATGGAAAAAAATGTCGAAGATGAACATGATGTAAAAGAGTTATTAACAGAAATAAGAGAAAAGGAAAATATATAATATTTATTTGATAAATGTAAGAAAGAATTAGTAAAAACTCAAAGAATTAGTAAAAACAGAGGGTAATATAGGCAGTGCAAAAGAAAAGTTGCTGATCATGATTATTTAACTGGACAATTTAGAGAAACGGCTTGTTCATATTGCAATTTAAAGTACACGAACCCAAAATTTGTTCCTGTGTTTATTCATAACTTGCCTGGATACGATATGCATCTGCAAGTATTTGTATAAAGTTTGGGAGGAGGAACATTACAAAAAAAAGATATAATACCTAATACAAAAAAAAAACATGTTACATTTTCAAAGACGATAAGATATAATGATTTAAAAAAATAAAGATTAACTCAATTAACATTTATCGACTCATTTGGACTTCTATCGAACAGTTTTGCAGATTTATCAGGTAATTTAAAACCAGAACAACTTACAGAAACGTTTGAATCCTTTCCTTAAATGTAATTAATTTGGTAAAAAGAAAAATTGTATATCCATATGGTTATGTTGATTCGCTTGAGAAATTAAAAAAAAAAAAAGTTCCGTTATTCATAAACAAATTTAGAAACAGACTAACGGGAGAAGAAATAAAAGATTAAAATTATAATCAGCAAATAAAAATCTGTAAAGCACTCAATCTAAAAAAAACTTACGATAATATAATGGATTTTAAAACAAAACGGATGTTCTTCAATTTACAGGCATTATTGAAAATTTTAGAGTTACACCAATCCAGGACTTTTTGGAATGCGATGTTGAAAATGAGATCACAGAAATTAGAATTATTAACCTATTGTGATAAATTACTCTTTATAGAAAAGATATGAGAAGGAATTTCTGAACGTTCAAATTGATATTATTATTATTATTATTATTATTATTATTATTATTATTATTATTATTATTATTATTATTATTATTATTATTATTATTAACTATACTGCTTGTTGGCAGATCCTGGGGCTAATGAGTTTTTTTTTTTTTTTTTTTTAAGTTTTAGGTTCAATTTTACAAATCGAGATACTGTAGCAAATAATAAGTATTTAGAAAATAATAAACCCTAATAAGAAGAATTCTTGCATAAAGTATGTGGATGCAAATAATGAATATAAATGGGCTATGAGTTATCATATGCTTTATGGAGATTATAATGGAAATAAATTAATAAAAAGAAATATTGAATAAACAGAATATTACAAACAAAAGACGACACCGATATTGGATACCTTTTAAAAGTAGATCTAGCATATTCGAAAAACTTCATAATACACATTCGGACTTACCATTAGCTCCAGAAACTTATATAAATAATAAGAACCTTCCAAAACTTGTAACAACACTTTATGATAAAGAAATTTATATATTGCATAATCAAAATCTAAAATTTTATATATATATCGCAAGATCTTAAACTTAAAAATCAATAGAATATTAGCATTTAATCAATCAGCGTGGTTAAAGAAATAAAGAACTTCGACCACAAGCAAAGAATGATTTTGAAAAGGATTTTTGTAAAATTGCAAATAATGCTGAGTTTAGTAAACGCACAGAAAACATAGGAAAGAGAGTAGATATGATTTTCGTATAATAAAGATCTACTATAAAAATGAATTGTCAAACCTACTTTTAAAGACTGAACATTTTTTTCTGAAAACCTTGTCGCTATTCACACGTATAAAACTAAAATTACTTTTAATAAGCCTATTTTATATTGGAATGTCTGTTCTGGGTATATCTAAAATCTGTTTATATATGATTTCTATTACAATGTCTTAAACAAAAAAGAAGTTGATAAAGTGAAATTGTTAATGAGCTATACTGATTCTGTCATACCAGATACAAAAACAGAATATTAGGGGAAACAGATATTTGGGGAAATGAACTGACACTTCCTGACTACGACTTACAACTGAAATCTATTGCCTAGTTTGCAAAATAAAATAAAGTGTTACAAAAACGAATGTAAAAGAGGAAGGCAGTTGAGAAAGGTGAAAGAAAAGAAGAGGCAATTAGCTTTAGATTTGGTTCTCAAACTGTTGCTAGCCAGCATTGTTCCAGGCGTTCCCCTATCCAATTTCTTGTTCTTGAGTTTCTGGAGGCTCTGGTCGGACAAACAGTTTCTCGGTAATTCTAGCTCTGCATGGGCTACCTTTCTACGGCGACGCAACGAGGTGACGACCAGGTCAGTTGGGTCTGGGTCTCGCGATTCTTCTTCACACTTGCATTCTGGATACTGCTACTTCTGCCATGATGAACTTAGTGGCAGCTTCCCTTGGGAGCTTTGCCTAGACCTTTGGACCTCTCTTCTCATTCCTGGTTCCGTGACGTATAATCACACTGGTTTCTCTCTAATCTCCAAAATTTTCCTGGAACAAATGTGCCTTGATTTTGACTCACCAGAAGTTTAACTAATGCTATAGAATTTGGCTACTGTTCTATGAGGAAGAGACGATACTCTAACTTATATCAGGAATGAGGTAGAAGGAAGCTTGTTTCCTGTTTATTTGAATATGTTACAAAAAATATTATGAAAGGATTTTACATGATGCAATGTATTCTTCTTCCTTGTCTATGGACAGCTGTTTGCAAAAAGGGTGTAACAAGAAAAGACATCTTGAATTTATGGTCCATATATCCATCCTTTCACAAAGCGAAGCGTTATATGGAAACATCTCCTACATCAAAATGTCGTCTCTGAGGTAGAGTTTCAACTTTAGGTGCAGAAAGTAGTCCATTAGAACCAAATCTGACGAATACGGTGGTGGTTGACTTTTTCTCGTGGTCAAAACCCGCCTGAATATGGTAACGCAGTCGTACAAGGAGCATTGTCTTGAAGAAGACCCACTTCTCGGGCTGATTATTTGCGATCTGATGTGAGTGCTTAGTAGGGCTCGGTTTTGTGATGCACCTCCAAATCATAGAATGAAACAATGTTTTCAAGATAGAACATGACTTTGGAGGTTCCAAACTCAAAATTTATGTCCACCAAATTCAACCCACTTGTTCTACTTAGTCAAGAAATTCTCACGAACTAAGCATCAAATTTTAAGTTTTCAATCGTTATCCGTACATATTGTACCGATGTAGGTTTCAATTCTACCCCATTCCTAGCCAATATTAACATTGAATTATTGCGTCTTTACATTACCTATAACAAGCACATAATTTTGTTTAAAATTTATCACAACAAAGTGGAAAAGATAATCGAAACATAAGCTCAAGAAGAAATGAGGTGGTGAAATGAAAAGGTTTCAGGAACTCTCTTACATTCTAATGCGACAATATAATATCTTGTAGAAACTCTAACTAAAGAGCACAAATTATGGTCTTGTAAACGAGCTTGAGTCAATGTTGGAAACAAATTCACCCATAACAAATGTAGCAATGGGAAGCAGAGAATATTATAGCTTAGAAAAACAGGCGGAAGCTATAAACTCAAATTTTATTCTGTATTTTGTCTTACCTGTAAGTTACGCATACACACTCTCTAAAGTTAGAGGTGTAGTGGATTTCTAAGCAGGAAGAATGGAACAAGCTGTAAAGGGTAATCTGCAAGGATCAACAAAACTTAGAATTAGTACTTTGGCGAAAAGCTCTGATCTCTTAGAAGTTGAAGATCCAACTAATGTGAAGGAGCTGGAATTTGTCATGTTGTCTGTAGATGTTGAACGCTCATTCTTGCAGTATAAAGTGCTCCTGGCAAACAGAGAAAGTGTGACATTTTCCTACATTGAGATGTTGAACGTTGTCAAACTTAAACCATTATTATTTCACTCTTCCACGCCTTGAAAAGTTAAGGTCAAATTGTGATATTCATATACATTTTTCGACGTTCAATTACAGATATTTTTTTCAAGTAAATAAAATCTAGACGTATAGAATTTGATACAATAATATTAAAATTATGTTTACGATATAGTATAATTATTAACTATGATTTTCTTTTATTTTGCCTTTCCACCCATCAATTTCAGTTTCTTCTTTTTCACCAAAGATTCCAGCCCTAGTCATTACATATAGTCGCTCGTGATCTCTAGATGGAAGCTGCCACTGATGGTGGTCTTCTGGGACACATTCGTGGTAAATGAAACCCTTGACATCTATGAAGAAAATCAACTAAGACTTGTAAATAATGATCATTGCATTCGAATCTTGATTGGGTAAGGCTTCCCTGGACTGGCCCACATCGGTGATTGTAGTTTGGTAACAGGATCGTACTTGAAACACCACCTCAGGTGAGAATAGTTTTGATGAAATCTGGCGAGAAATTCGCTGTCACGACGAAGTCTTTGCAACTTGAAGCTCACTGCCTCTTCTGTTCATTATTCAGTGTGGTGCTAAATGGGTGCATGTCTTCCTTTCCCTTAAATCTTCCTGAGTTATAATGATCTTCTTATTGATCGAAAATATTGCTGTTTTCCCGGAGGCTCAAATGATTGTCATTAGCAAGAAGTTTCCTAACGGAGTTCACAGGTTTTCTCGTTTCTTGTGCTTGGAATCCTATCATTCTCGTTCACAAAAGCGTTGTCCGATATATATTTAAGGCATTAATTTACCAACAAGAATTATTTTTTTATTTTCGTCAGGTAAAGTCCAAGCGTGGTCATCCCTTGTAACGGTGTTTGTATTGAGTAATTTTGTGGTGCAATGTTGAATCACCTACTAAGAATTCTGTACTACGAAGTAGAGCGAATCCTATTTTAAGCGAGACGCTTTTCAATTCCAACCGATCTACAATGTTTGATGTGATGGTACAAATTTTTAACTCATCGTTGATTTTTCTTCCATTGATTTGTCTTTGGTTTCACAAATGCATATAGGCGCTCGGTTTAATATAGAAGCATATACTGATGTCAAATTGTTTTATAGGTTTGTACATTTTCTAAGGGCTTATATACATGAATGAGACTTGGTCATCATTTCTTTTAAAGCTGTTCGTAAAATTTTACAACGCAACATTTTAGGAACTGGTATTAGTATTATGAACTTGTTTGATTTATAATAACCTCATTCCCAGAAGTTCTTCATTGTTGATCAGTAAGCTACCTAATCTTGTGAAGTCATAGTTAATTTATAAGGTTATTATACAAAATGAACCTCGCGAAATTTTTACCTTGATTACCTTATCTAAGATCGCAATAATTTGTAAGTACTAATAATTTTAACATTGACTTTTATTTTTAAACATGAAAATAGTAAAATTCAACGCACAAGTTTAAACAGAAATAACAATAGATATTTGCAGAATGTAATTTCGTAATTAAAGTGTAACTAAATCTTAAGAAACGGGGAGCGCTCACGATGTTAATAAATAAACGGCAGACATCAATAAATGAAATAAGAAAGATGTGCCGAGTGTTACAATATTTATTTAGCACCTACGGAATCTCAATGGCAAAAATATAGAAAGAGATTACATGGTTAAAATCATCGTATCACAACAATGTAAGAATTCACAAAATGCTACGTAGTAGACAAGAGACCTACAGTGTAGCTTAAAGGGCACACTACAGCCTCTGCCTTTGCAGTGTAGTAGATAACACTTCGAGTATCACAGGTAGTTTAGAAAGCAACTCTTGTCTGGGATTTGTTTCCTTTCATTTTTCTTTTATATCTTTTATACATTTTATTTTACAAAACATTTGTATATTTTGTTACTTTAGATTGCATACATATAAAAAAAATATGGTTAGTTTACTTTGGGATAGTATACAGAGATATGCTCCGATTAAGGAAGCTCTATGGTTTAAGAAATAAAGCATTTCAGTAATACAACAGAAGATATTTATTTATAATTCTCCACGCAATACTAAAGAATTCGTTTGGTAATATAAACAAAAATCTAAATGAAAAAAAAAAAAAAAAAACTATTTGAGCAACTGTTAGCGATAGTTTCATAGGTTTATGCATTTATATTATCTAACATTTTTTACAGTAAACTTTAAAGAAGATTGGATTCTCTGATGCAATTTATATTGTTATTATATTTTGAAGAACTCATCGTCTTTTCTGTCTTATATAATTATTATTAAATACACAACAAACTTTGTCAATTTATGTCAGAATTACTGTCACAGCAAATAGTATTTTAGATAACATCGAGTACCATGGTTTGTCTTTGCAACTATGATTTAATTATCTTTAAGGCTTCTGATTTATATTCTACTGCAAATAGATTGGGACAATGTGAAAAGCCAGAAACAAGTTATTACGCTCGATACTGAACCATTGAGTAGTAGTGCTAATAATCTTTGGACACTTACGCACTAAAAGATTTTTTTTTTCGTTGTAATATCTATCGGAGTTAGAGTAGAGTATTTAAATTCTCTACGTGAGATATTTTAGCTTTCCCCATGCTTTAACATTAGTTTATTAATATGTGTTTCTGCGTACACAATCTATAGTACGTACAGTTTCTTGAATACACGATGGCGCACGAAATGCTCCGCCATTTGTCTCTCCAGTATCGTTTCAGGTGGACCGGAAATCAAGTTTTGCACCTCAAATGTAGCAGCAGTATAGTTTGGAGAAACAATTAAATAACGAAAGGGAGTCTAACTCACGACGCCGTCACTAGAGGGCTTGGTTAAAAAGATGGCTGACAGGAGGAGATTTACAACGGAACAGCGATCATAAATTTAGCTCTTTTTTCTTTTATTTTGTTATGAAACTTGTTTCAAAGGCGTTTTCAAAAGTTTCATACTCGATGGGGCCACTCAACATAAACCGAAAATTTCTGCGCGAAGGAACAAATTGGAACCAACGTGTCCTCGAAGAAGCCTATATGTTCGCCACAGAATATCAAAACGGTAAAAGTTGCCATATAGAAGAGTCCCGCCAAATCGGCTAGAAAGGCAATAAAGCAACTAGGAGTATCCAGATGCTGTGTTCAACGGATTCTGAAAACTAATCTCCATATGTATCCGTACATCATGTTGTGCAGGAACTCACATGACCAGAAGCAATAGAAAATAATCAGGGTGTCTATAGGTCACGAAAGTCACGAATGCCACGAAATCAGAAAACGGACATGAAAGTCAAGAAATTTAGTTTTTGGGTCACGATTTTTTGTTATCTGTACTAATATAAGTACAGACTGGAAAATTTTATTCAATAAAACATCAAAATTCACCACCAAAATTGTCTATGGTCGGCTTTAGACGCTACTAAATCGCTAGCAAAGCATGCTTCTATTTCATGCATGAAAATTCGGCCTGATTCATACCCAAATTCCCTCTTGAGAATGTCACGAAATTTTATGGTTTGGTAAAGAAAAGTTCACGAAAAAGTCACGAAATTTCATTTTGGAATTTTAGTAGACACCCTGATAATGGTCGTTCGTTAAGGACATAACAACGTTTGGTTTTCTGTTGAGCCAATATGGATGGTGCAGCTTTCATTTGGATGGTGTGTCTATAAAACAAAATGTGCGATTTTGGGCTAATGGAAATCCATGATTGTTTCATGGAAAACATAATGCTCGAATGATTACAGTGTAGATCGCAGTTTCCATCCTCAGAGTGATTTGACCTTTCTTCTTTGAAGAAATGGTAAACAGTGAGCAATACTTGACCATGCTACAAAATCACTGTCCCACAGCACTGTTTTGCCCATCAACACGCAGTGGTTTATGTCCAGAACTTGACCATTTGATTATTTCTGTGAGGTGTACCTTAAGGAAACGATTTTTTCAAAATATCACCAAAATTTGATGGAGGTCAGAAGACTTATTATCAGGCGTGCAGTAAAATTACGGAAAATATATGCCGTCAGGAAAGCAACAAGATAGTTCAAATGAAGTTCAAAATAAAAATAGCGGCTATACTAAATATGTTCTGCATTAGACCATTTTTCCACAGTATATTCTTTCTTTTGATACTAGTTTCATTACAACGTTTTTAATACAAGTAAACGTTTTATCAAAGGAACAAATAGTGGATCATTTTGTATGCCATCCTAATGTTAAATTTATGTTTGTCTCATACTAAGGTAACCAGATAACAGATTTCTTACAGAGTACTTAGCAATACTATCTGTGTAGTGCAAGAAACAAATGCATGTGTTTGTCACTCGTTGCCAAACTACGTCCAGACTAGTATACTTATCATACGTCGCTACACATCTAACTCTCGACTATGTAAAACATGGACCGCTGCTAAAGTCGCTCTATCTACTAACTGAATATAATTCAATTCACAATATTTATTGTTATGCAAAATGTTTCAAATGGACAAAATAGCACAAAATTGAGGCAACTTAATACTTTTACTATTCCGAGGGTTTCCTAACAAAAGAAGAAAACATAAGACAGCTGTTAGTGCAAAAAATAAACTTGGTCAAGGAGTAAATGAAATAAAGAAAGTGGTCTAAGAATATAGTCCCTGAAAACCCACATATAAAGCAGTTTTATGTAATAATGGAAGGAATATTACCAAACAGAACAAATGTTTATTACATGAATCTAAAAATACATAGGAGCCATAATATAGAATATAGAACAGAGAGAATAGAGTGAATACAGACCATCGCTAAACAGGGCAAACAAATACAAAACAAAATATGAAAATAAATAAACAAAATGGCAAATTATTTTATCTAATGCTCTATTCTATCAAAGATTAATACAACGGAGCATATCTCTTGTAATCCAACCCTTGCACTTAAGTTATTTATTTCTTATATTTACCTTGGTCATTGAAATAACTGTTTTCTAACAAAACTACTTGCACGAAACTTACATCTAGACTACTAAACTTTTTTTTCTTAATCTCCTGACTTTGTACTCAAGGGTCCTTGTACAAATATGAAAAACAAAAATACAGCTGTTTCGTTTTTCTTCATCTATAGTATTTCATCTTATATATCAGTAAATGTATACCTATAACTGTAAAATTTCTACATTTTCTTTCTAAAGTAAATTTTCATTTTCTTTCTTTATTTTCTCACATTTATATCGTTAAAAAATAACAAACACGCCCTTTCTCCATGTTGTGCACAACGACTTCCCTATTCCGAATCATTAATTGCCTTCCAAACAATATATTTCAACACGCGGTACCCTTTAAGCACACATATGGCTATCAAAATTCGAAACATGAACCAACGATACGCTTTTTGATGTTTTGATCTTTCTCTTCCTTCTTTGCCTTTTGTATACCTCTTTCTATTTCTCTTTCTTAAATGACAACATTCAAACAACAATCGTTCTTTCCTTTTTTAACACCTTTCACAATTTGATACATCGTAACACACTTCTGCATTAGGTCTTAATTCTAAATGTAGTTAAACTAAAACGATTTTTTTTTAATTAACACGTTTTTTGTGGAAATACAAATTCATCATAAGGGTATGGTTAATATTACTTTGCGACAAGAAACCTCATTGTAGAAATTATAATTAGATCCACAAATATGAAAAAAAAAGAACCATATTCTGATTTTTTTAACGATATCGGTAACGATAAAGTAATCTACTGAGTTCATCTCTTGCGCAAGAAATCCTTTGTTTGACCCTAGGCTCGTGAAATTGTAGTGATAACATCGTGATCATGGATTTTCTTGGAATCTTCCGTTACCTACCACTTTCTCATTCTACCAATTTATTACAATCATTCACTTGTATTTATCTTCTATCTCATTTAATGAGTTCTACTTTAGCGGGGAACATCAAACTAAAAATTTCATTCTAACTCATTTGTCAATAACTTAGAAACGAATGAAATAATTTGAAAGTATATATATTTATATAGATATAGAAAGAACTTAATTGCGTAAAATTTTTGAACTCTATTCGTATTACTTCATTTACCCTGCAGTTCTATACAAGAGCATGTATGAAGTGGGTATAAATTTCTGTGCTGGCAGCTGTACATTCTCATACAACATATATATTCAAAAGATGACCATAAAACCAATCGACTTTCGCTTACACCTCTTTGATATATTTTGGCAATGTATCTGATTGCCTGTGTATGGTATAAACCAATGCGGCGATTTTTTTTTTTACTAACACCAAAATTTTTCTGTAGCAGTATGAAAAAAATGGTTTTAGTTGTCAATATCACTATTAAAGCTTCGTGATATTAATATCATGAAGATATACAAACAAGTACAATATACTACACATGTAAACTATATGAAAATATAACACAATTTTGTAATAATTCAAGAATTTGATACATCTCAATATATTTTGATAAACGATAAGCATGAATTTTACTTAAATAGAAGTATTAAATAAGCGGAAAAGAAACCTTGTCTACACACATAGGATATAAAGTGGAAAGAAAGAAAAAATATCAATTAAGTAATAAAGAAGAGAGTTGTGTCTTGTCGGTAATGAAACAAAGCACTGTGAAATTTTCTGATCAACACATATCTTAAACCTTTTTCATATCATTATACTCATTTCTCATTTATTTACGGACACTAATCAACGTACAGTTAATTAATATTTATCAAATTAAAGTTATAGAAGCTACTGTATTCAACAGCTAGTTATATACTAGAGCGTTAGATATTCCGTCTTACATTAGAATGTAAGAATTTTACTTTCCTGTAATTTTGATACTTTCTGTTTGATTTAAAGTTATCAAATACTTGTATGATTATGCAAGCGCCAGCTATACTCCCTTGTAAAATATTCTGTATAACATTTCAAATATAATGTATCTTATTGTTATATCATCTATGATAATCTTCAAATATATTTATTAAGCTATACTAATAACTAAAATGAAAGGAAAGGTTCTTAATGATTTCAATTCAGTATTGAAAAGTGACAATTATCTGTTGTATTTTTACTTTTTCTATTTTTATGCTAGTGAATATAATCTGTTTGATAGATTATTTCCCCTTATCTTACACATTTCTCTGACACATTTTATCCTCAGAAAAAGTAGGTTAGGTTCGTTAGATCAGGAACAAATGTCTAATCTTATTAAAACTGTAAAGAAATTAAGTGATTCTTAAGACTAAGTTACTTCACATATTATCACATAAAATTTTCCATATCTTATAAAGATCCATTTTCATTATTACGACGCGAATTTTTACTCAAAATTTGTCCATAAAAACTTTTTAATAACTGTAACCTTGACTTTCTCTTATAATAAAGCATTTATCATACTTCTTGATCAAAACTTAATGTGTGTATAATGCCAAAAACATTGACATTATAGATACAGTAATGAATTATTGATTCATACTTTAATATCAAAAAACATTTCTTCTTTTTAAAATAGTACTTTTACATAAATTTCTAAATTTTTTGTGTACATTATGTAGTACATGATTTTCGTTTATCTTTGACAAAATATATTTTTAATATACGAATACAACAAAGAAAAAATTGTAAATAACATCAGTTTACATACTGGAAGTAGTTCTAAGACAAAACAAATGTGGTTATAATAACTACTTATTGATTTCAAAATGACATCGTGAAAGAATTTTTAGAAAGCAAATATTACAATATAAAGTTTAAAATACAATAATTTTACAGTGAACAATGACTATATTTGGTACAGACAAATAAGAAAGTACGCAAAAGATCAATGAATATATCTAATGTGAAGGTACAATTTGCATGCATATAATTATGAAAACAGATACAACTGATATACTTTACACTATGGATAATGAAATTAATAAGTATTAAAAACAATGCGTCATATTTTATCAATATATATGAAAAATAAAAAGTAAAATGGTATACAAAAGATATGCCACCAACTATAGCAATCATTCTGCTTTTTGTAATTCCTAATTCCTGTTGCCTTCGATAAACAATCATTGTTAAAATACAATATTTTGCAGAAGGGAGCTACGTTGTACCATTCTGTTTATTATTTCAAAGATCTTAATATTTCCTATCTCCTGTCCTAAATGCTTAATAATGGATTCATATATAACAGATATTGTGTAAAAAAGTTATTTTAAGGAAAAAGTTAACAATGTTTTCAAGATATAATCAAAAAACCTTTTAACGACTCTCTTCAAATACTTACAATTTTCGGTCATCAGAATGAAAAATAGTGCTTGGAAAATCACGGTTTCTTACTCAACGATGCGAACTGGTCCTCAATGATGCGTAATTACCATCAGTGTATTATCATATAACTTAACTTTTTTAGTAAAATCAGGTTTATTTGACACTGCAAACAATGAAAACAATAGTGTCGTATAATAGTAAGGTAAAATGTCAGCATTTCACATTTACCTTACTATTATACGACATTATTGCTTTCATAAATCAGTGTCAAAATTACGAAAACAAAGCTCAGCTGAAGATACTTCGGAGAAGAAGACAATTTGTACCTACATCATGCACTTTGATCCTGCAAGGGGGCGCGGTGGTTCAGTGGCAGAGCGTTCACCTCCTGTGTTTGGGGTCCCTGGTTCGATCCCAGCTCGCGCCGTGTGGACTTTGTGGTGAACAAACACCGTGCTCGTGGGTTTTCTCGGGGTTTCCCCGTTTCCTCCCACTTCCTTCATTCCACCATTTCACTCATCTCTCATCATCACCGTAAAACTTAAAGATTTCATTTCGATTCATTTCTGATCCTGCAAGTATTCAGAAGTACACACTATAATTCTCTCTTAAGTTTTCTTCGCATAGCTTCTTCTCATTTCTGTAACCGTATGTAAATAACGTTTGTACTCGTAGTAATCATTAGTATGTTAAATACTTCACACAAATGAACGTTTTCAAGTACGTTTATGCAAGTAAGTCTATGCAAGTCGACGAAGTTTAACTAAGGATAATTTAGCTACTTCCCTTACTTTTTTTAACCCAAAAGTTATAGTGTATGGAATTTGTATTTAACTACCTTTATTCCAGGATTCCAGATTTGAAGAAGAAAAAAAAAAAAAAAAACTTTCTATAAATTTACAACTTTTTGTTAAAGGTTTTCTTCTTTCAGAAAAAATATGAGGATGATGATCTAACAACAAGACCTGATTTGCTTCTACAGCAGAAATAAACAGACTTGTACAAATAACGAATAACCTTATTTTAAATATGCATGAAAATATATAATGTAACTTTCTTTATAGGTACTAAAGAAATGCAACATATTTTACATTCTTATAGTATATATATATATATATATATATATATATATATATATATATATATATATATATATATAACGAAAATGTAAAATGTGTATATCTTTACTAGGAGAAGGAAACATTAAAATCTAAGAAAATACTTTGATTCCTTGTACTTTAAAGCATCAACATGTATCCCCACTGATCCAACTCTTGACAATAAAAACATTCATTAACACCAACAATACCATTCTTTTGCCTATCAGTTAATCAATAAGCGCTGGTTACCAATAAAAAATATCTATTCAAACTGTTTCTTGTTACATTCTAACAGAAAACCTCATGCAACAAGCAACCTTGGCATTCCTTCATTTATGTTCTTTATACAATTCGTCAACCAATCTCGCCTAACATTGTTATGTACATACTATCTCACAAATACGCATACATACATTCAAACTGCTCATTCTCACAACATTAACACAAACACAAATAGCTTTTATATTTGTCACACGGCACACAAACCATCAAATACAATCCTTTATTTACACTCACACATTGGCTTAGATAAGCCAATTTCAAAGTAATTGATTTTGTGTTGAAAATACTCCCACTCGTCCGCTCAGATAAGTTTTTAGAAAGTCCTGTAATCGCTAGGCATATTATCTACATAATAATAATAATATTTTTTAAATTTTTATGTATTTATATATCTTTTATATTTTTATCGAACTACATGCCAACAGGAAGAAGTTTGACTAATGCATATATTGTAAAAATTTTCCATTGTACAAAAAGTTTTTGTTGCATAAGAAGCAGTTATTTGGCACGAAAGCGAATCTATGTATTTATATATATAATAATAATCATATATAAATATCGAAGACGTATTTAATATATTTATATATACATATATATTATGAAAGACATAACTTATATAAATTATATGTAAATATATCTATATGTATATATATATTTGTATAATATTATAAAATAATTAAAACAGTAATAAGGAAGATAAACAACAATTCAGTTGACCAATCATAAATAGCATTTTTTTTTTTTTTTTTTTGGTAACTTAGCATTTGTATAAGTAATGGAAAAGGATAGTTAAACATGGAAGATTTTTATGAAAAGGAGTTAATTCGGTGACTGCTGCACACTTGAAATTTAAATTAGGGTATTTCACTTCCGAATTAAATAATATACTGCTTAAAACAAAATTATTATCAGAGGTCCTTGCTGACATCCCACAAATAAAGAAAACTAAACTCTTGCTAATAGAATATAAATCTACATATAGTTCTTAGTAATCTGTACGGGGAATGAATTTCATTCGTTCTTGTCTTACTGTCATGCATAAGGTGAAACTTTTCCTCCCCCAATTTTACCAAAGTGTACATACTGCTGTTGTTCTCCAAATTTGAATTGGCTATTATTTTTACTGAAGATATAACGAATAAGTGTACAATGAGCTCATAGTAAAATTATTTTTCCCACAGACTGATAAAAACCATTTTAGTTGTTCTCGAATTATAATTAAGAGGTTCTTGTATTAATTCGGTGATTCTCAGCATGTTTTGAGAAAATGTCACTCCATCGTATTGTATTAGAGTGTCGTTGCCATTTAGCTAACCAAGCACATAAAAAGTTATAAATCAAGTTATTTGAAAATGTCATAATGTCCTCTGTTGTAAGAAAAAATAGGTTAAAAATGGAATAAATAATAATAACACAATTACTACGAAATACTATTGCGGATTAGTAGGATAAAGCTGCCTCCATTATGTCAATATATTGGTCGCTTTTCTGTCACAGTTACTAAGCACAACTAACTGCTTAAAGGCAACCTGTAGCCTATTTACAGGTATTCACACTTGGAATATATTTTTACTTCAGATTTTAGGTTAATTGTGTTAAGTCCCATAGTGCGCTCAAATAATCAGCAAGATATTTTGAGTTATATCCATTGCAATGAGAAAATATTTCACATCACTAATACTAAAGAAACTCTGAGATATGAACAGTGAACATACCCCACACAAGAAAATCAGAATCTGCATAAGATATTTTGAAATAAAATTGGTGCCGGTATTCATATTCTTTTTTCAATTTTGAAAGCAGTTCGGAAGAAATAAAATAAAGAAAAAACACGTTTGTGTTTGAAGTTAAATGTGACAGACATTTTCAGGATGATTTCCTTGTTGAGAAATACTTCTTACTTACGAAACAAAGCTTTTCTACTTAATGTTATAAAAAAATGTAGTAGATTATGTTCTGCAATGAAATTAGAAACAATATATATATACATACGTACAAAGATGAAACTATCACAGCCTTAATACACAAGCGTACAAATAAAAGCGCTATATTAATAATGTTTTATGATTGGTCAATGAGCATAAATAAAATTATATTTACGAAAGTAGGCTACAAAAATAAACATAAGTTATGTTTTGGCTTGTAAAACACAATAGCAACTATTTATATTAAATAAAAAGTATGACAACATTTAGCAGCGCTAAAAAAAACGCAGAAGAAAATTGTCCTCCACTGGAAATAACATAACTCTTTGGCATTTTAATAAGGAATTTCTGGATAGTGTTTCCGCATACCTGTGAGTTTGATTAATAATAATAATAATCATAATAATAATAATAATAATAATAATAATAATAATAATAATAATAATAATAATAATAATAATAATAATAATAATAATAATAATAATAATAATAATAATACATCTTAAACAGTATATGAACACATAATACTCTGGAAGCATACAATACAAAACTTTTTCCCACGGTACAGAAACAATCATGGAGTTTTAAAATACGGATTCACACGAGAGATGCGTTTAAATATATGTATGTATATATTTCTATCTTATATATTACGCATTTTTATCATAAATTATTCGAGTTATTTCTTTATTTTGCGCTTTGGTAACAGCTGTTAAATAATAATAAAAAAATCCATACACACTATCAACAACATCTTATCGACATACTTACATAATCAACACTAATATGTATTAATAAGTTTTATCTTCTACGAATATCAGTTCAAGAAAAGAACTTTCTTTACTCTAGTACCAGGATTTCACTAACAAAGTTTGTCATTAACAAAAAATCATCATAGTATTATATAAAACTTTGCAAGTTACCCCTAAGGTGAAATAATATACACAACTATTATTTTCTTTGTTTAAAAACATTGATGGAAGGGAGTGGGAGAAAGTTACCTGATTGTAAATGGAAAGGTCAGTTTAAAATCTTGAATTTAAGTATTAAAAAATGTTATCTCATACGTAAGGCCTATTTAAAACGAGTCTTTTGCATGAATTTGCCATCTTTAGTATATATATATGTATATAATGCCCAAATTTTCATTTTACGTATTTCTACATAAAAAAATTAACATTTTTCTATAAATATCATTCTTTTTTTTTTCTAGCGCGTCCAGAGGTATTTTAAATGAATTGTACAGATGTTTACATTGCTCCAAAACATGTACCTTTGCAGAATAAGTCTATTTACACTATGCACATTACCTGTGATTTCATTGTTATACAATGATCAGTTCTCGTCTTTACTTCTCTTTTCAGTTGACTAGAAATTTCTTCCCCAATAACAATTCAAATGCTTATACTTGACAGTGAAAGATTTTGAAGGCTTTTTTCTTAATAAAGCTGGACATTCCGGAAAAAAGTTTGCCTTGAAGTATTTTTTTTTAAAAATGTCCTTTACTTCATTCTGTTTTTCGGTCTTCTCTCTCTCTCTCTTTTGTCTCTGCTCAATAATAATTACGGGCACTGAAATTTTTACATCTGAGATGCTTCTACAACTTTTCATATGAAAGTTGTTACGGTACATATATTTTCACAAAAGCGGTAAAAGGATCTATCACATAATTAAATCAGTAAAACATCGACCGACCTGCACTATTAAAATCAGAAAGATCGGTTATAATGCATTGAATGGAAAATAATGCATCCATAATGGAAGATAACTTAGGCCGGAAAAAGTTTTTTTGGGGTGTGTATTATACTTACTAACCTTTACAAATGAAAGTATTTAATTTTTTTCTCTTAGTGTATAACGCTGAAACAAATCCTTTCACTGTCTCTTGAGCCGTCGTACTTTGAATTTCCTTAAAAGCAACGGGAAGACAACGGTATGATTCTAAACGTTATTCATCCTATGCTATAAATCAATTGCATTAAATATTTTGACTTTTCTAATATTTTTTTTTTTTTTATTTTTAAGTAAATTTAGAAATGGTGTTTCAAACATTTCAACTGTCAAGTATAAGTTGTGTGTTGCCATTTATAATAAACATACACATGAAACACATAACAAGGAAAAGTCAGAAACCTCCTTAGAAAATCATGCAACTTTTTTGTGTCGCATACATAGAGAGCAGTAGTAGCAATATTATACGTTAGCACCATTAAAATTATGCACCAAAATAACTTAAAATTTTGTTTGCTAAATGGAATAATATTTGGTTTATAAATAGACATGAATATTACACAATAAGGAAGTAATATTGAGAAAATTATTAATATAAATAATCTTAATTTTAAAGTTTCCGTTCTCGTGTTTCCTTCAACTACTATTTTATGATTAACCAAGACGTATAGAGTAAATTTCATGAATCACAGATTAATAGAAACAAAACTGAAGATATGCAAAAGAGGATAGAATAATTTATGTATTCTACAAAGAGAATTGGATAATGTGTCACAACTGCTGAAAGTATTATTATTTTCAATTTTTTTCGAAAGTAAAGAGCACTAAACCATGAACTGTACTATTTAGATAGTGTAAGAGGATATATATATATATATATATATATATATATATATATTTAGCTACTAAACAAAATAATTTGGAGTAAAAAATGAACAAAGTACAGGTCAATTACATCAATTACACATTTACAAGCAAGAAAATATTTCGGACAATGAACATGACACAATGTACGATGCTTAAAACGAAATTATTTCAAAGAAAGAATAATAATATAAAGAAAATATATAATAGTTAAACGTGTGTTACTTCATCCTCGATTGTCAAGGATTACAATTCACAAAAATTTCTACTAAACCAATAGGAACACCAACCATTTCATTTAACGATTTATAAGCCAACTTATTCCAATTTAGTAACAATAGAAAAATGTAACACTATCGTTATAATTTTTTAATTGTGATTTTTCTTGATTATATTAGTATGGGACTCTGGTGAGAAGTTTGAATTTCATTACATAATTTTATCTACCTCCAATTTAGTCACTTTTATGCTCAATAAATGTAATTTCATTTAAACTTTGAATGAAAAAAGAAAGAAATTTAGGTTTGTAAACCTCCACAAAGGAAATGTGCGTAACAGGAATCACTATTATTTATATTCGCATTAACGAAGAATATATTATTTTAATATGCAATTACAACTGTATTACTTTTAGTTCAAATTATTGATTTCATTTCAGGAAGACACTAATACATGTATCTATTAAATGCATATAAAAAGAATTTTGATATTAACCCATATTAATCACACAGATAACAGGCTTAACAAAGATAACTTAAATAAGGATAACATTGATCTGGCAACACTAGCAAACAACACACAACTTTTCGTACGTTTCTACTCCACTGTTTTGCATATTTTAAGGTTTCTTGGAATTTTCAGTTTTAACCTTTCTTTAAAGACTAATAATATCCTGAGTAGTGATGGTAGGAGGATGGAGACGTCGAGGCAATGTGAGATGTTCGTGGCGGATGATACGGCGAGGGGGATACAGGATAATTTTGATAACCTGGTGGCGACATTACACGACTAGGGTCTATGTTTTGGTTACTGACAGGAGATATAATACGACTCATATCAGAAACATGATTTGGAGTGTTTGATGGCATAATTCGAGTCATTGGATCCAAATTTGGAGCAGGAGAAATCGGTGACATAACACGAGTTGATGATAAACCCATCTGTGAAGGATGTGGTGACATCACACGCGATTGAGGGTTTGGAGTCATGACTCTGGATGGTAGCTGATGATGATGTGAAGTAACCACACGGGAAGATGCTAACAGAGGTTGTGGAGCAGGACTCATAAGCTGTGAATGAGGAGACACCACTCGGCCAGGAATGGAATGAATCTGTCCGTGGGGAGGACTTAATGGAGACATCGCACGACTAAGTTCCAAATTCGATTCATGCATCGTCCGAGGTAAGCTAAGGTCCATACTGTGCCTAGTAGGAGTTAAATCTAGACTTTGGGAAACAACGTGTCGCTGTAACTCAGCCACGCGAAGAACTTCTGTGTGACTATACCCTGGGGGCGTTCTAGCGATCTCTCCAGGAGGAGAATACACTAAATTTCGTCCACCCATACTGAGATCAACACTCTGGCTAGGAGGTCTCTCCATTTCATATAACATTCCTCGGTGAATCTCCTGGTATCGAGACTGTGGATGAGTAGCAAGATCTGGTCTTGTGAATCCATAACCACTGCTTCTTGACATGTCCAATCCCTGTTCCTGAGGATTCATTAAAGACAGACGAATGGTTTCGGCAGAATTCATATGCGAAGCTAGCGACTCTGTAGTCAAAGGGGGAACAAAACCTGAACGACCAGTATCTGGGCTTCGTAGCGAATGTCCCTGTAGAACACGGAATTCTGACCTAAGATCTTCTTGAAGCTCAGGTAGCTGACTTAGGTGATCCATCGCCTGCCCTGCTTGGCGAGGAGAAAGCTCATCCACATCTTGATGACCTGTAACCAGTTCTATTCCTTGGCGAGACATTCCAATGTCCATATCAGAATGGGTCAATGGACTATGCATCATATCTGCTGTTGCTTCAGCACTTTGCAAGTTGCCACCACTTAAATGCCTTTGTTCGTATTGTTTATATGTCATATCCAAGCCTTCGTCCATACCTTCAGAAGTAGGAATGTTTAACTGATGATGTATTTCATCATGTTCTGAAGGAATCCCACTACCTTTACTTGAAGCCTCTTTTAAACTAATACTGAGATTCTGTGCCACATCTCCCCCAACAGATGCTAACTCATGTTGGCGAACACTGTCTGGAGCCATAGGACTCACATCACCATCATCACTCGACAAATTATCTCCAATTTCTTGCTGAAGAACACCAGTCTCATCTCCAGGTCCAGTTGGAAGTCCGTATGCCGCTTCATTGTGAGTAGGATCAACATGATTTTGTGAAGGATCAGTTTCACCTTGCAAATCATGTGTTGCATGAAGCTCCTCATGATGACCATTTGCCATAGATAACCGTGAGAGATACTTCGATTCAGTCGCGTACAAATTTTCCGTTTTTAAGTCTGTGATCACTGATGTCGGAGTCAACTTAGCAGACATGTCTCTCTCAGCCGCATCGAGTGCAGCCTCAACAAGAAGGCTAGCGTTCGATTCCGTGGTGGGTCGTCTGAATACTTTAGCAGTTTGATCAAATCTTGCATCGAGATCTGCTGAATCATCTTCTTTGTCATCAAAGTCATACACATCCTTGGATTTCAGATCGATTAGACTTTCCGTTGGTATCTTCTCTTTGTCTGGCGTCTTTGGAGCAGTAGCAGAAGTAACGTCACCCATCCATTTCTTACTGCCTTTACTTACTACTTTCGTCGCATAGCTTGTGATGTAGTTATCTAACATATTCGTAGCAGAAGGCTGACTAGAAAGTGGTGGTTGAGAAGTAAGTTGTGACGTAGGGGAAGCTATTATTTGCTGTGGTTCTGACATCGGTTGTTGTTGTTGCTGCTGCTGCTGCTGTTGCTGGATTTGCGATTGATCCTGAACTTCCTCATACTTCTCGTGGGACATAAAGGGAGGTAACGAATCAGTTTTACTTCTGCCTTCTGTACTAGTTCCAGAAATATCCGCTTTCAAACTGGAGGCGCTGCTACTATCATCCAACGATAAGGAACTAGTGTTCTCTGTGGAGTCTCTTCGAAGGCCTCCTTTCATTGACGTGAAACGGGGAACCTTACCTCTACCTGGATCTTCTACTGTTCCACCTGAATAGGCATCGAAGGTGTAAGCGACACATCGTTCGATGGGAGGCATGTTGTCTTCTGAAAATCCGTGAACCTTTTTGTAATGGAACTGAAGACATTGCTTGGTTGTAAATGCCGCTGTGCAGCCATTTTCGTTACATCTATAATAACAAAAATATTAATAATTAGTTTTTTTTTCTAAAATATTACATATTCTTCATAAATCAGTATAATAATTGGTGAAACATGAATCTCGAAAGATAAAAGATCAGGTAAAGCCATTAAATTTCAGTACCAAACTAATTAAAGTAATTAATATATACACGTATTTATAATTATCCGAATTGAACCGTCTATAACCTTATCCTTTTATATCTTTAAACAATTATGTTAATAACGATAACGGCAATAATAATAATAATAATAATAATAATAATAATAATAATAATAATAATAACAATAATTTCATTTTAAGTGCTATGAACAGCTCATAGGCAAAAATATAGCATTATGTTAAAACCATTATATGATAATTTTAAACAGACCACAATATTTATAATATAGAATGAATATTAGATCAAGTTAAGGCCCTTGTCTGAAAGTTAATATATTCAAATTATAAGGTTCAAACTGATTTATAAAACAAGATTGAAATTTAAAAAGATAGTCAATTTCTAATGCATCAGTAACATAACTATGCGCATTAATGTTTCATTTAACTATTGTTTAAAAGAATGAGTCAACCTTGCTTAAAATTGCATATCGAGCATGCAAAAATTTTTGATCACCTATTATCATATTTCGACATAAAAATTGGATCTTTGGATAAAAGATTATAACATAACATAAAGATCCACTGCAGATACATAATAACAATAAAATCAATATTGGCAGCTAGATCCCTTGTCATAACAGTTTAATTTTTTGTAAGAATTGCTCTGTTATTTCTCTTAACATATTTTCAGTTTAAATTTCTGCAAGACATTGTCACTTTTCTCAGTATTTCACATTTAGAATTTAGTGCTACCAATGTCGTATTATTATTATTATTATTATTATTATTATTATTATTATTATTATTATTAATAATAGTGTATTATTAAGCTGATCCAACTAAGTTTTTAGTAGAAAGTTCACTTATACATTTCTTTCATTTTTTTTTCCATAGTCACCGATAAGACATTAAAAGCTGATAATTTAAGTATCAACTGCATTGTTGAGGAATGCTAGTCGAAAATATACTTCACATACCTAATATTCGAATGCATGTATTGTAATCGTTGTTAATGGACATACCAGTTAGTTCATTGGTTTGCTCCGGTAATCTATATCGTCTTACTACAAAATTATGTAGCCTAAGTCATGCAGAAGATTCTTGTTATTGGCCACCTGGTATCATTGATAAAAACCAAAACTAATTTGGAATCATTATTCATCACCTTTGGTTTTGTATAAAATGAGTAGTGTTCTCTTAGGGTGCAGATCCTGGGGAAGCCGGGGGACCGGGCCTCCATATATTTTTATGAATATGTATTTTTTATTGTCATATCTATTATCATATGCGTTTCTTTATGAATGACCCTCCCCCAAAGTTACAGATAAATTGGCGCCCTTGCTGTTCCCATAGTCAGTGTCTAACTCGAAAATACTAACAAATAAAAGGTCCAAATGAATGAATCGAGTTGCGGAATGAGACATAGTGTGCCTAATACAGAATGTGAAAATATGTATATGTGCAAAGTTATAGCGACTGAGTGCCATAAGGAACGGAGGGGTAAGGGGTCAAAGTTGGTGGGAGAAGGGTAATGCTATGTTATAGAAATACATCAAATAAACTGTTGAATCGTAAAAATAGCGAAAGATAGACAACGCAAACCGTGGTAGTTTCACATACCTGCAAAAGAATTGGCAGAGTAGACCATGAACCTCCGCGGCCATCTTGAAATCCGCCATTTTGAAATATGTGATATTTTTTGAAACGGAAAGGTAATCAATGTGATATATCAATTAGGGCCAGCATGTTCTCGAAAAGTCAATTATGAACTTTAATGATCATTATCTGCACTTATTTGGAAGATTTAATATCATCTTTATACTTATTTACGAAAATCTAGGTGACTGATACTCGTATGTTGAAAGTTTGGATTATCATGAAAACATATATAAGTTAAACATATCTACAAGACAAGAAACTAACAATGAAATTTGATATCCAAGTTGTATATTATTACATTATTATTTATGACATTACTTCCAATTTGCTTCATATAGTACCGAAGAGAACTGTTCCGATCTGGAAGAACTGCTTTCGCTTGTGTGTGTGTGTTTTTTTTTTTCTTTCTTTTGATCGAAAACGAAGTGGAGTTTATATAGCTACCTTTTGTTAAATGAAATACTTACTAACATAAACCATAACAATAAAACCTGATAGATTGGAATGCAATTATTACGTATTGTATGTAAACCACAATATTTTTCACCACTTGCTTTATTTTTCACTCAACTTTCTTTGTCCACCTTCGTAAGCAATAGCAACTTGGGATGAGTGTAGCATGTGATATCTAAATGAAAAGTGGACTACTGCAGTCGAATACAGCATTGAAGTTAGCGGAAATAAGTTATCGGGTGAGATGGATTCTTAAGTGTCTATCGTGTCGCATTATGTTTGATCGTTTTGTTTGAAATATGAAGCCTTCGAGTATTGTGACAATGTTAGCACAGGACACGATTATTATGTCCTTCGACGATGGATCATCATTGCAACTTCCCAACTCGCGAACCAACATTGTCACAATAATCGAAGGCGAATCAATCGCGAACCAAACTTTCAACATACGAGTATCAGTCACCTAGATTTTCGTAAATAACTACAAAGATGATATTAAATCTTCCAAATAAGTGCAGATAATGATCATTAAAGTTCATAATTGACTTTCTGAGATCGTGCTGGCCCTAATTGAAATATCACATGACTACATTTCCGTTTCAAAAAATATCATATTTCAAAATGGCGGATTTCAAGATGGCCGCGGAGGTTCATGATCTACTCTGCCAATTCTTCTTTTGCCGATATGTGGAATTACCACGGTTTGCGTTGTCTATCTTTCGCTATTTTTACGATTCAACAGTTTATTTGATGTATTTTTAGCATCGCCCTTCTCTCACCAACTTTGACCCTTTCTCCCTTCGTTTCTTATGGCGCTCAGCAGCTATAACTTTGCACATGCACATATTTTCACCTCCTCTATCAGGCGAACTATGTCTCATCCCACAACTCGATTCATTCATTTGAACCCTTTACTTGTAAGAACAAAACATTTGCCGGAACAATCATAAATATTCGTTATACCGTCAGATATACCTTGAATGCCTAAGAAGTTGAGAAACATCACGAAACGAGTTCATGTGCACACAGCGGATCATACAGATAATACCAATTAGTTACTCCGTGATCAATAATGTTTGTAGGTCGAGATATAAAGCCCTGAAAATATCTTTGAGAAATGGTAGCCAGTGATCCCTCCTGTGGATTCAAAATTAGCTTATTGGAATTGGAGAAATTGAAAGTACGTTGCTGGCAAGATCACTCAGTTCAATTTCTCCAATACTATTTTATACTTATTTATTATTTGGTCACTTTTAATTTTCTTTAGTGACGCAACAATAAGGGCACCTTTTAAATATAAAAATTGATTTTCATCCCAAATTTCCTGACATAAATGATAGTTGATATTTTCACAGCAACAATTAAACAGCTTTCTTCTATTCTATTCTATTCTATTTTCTCCCTTGACGGGAAATTATATAATTAAAGTTACAACCATAGGGCCTTGTTGACTTCTTCACTGTTTTTGTTGTATATTAGTTTGATATAAATTATAAATGTTAAAAATGGCCCATTCCAACATAGGACGAATTGGCCTGTGATAAGTAGAGTTGTTTTTACACTAAATTGTAAAAATTACTGGAGGGTATAGGGGCCGGACACATAAAAACCATGTAATATAATATAAACATTGTAATGAACTAAATAATGTCTAAAATTAATATTGTTCACGAAGTTAAAATTGAAAAAATTAAAGAGCATAATGCTCCTATTCTGAAGAGTCCGGACGCCATTTTCTTCCCCCTAGCTTTTTTCATAGGCAACAACTAGGTTGAGATAAAACTTACTTTCGAGCACTTTTCAATAATTGCATGCGTATTATTGTTAATTTTAAAAATACCTTCTCTGTTGCCATATACGAGGTGTTTCATGTTAATCATTCACAAAACAGCGTATACTCTGTGCAGATTTTAGGAATACAGCACTGTTTAACATAAAATGAACATTGCATGATATTTGAGTAAATGGATGTTTTACATTATTTTATTTTATTTGTGTGTGTGCTGTGATCATTGATACATGTATTTAATTATGAAACTTTCAATAATTTTATCCCAAATTGTAATTAAATTTTCCTTATCAGTGTTAACCCTTACGAGTCACGTAGGGTCAAATTTGATTTCATCTTTCATACTGGGGCCGCGGTGGCTCAGTGGTAGAGCGTTCACCTCTGGTGCTTGGGGTCCCGGGTTCGATCCCAGCCCCCGCCAAGTGAACTTTGTGGTGGACAAACACCGTGTGCGTGGGTTTTCTCGGGGTTCTCCCGTTTCCTCCCACTTTCTTCATTCCACCATTTCATTCATTACTCATCATCACCGTCTCCTTTAGCCTAACCGGCATAACCGTGGGACGTAAAACTCAGAGATTTCATTTCATTTCATTTTTCATCTTTCATACTTTCTTGTTAACGTTTTCGTTTCATTTTATCAACGAAATTTATGACTTTGTCCAAACTGATGTAAAGTCACCCTATTGATATTGCACAAAGAATAATAACAGTTCTTTTATTATATTTTCGATTATCCTTCGCAGGAGTCTCATTCAACATAGCGTCGTTGAAGATGTGATACCTCGTATGTCTATTTTTTGCGATTTTGAGTTTTCTGCATAAACGTGTGAGAAAGCAATAACCCATGTTCTAGCAAAGCCTCGTGCGTCACAAGACATCGATTCCTGAGAAACAATCGATTACAGCATTTGCTTGCATGTCGATTGTTGGCAACTTCAGATGATACCTCGTACGACAGTCAGTTCAATGTATTATAGCCATATGTGCTGTGATGAGAGCAGCTGTATCGGCGTACTTTTAAAGGATAAAACAACTTTTAGAAGGTCTGAAATGTTAATATTGTGAATAGATATAGTGACGTTTTTTTCGTCTCCTGAACAACTAACGAATTGGACACACGAGGTATCATATCTTTAACAGCGATAGGCTGAATGACAAGAACCTAATTCTAATAATTTTATGAATGTGTAATAATGTGTTTTTTTTTTTAATTTAATTTGTAATGGATAATTGTGATCTAACTTTTATACTTTTTGTTCCATAATTGTTGGAGAATCGAGCAAGATTAGATTGAACTGTATTTGAGTTTAGAGTCCCGTTCAGCAGCGATCGACAACTTAACGTCGAATCGGAACTACATGAGCTTCAGCCGGGAAATAAACCCGGATCTCTCACATTAAAGGCACGTACGCTATTCACATAGCCACGAGGGAGCTCAAGAATCGAACAAGAAAATAATAAAACAACCAAATAAAGAAATAATTTAAAATAAGCAGTTATATTATCCATTTTCAAGATGGGTTCAAACATGGTCTTAGTTGGAATTTCATGTCTCAATCTTTAAGCTAACCTGTTCTGAGGTTATGAGTACGATTTGTATGGATGTGTGTGTATGTGTGTCTGTTGTGCATATATAGTAATACTCGAAAGTGCTTCTTTCTATTTGAGATCTTTATTTATCAAAATACTACAATTTAGAAATTAAGTGCTTTTTGCTCTAATATTATTTTGAATTTTAGAATTCCTATTATGGAATAACAGATGCTTCTTAACCAAATTTTCATATCTTGTTTTGTAATTTTTATGTATTGTATTATCATACTTCCACGTCATCTTGTGTGAAACCATCAACTTGTATTTCTTCTGTCATAAAATACTTTACGTATCTTGTTTAAGATCTCTCAATATTAATACAAGATGGCTTTAGACTCGAATTTAAAATACGTTTTTGAAATATGTTTTTTTTTTTTTTTTTTAATTTGGTGATGTCTTAGAAAATAAATTATTTTCTTTTTCTTTCCTTATCCTTGTTCTGAAACTACCTTATTGGTGTTTGCTAAAATTTTGTGGTTATTTGTGCCATTTCGAAGAATGTTTATATCATAATCATTTAATATTCCAATTCGTTCAATTCCGCCTTTCATCTCCTTTTCTAACGAAATTGATATACATGCTCTAACAATTTTTTTACATACCTTGTCTTTTGACTTTTGTTATGTAATCATCCTGACAAAGTCTTTCCTAAATTCACAGATTTTTCTCCATTTTTCTTTCACATAAGTATACAGACAGGTAAAAAGTTTTTGATAATTTAAATGATTTAATGAAAAAGCACTTGCAAGCAATAAGATTTGTATTAGTAATGCCTTGAATTTCAGTTTTTTGAAAGTTCAGTTACTGTAACACAGTTAACTCATTCACACCTTAAATGTGTCTATTTCTATATATCGTTCAGAAGAAAAAACAAAAATTTAAATGCACTGTTAGAAATAAATATTATTTTTAAACCTCTACAAATAAATTATTTTATTATTTCTTTTTATTATGAGAAAGTAACTTTTGTCGCCTTTTTCTCTGCAGTTTTTTTTTTTTTTTTTTTTTTTTTTTTTTTTTTTTTTTGTCTAAGTTAAAACTCGTACAAATTTCAGATTTAACGGACAAAATTCTCAAAGCGTTCAAACGTTCTTGCTGAATTAAAGATTCCAAGTAAGTTTTGATCAGTTTCAATTTGGAAAAACTTCTTTCTCCAGATGCTACAGTCACTGGGATTGTTAAAGAAATCGTATATTGTTATGTGTTCTTGTGTGAGTTTCATAAGTCGAAAGTAGATTACACTCTCGTTTGGGACTCCCTTAGGCGCAGGGCCAGTATTTGGAATCAATCGGTTCAATCAACTTAAGTCTGGCCCCAATACATACAATGTGTATGAATCTAAGAATGTTGAAAGAAAAGAAAGTTTCAAGAGAAGAAATATAACTAGATACAGAAATACATACGTAGTTTTGCTCCCAAGATTTTTGCACCAACATTTTGAACATTCTCTCAATGATATTATATATATATATATATATATATATATATATATATATATATATATATATATATATATATATATATATATATATATATATATATAAACCATTACTCCTTAAATAGGATGAAGATGAAAATCGGTGCATAGCCCTAAATACCACACACTACATTCTACATTGCAAGTTGACACAATTTGGCTTACGTGAAATATCTAGTAATTTAGACACAACATCCCACGATTTTTTTAAAAAATTTTATTTGATTTGTTCATTGTGTTTTCTAATTAATTTATGGCGTGAGTTAACTTTGTTGCAATAGTTATACTTCCGAACGCCAGAACCCGTTATTAATGCGAATTTTGCTTTCTGAGTACTTTTCATATTGTCTTGTACCAAAAGCTTTTAACCTGTTCTATACTATGATAATTGTTCTCGGCATGAAGAACATGGAAAAGAAACTAAAGCATTCCTAACCTTACATCTACATATCGGAATACTGTATTATTGTCGTGTAGATATACTTTTTTCTTGAATTTCTTCTATATTTGCAATTCCTGTCTGCCTGTATTCAGTGTTAAAATACGCCCAGGGGTTTTAAACGCCACACCCAGGGGTTTTTATCAAGTGAGCACCAATCACTTCTTCTCAGGCAATGTTCAAAATTTTGAGGAGTAAATCTTATAGTCTAAAAGATTACTAATAACAGGAAAAACTCTCTAGTCATTTTCCAAAGATTCTAACCATCTTTCCAAAGCAAAACGTTAAACCTTCTTGACATTCTGCAATTTACATGACATTCAAATCTACAAATATTAGCTCCAAGTATAATTTTGTCCTGTGGGGAATTCTGTTGATAAGGACTTATACTTAATATTTACTGATGGATGATATGAGGTACATCTTAAATTAATAAAATGGCAAAACTTACCTTTGCACCACTAATTCTCTTCTTTTAGTTTATGTGAATATTTCCACTCGTTCTGAGTCATGTTGGCAAACATTTGTTATTATTATTACTATTTAATATGTATTATTATTATTATTATTATTATTATTATTATTATTATTATTATTATTATTATTATTATTATTATTATTATTATTATTATTATTATTATTATTATTTTGCAGGCTAGAACTCCTATAATACCATCATAGTCTGCTTATATAAGTTCTGTGAAGAAAACGAATTCCTCGATAAATAAATCTAGTGGGATCTGAGAATTCAGGGTTCATTTTCTTCACAGGACTTACATAAGAAGACAACTCATGATATTATAGGAGTCCCAACCTGCATAATAATAATAATAATAATAATAATAATAATAATAATAATAATAATAATAATAATAATAATAATAATAATAATAATAATAATAATAATAAATGATTGCAAACATGACGCCAGAGCGAGTCAAAATATTAACAAGCACTAAAAGAAGAGGATTACAGGTGCAAAGATAAGCTTTGGCATTTTATTGACATATACTTAAGTTTGTAGTACCAAGCGAACACAAATATGCTCATAATCATTCTACATTAAGAAATATGACCAAAAAAATACATGTTCAGAAATTTGTTAGGATGATCTGATTCTTACAAACGTAACTTTATTACTGAAAACTTTTATATTATCTTTTTAATTTGTTATTTATTTACTCAGTTTGTCAAAAACAAAAGACAGTAAATTATAAACAATGGTTTTTCGAAGTGCAAGATGTGATGGAGATAAAAAATCCCTATTTGGATCTTCGGAAGGTCAAACTCTTGGGAGAGAATATTGACCAAGAGAATAAGATATAGAAAAGCCAACTGGAAGGAAAACTATACTCAAAAAAGCAAAAGATAGAGAATAGTAACGTGAAGCGAACGTAGTACGTTGCGGAGGGAAACATTTTTAAAAGATTTCAAAGAGGAGATGAAACAAAATAAACTACATTTGGTAGAAATTTGTGAAGTTGAATGGAAAGATAATGGATAACTGCAAAGCGAAGAAAATACGATGTTATTAAAAGCAATTCCCCTAATAAAATTTAATAAAAGTAGAGAGCAGACATAGCCAAGCAGAAAACACAGACATGTAAATATGAAATTGAAGTACTAATATTTTGTGTGAGCTTTGTATTTTTCCTTTCTTTTATTATACGAAAACAACAAAAGCAGATAATTAGACGCTTACCAGATGTATTTTCAAGATTAGCTTCTCTCTTAGCAATAAATGTTTGAATTTTGGCCTTGATTAATTAGCTTAAGTGCCGGAAATGCTACACAAATGTAATCAATAATTGGTGTCATTTGTCTGTATTAAGTTTTTTTTTTTAAATTTGCACTTTCCTCACCCTCGTTACCGCAAAACCAATCAATCCCTGGTCTTCATAAACCTTGAAGAGACTTTCAGAAGATCAAAACTTTGGAACAGACGCTAAGAAGATCACAATCAAAGTTATACAAGGTTCGTCCGAAGAGATAATTTGGACAGTTGCTCTTAGTTTCTAAAAGACTGCGTTCGAATCGCCAATGAGTTTTTCTCAGTCTTATTTCACAGAAATCGAGTGTCTTTATATTATAACATACATCTGGAATATATACGCCACACAACATGAAAATTGTATTATGTAATTCAATTCAATAGGAATCAAGAACATCAATCAAATTGATGTGAATTCGATGCCAGGCTATTCTACTTCAGGACCACATTATATCATGGAAGACAAAATATAATATTCTCGTAATACCAAGCATAGACGGAAGACCGAAGCCGAACCAGTGACCACTCAGGAAGAAATGTATCTTTGGATATCAGTTCAAAACAAGGACAGACTCAATAGTGGACAACAAACCACCTTCTTATTCTGCAAGTAAGGTATTTTCGTGAAATGTGTAATTTTTATTGTACTTGGAGTGAATCTTCGAAAGATCAAGACATGTATCTCACTTTGGACTCTTCATATAGAACAGCACTGTCAATGTTTCTGTCATTTACTGTGGCAGTCGCAATAATACAGGTTATTCTAGAAGTGATGACTCAGGGCTTTATTTCGGAAACTGAAGATCAGAATTAATTTCATTGGCGGAATCTCTTTTCATGTTATTATCCAATTTTGGTTTTTACAACATTCGTGCAAACAGGAAAGTAATAGCTATCTGTTATATTATACAATTAAAATTGGTGTTGTCATAAGTTCAAAATAATGACCCATAACTTTTCTTTATTAGTTTTAAGGATTTAATTCTTGCAGTTTTTATGAAAATTCCAGAGGACGACCGAATAGGATCCAGTACACGTGTTAAGACACAGTCAAGTTAGATTATATTATTTTAATCAGGTAACAAAGGCGGATGTAATAGTGAACAAATAATTCAAAATAAGGACTTCAAGAGATAAAATAATGAAAGTAGAATTTTCTGACGATAGAGTTTAGATGGTAAGCTATTATTAAACACAGAAGATTTAATGGTTTTATGTTGGAAGGATAGCCATGTAATGTATAGTAGGAAAATATAGTTTGAGCGAAAGAATTAAGAGATGAGATATTGATCAATTACAGATTCATTTATAGTCAAAAACTCTTAGCTCAACAGAACAAGAACTGAAGATATAGATATAAATCCCATTTGATGAACGGAGATACCAAACAGGATATTGATGAAGTGTTTCAAGAAAGATTTTTTTAGAATAATTTAAAGATCGTAAAGGTTCTCCTCAGGACAGATATCTTTTCAGATATATATAATTGAATTGAAATGCCATGCCCACTTTGACCAATGCAGGGTTATGATCTGAAAAGATATCTGTCCTGAGGAGAACCTTTACGATATATATATATATATATATATATATATATATATATATATATATATATATATATATATGTGTGTGTGTGTGTGTGTGTGTGTGTGTGTGTAAAATAATTTAAAAGAAGAAGAAGAAGTAGCGAGAAAACAGTATGAAACTTACGACGGTTTATGTTTTATGTTTTATGTTTTATATTGACTTATAAATATTATAATGGAAGACAGAACTAAAATTTTTGTTATAAATTTCCGAAACAAGAATTTTTAAAGAGCAAATGGATCAAAGATAAGGAATACAAGGAAAAGTATTTACATGAAAATAAAGTGAAATGTTTCCGCTTATTCGGCCTTTTTACCTAGCAGACGTATTGTTTGGAACCGAAAATGTGAATTTTGGGACCCTACACTTAGGTCAATAGCGGAAGTGACGAAATCACTTGACTCGTCCATTTACCGCGTACTCTACATGTTAAAGTGAAAACGAAAGTAAGCGAGGATGATAAAGTGCTTACAATGCTTTCGAACAAGTTTAGAAAACAGATATGCAAGGCAAGAATGGAAAAACAATGAAGTAGATAATATACGACAATATACGAATTTAATTTGTTAAAAATCTAGAAGAAATGAACAAGAAAGAATTGCTTAATTCCGCAATAAAATACGAGAGGCAAGAGATTTATTCAAAATAACAATAATGCTTGAAAACTATAAAACCATTAGTTTGATATCGCATGCAATATGGCAGATTATTATTATTATTATTATTATTATTATTATTATTATTATTATTATTATTATTATTATTATTATTATTATTATTATTATTAATCATTTAATTGTGAGGAAAGGAAGGGATAATTTCATTTCATCATTATTGACAAAGTTCAACCCCAATTAATAAGGGCGATTGAGAAACCTCAATAAATTTTATGGCATATTTCACCAAAATCTAGTGCTTTTTTTCTTTTTTCGAAAATTATTATGGAGCACATTTTCTTAAATCGGAGGAGGGAGGGGGGATAACTCAACCTTTCATTTATAACAGAGTTGAACACCAAGCAGTGGAAATTATTTGGAAACATCAAAGAAAATATTTGGCACATTGAATCAAAATCGAATAATTCTTGTGAAATTTATCATGGAACATTCTTTTCTTAACATTAAATACTACAAAGAAAATCTCGAGTTGAGCAGGGAACTTATTCCTTTTTTTACCTACTTATTCTTCACTGGTTTCAATCACAATCAAGATAGTAATAAAGTAGCCCATAAAACGTCTTGAGGAAGGAATTTCTACTTTGCACAGTTTTAATTGCCCTAGTTCTGAATACACACATAGGATTTTAGAAAAAAAAAATCACATAAACTGTTTTCTAATCTACTTATAACATAAAGCTCTAAGTTAAGCCCCTGAACAGCAGAATTATGCTGAAAGGAGTTTCTCCTATCAACTCTTTCATGAAAGAAAGGTATTACAAACTTAGTTTACAATGGAATAAATTACATACAATATATTTCAATAAATTTCATCAAATAAGTTATGTACTTGAACGGTAATTAGATACTGAATAACAATCAGAAAGTTAAAAAAAAATTAACATACAGTACATTCGCTCCACTCTTGACGGTCACTAAAATTTTGGAATTCTACATATTGAATCTAACATTTTGGTGTTTCAAAAGCTTTCAAAATTGCTTTATAAAGAAACTCCTTTCTACAAAATAACAGCTTCTATGTTGCCACCAATCCATCTCTCCATCAGAGTGAATTCCCGATTTTCTAATATTTTCTTCACATCATACAATCAGTTTTACAATTAATGATACTTACCACTTGAAGTACTTATAATCGTAATTATAAATGTCTTAGCTCGAATTTATTGTAGTAATTTCTAATTTTGTAACAAATTAGTTTCTAATCTATGAATATATTTCATTAAGGTATCTCAAAATACCTAAATGCTAGTAGAAAAAAGTGATAATAGAATTGTATGGAATGTTTTCCCACAAAGTTTAAATATTACTTTTAAAATAATTACAGGTTTTAATCAGAGGAAGAAGATATTTGAATGGTTAACATCTGGTTAATTAGTAAGGTTGTGGCTGTTACTGTTAATAAGGTTACAAACAAACTCAGTTTATAATAGAATAAATGATAAGAAGTTCAAATAAATCGCATTATATATCTAATGAATTTGAACGGTAATTAGGTATGGGTTAATTATCAGAAAGCTAAAAAGTTTAATGTACTTTGGATTCATAGTTGGTGCTCTTGTGTATTCTTAAGGTGTGTGGTTCCGGTTCGATTCCTAGCTGGAAAAACAAAATGTTTGGTTTTGGCCAGCATATCAAGGAAACTGGGGTGTTACATGAATTCAAAGAAATATTATTACTGGCGCAAAATAAGATCCAGTAGTGAACTTTTATTTCAATGGCAATGAGCCTTCGAAAAATTTTAGTCACAGAGTTCAAGGTTTGTATTCTTACATTTTGAGTGGGATAGTATTTGAATCTCTACGGCAAACAGAATTAAACCTGACTACCTAGTACCAGCTGCAGAACTTCATCTACATTGACTAGCGCGGCTAATATAGTAAAGCGCCCGCACGTATGTACACACTCCTGCTCTTCAGCTTTCTGTCCCAACTTCAATAGATGTAGAAAGTTGGGGAACGCAGAGAACCGCCTGAAATGCAGCACGGGAAGGAAGGCAGTTTGCGGTTATGTTCTTGTAGATAAACTTTCTTAGAGATATCTTCTGTGGTAGTGATTTTCTACGTACATGTAAAATTTGTAAAATTTTAAATACTATCTTTCTCATTGAAAATTTTTGTACGGAGTAATTGCTTTAAATGCTCAAATATTTTAATAGTCATTAAAACTAATTACATAATATTTACAAATTGCATTTTCACGACAATAATTGAATTTTACGTTCGTTATTGCCGAATTTATACCTGTATCTTAGTTTCTTGTACCTGTACGGTTGCTGTTCTTTAAAAGACGACCATCGAAATTTGATCTCAAGCTTGTATTTTTTCTGGGTCATCATTCAACAGAGATTCATAACTTTAAAGAAAGAATATACAAGAAGAAAGAAAGAAAAAATCCGCTGAAAGAAATCAAAAAGATTTTATATATATCAGTTTTTATTTTTTTTTTTTTAGATTTTAAACAAATCGGGATTTCACTTGGATCTCTTGCTTTATCCCACTTTCTCCTCCAGCAGTTCTTACACCTAAACGAAAGGTGGCAATTGTGACGCAAGCAGATTCGCAGCTCTCATGGTGGAATCCATTGTAAAATACGTCTAAAACATTAACGTTATTTTACAGAACTTTGTATATTGTAAATTGCTTGATATGCTTGTCGAACTTCGTAGTTAAGAGTTTTATAGTTATGTTTACGAAATACATCTAACATCTCCAAATTTGAATGAAATCAAAATATTGTACTTATACTGTAGGATTCGAAAATATTGGAAAATGCCATTCCAATGATTCTATGTGCATCTTTCATCGGAGAGACGACGTAGCGTCTAAGAGGTTTAAGAAGTAATATTACAGAACATCTGAGTTAAAGGGTGTGAGTTAAAATAATATATACAATAGTACTTCGTAGAAAGGTCTGAGGATAATAACTGAATCATCGCTCCGAATTTCGCATTTATGATAAGCCAGTCATAGGGCTTATAAGTTTCAGTCCTTGTTATCTTAGTAGATAAAACTTTAACGAATTGAGGAACAAATTTTTAACAAACCAATTACTTTAAAAATGCAAATTCAATGTTACACATAGAGTGAAAAAGTACATGACTGGACCGATATTCGAATCCGGGATCTTCGGCATACCGTGCTGATGCTTAGTGGCTAAAGCATCGGCACAGAATGCCGAAGATCTCGGGTTCAAATCTCAGTCCAGCCATGCATTTTTTTATTCTTTGTATAATATAGATAGAATCTGTATTGACCAATTAATGAAAACCAAGAGGTTCGAAAATACTGACTATTACTGGGTAGTAGGGACAAAAACCACTATACTATCTCTCGAGAAGATACTGTCTTGATGTGTTCGCATTACTGGTGAATATTTTGGTCAGATCTAAAATAATAAGAAGAAAGAATATTAGTCATTTTGTTAACCCGCGTCTTTAATATGCCCGATATTTTGACGTATATGCTAGAAATGATACGAATATTAGCTTCACCATGGTTAGGGCCATCGTTAAACATAATGTTGTTTCAACTCACATGTAAGTTTTTTTCAGAAAACAGTAATATTATTCCACAAAACTACCTTTTGGTTTATCTACAAGGCGTAATTGTACCTGCAATAAATTCCCGACATCGCTCTTATTAAGTGATTATGAATATTAGTATATTCGCATTATCTACTTTGATTCCTTTCAATGCAAGGATATTTATTATGAATAAATGAACAACAAATTACATTCATTCGTAATATTTATAGAATTTGAGATGAATATAAGTACACTTTGATAATCAATAATCAAGAATTTTCATATATATAATATTTCGATGTTTCTTCGTAGGGATTTAGATAATATGAAAATTTTATAAGATCCATAGAAGAGATTCTCGGTGCTAGAGTCGCACCGAAGTGGCCCAAAAGTAATTTTCCTTTATTTATATTATTAAATAAATAAATAATTTTAATGTGAGACTAATTAAAGTCAACAGTATCAGGATACAATTAACTACATTTACTGGTTAGTACGATTTTTTAAAATTTTATTTTATATTGTACTTTATCTCGATATCATTTTTCACAAATATCGATAATTATATCAGCTAGCCTTAGTTAACTTAGAATGTATTTAAATCGGCAGCTAGAGTTTGAACTTGAAATTGAAATAATTATTTAGGAACACTTAAAAAATGTATGTTACTTGACTGGACAAGTGGTGAGATTAGAGAGTGTGAAAAAATTTGATTAACCAAGAGATCTCCAAATAGTTAGATTCCAGTCATAATTAGACTGATTATGACTGATATCTTGGTTAGCTTTTAAGCAAATTTAATAATTGTAATTTCACAACTACTCACTCCTCAAGAGAAGAGTAATTTGAGTTTTACGTTGATAAAATACGAAATATCTACTACCGAAGTTCGTTAAATTTATTGCATCACAATTTATTATAAAAGTAAGACACATCAGTCTGTCAGCCATGATTGTAATAGTTCACAGTCATGTTAATACGTAGTTGTCACTAGCTGTAGTGCTACAACATGACGTCAAGATATGTCGCTAGCGTGCAGACAATTTGCAGACAAGTCTTCGAAGCTTGAGGAAATAACTAGTAAACAATAAAAGATGAAAACAAGTATATAGCTGCTGTGTCTTTTACAGAATAATATGAATTTCTAATAAGTATTTTGAACAAGAGTGCACGTTGACAAAGCCAAAAAGACTTCGACCCACGACGTAAATTTAAATATACATCCTGACATGAAATAAAGGATTCCACCATGACATGAGAAGACTACTGAGCGACAAAACATTGGATTGAAAGTAAAATGATCTCACACTAACTTGAAAGGCTTGACCCCAGAGTGAGTGAGCATATGAATTTTCAGGTTGGATTTATTCTGGAACATCTTTCCACATCGGTCGCAGGTACATGCTCCTACAATGTCCTTATGATGGACCTCTTTCATGTGGCGCTGCAACGCAGCTCGAGAGCCAAGCAACTTCAAACAGATCTTGCACTGAAATTCTCGAAGAACGTCAGCCATATCTGTAAATAACAAGAGTATATGTTTCTCTCCACTTCATTTACAAAATAAAATACAATAGTTAATTACTGCTTAAAAGTTAATAATAATAATAATAATAATAATAATAATAATAATAATAATAATAATAATAATAATAATAATAATAATAATAATAATAATAATAATAATAATAATAATTCAAATTACGTTGTGATCTAGAAATCAATACTACACTCCGGGAGAAATTACTTTCGTACTGAGTGCACGTGAAGTGAATTCTTTTCACGGTAATGCTAGAGTCCTATATAATTTACTTAATCACATAAAAGATCAGCTGTTAGTACATAAGTAATTTTTCCCATAATTGACAGATGTTGCCAACTACTGTAAATTGTTGTAGTGTAGCATAGCTCAATATGCTAGAGAACTTTGTATTTCCCAAGCTTAAGAAGGCAAAGAACTTTATTTTCCAACACGATGGAACTCTGTCACAATAGGACACTTTTGTTTGGACTGTGCCCAATAACTGAGTCCCGGCTAAACCTCTATGTACAAATGTTTCCAACATATTGTATCTTCGTTTACAAACAACTGAAAAATTCCGTCTTGAGCTATACAAGTAGATTTAAAATAATAATAAAAATCAATCAAAACGAAATATTAATCTTATTTAACTATTTTACTCAGCCAATACCAAGCAGATCCATCGCTCAAAGTATGGACATGTTTTTGCAAACGTCAATGACCCCATGCATAAAGTTTTGAGATATTGTAAAGCCGAACCAGGCCCTTCGTATAAGAGATGGACTCTCTCATGTAATAGTCTACCACTGAGTCACTGTTATATCTTACTTTCTAATATATGTACATTTATGGTTCTTATATGAATATGAGGTACGTAAAAATACTTCAAAGCAGAAAACATACAATTACACTTCAAGAGTTGAAGCATTCCATCGAATAATATTGTATGGCACATTTTGGAATGTGCTGAGTTGCCAGTGAAATCATGCTAATGAAATATGACTGACATACAAATTAGCCACTCAAAAGATTAAATATTGCTCAACCATTGACAATGTGCTTCCACAATGTTTCATTTGCTTCTCCCTTGTAGTCAGGAAGAGACTAAAAATAGAATAAGAATTATTTATTGAGTTTAAACAACGTTTTAAAATGTTATAGTATTCATTTTATACGCCGTTATTCACGTATAAGGATTAAATTTATTATACACCTTACATATATTTTTATGTATGTAATATATTTTAGGTGTAATTAATTTATTTTTATACAGGGTGTCCATAAAGTCCGTTGCCTCCCCCTGTATTTTCGAAACGACTGCGAATATGAGAAAACGCAAAAATACGTCCATCATTATTTTAAGAAACTTGAATTCTGAGCTATAGAAGGTCCACCCCAGACACCCCATATAGGGATACGTGGGGTATACTTGAAAATTTTAAATAGCAAAGGGGTAGAGTAATGTATCGTTGGAAAGGTCTCGACAAGAGAAATATCTTCTAGACCGTTTCAAGTTCCTATGTTGGCCCCATAAAAAATGGCAGGGATTCACATTTTGTGTGCATGAAGTCCGTTGCCACTCTGTGTATCTTCGAAACGACTGCGGATATGAGAGAACACAAAAACACGTCCATCATTATTTTAAGGGGCTTGCATTTTGAGATGTAGAAGGTTTACCCCAGACACTCCCATACAGGGGTACGTAGGATCAACTTAAAAATTTTAAATGGATATGAAATGTGAACCCTGCCATTTTGGATGGGGTCAACATAGGGACTAGAAACTTTCGGCAAAATATTTTTCTCTTGTCAAGTACTTTCCAACGATATATTAATCCCCTTAGCCATTTAAAATTTTCAACTTGACCCCACGTACTCCTATATGGGGTGTCTGGTGTAGACCTTCTATAGCTCAAAATTCAAGCCCTTTTTTGCGTTTTCTCATATTCGCAGTCGTTTCAAAGATATAGGGGATGGCAACTGACTTTATGGACACGAAATGTGAACCTCGCCATTTTGGATGGGTTCAACATAGGGAATTGAAACTTTTGGCAAAATATTTCTCTTGCCGAGACCTTTCCAACGATATATTACTCGATTCCCTTTGCTATTTAAAATTTTCAAGTTGACCTCATGTACTCCTATATGGAGATGTCTGGGCTAGACCTTCTATAGCAAATAATTCAAGCCCGTTTTTGTGTTTTCTCATATGCGTTTCGAAGATGCAGAGGTTTAAACGGACTTTATGGACACGAAATGTAAACCCCGCCATTTTGGATAGATTCAACATAGGGAATTGAATCTTTCGGCAAAATATTTCTCTTGTCGAGACCTTTCCAATGATATATTACTCGATTCCCTTTGCTATTTAAAATTTTCAAGTTGACCCCACGTACTCCTATATGGGGGTGTCTGGGGTAGACCTTCTATAGCTCAAAATTTAAGCCTCTTAAGATAATGATAGACGTTTTTTTCCGTTTTCTCATATTCGCAGTCGTTTCGAAGGTACATGGGGTGGCAACGGACTTTATGGACACGAAATGTGAACCCCCGTCATTTTGGATGGGGGCAACATAGGGACTTGAATCTTTCGGTAAAATATTTCTCTTGTAGAGACCTTTTCAACGATATATTACTCGACCCCATTTGCTATTTAAAATTTTCAAGTTGACCCTACGTACCCCTATATGGGAATGTCTGGGGTAGACCTTCTATAGCTCAAAATTTAAGCCTCTTAAAATAATGATGGACGTGTTTTTCCGTTTTCTCATACTCGCAGTCGTTTCGAAGATCATGGGGTGGCAACGGACTTTATGGACACGAAATGTAAACCCCCGTCATTTTGCATAGGGACTTGAAACTTTCGGCAAAATATTTTTTGTCGGGACATTTTAAACGATATATTAATGGGGTGGCAACGGACTTTATGGACACCCTGTATACTAAGATCTTCTTCGTTTTTCTTGAATCCACTAAAATGTGCTATACAGTGTTAATCGGTGGAACGCTTCAATTGTAAATATTAAGAGAAGAAAAAGAAAATAGTGAGCCTCAATTGAGGTTATATTGTTCAAATGGATTAGAAGAAATACCTAGCTTGTATTTGTGAACCAAATGGGCACAAGTGAATGATACATGTTCTAGTGTTGTAATAACAGGAAGGTCTCGGATATGTATCCTGCTGCCAGCCATTTTAACTGAAAGTTTTCAAAGTTTTCAACAGTCTTACCTCGATACTTTTACATAGGGTTACCATATTCTTAAATGTCAAAATGCTGACACAATTCCATCTGGCTAGCTCATTATATAAAAATTAAAATAACTTTCGACACAAGATCGCTAAGTTTTATCTATTGTTTAAAAGTTTGATTTTAAAACATCATGAAAAATATATTAAAATATATAAAAATGATTAAGTAAGAGTACTCACACTGCATCATGTTGACTTTGCCCATTCATATTTTTCAACATATCTGATATTTTTAACAAATCCTTCTTTGAATACAACTAGTCAAGGATATTGTTAGATGTGAAACGTCTGAAATTGACTTTAGCTAGAGTAAGTCCTTTCACAGATTATATGAATAAGCCTGTTTCTTTCCTTGATCCATTGCGCTTATATGTGAGAACATAGTCTTTTAGCATTTGTAAGTTGGTGACTCAAACAGAAATTAAGTCATCTTCACAATTACTATATAATCTTCTTCATTTTTACAAAATCGAATATAGTTAACCATTTCTCCTGACTTTACTTAGAAACTGTAGATAAATCAGGGAACTTCGAAAGGAAGAAAATTTTTACTCTCAAAACGTGGATCTGTTTGTATAAGTGTTGGTGTATGGTAACCCTACCTTTAAAATACAGTATATCGGAGAGAAAAAGAGACGGAAAGAAGACGCTCTGGTCGACTTTCTTCGTAAGTTTGTTGCTGTTATTTCAGTGTGTATAAAGGTGCTTTGTATAACGTTGTAAGTAAATAAATAAATATACTTACCACTGTGCATTCGTTTAATATGAACTTTCAGTTTCTGAGGTTGGCAAAATTTCCGTCCACAAAAGTCACAGAGAGGTCGTGTTCGTTGTGGATTGGCTGCACACCCATACGTACGATGCATTTCCAAGTAGTTGAGTCGAAGGAAGAACTATAAAAGAAAATGTATGATCATTATGATACATATTAACTTGTACATTCTTTCTTAACACAACGTTTCAATGTTATTTATTTATTTATTATCAAAAGAATATTTCACAGAACCATTCCTAATGGAGAAAAATTTCGATACGGCAGATTTGTTTATTGTTTGTAATTCATTGACAAAATTATCTATTACAGAATGACCATAGTAATGAGAAAAAATTCTTATGAAATCATAAACGCCATAAAGAATATTAAACTGCGTAGTGCAATTGAGGGGGTGAGCGCAACAGTGGTCTAACCCACACTTTTAAAATTGGAGAAAAATCAAGTTAAACTTAAACACATGTGGTTTCTTGTACAATGTATATATGTACAATGTGTGACACATTCAACCACTTGTGCTTGTTTTTGGTATATTGTAAAAAAACCACATATGTTTAAGTTTAACTTTTCTCCAATTTTAAAAGTGTGGGTTAGACCACTGTTGCGTTCACCCCCTCAATTGGTCAGGATGGTATTCCAAATTATGTAACCAAGGCATGTTCAGATCATCATGCACCTATATTAGCAAATATATTCAACAAATTTTTGAAAACAGGTATCTTAGAAACATGGAAAAAGTCTTTCATAGTTGCAATATTTAAAGTGAGACAAAAGAATAACGCTAATAACTATGGGCTTATTACAATTTTAAACTCATTTAGCAACATTTTTGAAGTGATAATTCATGAATTTTTAGTATTTCAACTAAAATCAAAGATAGCTGAGTCTCAATATGGGTTTGTTAAACAAAAGTCAACCATCACAAAGCTGGTCCAATTTACTGAATATATACACTGTGCCTTACAAACTAAGAGTCAAGTAGATGCGATATACATAGATTTAAGTAAAGTTTTCGAACAGTAGATCACTAATGGTTATTAACTAAACTATCTAATATTGGATTATCTCCTAAATTCCTGAAACGGTTCAGCAGTTTTCTTACAAATAGGCGTTTTAATGTGAAAGTAAATAATATTCTATCAAAGAAAGGTTTTACAGAAAAAAAAATATTCCGCAAGGTTCAGAACTAGGACCACTGTTGGTTGTAGTTTTTATCAAGGATCTAGTTCATAATTTACATAACACAGAAATTATCTTGTATGCTGATGATATAAAGGTATTCAAAGACATAAAAAGTGATGACGATAGAAAATCCTATAGAGGGAGCTGGATAATATACATTATTGGTCTCAATAATGGTATGAACATAAAAAATAATAAATGTAAGCATATATCCATCACTAGAAAAATCCAAAAATCTGTAATAAATTACAAGTTAAATTACAAGATATTTGAGTAAGTGGAACATAATAACGTTGGTATAATATTCGATAGTAAATTTTCTTTTGGGATACATATGAAACACACAATAAACAGGCGTTAATGTTGATGGATTGTATTTGAATAAAGTGGTCCAATTTCAAAAATGTGAAAAGTTACCCATATATATATCTATATAAAAGAATTATCCGACTTAAGCTGAAATGCGGATATGTAGTTTGGACTAATATATGTAAAACAAACAAAGAAATGATCAAGAGAGTGCAGAAAAAGGTTTATTAGCTGTATGTATAGTCAGCTCAAACTATATCATCTTTACTGTGACTATAAGAGACTCTCTGACCACCTTGAACAAGAATCTCTTGAAACACGAAGGCAATACAACAAAGCAATTTTCACTGAGAGATTAATTGGAAATAAAATAAACAGTCAGTTTATTTTGAGCAAGATATTATTCCGAATTCCAGCTCACAAAACAAGAGCAAGATATCTATTTGGTCTAGGAATTAATTCGTGCGGGTGGACAAGAGATGGCGCAACGAACGGAGCGTCCCACAGTTCCGTGTATCCACACATGTGTTGCAAACCCCTGTCATCGCGTATCGTTCGTAGTATAGGGCAGTGGATTAAAGCGTCAACAACACCAGTTTGTAGTTAAGTGAACATGGCGCAATTTGTGCCTGATAAAGTGTTTTTGCGGGGTGTCCTGCTGCATTACTTTAACATGCAGAAAAGTGCGACTGAAAGTCATCGTATTTTGGTGGAAGTGTATGGTGACCATGCTCTAGCTGAGCGAACGTGTCAGAAGTTGTTTGCACGGTTTAGAAGTGGTGATTTCGGCTTGGCAGACCAAGAGCGAGCTGGACAGCCAAAAAAATTTCAAGACAAAGAATTGACAGCATTGCTCGAGCAGGATTCGTGTCAAACGCAGGAACAACTTGCAGCAGCATTAGGCGTTGATCAAACAACAGTCTCCAAACGCTTGAAAGCCATGGGAATGATTCAAAAGATGTCACATTGGGTTCCACATGAATTGAAAGACAGAGACGTTGAAAGACGAAAAACCATTTGCGAATTGCTGCTTCAACGACAGAGCAGAAAGGGGTTTCTGCATCGAATTATTACGGGTGATGAGAAGTGGATCCATTACGAGAACCCTAAACGAAAAAAGGCCTGGGTGAAACCAGGTGAACCAGGTCCATCACAACCAAAACGAGATATTCACTGTGCAAAGGTTATGCTGTGCATATGGTGGGATATGAAAGGTGTGGTGTACTATGAGCTGCTGCAACCGGGTGAATGGAGAACGTTATCGACGACAATTAATGCGTTTGAAGCAAGCTCTGGCCAGAACACGACCAGAATGGAAGAACAGACATGATAAACTTATTGTTCAACATGATAACGCTCGCCCACATGTCGCAAAACCGATCAAAACCTATTTAGAAAATGTCGGATGGGAAGTTTTACCCCACCCGCCGTATTCACCAGACGTTGCTCCTTCGGACTACTACTTGTTCGATTGCATGAACAACGATTTGATTGGACAGCGGTTTACTTCTTCAGAAGATATCGAAACATGGGTCTCTGACTGGATCGCTTCCAAGGATGAGGACTTCTTTCGCCACGGAATCCGTACATTGCCTGACAGATGGGCGAAAGTGGTGGCTAGCGATGGACAATATTTTTCTTAAGGTATTTATGTATTTTGTGTTTGTACTACAGCTTCAATGTGTGCGTACCAACCGCACGAATTAATTCCTAGACCAAATATCATATGTAAAGGAAAATAAACAATCACTCCTGAAAGTACTTATAGAAGATTACAACACATAATTCAGTGTTACCTGAAAGATCAAACTGTACATTCCTTTTCCAAAAGAAACCATACCATGCACCTTGCAAATTGTAAATGGTAGCGGAGAATATCTCACTATGTACCTAATATATTATATATATAGCTTCATTGTATTTCTATGTACGTAATTGTATATGTTATCCAAGCAAAATGTATCTATTGTATCTCCATGACAATTACTTTTTACTTGCATCTTTACTCAATGTATTATGTATGTACAATATATAGTGCTATAGTGAACTTCTGGCTGTTTTTAGCACTAAAAAATTCAATAAATTATTATTATTATTATAAAAGTTCATAATTGTTGAATGAATCAACACACTATCAAAGAAAAAAATATACGATTCTGTTAACCAACTTATTACTTTACCTTATTTTCACCCTATATTTGCAGGAAATTGTATCATGCATGTGGAATTAACTAAACCTGATTTACTTTAGTTAGATTTGTACTATTTTTAAAATCTGTATAAATCATTGAAAAACACACATGAACAAAGACTAAAACTCTAGAAATCACTGCAAAGCGAAAATGAACAAACAGTAAAAGCTTTAGAAATCACTGGAAACAACGGGTAAACAAAGACAAATGTCAGCACTTACCTTTTTACAGTATTGGCACTGATATGCTCCTTTCCCATCATGCATTTCTGCGGCGTGTTTCATGATATTTTCTTTTCCAAGCACAGCCATGCCGCATACTTTGCAGTGATACTTCCGGATGGTGAGGCTGAAGTTGGGGTCATGGAAGACTGTACAGTGCATCCGGTAGTAGAGGGGGTGGCAGAAACGAAGATTGCATCCACCACAATCTGAAATCGTGAACGCTTCTGTTACAGGTACTAACACCTCATTGTTCTTAATAGCTCACTTCTTGTATAGTTACTTTGTTACTTTTATGGAACAATTAGTTTTCCCAAACCTTTCTACCTTCCATAAACTATTATGGTTATATCCAGGATGCGATTAAGAACTTGTCAAGTTAAAACAATAGTAATTAATGTTTACATGGTATGTTGTGGTACCTTACCAAGTATTTCTAAAGCAAAAATTCGCAAACCAGATACCATTTCTGCATGCGAAAGCATTGGTAAGCTGGAAAGATTGGCTCATGTAGGGACAGAGCCTTGCTTCATGAGGTATAATAATAATAATAATAATAATAATAATAATAATAATAATAATAATAATAATAATAATAATAATAATAATAATAATAATAATAATAATAATAGCATCAATGTTAATCATGAATATGTGATCCCGAAATGAGTTTTAGCAAAGTTGTTCCTTCAGAATTTTAACAAATATAGTGGTGTAGTTAAAATACTGCCCAGCACCCAATATTATATACTCGCTTTACTTCAGAAAATCGTTACACCCTACATTAATTTACACCAAACTGTCAATGAGTATTACCAGAGTAGAGATCTAACTAAATATCTTTGTCATATGTTAGGTTCCTAATGATACATTTACTTCATTCCATCAAAGTCTTCAGGCTTCTACGAAATTATATTTCCAACCAGAAGCTCCTTAAATGGTTTTCGCAAAGTTATAAGAGCTCGTTAATTTTTTATTCTCGAATCAATTGTTGTGCACTTATATTAATTAAAGAAAAAAGTCTATTTTTTATTTCTAAATAAGAAGGTGAAAATTCAATTCAAACAATAAGCCTGCAAAGCAAATTTTTACTTGCAACTTATGAATAGGCATTATTAGAATAAAACAGTTTAAGAAACGGAAGTTAGTATTTTTGAAAGAGGTCAGCAAAGTATAGAAAAGTTGTTATTGAAATTTCTATACAAGATCAGTTGCAAGACTTTATAAACAGTGGTTCACATAACGACATCATCTTTATTCTTTTTTGTTGTTCACTTCATCAATAGTCAGATTGGAGTCTTTTGTTGTGTTAGCAAAAGTGTACTTGAGTGTACAAGACTGTACTCAGACCTTAGCTTATTGGGTTCATTCTCAATTATGTTGACGGGCATTTCAACAATATGATTTAGTTTAAGGTTTTGTAATTCTAGTGACTATAACGTGCCAATAAAAAGTAAAAGATATTCTTGGTGTAGGAACCTCGATATATTATCATTTACTATTTTTTTACCTTTAAATTCATTATATGTTTTGATAATGGTTTCTTTCATGATTTATATCCAAAAGATATTAATCCACTTATGTTATCTAAATGATATTAACATATCTTTGGATGCCGTAAGTATTGATTTCATAATTCATAGATTTGTATATGTATAGGTTCAGTAAGTGATACCAAGCAGCATTACACGACACAATATACTAAATTTCACTAAAACTGTTCGAGTAGTTTTCAAGATAAAATTTAAGCGTTTCAATAAACATTTTTTTATAAAGGCATCCCTAAATAATTTTTTCCAAAGTCAAGAAATAGCTGAATTGTTTTCTTGCACTTGAAAACAGCTTTTACTGAATTTCATAATAACCATTGGAGTTGTTTTCAAGCTAAAACTTAAAATCAACCAACAATTCCTTGCTTAATATTGAAGTGCTGCTGAAATGTCTTTTCCCACAAGCTCTTATATGAGATTCTACGAAGTCGAGACATAGCTAAATACATTCCTTATAGCTGACGCTGCTAAATTTTATGATAATCGTTAAAAGGTTTGCAAGTTAAAATTTACAATCAAAAGTTGTTCGTTTGACAGCATAAGGGGAAAAAATTTGTTGCATTTAAATAAATTTTAATCTAGATACAATATATCCAGCTATGTAGTACTGAAAGTGAGAGTTTTTTATGCGGAGTTACTATAAACATCAATTTAAAATATATTTAGCATGCCCGTTTGCATCAATATGCAGAAAATTTGATTAAATTTAAGAAAAAGAAAGAAAAAAAATTCTATGAAGCTAGCTTGAGTCAGATACCAAGAAAATGATAAGATGTATTACGGATTTTTCGTTTCCTCAGCCGATATCGCAAATTTTTGAATAAAAATTCATTTTATCAATAATGAGCAAATTCTCACTGCTTATCATTAACTAACCTAAAACACACCTGTTGCAGTAATTTTACGGCAACAGTGTTGCCAAGGGCCGCGTTTCTGTCAAAAAACACCCATTTTACGAACTTGAATTAAATAGTATTTTTATATGGCAACACTGCATCAACCTTGTCACATTTTCGCACCAATGAATAAATGTTGACGCATACTGTACATATACACAGAAATTCACGCGCAGGAAATCAGTTTTCTGCAACTGAATATTGATTTTCTTCATTTGCACATTTTTTTTTATTTTTTTATTTTACACTTACGGTAATTTCTTTCGTTACTACACAAAAACATTACAAGTTCCAGCATTGGTCATGATCTCGAAAATATCCACATAGTACATGCTTACATTTGTTTCAAGTCTCAGGTCTTTATCATTTTTAGATCAAAAGATATACAGAATCAAACTTTGGGTTACGCGACTTTACGGGCACACTGTATATATATAGTGTGTCCATATATGTACACAGTGTGACAGTATAATATATATAGTTCCATTTGTACACAACAGGTATTTTGTATCGTTTATATTTAACATATATATATATATATATAGCAATCTTTAGATGGTTCTTCATTAATAGTCAGTTGATATCGGTATAATTCTGCAAATATGGTGTTCTGGTATGTTTAGTGTTTCCACATTCTCAGTACTGCATAAAATATTTAAGATGAAACAAATTGCGACAATACTGAAATAAATTAATCGATTTAAGGAAATATATTATACTGTTGTTTGCGATATTTTCTTGGTATCCTAATAAGCCAGTGAAGCTTGAGTATAGTATAAAAGTTGATATACAATGCGGCGACAAAAAAAAAAAAAAAAAAACTCTGTCCAGTTATTAAAAATTGGACTGGCAACAAAAATCGTTAGCGCAATAACATAAATTTCAATTTGAAAAAAAAATAAAATCACAAGAATGATGTATCACAAATGTTTTGCTGTATTTTTGAAGAGCAGAAAATGATTTGTCCTTTGAAACTTATTGTAACATTATGGAAGTTAACTTTCAATTTCAAATCCTCTGGAACTAACATTCACGATCATAGAATAGAATTTTACTCACTGGCACCCTCTTAAAATATAATTCTTAACTAAAACCGTATGACCAAACAGTAAATTGCAACCATTAAAGTAGTTAGTTATGAATATAATATAATATAATTTTAAGCTTTAATTGAAAATCACAGAAAAGCTGCAGCTAAAGATTTCTTAGCTAGAAATACTACATTAAAAAAAAAAAAAATAACATTGAAGTCAGAAAGTTTCAACAAATATTACTTATAATTTTTAATTGCAAGGTTCCCCTACTTGTTTTCTCCATTTTCTTCTTGGACCAGCTGGTCCCCGAATCATCTATCCAATAAAGAAGCTCCTTTCCCTCCTCCACATCGGTGGTGGTTACAAAGTATAGGTCGCTACCTTGCACCACAGACGCCAAGTTACGTTGGTCCCGAGTTGGTGCTGGGCGCAAGAAGCGAAGCCAATTGGAACGGTTGGAGTCCATTGTACTCAAGTAAAACCTCTCAGTTGCAGTATTCACCTACAAAATATATCAGTGTGTAAATAATGACTGTGACTTTCCTCTTAAAATTAGAGATGGAGGAAGAAAAAATGAAAAGAAAAGAAAAGAGTACTAATATGTTATATGAAAACATCTTAACATGGGAATTGCTATTTTGTTCTTTGTTTTATACCATGAACGCCTACAGTTTTTTTTTTTTTTTTTTTTTTTCATTTCAAAAACATTCAAATTAATAGTAAAATAAACTTGAGATTGCTGATTAGTTTACTGTTTTACACCTATCTCATTGTTGTGTACCAGTGCTGTAAAGTAAACATAGATCTGTACACAAGACAACAAGAATAAAAAGACACATAGGTAAGTAACAATGAAAAACACATTTCTCATATATGATTAAACTACACGCTAAATAAATAGTAACAACATACACAATTAGTAAAACATTTGAATTTTATGCAAACATTGACTAACTCTTACTGGCATCCTTTAGAACGCCCATGTTATATAACAAGGAAGTTGGAAAGCTGAATAAAATTTATTGCTAACATAGTGTATACTTGTTCACTGTTACATATTTTATTTGCACAAGACAATGTAAACCGTATGCAACCAGTAAATTAGAAACATGAATTACTGTGGCTTTGTGCAACAATTATTTTAAGAAAGAATGAAGAAGAAAGAGAACGATCGTGGAAGAATTTAAGACAAAGAAGCAAAAAAAGATTCAGGTAGTTCGATTTAACATCTTTTCTTTTTTTCTTTTTTTTTTTTTTTTTGTATAAAATCTGGCTTTATTTCTCTTAAATTCTTCTATGAATTTTGTAATCAACGAATTTTTAATCACTGAATACTTTTTTGGTAAATACTTCACGGACATTTTCTTTAAAAATATAAATATACGGTTTCCAGATAGCAATGCTCCCATCTTTATCTAATTCTTATTTGACAATCTGAGTAAAGGAGTGCTGATACTAAAAATTAGAATAAAGCTCAAGTTGTAGTGGATGAAGTATTGAACAACAGGTAGATTTGAAAATTGGATATTTTAATTAGTAAAAATATGAGTTTTAATGTTAAATATATGAAGATTGATATAGAGAACATATTTAGTCAGCATGCTGTATTTGTTTCTACCCATGAAAAGAATCAATGTTCATTTATAATGAACTTATAATTTAATCACATTTCAAAAACAATCAGTAATCTTGCATTAAGATTTGGAAACACTAGGATTTATAAACACTTCTCTGAGGGTACAACCTTATTCAAAAAATCCTTAAAAATAAATAAATAAATAAATAAATAAATAAATAAATAAATAAAATAAATAAAATAAAAAATAAAAAAAATAAAAAAAAAACTTGTATTGTTACTCAAACTGGAATTACATCAAACAATGTCAGTCAGTTGAGATCTTTATTTAGAATCAAAGCATTAGAATTTCTTGTGAATGGTTGTCAAAACATAGTCTTCTAGAACAAAATCGGTGGCCAAGATCTTTTGAACAAGACTATACAATGAATGAAAATTAAAAGCACTACGTTAGATACATCTAGTGATTATGAAAAAAAAAAAAAAAAGTACAAGGTAGAGTAATAACGAAATTTTATAGAATATACGTAATTTATGACTTGACTATTTTTTTCAAGTACAAAATTATCAGTATATATTCCTGATGAGCTTGGAACTCTACTCAGATCGATATGCTACCATATATCTTAAATTAAGAATCAAGCTCAAGATACATTGAGGGACAATATTTTGTTAGAAATGTTATTAATAATGTTTAAAATATAGTTAACTGTATATCGGAATCTTACACAAATTATCTTAATACTTGAAGAAAACTAATTATGAAATCAGCAGGTGCAGTTCTATAGTGTAGTCACAAATTCACACGCTTTCCGAATTAATACGATTTAAAAAATAATTATGAACATTTATTCTTGTATACAAATGAGAAAAGACCGAACATTTTTTTAGTATTTTAATATGGAGTCTGCAACCCTGATTGATGCCCATAAGAGATTTGGCAATATTGCGTGAGTCACGATGCTTGATGTTACCCTCAGCTTAATGTTCTGGTATGGCTGTTTGTAGCGTTCGTCTGCCTGACAGAACACTTCTTTAAACCTTCCTTTACGTAATTTTAATCATACTTGTAACATCACCGTAAAATCTGGTTTTCTATCTACCTCCTTGTGGCTGGCGGAAGAAGAGGATATAGGGTGGTATCTAAGTTCTGTGCTGACGTGCACTGTACACGAGCAGCGTGGAAGGGAATTCTGTTTCTCGCAGAGAAATAGACTAACTCATATTGTTTCAAGAACTAGAGGACTCCGCAGTATTTTTTCATGCTCATATACAAATTATTATGGAGGAAAGTATAAAATAGTTTCTTAATGCACTTTAAAATTTTGGAATTTAATAACATCTTATGTGGGGAAGTCACATCGGCGGTGACAGTAAAACCTGCAACAACCCCGCCTTTTAGTGATTTTTTTTTTATTTTGAGAGCATTCTTTAAATTCTTATATGAAGCACAAATATTACAGAAAAAAGCAACAAATTCGGCTTTAGACAGAATTATTGAACCTAAATACATTGCTCAGCGCAAATAAATCAAGAAGTGGAAAAGAACTGATGTTGCTAACACTACACAGAATATTTCTTTATTTTGAATTTCTTAATGTTATGAAATTTTAATTTAACGTCCTACGAGTGTGCGCTTTAGCAGGACCGGATTAACCCATCTGATGGCCCGGGGCTAGAAAAAAATATGTGACCCCTGCTGACTTCGCCAATACTTTTCTGTAAAAGTACAGTAGGAAAATGATAGAAATGTGCTTCATATTTTTGTCATTTTATTTTATGATGAGATTGTATCTTCATAATTCTTTTTAGATAGCTACTTGAGATGTTGATCAGAGTAGAGACTCCTGTCCATCTGGAGACCCGGTGCTACAGCCCTCCTAAGCCCCCTTTAATCCGGCCCTGCCCTTTAGGCTAAAGGAGGCGAATTATTAATGAAAGCGAAATGGTTTGAAATTAAATTTTTTGTGCTCTTCCACTGGGAATCAAATCCAGGACCCACTAACCACTAGACCAGCGGTGAGAATATTGAATTTCTTAATCGATTCTGTAAAAATCAGTTACTCATTAACATACAAACTTATTAACGCTGTAATTAGAAACGGATTAAAAAAAACTAAATAATGATGAAAAGTTAACTATAGTCCGCGTCATTTGAACTTGCACTTGATGTCAACCTGAGTCCGCAGAGAGTAAGAAAGCGAGTTTTCAGTGAACCAATATTGAATTTAGCAAAGATACTCGTTTCACTTGTTGTAACACCATAAAAATATGACACTAATAACATCATCATAGGATGTGTCTTATTAATAATACTATTTTGTTACAAATGTGATATAAATGATACTGTATATTTATTAGTTCAAATGTTCACATAACAAGCAAATAAATGTAAGTTTGCTTTAAATTACTTAGCGTAGATACATCGCTTATAACCACATTAATCCATACGAGGACCGAACTTAGGACCTCAAAAACCGAAAATCAATGTCCTACAATTTTATTTATTTTTATCTTGAGACAAAGAGAATCTTGTACAAGGAAGCAATTACGTGTTGTGCACCAATTCATGAAATATAAATACGGAGTACACGGTAGTCCAGTGATAAAGTACTGATACTAAGTGGGTTGATTCAAACCTTCATAAGCTTGTGATGAAAACTTGTTTGAGAGTTTTCTCGAGGTTTTCCAATTTCCTATCATTATCTTAATTACACTAATTAATCCATTATCATTAATTTGGGTTTATTATCTATCAGGGGCGTCATTTGGGGAAGGCAGTATCAACTATCTTCCTAAGTTTAAGGAACACGCGCTTTTTACCAAATTGTATACTAAAATACTAATAAAAAACGTGAAACTTCTATGTTGGTGGACAGTCTTGTCTCATTCCCCTGGCAAAACCTGAAATGATGCTTATGTTATCTGTCTGCTTAACTTTACAAGTCATAAAAGAGGGAGTTGACTTTTTTAAAGTTCCACGTTTATTCACAGAGGTTATGGGAGACGGTGATGATATTAATAAACAACTTAATGAATAAATTGGGAAAAACGGGAGATCCCCGAAAACAACCCATGCACATGATGTTTTGTCCATCACAAAGCCAACTTCGCGGGAGATGAGATGGAACCAAGGACTCCACACACCAGAGGTGAGCACTCTACCACTGAGCCACCGCAACTAAAATCAAAAATATAATTTAATTTCATGAAATATAAATAAAATTGCGTTTACAGATTATATGATGTTATTGCTTCATTGTAATTAGAGCATCAATTCGATCGTCCTCACTTTCAAATTCGACCGATGCCCATTTAAAAAAAAGAAATGTATGCTTAAATTATCATTTCTTGAGCCCTTAAATACCGAGTTCTCATACCACCAATGTTAGGTATGCAATACAAATTTAAAGTTTAAAGCGATTCATAAAATTAATCTATTTAAGCAATTCTCATTAGTAAAATAAACTTTCATAATGAAACAATAACGACGATAAGAAATTATGGGAACATAAAATGATTGTAAAATACGAACAAATGAAGCTAGAATCATGATTGTTTCACCAATATTCTCAGAAAAGGAAATTATACAGCTATCAATTATTGTTTTAGATCAGGAGCGTAATATTTATATACAGTGGAATCCCAAGTATCCGGCTCGAGACTATCCGCCCTAGCTTTCTTTTATCGTAATTAAATGAGGAAGGCATGGTGTTGCATTGGCAACATTGCCAAGGCATTAGAAGCGGGCTCTGCTATGATTTTCCTACGTATCATGTGCAACATACAACTTGTGACAGGAAAAGAGCAGCGTTCTGCTTCTTGTTCATTGTTTCGTCAGCGTGTAAGGTACCATAATACAATATGTATGCCGCTGTTCCTGATTATAACTGTACAATACGTACAGTACTGTATTCGTAAGTTGTTCTTGGAGTATGCTTAACGAGTTCATAGAACTCCGGTTTATCCGCCTTTTTTTTTTTTTTTTTTTTTTTTATCTGGCCTGCCCTTGCACTACATTAGGCGGATACTCGGGAGTCTACTGTATTAGTTTCGGTCGAAGCAGCTTTCTACTTCATTGGACTGGCAATGTCTCTGCAACCAGGTTGGACGACGTGAGAGGAGCGTTGAAGATCATACACCAGTTCGCTTGCCCCGGACTATACCGTCATTTCTCATATATTTATAATGTTTATATTAATTTGTAAAATAGAGACATGATAATATTTTTATGATGCATTGAAATGTAAGTATGCATTCGATTTCGAGCATTTCAAAAGCAAATGAGTAATTCATTTGACCACTCCTTTTCAGCACTAAGACGTGGTCCTATTGTTTACTGTAGAATCTGAAACACACACGACCTATCTGGAATTAAACCCTAATATTCCATGCCCAAAATGCAGTTGAAGGGTACGGGGAAAAAGGAATGTCCATGTATGTGCTTTTTCGGGTGCTTTGTTCTATCTGTTGGTGACTCTTGGCACTATTTGACTGTCTATGCCATGTATGCGTAGTTGTAGAAATGTTCATGTAAAAAGTGGCAAAATATATTATAACCCTATTCTTTGTACGCGGTTTTCAATATTAAAACGCCGTTTTCTCGAAAATGCAGTTTTGTGACATTCCTTGTTTTTTCCCCTTACCCTTCAGTTGTTAATCATATATCCACGAGGAATGCATTAAGTTCTGCAAGTCGCGGTACCGAATTTACTGAACCTCGGCGGGTGTTCCTCGTCTTAAACTTACTTTACGTGACTTGATAATTGACAAAACCATGACAATTCTGATCTTTAGGTTAGTAAAAACAAGATACAATCGTATTTATGTAGCATATCCCTTGGTAAAATTTAAAATTCCATTTTTCGACATTTTGCTATTCTCTATTTGTATTTTATATCTATTTATTTGAATTACAAGAGCAATACTTACATATTTGCTTATGGCTCTGAATACATCCTTCACAATAACATTTCAGAGATAAATTAATTTTAAATGTAGTTGCTGAATTTTCGTTCATTTCTTAAATTTTTAAAAATGAAAGATGGAAGGAAATAATAATAATAATAAAAAAACGTATTCATACTTTGTATGTTATTAAATTTAGAAAACGTAAAATGTCTTAAGAAAGTATTTTATTTTTCTTCATAATTTGTTATACAGGAAGGTTGTACCGAGAATATACTGTGGAGCGGAGCTCTGTCACCTTTGAAACAATGAGTCAGTATATATCCCGAGAGAAGCACAAAAGAAAATCCTACATTCCAAGGCCCCAATTCCTTCCTTCCATTCAGCGCGCGTCCAACATCACCAACTTACAGGCTAGTTCAACTCAACTTTCTCATCTCTGGGTGGCCGCAAGGACATAAAAAATGAAAAAATTGGCTTTCACGAAAAATGTATGACTACATTGTATGTAAGGCCAGGAGTTTAAAGGGCTGTTCTGTGGCAGCAGCGGACGCTAGAAAGAACCAAGTCAGAACACATGACCAGAAGGTAACATCAAAGATTGTGACTTGCTCTATGTTGTCATATCTCTCATCAGTGGCGGCGGTTGGACTTTAAAAGTGGGGGGGGGGGGCAAGACATGATCTGAACAATTGTATATCAATGTTAGATTTCCTGATTGTTTCTAACACTGTTTGATGAAAGGTTGTATAACTAATAGGATACTATCTTTTTTCACTTAAAATACCGCATATCGTATTTCTATTTTATTAAGTAAATTCATAAGAGCAATACAGGTAGGTATTAACCGTTTATACTCTTAAACAACGAAAGTGTAAGAAGAGATTTGAGTTCTTGCTCATGAACATCTTAAAATTCTGTCTGGAAAATTGTGTGATTAGATTATTTAATAAATTTGCAAAACAAATAAATAGAAGGGACAATATTAATCATATTAATGTATAATGACGCTTGTTTTGCAGAAGTTATATTGAAACTGGGGATTAATGAACAACTTATACTTTTAATATGAAATAGTATATTTCTTAGAAAATGAAATACTGTAAGTACTGCGAACATATGCTATGACATTTAAAGAAATATGCAATTGCAATATTAATTGCTTTGAATTGCAATTAAAACGCAATTCCTGTAATTTTCTTAACTCCACGCGAAGACAAATAACCAATACGTACTCACGCAACGGCAAATATATGGCACCATTTTCTCTATGAAACAGTAATACATACAAAACCTTTACCAGGGTCCACATTCTCGAAAATAAGTGAAAGTCAGGGAAAGGTCAGGAAGTAAAAATGTATCAGGTGAAGTCAGGGAAATCGCAGATTGGTCAGGGAAAGTCAGGGAAAAATCGAATTAGGTCCATTGTTCAATTACTGAATTTATGAAATAGGGTTGATTTCTTTACTGTTAATGGATGCAAAATCTGGTGTTCTCAATGATGATATTGAGGGAGTCAGTGTTCTCTGATATAGTTGTTGAAACTAATTTTCTGCGAGAAACACATTTAACTGCATCCTGGCATATTTGCTCAAAAGGGTAGACGCTGTTCTAGAAGAATTGCATGGTGCCAAGAGGATATCTGGACAAGTGGCTGAGAACGCGAAGTAGTAGTATCTCCAGCTCACAGTGAAAGCTCAGACACGAAGAATTTAAGGAACACTCGAGTGAATTCATAGCCAATGACAGAGATTGTATTGGACTTGATGAGTTTTTTACTTAGTGTTAGGAAATGGGAAGAATTTCGTTGACTGATGGTCAGTTATGAAATTGTGTTTTATCTTTTTTCACGGAAACGCATTTTTTGAAAGTGGTTTCACAATAAATAAAATTCTCATTGTTGACAATTTACAAGAAGAATCTCTGGTGGTTCAACGGATCATATATGATTCTGTGATGAGAATATGTGGATCATCAGGATTAATAATTACGAGAGGTATGATAAATTCAGTGAGAAGTTCAATGAGACAATATCAGGTGTATTTGGAAAAGAAAAGAGAAATAAATGCTGGAGACGAGAAGAGGAGGGAGAAACGGAAGATTCAGCAACAACTAAAGGTGTTGGAGAAAGAAGATAAGAAAATTAAACTGCGGAGACAACAAGAAGGATATTCAGATCAATGAGAAGAAAACTATGCGATGAAGGATGAAAACAAATTTCTAAATGGGTTGCATTTAACAACTGCACCAGCAAAAGTATGTGTTACATAATGTGTGTGTGTGTGTTTTTTTAATAATCAGTAAAATCATGTATGAACTGTTTATTACTATAGGCAATATTATAATATTGTAATTGGTATTATAATGTTTATTTTTTCCATATCTTACGTACTCTGTATACTGCACACTTTCGTTTGTAACTTTACAATTTGTGTAATATGTAGGCCTAATAAATATCGGCCTAATCTATATGTTTGTAAATTTACATTCGTTTGGAAAGAAAATTGAAAAAAGAAAGAAACAGAAGCGGAAGAGAACAAGGCCAACTATTGGGAGTGTAGAGGCTGGGGTTTCTTTCTTTTTCTTTATTTTTAAGTTATTCACGGGTCAGGGAAATCTGGAACTTTCGTCATGGAAAGTCAGGGAAAAGTCAGTTTTTTTTCTCCAAATTGTGTGAACACCCTGTTTACATTTTCCAAATAAAACTATATAAATTAGGGCGTCACTTCAAAAAAGTGGGGGGGGGCAACTGCCCCCTCTTGCCCCCCTAATCGCCGCCCATGTCTCTCATTGCCATAAATCAGGGTTGCAGGTTCCATATTAAAATAACTAAAATTTTAACTTGAAAACAGGAATAAATGTCCAGTTTTTCTAGTTCTTCGTATTAATTGCTTATAATTCAAGTAAATAAGTATCAATAAACTCTGGTAAGGACAGTAAAGAGGATCACGCAAAAGCATATATTTCCAAGTATGGGATATGGGTAGCCACTTAGCCGTAAAGATATTAACGAATTGACTATATTAATGAATTCGACCGAAACAATCGCTTTAACTGTCTATTGCAAAATAAATAAATAAAAATTGCTTTCGCTCAAGAGTTATCGTATGGAGAACGGACAAACAGACGTAGTGACATTACAATCTTATAATGCCCACTACGTGATCCTAATAACATTACAATTTATTACTCTTACTAACGTGATTCTAATAACGTTACAATCTTATAACTGCTACTAACGTGACCCTAATAACATTACAATCTTATAACTCCTACTAACGTGATCCTAATAACGTTACAATCTTATAACTCCTACTAACGTGACCCTAATAATGTTACAATCTTATATCACCCACTAGCGTCATCCTAATAAACTGAGACTAGTCAATTGTCAAGTCATGTAGGATAAGTTTAAGGCAGGAGGGAACTTGCAGGGGTTCGGTAAATTCAGTTCCCAATATATTTGAGGAATTTGGAGCTTCCACGTGGATATATGGTTAACAAATGCATCTTCGACATAAGATGCAAGGATTAGATTCTCAGTAGAAGCACGTGTGATTGAGATTCTATGTAAAATAGTAAGTCTGCATCTTGGTGCTGAAAATGAATGGTCGAATGATTTAACTCATTTGCTTTAGAAACGATCGAAATCGAATGCATATTTGAATTTCAACACATCATGAAAATAATATCCTGTTCCTATTTTAGAAGTTAATAAGTATCCGTTTCAAATTACTTTTAATAAATATGTATGATAATGAGTATGTAACCGACTTTTACAGAATTAAGGGTATGTAACCGAATTATTTTTACAGAATCGATTGAGAAATTCAAATTGAAGTTAACCAGATTGAGCCATTTGGGCACTTTTGAATAGCTACTTCTTTGTGCTAAGAAAAGTATTTAAAATTAAGTTCAGTAATTCTGTATGTAAGACATATATTGAATATATCATTATGCAATAGCGAATTTCTTGTTATATTTCATGTAATGTTTCTGCAACAGGCTTACATCCGAATTTAAGGAATGTCTTCAAAGTGAAAAATCAATGGAGGTGTCAAAGTCAGAGGTGCTTTGCGGGAAAGGGAAAGTCAATTTCGCTGCTTTTGCTAGTGTAGCTTCTCTATTGTAGAACTCTGGAGCCAAAACTGGAAGTGAGTTTGTTTAAAAGAAAAAAAAATTTAGCCGAAGTGCTCACAGACAGCAGTTGTTGAGATATCTTAACAGGCAACAAAGGCAGACCAAGAAACAAAAGATAAGAGTCTACCTGAATCCTACCTGTCTATTTCTCTCGTATTATCATCTAAACGTTGAACTGATCAAAACTAGTATACGTCTTATGTATATGGAAACAATATAATAACGTTCTTCACGACCAGAAATGAAAGTTAGTGAAAAAAGAAAGGGTAAGGGTAGCCAGTTGAACCGTACTGTTTTAGGTGATTGAAGTTTTAAATATATGTGTTAAAATACTTATATTTCTTAAAATAATTTAAAGCTTATTTTTAAAAATCAGGATATTAAAATCAAACAGTAGTAATCATTTCCATTAACCAATGAAACTTTACTTACTTAAATCTGATTTTGTTCTTAATTTCAGAAATTGTGCTCTATGAAACTGCTAAATTAAAAGAAAGACTTGTTTTCCCTAACATTATTTACCTTCATTCCGGCTCTCTCTCTCTTTACATATATTTGTTGTGTGTAGAATATCTTACAGGATAGAAGGTTTATTAAATAGCTATATATAGGTTAAAAACACGAAGAAAACAGCATGAAAATTTTTTGACACATATAAGATGTCAAGAATGAAAACCATGTTGATCAATTAACTCGTTTTCCTGATCAGCACAACAAAACAAGGGAATGGAAATATTAGATAACACAAAGAATAGAAATAAATTTCTTAAAGTTTCTTTTAAAGCTGAAGAGAGGTAAGCAAAATCTTTAAGAAATTAAAAATTCTCTCTACAGGCCAATTACATTACATTACATTACATTAATGAAAGCACATTTTCTCATAATATACATACATAGTAATACGCCACTATAGAATAATAGTTCTCAACAAGTTTACAACGTATCTAACGACTCTCAAGGTAAATTCGCTACATGTACTGCGACACTCTCAAGTGTGCTTTGAGATTCGTTAGACGTGCTGTAAAATCCGAGACTGTAACATTATTGACAAAAAATTTTAATAAAACTAATTTTAATCAATATTAAACTTAGAATGAAACTGAGCTGCTGGGGATTATTTGTATCTTTAATTTTAATTTAATTACATTATTCACTTACCTCCCAAATGTCTTTCATACTGAAGTCGTCTGGTATATCCATCTCTTTTATCTTCTCTCCCATTAGAGGGCCAAACTGTGTATACTGTTTCACTTTACACTGAGTCACTACACTAAGTCCATGCTCAGCATCACGCACTTCGAGTCTTAAAATGTTCGGTAGCGTTGCTTCTGCGAACGATCGTTTATTATGACTAGAGTCAATTGTTTGTGGAGAATCAAAGCCCTGAGATGGTTGCTCTTTGGTACTTTGTGGAGTCAATTCGCCACAAAGACCGTTAGAATCACTGGAAGAACACGGAAGCTCTTTCGCTGTCACCAACACTTTACTATCTTCCTCATCATCAATCCGTGATGACGTGTCTGTTCCACTACTTTCACCATTACAGTTGCTAGTAGTCCTGCTGTGATTGTTGTTGATGATGTTATTGTTGTTACTGATGTTGCTGTTACTATTTGTTTCCAAACATTTACCTATCGGACTAGTTCTTTGTGTTTCTAACCATTGGTTGTATATCACAGAATCACTGATAAATACTTGTGGGTTTTGTAAAGGACATGCATCCTGCACATGTCGTGAATTGCAGTCACAGCACAATTTGATTTTAATAGCCACGCGTTGCTTTTTGTCACTCTCTTCCACTTTCTCAACGGAAACACTCACGGGTTGCACTGCTATATTTGGAATGCCATCTTGAGGTGCCTTTCGAATATCGTGATGCTTCCTGTGTAGAAGAGGAAATGAAGCTTAATCATTGGCCATAGCAATTACAATAAAAATACATTAATCTACTTCTTTAAAACAAAATCAATTAAATTCAATATGAGTTGACTTTTGTTGTCTATGGATTTTGTTAAATATATTAATTTATGTTATAGTTCAGTTAGCAGTATTAAATTTATATTTCTGAGCTGTTTTAGAGTGGAGACCTTATTTATCCTTCCCATGATCTGACATAGAATTTAAGCCATTAGATGTCAAATTAACGCAATTTTTACAAATTTCGAAATAACTGTAAACCAGAAAGATTAAATAGAACGGTATGAGTTTTAAACACATTACTTTCGTTGAGAAATACGTGATAACTTTATGGCATAACAACATGATTATGTGTTCTTAGAGTGGAAAGAGTTTTGAACATGTTATTTTTACCTGAAAACACGATAGCTTTATGGCGTAACTTGATTGTGACATTTGTATTTCTCAGAAATAGAGTGGAAGAGTTCTGAATATACTACATTTAGTTTAAGAAATAAAACATGATAAGTTTATGGCGTTATTACATAATTATGACATACTTAAGAGAAATACAGTGGTAAGTTTGAACATGGTATTTCCAACTGAGAACATGGTAAATTCATGGTGTTTTAACATGATCATGACATATTTCTTAGAAATAGAATGGAATAGAGTTTCTAACACGTTATTTTTATTGGAGAAACTTAACATGATTACTTTATATTGTTATAACATGATTATGTCACATTTTTAGAAATAGAGTGGAAAGAGTTTTGAACATGTTATTTCTAGCTGAGAATTATAATATGATAATTGCATGTGCTAAAAAAAATGATTATGGCATTTGTCAGAAATTTAATTGTAAATATTTTGAACATGTTATTTTCGACTGATAACGTTATGCGTTGGTAAAAGGTCTTGAACATATTTTCAGTTGATGACACGTTATAACTTACAATAATTATGATAAAGTTATCACTTCTAAATAATTATATATCTGCAACTATTCCTATTCTGTTTACTTTTGACCAACATTTATTTTTTAAATTTTTTTAAATTTTTGAGGTAACCAGAAATATATACATCAACGTTTAGCATTTTCGTATCCTTTCACAAATTTAGTTGTTTTACCATTGTAATAATAATAATAATAATATTAATAATAATAATAATAATAATAATAATAATAATAATAATAATAATAATAATAATAACAATAATAATAGTAATAATAATAATAATAATAATAATAATAATAATAATAATAATAATAATAATAATAATAATAATAATAATAATAATAATAATAATAATAATATGTAGATTTAGTAATGAGTCTAATAGACATGGCACACACCGGATTCTAATTGAGTTGTAAAATATAATATTGAAAGGCACACACATACGTATAGGCAAACTGGTTTTCCTGAAGAATGAAAATCAAGTTAAATGATTAAAGTGCTTGTGATTTTTTTTCTCTGTGAAGTTCCGAGTATGATTCTTAGTGGTAGTAACATTCTCCATTAGCCTTGTATCCAAGAAGCTATTAGCATTTAATTTACATTTTGTTGAATATATCACGAAAATTTAATGTTTTCATACTAAACACACTTTACTTTAATAAAGTTATTCCTTTCAGTTAGGCCTGAGAATGTTGAAGATTAGCACTTTCATGATTTTGTTCTACTAATTAGCTAAGCTTACCTTTTTGTACTGTGAGATTCTCCATGCTTGTGTTTTTTTCTTTTGTGCTTCCCACTATGTACATGTTCCTCCTGTTTCCTTTCATTTCCTTTGTCTTCCTCTCCATCACCTCTGTTTTTCCTCTTCTTTCGTCTCTTCAACTTCACCCTTTCTCCAACTTCTATATGAATATCTTCAGGAACTTTCGGACTGCAATAACTGTCAGGTGATTCGGGAGGAATACGAACTTGTTCCTCTTCCTTATTTTCTTCTTCTTCTTCATCATCATCGTCATTTTCTTGTTCCTTTTCTGTTCCCAGTTCTTCCCCTTTTTGCCCTTGTTCTTCAGCTTCATCACCTTCTTCGTCATGTTCCGCTTCCTCCTCCTCCTCTTCTTCTTCTTCTTCGCCACCTTCTCCTTGAATTTCTTCCTCTTCCTCCTCCTCTTCCTCCTCTTCTTCTTCTTCTTCCTCCTCGAATGTGTTTACTGTTTCTTCACCTTCTTCCTTCTTATCACTTAACTTTGTTTCTTGTTCTTGTTCTTTTTCTTTCTCTTGTGTAGATAGCTCTGTTGTCGTTACTTCTGGTGGCGGAAGTGCTACATTTGTCTTTTCTTCCTCATCTGGAACACCTTTATTTTCTACATTTTCTTCATCTTCTTGTGTTTCTGCTTCATCTTCTTCATCCGCTTCAACCCCTTCTTCTTCTTCCTTCGTTTCCTCCTCTTTCTCTACATTTTCCTTTTTCTGTATAGGGTCTGGTTCTCTTTTAAACTCTTCCAAGATCTTATACTCGCTGGGAACTTTGTTTGCCAATACTACTACAGGTACTTTTTCTAATTTATCAATCACGTTGTGTTTCACCTCATCCTTTGTTGGACTTTTGCTTCTTCTCTCGCTCCGCTTCTCTCTTTCCTTCTCTTTGGTGACAATTCGCTCTTTGGAAGTGGTTTCCTTGTGTATATTCCTTGCACTGCGCCGCACATGCAGTTTGAGTGCCTTGGCCTGTTTCCGCGGGCTTCTTCGTAAAGGTCTTTCACTGCTAGGTCTCCATTCACCATCATCGCTGACATCTGCCTGCTGAGAGCTTGTGCTGAAAATAAACAAAACACAAAATTAATATACTCAGCTATATATTACAGCCTTCCACTACGCTTCCCACCATTTTTTGTTGTTTAAAATAACTCAATATCCGATAAACAACATGAAGATTTTGGAAATAGGCAGTAAAATTTCCAAAGTGCTATTAAAAGAAGTAATGGTTGTTTTCAAGTTTCTCCATACACTGCAATAATTCGAGTGTCCAACAATTATGATGTCATAAAAAAGTGCAACCGTTTCTGTAGTTTGGACAGAGAAACGAACTGGACATTTAAAAGTATTTTGTTGCTGCTATTTGTCTTACTTTCTATATTTTTGAAATTTTTAATGCCTTTAAATTCATCAATATTAAAATGAAAATTATGAGAAGCGTACTGGAAACATTGAAATGAGTAATGGACGCCAACTGTGTAAAATTACCAGAAGAAATGATCTAAAGCTAAGATGTAAAAATTTCAATAGTTTCAGGTCTAACACTCTACTCAGTGTAAATATTTATCCTTACTTTCATTACTTAATATTTAAAAGTATTTTCACATGAATTCTCTACAACCATATAAAAACAAAAAGAGGTAAAAATCGTCAAGCTGCTACTTCTCCGGAGGCCGAATTATGGTTAGACAAGCAATTTTTAGCATAACATGGAGACAAAAGGCACAATGGGCACCCCGATTATGGGCTGGATTGTCATTTAAAACTGCTCATTGCTGTGTACAATGTTAGATGTCTTTCATCAGAAGGATAATTTTAAGAATTGGAAGAACTGTTAGAAGTAGATGAAGTAAGAAGAAGAAAGTGGAAAAACTCTAGGAAGAAATTAGATTTAAGATTTCAATGCCAAAACTCAAGAACAAGGACCAAACGAAAATTAAAGTGGAAATTTCAGATACGATTTCCCCAAACTTAAAGAAAGAAAAAAAAAAAAGCAGTAATTCCTTCTACAAGAAAAACCCTCACAGAAAATAAATATGACAAAAACTAAGAGGAAAAGCAACCATATTGACTACATTTGTCAAAGAGAACATGCTCATATGTGCTAAATGACTGCAATGTTCTGAACAGTTCAACACAGGAAGTGACATCAAATGGTAAGATCTAAACATCTCAAGATCGCATTGGAAGGCCTGTAGAATAAAATTTTCAAGACAGCATAACATATTTCAACTGGAACAAGTAACAAAACAATGGAAATTTTGATAGTCACAACTACGAAGATAGAAAGTGCTACGACTAGGAAGAATGAAGAGAGACTCACAGAAGAAACACTGATAAGGAAAGAATCTCTGATAAGGAGAAAAAGAAACAAATGAACAAGAACGAAAATTCGAAATCTGAAATGGAGTATGTAGTACTGCATAAGCTAGTACGGAAATGCACAATAGAATATGTTAGGAAACTTAATAGTGACATAAGGAGAATAATAATGAAAAACAACGCGGGTGTTAAGAAGACAAAACATACTCTAAGCAATAGAAGCAAACATATCATAGCGTTCAAGAAAGAGGGCGGCATAATTCTAAAAGTCAAGAAAAAATACTACAACAGATTCAACAGTTTTACAACGAGAGATATTCAAGTGGTAAGCCTGAAATAAAGAAAATAAAGATGAAGAAGAAGCAGATATCCTCCGCATTGCAAGAGGAAGTTGCGTATCATATTAGGAACATTAAACTAGGAGAAGTTCCAAAAGATGAAATTACAATAGACATAATAAAAAAGATGGTGAATAAATGGAAAACATTCTAGCATAATTAAAATAGACGTCTAAATAGAGATAAAGTTCCTAAGAAATGAAGAAATTCCATGATTACCTGCTGAAAAAAAAAAGTGTAGATTACACGCTTACGATCTCCTTCCTGCAAATTACAATGTATTTACGAAAGTACTATTCCATCGATTTCTTTAAAAAAGCAAACTTCTACCAACCAACAGAGCAGGTTGGATTAAAAGTGGATATGACCCAATTGATCATATTCAGATGTGAAGAACAGATAAAGGCCAAAGCAATATGAATTAGCTTTATCTAATGTATTCATCGAATATGTCCGGCTACGTGAAGACCTCGATTACTATCAATGGTGCTAATACACTTTAATCTAGCAATATCGAAGAAGCCTACATTAAAATTACTGATATTGATAACATCTATGAATCAATTTTGTGCGTTAAAAACGGTGTTCCTTCTACATTTTCTACAAGAGAACTTGAATATATGTTTCGATTACTAAACTAGAAGAATAAACGGATAATACACTAACAAAATAACGTTCCAGTACACGAATGTTTATTGTTACTAACTTATTAAAATTATGTGCTGCAGTACATGAGTGTTTTCATTATTTTGATAACTATCTGTATATCGTAAAGAGGCCTAGTTGTATATTTCGATATTTGTTGCGCGCATGTCAAGTTGCAATTCCTATTAATTAATAACTCTCAATTGTTGTCATTTATCGGTGGAAACTATTTTCTTTCAATGTTAAGTATGGAAACAGCAGCTTTACCAGAAGATAGAAAAGGAAAGTAGTTTTTTGATTTATAACTTTTTGCTGGAAAAAAAATTATTTTTAAATTGTTAATTATGTTTGAAGGTGTACTAATTAGATGTATTTGGTACATACTATATTGGCCTTATATACCATATTGGTATATATATTGGTATTTTGAACTTTATTCCTTGCATTCAACGATTCATGTGTTTTCTTAAAGAGATAAACTTATTATTCTTCAAGAAGTCATTATTATTATTATTCATATATATATATAATTTCTTCAGCGATAAAATTACTTCTTGAAAGAATAATAAGTTTATCGCTTTAAGAAAGCACACGAAGCGCTGAATGCAAAGAATAGGGCCCATTATTTTGAAACAAAAAAAGAAGAAATGAGTTGCCAGTCACATAAAGGCTTTACATTCCAAAGTCCACAATCTTGCTTCTTCAGAATACAGGTTCAAGAAAAATGTACCAATAGAAGGATAGCATCTGTGTTTAAGTTCAGAGATAACCTATGGTTTATTCAGTAGATCAAGGAGGTTGCGTGATTGACACGAGAGTTTGGGTTTGTGTATGCACGATGCATGTGTTGAACTACCAGCAGAGGTAAAGGCGATCTCCTTTGCTTTAAATGTAGCTGAAGTTAGCACTGTTTCTCAGGGAGATTTTAAATCTTTTGTGTACCCAGTCTTCACAAAGTAATCTATACTTTATAGTTTTTCTATCTTTTTTCTATTTTTTAATATTTAAGTTATGCACTTTATCTAACATTTTAACATCAATTTTTGGGATAACTAATTTCATTCCATTATACTTCCTACAAATTTATTTGCTGTTCATTGTCAAGTTCTTATTTCTTTTAAATGCAAAATAATGTGAGTTTTAGTTTCTTTTTATTATTCACATTATGCTACTGTAACTGTTCAAATATTTAATTTAATTATACAAATTTAAAGTTTCATTTTGACTTAACACTATGGACAATAAAATAACAAGCAAACAATTTCATCTTCACTAAAACAACAACCCAGCAAACATTTAACAGTCATTTTACTAACTTGCTGCTTCAAGAAATGTAATCCAGACGCAAGGCCAAGCTAAACTCAATTTTTACTAGAAATATTTTTCAATTGTTCTATTAATTGCGGTTTTGGTGAACAAAAGCCTTATTACCTTTTACCTTATTTTTAATAAGGTTTTAATTCTCCCATAAAAGAACACTAGCAGCAAACAGAACTAATAAACTAATAGTGGATCTGTAGCATATTGTAGTTAATGTAGTTATCAAACTACTCGATATATTGAGTTCGATAATAATCGATATAGTCGAAAAGACAGTAACAGTTGTTGCTGTAGTATGGAGGACTGCTAATAAAGTACGTTAAATCCAAATAGTAAAGAACGTATTATTTAATAAGTAAACAAAAAACAATAAATAATATATGTCAATAAGGACATACATAAGATATGGCGCACTCGCAGTCGATTAGAACTGTGAAGCAGTGGTAGTGGTAAAGTTCACGTACAAATGGAATCTACGATGAAATAAGGTTACGAATTATTGTGTATGTATGCATATTCCTGTTCATACTAAGGCAGTACAGGTGGCTAACATGGAGTCCTATATACTGCTAAAACCGTTAGCGTTGGAGGGAAATGTGAATGAAAATTGGTGAAGGTTTAAACAGAATTATGAAATCTACGAAAAGACTACGGCTACAAATCTGAAACCAAAAGACATTCGGGTAGCAGTATTACTAAATTTATTAGACGAAGAGGCCATGGAAGTTTTCAGTATGTTTAATGTGAATGAGGCGCAAAAATGTGACTATGACGAACTCGTCGAGGCATTCGAAGATTACGCGAAGCCCAAGAAAAATATGTATATCGGCCTACTATCAACAAATGTATATCGGACTGGCTAAAAGGAACGTGTCAACCAGAATTAAATGGCATATAAATAATTCCAAGGACCAACATCTAGCAGTTTTTAGGTTGTCAAAACATTCAGTGTCTACAAAGTACACAATTAACAAAGTGCAAATGCTTTATAAGGATGACTTGGAGATTGAAAGATCAACCTTTGAATTATACTTCATTAGAACAAAAATGCCAGAATTAAATCTCGATCAAGGTACATTGGATAAAAGCTGGAATCACACAATGAAGCTTTTCAACTTGATCAAAATGGTATAGAGTTGCCAACTGGCCGGTTTTTGGCCGGCCTGGCCAAAATTATGCTGTTATTTTGATTAAAGCCGATGACTGGACAAACTTCTTACCAGTCCCTTTATATTTTTCAAATTTGAAATGAAATGAAATTTTGAGTTTTACGTCCCATGGTTATGCCGGTTAGGCTAAAGGAGACGGTGATAATGAGTAATGAATGAAATGGTGGAATGAAGAAAGTGGGAGGAAACGGGAGAACCCCGAGAAAACCCACGCACACGGTGTTTGTCCACCACAAAGTTCACTTGGCGGGAGCAGGGTTTGATTTTTTCAAATTTGTATCTAGTTCGAAGCAATTTCATCTAGTTCGAAGTACAGATTTAAGAACTAACTTTCATTGTGTAAATCCAAACTGTCATCTTTCACCATCATTTGTTTAGATAATTTTAAAGAGAGGACAGGGACCGTATCAGGGAAAATTTGAAATTAACTTGTAAGGAATTTTACACATTTACTGAGAGTGAAAAAGAACTTCTTAAAACAATTTTCTGTAGTTGAAGTACAAATTTAAAGAACAAATTTCATTTTCCAAATCCAAAATTGTTACGTAAGGATTAATATACTTTTCTTCATCTGTTTCGATAATTTTAAAGAAGTGGCAGTTACTGGTAAATGCAATAAAGTGATCAATGCCGATTTCAGTTTCTCATTTATAGAACAATGTATCTATTAAGCTTATTAGGAATGTACTAAAATATGCAGAATACATGTGGTAATGCACTTTTGTTCACGATAATACATTTTCTTCCCATGGAGGGATCTGAACAGAGATACTTCAGACTTAAACCCCTATCATAACAGATTTTGAGGGGGAGCCGGTTTTCTTATTTTCCAGAGTTGGAAACCCTAAAATGGCAACTCATCAATAAACAGATTGAACGTAAACCATCCATGTACAAACAAATCAGAGGTTCACATTTAAATTGAAAACGTTATGCACACACTAAACATTAATTTTTAAAATACGTTGAACATTCTGGAAAATATAAACTAATGGAAACTGGATTTCATAATTCGAGATCAGGATAAATTCGATGCACATATCATCAAGAAGTGAAATGCACGGAAATTGGTGACATCGCAAATTTAAATCACAGAAATTATACTGATTCTTGGAGTAGCAACATTATTACGGAAATGTGATGGTAGCTGGTTTACACAAGTGTGCTATGTAGTAAGACTACTCCTTTCGTTTCTGGATTTTCTTTTAATTTAGCGTATATATTAGACACATTAACAAATTAATACGGGAATTTTGCAGCAGCGAAAGAAATTTCCAAATATGAAGAAGGACGAAAATCCAAAAGGTAGGTAAACAAGCTCGTTTTTTCAACAAAAAGAGAGTGAACTTGACAAAGATTCCAGCAGAAATTAGGAGTCGAAATATAATCCTATAAAATACGGATAATATGCAGATATGCTATTAAATATCTAAAGAATTATTTGTAACTTTCATATAGCTCTATATACTTTTAACAATTTACTACATTAATGTGTATCAGTGAGATAAGTAACTAACTATTTTGTAGTATAATTTTACATTTAATTAAAAATTTGTCATTTATTTGGTAGTCGGAGGTTGTGAAATAATGAAATGGCAAACGACGACAGAGTTGAGAATTGAAAGACTTTCTATATTCATACGATAACTTCATTTTTATATGCAACCCAAAAGCAAACATTTGTATGGTTAGCATCAGAGTCCAAATAACAAAGGCTAATTTTCAAAAATTAGAAGAAAGCAAAAAAACAAACAAACAAAAAGAATCTTATGCGACCCTTTAATAAACCATTTTCATTTTTTCATTTTTTTTTTAACTGCAAGACATTATGAGTTCTCGCTTCACTAAAAACTAATATGAAATGTACTACATATCAACATACAACACAATTCGTATCTATAAATGAGACACTAATTTTATAATATATTGTACACATATCAATAATCTATATAGTCGATTATCCAATCGTATATAAGACTATCTTTCTTTAAAATTTGAAGCAAAGTAGAACCTCGACATGATTGATTTCTTTCAAACCCATCCGATTCTTAAATGTGAGAATAATTGAAACTAACTCGTGACGACTGAATTTTCGTTTCCAGTAACTAAATTTAAAAATACGACTAAAACTTAATCATTAATAATCAATACTTCTTTTAAAGATGAAAGGTAAATATAGTTATTATTGGTAGCAGTTATTGATAGTGGATAAAAGAAGGCAATGATGGGGTGAAGATTTAAATTTGACATGATACTGTATCTTAAATAAGCTTCCCTTCCCGAATGATCAGCGATTTGTTTTCGTTTTCTGCAGTAGGAAAAAGGAGGAGGAGGGTGTGTGGAAACAGAAGAGTTTGTTTGATTGTTTACCAGAGCTTACGTAGAAGGAATAATAGATACGATTATTAACAAACTGCATCAAAAAAGTGCCTAGAGAGATTGGCGGATACCCTTCAGATTTTATCCACGCTTCAAAACCTTCCGAATTTTCGAGAATATTCTACTGAACTTTGTAAACAAGGTGTATGCATTTAACGGAAAAAAAAATGCCTTCAGCGTAGCATTTTGATTCTACAGCAGTATCTTCAATGGATTCAAAAATATCTACTGAACGGAGAACCATTCTTATGTCATGAAGATGTTGCTTCGTTATCGAAAAGTTACGCTGTATACGCCCAATGGGGGCACTCTGTCGGAAACGTGTAAAAAGCTTTTCCAAGCCAGTCATCCTGAATGGGGTTTTCCTGGGTTTTCCTCATTCACACCAGGCAAATACCGGATTGGTATCTAACATATAGGTCCCAGACAGCTTCCTTCCTTCCCCAATCCTTTCTCCCTACCCTTTCCCCGGATAGTGTGGTCACCGAGGGACGTCATCCCTCAAAACGTGACGGGCTAACATTGCCATAGAATCCGAAAGCCCAGAAATTTAAATCCTAAATCCGTTACGCTATAAACATTGATGAGTGTATGTATACTTTGTTTACAATTACATTAGTTCACAATTGCATCTTCATAAAGTCAAATTGAGTTTTAGTAGAAAAATATTTTAATATTTATAACTAAGTTTTTGCTGATTTCAGAAATTTTCAAATGCAATTTACAACTTTATTTTTAGCACAGCCTTACGTAGTTTAATTGATTATTGGAAATCGACGAATGAAAAATTAATTTCCATGTTTATTTTGTTCTTCACTCCAGAGCAATTTCCTTGTAAATTCAAGAATATGCAAATGAAGATATGGATATGTCAAGGGAAGAATCTACTCAAATCATATACAGTTTGAATATAAAAGCTACTATCGTTAGTAATGATTTCGTGGGAAAAAAAAACGAAATTGAATATTAAATTAAAAAAGAAATCAGTTCGTTATTTTAAACTGATATTAGTACTAATTTACTTTACGATATGCTAGCATTCACTTCTTACCTGTCAGTAGTATCCTCTTCAGTCTCAGGTTTTGGTAATTCATCGCTGTTCTTTCTGCCTTCTTCATCATCCTTCCCTTTAGATTTTACTGCAACCTTATCTTTCCTAGAAAAGAAAACAGAAATATAATTTAGGTACATTTACGAAGTAAATAATAGCAATACTGAATTATTCATAAAATGCATAAAAAAACTGTAAGAGATTTTAGGTGATACTATACATTGAAATAAAAATACAAAAATGAAAATGAAACGAAATCTTTCTGTTTAACGTCCCACGATTATACCCTTTAAGCTAAAGAAGACGAATGACTAAAGCAAGTGAATGATGATGGAAGAATGGGGGAATGTAAAAGTGGGATGAAATGGGAGTATCCCGAGAAAACCCACGGACACGATGTTGTTCACCACAAACTTACTTGGTTGGGGTCGAACCACGGACCCCACACACCAGAGGTAAGCGCTCTGCCACTAAGCCACCGTGCCTCCCAAATAAAGATGCAACATAACAATAATACTTATAATAGTAATTTAATTTTTAAACATTGATTGTTGCTTGTAATATAGGTTTATTTGTTAGACACACAAAGTAAATTTTAATCTTAATCTTTATACAGAAAGATCTGATCTAAGATATTCCTCTGTGCTGTAGAGCAGGTGATTATGCATCAGTGATTGAAGATATCTTTTAAACTGCAAATTTGGAATTTGTTGTAGGTCCGAATTTAGTGGAAAATTTCGTTTATTCATATGTACGAATGATGTTTAGAGAATATATACGTATGCACGGTAATTATAACATTCTAAGCTTTTAATACTTAGTACTTTAATACTTAATACTTAGTACTTAGTGGTCTACTAAGTGTTTGAAAAAGAACAGATAACATTATTCTCAGCATATTTTTCTGCATTATAAAATATTTTGTCGCAGGGCAGGTTTGACCTCAGAAAATAATTCTTTACTAGTGACTGGATTAAGTATGTGGTTTTCAGTGTTTCCAAAGTTAGGATCTAACTAAGCTTCAGTAAATTAAACTCTTGTGTTTAGTTTTGGGTATAATGTGATAAAGCATCTGGTACTAAATCTTTAAGTCTATATCAGTGAACTTTGACATGAATATTTTAAAGGAATCCCGGACAAGTCATAGTAGTTATTTTTGTTATTGTCCTTCGTAGATCTATATACTTTCTGTTTGAAGTTTCTGGTTCAAGAGTTTGAGAGGAGAACTAAATACTCGTAATGTAACCTTTAAACCAAAGTTTTAGTAATCAAGTATCAACATTTCCCGAAAAATTACAAGGCATTTTAGTACGTCATATAAAGAAAACATGCTCACTTTTTTTTTTCCTGAAGTGTCTGGGGCTTTTTCATCTTTATCTAAAATTGTGTTCTTAGTAATCGGCCATTTCAGACTTTGCGAGGGGATAGGGGGCAAGATATAAAAGATTTTTGTTAGTATACTAGTATACAATTAATTAAAAGCGTGTGTTTTTCAAACTAAGAGGCGGAAGGGTAGAATTGCACCCTGTCCTCCCTAAATGAAGCCTCTGCTTGTTAGGCATGATCTTTATGAATCTTCTACTCAATTGACAATGCTTTTCTTCAAAATACTGTTCAAAATAGATTTTTCTACCTTGCTCTCCCACTTCAAGTTCTGTACTCCATCATATTTCTATGAACACTAAGGTATGATCCTTTCATAAATTATTAAATTTATTAATTCGTAAATATGTCTGCAGTAAACAAGAACTAATTCCTGAATTACAACTTATTTTAGTTCTTCACAGTAAACAACCTCTTAAGTTGTTTCAATTTTAATAATAAATTCACAGTTGTAGGATCTATCCAAAATGTTGGTGAATTTTCCAAGCACCAAAAATTGTTTAACAACTTCATCTCCGATCGCGTTGCTATTGTTAAGGGATCAAACAGCCTACGGTTCAGAAAAAGTTGTTTTGCTCTACTTAGATTCGTATTTGAAAATTTACACAAAACGAAAATACAGGAAACCTATTTTACTTTGCGTTTAACAAATTTAATCTATTGTTTCTTCATGATATATTTTGTCCTTCTGAACTTTTATTATTATTATTATTATTATTATTATTATTATTATTATTATTATTATTATTATTATTATTATTATTATTATTATTATTATTATTATTGTTATTATTTTCTGTATTTATTGAGTGGCTATAAATCCCGTTAGCCTTACCATGCAAAAATGTAACTTTGTTTTATTTTATTTTTGACAAAAGTCTCGAGAACTTTAAGTTTCTAGAGTAGTTAATGCTCACTTATACATACACTGATGTGATTTGTGTATATATCTTGTAGGGTCTGAATGATGGATAATGGCTACGTAATAGAAGGTGCAATATGTAGTACATGAAGAGCAATTCAACGAATTTCATAGGGATCGATATCATGATCTCACCAGATACAGAAACATCCTCTCGCCAAACTAAGCATGAGATGTGAAAGGTGACGTGAATGATTATCCCGAAGTAGATAGTCTGGCGTTTCTCAAGAGACTGTCTAAACTCACAAGTTTCTCGCGGTTAGGTGACTTCAACTTCAATCACTGAGCGTGAGTTTAAGTGAATGGAAGTCCCAGTGAGGTCGGAGAGCTCAAGTTCCATTGAGAATGATGAGGAGGTCCAGTTAAACTAACGGACAAAATGGAACTCTTCTGATTTCAAGAGATATTTGACAATGTTCAAATGTCATGTTCACGCAAAGATGACAAAGTAATAGGGCCTTCGTTCTTCGTAGAATAAAATAGGAGAATATATAGGCAGGGGTGGACTGGTCATAATCAAGTACCGGCCCGATGGCCGCTGCGCCCTCCTCACATCAGTGCCTTTGCGCCCTGCTCGGGAGGGGCTAAGACCCGTCTTAGCCTCGGGAAGGCGCACAGTTTTCTCTCTGAACACATTTTTTATTTTAAAAAAACAAAGCTACATAATTATTTTATAAATTCGCTAGCCTTTGGCCAGCTAGGGCTCCACCCCAGACCCCGGTATTTGCTCGGCCTGCGGCCTCGCTCTTTCTGTTTTCGGCGTGGAAATGCTATTAATGATATTAGATTTACCCCTAAATATATAGCTTTGACTCTAATATCGGTCATTTTGGACGATTTTTACTTATCACCCTTACCAACCCCACGCTTCGCCCCAAATCCCAGTATTTGCTCGGCCTGCGGCCTCGCTCTTTCTGTTTTTGGCTTTTGGAATGTCATTATAATGATCTTAGGGACCCTGAAATTTAAAGATTTGACTCTAATATCGGTCATTTTGGATGATTTTTATATATCAACCCTCCCACCCCCACTGCTCCGCCCCCAGATCCCGTCTTTACTCGGCCTACGGCCTTGCCCTTTCTGTTTTAGGCCTTGGTTAATGATCTCAGCGACTTCGAAATACAGTATATTGATTTGACTCTAATCTCGGTCATTTTGCATCATTTTTACATTTCTCTCAATCCCACTTCCGCCGTTAGAGGCGCTAGTGGCGTTACATAAAAACAAGACTCCGTTCAAGACTTACAGATGAACATCTGGAATCATTGTTCTTGATGAACTCAGAAAGAGACATTCTGACCAAAATAGACAATAATCTTATTATTGATAAAATGTGTGAAAAAAGCAAGGAGATGCGAAGGCTTTTTCAAGCATAAAGCAGTGACTTTACTTTCATTTTCCAGTTTTGTTTTTGAATTTCTTTTTTCGTTAGGTAGGTATATAATTCTAAATTTGTTTCTACTTTTGTTAATTTGTAGTAAATGTTTCATGTATACTTTTTATCAACGGTTTTAAAAATAGATGAAAAATAAGTTAATGCTATGATGAACATAGCTTTAAAAGGACAGAAGTATGAAAAATAACATAATCCCTAAACTTAACTCAAATCTTCAGTTATAATTAGGCTGTTAACAAATGTAGCCGAAGAATTTAAACAACTGGTGTGATTTTTGTAGTCTCAGTTAAAGTGTGCAGATTTATATAGGTCTAATATACGAGGCGTGTTTTTTAAGTAAGGCCGTTTGAACATAAGTACACAACGAAAGGTTATTTCAAAAAAGTAAATGTATTTTCAGAAAGTACATGCTTTACTCTATTTTTCGACATAGTTGCCAAGTTTGTTCAAACACTTATCATACCTCTCAACCAATTTCAAAATACCCTCTTCATAAAAACTTGCCGCCTGCTCCGATAACCAAGAGTTCACTGCCGTTTTCACATCGTCGTCATCATTGTAACGGTTGCCACTGAGGTGTTGTTTGAGGTGGAGGAACAGATGGTAATCGCTCGGCGCAAGATCAGGACTGTAGGGTGGGTGGTCTAAAACTTCCCAGCCAAATCTGTCCAACAAATCGCGGGTCTGACCTGCAGTGTGAGGTCTTCAATTGTCATGGAGAAGAACAATGCCCTTTGTCAGCATGCTGCGTCGTTTGTTTTGAATCGCTCTGCGTCGCTTTCACAGTGTTTGGCAGTATGCTTCTGCATTGATAGTGGTTCCTCTTGCATGAAGTCGACCAACAAAACACCATGCCTGTCCCCCCCCCCAAAAAAAAAACGCCATGATTTTGCGCCTGGGACAGAGTCTGTTGACCTTCACCTTTACAGGCGAGTGTGTGTGTGTCTCCATTCCATGCTCTGTTGTTTCGATTCGGGCGTGATATGCGAAACCCATGTTTCGTCTCCAGTTACGATCTGACTCAAGAAGCCGTCACCTTCTTCGTGATAACGAGTCAAGAACTTCATGGCACACTCAAATCTTTGGTTTTTGTGGTCCTCTTTAGGAGTTTCGGGACCCAACGGGAGCACAGTTTCCTAAACTGTAGGTGTTCAGAAACAATTTTGTAAAGCACTGATCTCGACACGTCAGGAAATTCGTTTGAGAGACCTGTTATTGTGAAGCGCCTGTTCTCACGAACCCTCGCTTCAACTGAAGCCACCAAATTGTCTGTAATCGAAGAAGGGCGACCGGAACGGTCCTCATCACGGACGTTGTCACGGCCATTTTTGAATTCTCGTATCTACTTACGCACTTTGCTTGCAAACTAACAGTATCACCGTACACTTCGCAAATCTGCCGATGAATTTCTGCAGCAGACAGGTTACTTGCTGACAAAAACCGTATCACTGAGCGAACCTCACACGCGGCGGGCGACTTGATAATCTTAAACATTGTGAAAGCACAGAACACAACCGTACTGGTCAGCTACAGAGTTGAAACTCAGCACAGTTGTTCCCGAGGCGTGTCGGTACACGACGCACACGCTAGTTGCGGTATGCGCGCGAACTACTAGTGTCTACAACAAAACGGACCTTACTTAAAAAACACGCCTCGTATTTGGTACTCAAAGTCTCTTTGTTTGTTTATGAAAAAATTGAATTTGTATAATTCTATCGTGATTAATTGCAATAGCTAGTTAATCTTTTGTTGTTTTTTGTGTAATAATTTTCCGGGGGAAGTCCCCCGGCACTTTCTTTTATTAGGAGGGGGTACTCCATACAAGCGAAAGCCTCAGATGGACGGCGCCCTCCCAGAGTATGTGACCGCGCCCTTTTTACATAGCCAGTCCACCCCTGTATATAGGTCTACAGTGCCATACTGAAATGCGCGTTTCCGCAAATTGTGGAGTTTTAGTGAAAAGTAAAATATTGCACCTAGTCGTTGGAGCCGTTATATTAAAGATATTCTGGATCCAGCAGATTCGTCGCTTGACTTCCACTATCAACAGGAATCAGACAATGAAGTATGTCAAAGCGTAGGTTTGCAGAACTCCAATTCTTAATTTTCGAGCACTTAAAATTGAACATCATTGAAAGTGCTGAAAATAATAGTTCAGATAGCGTATTAAATGTTCTGAAATTTAGGAGGTCTATCGTCTGGAAATCCTGCAGAAGATTTGTATCAATTTTGTATCGTGCATAGTAGAAGTAGTAAGAGTAATAAAATAGTATGACTACCTTTGGGAATATCGTGGATTCGAATGAAGAACCGGATCAACATTAAAAATCTTGTAAAGTGGACGGATAACTTGTAATGTGACTTCGGTGTCTCACAAACAAATTGTTAATTGATTACAAGACAACGACGTTCCAGGGGACAGCAAGGTGTGTTCTGCGATCTGGAATTTAAATCGTGCGTTGCAATGCGCAGAGTGTTTTAAAAAAACTACAGAAATAAAACATCCGATTATTTAAAAGGAAATCACTTCAAAGGTAATAAGTTTAAAGAAACATGAAGTATTTTTGATTTATCTAAAGACATATATGAAAGTTTCCGAAGAATTATTCCAGAAAGTTAACCGGTTATATGATCAGCTTATGCAACTGGGGCATACAAGAATGGAATGTTACGAAATATACTAAACGGGGGAAGCTTTAGTGTCATGGTTGGCACATTCATTTCTAGTTTCTGGAATCCTCGGCTCGATTTCCACCAGGACTATGTAAGATTGTTTACTGCTGACGCGGTCCTTAGAAGATAAAGTTGTTAAGAGAAGGAACAGGCTACGAACCCAGGATATTTATAACACCTGGGCCCAAAATGGCTCTCCATGGGTCTGACTGTACGGATGATAGTAGCACTTGCAAACTAGATGATCCCTTATATATTTTGCTTCATCACGTGTGTGGTTGTTCTCTTCCGAAAGAAAATACAATAGTAGTGACCAGGATTTCAAATTCGGAGGCGATGCTTAGGTCTATTTAAAAAGTAAAAATGAATCTGAAGGGTCCGAATTGGCATAATATTTATATTAAATATAGTTGTATGAGTTACTCAAACCAGGACCTTAATTGTACTTAGGGATTGAGGGACCAATCTAAATTTTAAAAATAGAGCCTCTACAAGATAATCGACTAACGGTATTAGTGGTATCATACATGCGTCAATTCACCCGAGTTGAAACTAGGAAGCACTCTTAAGCAATAAAACTTAGCAAGTTTAGACTACATGAAAATAATAGATAAAACCTGTTTAAAACCCTTGTACGCCTTTTAATGCATTTTTAGTTATTCACGTGATCACATCCTTTGTAGTCAATAACCCAAAACTATTTGTTTGGTCACCTATCAACCTCCACCTTTCGTTAACCAGCTACAGTTTAGTTTTCATTAGCTTGTTAAGAATGCAGTTTTTCCACTCCAATAGTCAGGAAGTGAGAAAAGAGATTATTCAACTTCGTCTTTTCCACATCCGTAAACCGTGTTCATTTAAAGATTTCTTTACGTAGAAAAAAAAAAGAATAAAAAGACCATAAGTGACCTAAAAGTTACCTTAAAATATTAAAAAATGACCTGAAATTTTCGAAACAACAAAAAGTGACCAAAAGTTGACCCTAAAAAACTATATTTTTAGAACCTGGAGTTGATGGATAACGTTTTTATTTGAACTTGCCTTGTCCTATGCGTAATAGAAAAAAGTTGACTTGTCAACAAGATCCGGGCCCTGATAATCAGGTATATTCAAGAAAGCAATAATAGAAAGAAGTTGAAACTGAAAGACATGTCTGGTAGCAGGGATAGAGGTTCCTTTATTACGTTTTTCTCAAAAGCGTTCATTACTTCTTCGATACGTGCTATAACATCAGAAGTTCATAGTGAAATAAGGAAATTCGACATTACGGTAGAAACAACACAAGATGTGGTACAGCATGATCAAATGTCATTTTACCTTGGATAAATAACTGAGGCCAAGTTAAAGAATTTACTAGATTTATAAGTTATTGATCAAAAATAGGAAAAGCACTTTACGAATCGTCAAGATGCAGTTAGCATAATACGGCTCGCACACTGCTGATATCCAGAAATCGTTCCTCTTTCCCTCAGCAAATACAGTTCGAAAGTAAATAGACGATTATTTTGACCATTTAGAGTGTATTTTAGAAAACAAATTCTTTGTTGATTTCGCCTTTGCCAGCTGGAGCACCTCATATATAGGATTTGTCTCAGACATAATGTGTCACATTATTTTCTGATGCGACTATCTATTGCAGAGTTTTCTCCCCATAAAGGTTCTGTGGTGCGGGCTTGACTTCGAGCTCTGGGAGCGTCAAGGTGCGCAATAGAGTGAACTCCTGTTTGATTGAAGAATGAGTGTTCAGTTGTTAGGTGACATAATAAACATTTGGAAAAATGTTATTCACCGGATCGTGACCGAAGAGTTGTAGATGAGGAAAGTGTGCGCAAAACTCGTTCTAAGAGTTCTCACCGACGATCAGAAAAACAATCGAGTGGCTATTTGCAATGAACTTATGCAGTGTTGTGGAGAAAATCTTAGTTTTTTGGAGAATATAATTACCAGTGATGAAACATGGATTTTTGAATATGAGCCAGCCTGAAATGAAAAGGCAGAGCTCTGAATGGCACATTTTGCAGTCCCCTCGCTATATATATATATATATATATATATATATATATATATATATATATATATATATATATATATATATATATATAAAAAGAGCAAATTGAAAATCAGTCATGCTCATTGCCTTTTTTGATGCTATAGTGATTCTCCATTCTGAATTTATACCATTCATTCAAACCAAGGATCTTATAAAATAGAGGATTTGCCCTTACAACAAAATCTTGAAGCCATACGTCATAGTTTCGCCACCCCTTACTCTGCCCACTCCGCCCAATGGGATCGCAATGTTTTGAGCGAACAATCATGGCGGAAACGAAAGTATCCAATCAGACAATGGCAGAAATGAGAGTAGCCGATCAGACGTGCCGATGCTCGGTTGTTTTTTGGCTTCATCGATTTAATAGGATGAAGATACATATGGGCAGATCCTCTATTTATAACATCCTTGATTCAAACCATCAACAACAAATTTTACGTGGAAATTCTCAAAAGATTGAAATGAGGTATCAACCGTGTTAGGAGCGAGATCAAGGATTCGTGAAAGGTTCACGATGACAACGCTCCCAGCCCCATCGCCTTTGTTGTGCGCGACTACCAGACCCAGATCGGGATTACAATGGTTTCGCAACCACCTTACAAATCCAGTTTGGCCCCACCAGACTTCTTTCTGTTTCTAAAGATAAAAATACCTGAAAGAACGTCATTTGCAACCTATTGATAACACTAAAATGACTTCGACGAGGCTGTTAAAGGACGTATCCGTTGATGAATTACAGGGGGCATACAACGCATCGAAATGTCGCTGGTGAAAATGTATTGACGCAGGACGTATATTTTGAAGATTTTTTAAGTGATTGGGCCAATCTGATCAATAAACACTTAAAAAAAAAAATCTGACGCATTTCTTCTGCGACAAACCCTGTAGACTACTGATGCGACTCCAAATCCGGTGCGACTTTAAAAACACCCTATATGTACGATAATTTATTTCGAGCTTCTATTACACACAAAATTCGAAAACTGTTGAGATTTGAAAAACATTTCTTCATAGCTTACATGTAGAAGTTTAATAGTTGAATAGACGTCACACTTATAGTTCCTTCGTTCTAAATGCTTATCGTTCTTGATGGCTTCATTTTCCCTTGAGAGTTTATACAGTTTAGATTCCATTAAACTGTAGCCCATATTTCGTAGCCCAAGTGTTGAAAAGAGGATTTAGTATACACTTCAACAAACCATGTTAATCTTAAAACGTGCAACGTCCTTCCGACAGGGCATAACGTCCTAAAATTCCTACAATTTTTATCTATAAATTAGTGTACGTTGTGTATGTCCAGCAGGACAGAAAGTTCTTCTGGTGGAAAGAGCATGAACTCTAGTTTTAGCGCAAAAAAGAATCATGTTGGTACGACTGTTAGTTCAGTAGTGGCGGATTGTTTTCTAAAGGTAATCGTGTGTACGTTTACATTCTCTATTTTGATCCACCAAACACCAATAATGTGTGGAGTAGAGCGAATTTCGGTGATAACTGGGAAACATTAAACCTTCTCTTATATTGTTTATTGTACAGTGAATGTAAAAAGTATTCATACACCTCGGAAAATGATAACATATAACATATCACGGTGGACAAACACCACTTGAACGAAAATTTGTATTTTATTTCTTCAAGTGTAGGAAATATAACACAAAAATACACTGATATGAAACAAATTAGGACTGTAGTAAACAAAGAAGCAGCTATTCGTGCAAGAAATTCAAAAAGGTAGTGAAAAGAAAGAAATATCAATCAACAAAAAGTATTCATACATTTCACTTTTTGTCTTTCTTTTCGTCACATTGGGCCATTTTAGTACTTCGTAGGATTTCCTTTTGATGCTATAATAGCTTTAATACGCTTTGGCATTGACGTTACCAAAGCCTTGGTCTTTGATGAGGGAATTTTCTGCCATTTTTCTTGCAAAGCATTTTGCAAGTCTTGTTTATTTGAAATCGGTCGTTTTCTAATCTGTTTGTCAAGGTGGTCCTATAGATGCTCAATCGGATTAATGTCGGGGGATTGGGAAGGTGTTAGCATGTACTTTGGCGTATTGTTCAAGATCCAAAGGCGTGTGTTTAAAGCGGAATGCTTTGGATCGTTGCCCTGCATGAATATAAAGTTTTGTCTAATGCCCATTTGTTCAGCAGATGAATGGAGACTCGATTTTAAAATATAAATGTACTGATAATGGTTCATCGTACCATCTATAAAGTGCATGGATCCTACACTAGATGCACTCATACAACTAAAAAAATGATAGAACCACTACTATGTTTCACTGTAGGTTTCAGGTTTTGTTTTCGAAACTCTGTATTCTTTTGCCTACACACCATGGTTCGTCCATCCGATGGGAAAATGTTGAATTTGCTTTCATCAGTAAATATCACACAGTTCCAGAATCCTTGTGGCGTATTTCGGTGTGCTTTGGCAAATGTTAACCTTTTCTTCCTATTGACTTCACTCACAAAATATTTTCTTCGGGCTACCCGGCCATGAAAGCCACGCTTTCTCAAGTAATTGCGAATCGTAGAATGCGAGACGCACTTTAAATTCATTATAAAGTTCACTTGCAAGCTCTGCCATACTTAGCCGTGGATGCTTTCTTATTTTTCGAACTATCAATGACAGACAACGCGTATTTAATGTCACCGGACGACCTGTTCTATGTGCATTTTTCAACGTCTTTCTCTGTCCAATTCAATCATTAATACTTTTAATAGTCCCTCTAGGCCTACCAACAATTCAGAAAGTGACTTACAGTGGTTATGCAGACGAATTATAATTATTCGTTCCTCTTCTGTAGCTTCACGACCTTTATGCCCCATACTGCGGCACTTCCAAACTCCTCGATAATGCTGTGAACTTGAATGCACTCCAAGGGAACGTAGAATAAACTAGATTGCCTTGACAGGCCTGTCATTCGTTTCTGAACACGGAGAGAGGTATTCCTGTGAGATTTGTGGTACTGTATGAATACTTTTTGCTCATGAATTTTCAGACTTTTCCATTTTTTGTCTCTGTAAACCAAGGTCAAAATAGCATTTGTTGTTTATGCTTCCCCCAAGTCTTCCTTCCTGGAACACCTTTTTCTAATTGTCCAGTGAGTTGGATCTACATATCATGGAAGCGGGACAAGATCACATTTTTTTGCAAAAATATTGCCTGTATGAATACTTTTTACATTCACTGTATATTTTAAAATGCGTACTGGTGGAAGGCTACTGACCGGTCCGGAAGGACAAACTCACATTCTTTCCATTGAGGAGGTGTCGAGCCTTGCGGGACGACAGAGGCTTGTACGTACGATATCTCTGAATTACGCTGCCAGAACAGAACTATGTAATGCTCACGGAATTTAACTGAAATGAATGTCTTCATTTTCAGCAGTGAATTAAAAATCTACAAATCAACGAACACGTGAGCTTTCGACATTGTTATGCAGAGTCGCAACTAGGGAGGAAGCAAGGAGGCACACGCCCTGCGCGCTTAGTTGGAGGGGGTCTAAAAGGGCGATATGCATACACACACACACACACACACACACACACACATATATATATATATATATATATATATATATATATATATATATATATATATATATATATATATATATATATATATATATCATCATCATAGGTATTCTGCCTTTATTGGCAGGTCACTTGCTGCAGCTGAGAAGCTTCCATGCTCCACGGTCCTCCGCTAACTTCTTCGTCTTCGCGTATGATCTTTCTGTTTTTATATCATCCATTAATTGTAGTCTCCTTCGCCCCCTCCCTCTCTTTCCCGCCACCATACCCTCTAGGACGTCCCTCTGATACAGTCTCTTCTTAGGCAATGTCCCAACCAGTTTCTCTTCCTCTTCCTAATAATATCTAAAAGTGTTCTTTTCTCACCCACCATTTCTAACACTCTCTCATTCGTTATGCGCTCGACCCAACTAATTCTTTCCATTCTTCTCCACACCCACATTTCGAAGGCTTCCAGTCGATTTTCATCACCTTTACGTAGTGTCCACGTTTCCGCCCCATACAGTACAAGACTCCACACGAAGCATTTTATGAGTCTTTTTCTCAGCTCTGTCTTCAAGGTCCCACAAAACAGACTTTTCTTCTTCTTAAAGGCTTCTTTCGCCATTCCTATCCTTGCTTTTATTTCACGTTCGCACTTCATGTTATTACTAAGAATACTACCCAGATATCGAAAACTATTCACTTGTTCTATTTTCTCCCCTCCTACTTTTATATTTGACACAGACCCCTTCGTTCCAATCACCATGGCTTTTGGATTATATATATATACACTCGTGCTCATAAATTAAGGATAATGCAAATACATGGTGAAACAACGCTCTGGTGGGCGGTTTTCGGTTGGAAATCACCTCGGGGTATGACCATGCGGTGCATTTGACCATTCGATGCGGTGCATGCGGTGCGGTCATCGCACGGTGGCGTTGGCAGCAGTCCATATACGCAGAGGTGTGTTGGTGCATGTCAGAGTACGGTGCAGCGTGTAAGTGTGCAGATGTTGTCAGACGTGCTAATGGTGACTGTGTGTTGAAAATGGCTCAAAGAACACATATTGATGATGTTACGAGGGGTAGAATAATAGGGCGACTGGAAGCTGGTCATACACAGCAGGTCGTAGCACGGGCCCTCCGTGTACCATAGAGTGTGATCTCAAGATTATGGCAACGATTCCAGCAGACAAGAAACGTGTCCAGGCGCTACAGTACGGCACGTCCACAGTGTACAACACCACAAAAAGACCGATATCTCACCATCAGTGCCCGCAGACGGCCACGGAGTACAGCAGGTAGCCTTGCTCGGGACAGTGCAACAGCCACTGGAACAGTTGTCTCCCGACACACAGTCTACAGACGACTGAACAGACTTCGTTTATTCGCCCGGAGACCTGCTAGGTGCATTCCACTGACCCCTGTTCACAGGAGAGCCCGTAAAGCCTGGTGTCAAGAACACACTACATGGTCAATGAAACAGTGGTCCCAGGTTATGTTCACGGACGAGTCCAGGTATAGTCTAAACAGTGATTCTCGCCGGGTTATCATTTGGAGTGAACCAGGAACCAGATACCAACCCCATAATGTCCTTGAAGGGGACCTGTATGGAGGTAGTGGTTTGATGGTGTGGGGTGGGATTATGATTGGTTCACGTACACCCCTGCATGTCTTTGACAGAGGAACTGTAACAGGTCAGGTGTATCGGGACGTCATTTTGCATCAGTATGTTCGCCTTTTCAGGGGTGCAGTGGGTCCCACCTTTCTCCTGAAGGATGATAACGCACGGCCCCACCGAGCTGCCATCGTGGAGGAGTACCGTGAAACAGAAGATATCAGGCGAATGGAGTGGCCTGCCTGTTCTCCAGACCTAAACCCCATCGAGCATGTCTGGGATGCTCTCGGTCGACGTATCGCTGTACGTCTTCAAACCCCTAGGACACTTCAGGAACTCCGACAGGCACTGGTGGAAGAATGGGAGGCTATACCCCAGCAGCTGCTCGACCACCTGATCCAGAGGATGCCAACCCGTTGTGCGGCCTGTGTACGTGTGCATGGTGATCATATCCCATATTGATGTCGGGGTACATGCACAGGAAACAAGTGGCGTTGTGTAGCACATGTGTTTCTCAACTTATCACCAATACCGTGGATATCACCAATACCTTTATACCGATATGTTTCGTTTGTTCGTATGTTGTGTTCACTATGTGCCTATGCTATTAGCGCCAGTTTTGTGTAGTGCCACGTTGTGTAGTACCACAATCTGCAATTATCCTTAATTTTTGAGCATGAGTGTATATATAAAAGATCATATATATACGGGATATGATCAAAAAGTACAATGAATCATTTTATTACAAACGAAGTAATAGGCTTACATCAAATATAATTAAATCTTTTTCAAAGTACTCCCATTGGCTTGCGATGCACCTATTCCAGCGTTGACTGCATGATTGGAAGCACTTCTAGAAATCTTCCTTCTACAGGGTCTTCAAATGCGCCGTCCTCACTCTCTCAATGCCGGGAATGATATCAAAACGTCTTCCTTTTAACATGGTTTTGATTTTTAGGAAAAGCCAGAAGTCGCAGATGTGGATATCAGGAGACTACGGCAGATATGAACAGTCAGGAATATTTTTTTTTCGGACAAAAACTCTTAGATCAAAAGTGAGATGTGGGAAACGAATTTCCCATTCACTCTTTTCATTTACTAATCGGTGGTTAAAATGTTTTGCACGGACCAATACAAGATGTTTAGTACTTTGAAAAGCTCTCGAACAGTCATTAGCCTGTTTGAATGAATAATTTGTGCCACTTTTTGCACACTTTCATCTGTTTTTGATGTCAAAGGACATCTCGATTGTTGCTCGTCTTCAACCGACTCACTGATGCTTTTAAATCGCTCATACCACTAGCGAATAGTCTTCAATCCCACCGCTTCATCGTCATACACTGATTTTAATATTTCGTGAGTTTTTTTGGCACGTTCCTTTTTCTTTTCTTTTCTTTTCTTTTCTTTTCTTTTTTTTTTTTTTTTTAACTGCTTAAAACAAAATTTAATGTTGATGCGCGACAGACACGTATCCGCACTGTTTTGCCTCTGAAACCCAACTTACATGTCACAACTCATTCAAACTTGACACTAACTGTCCCAAAAGTTCAGGCTACCGGGCTTACTTGTTGAAATAGATAAAACGTTAATAAGTGGTGCTCTGCAACTACATTAACAGTACTTTCTGACCACATTTCGTATACTGCCAGTATTTATTGTTCATCTAAATAAATAATGTAGAATATAATGTCATATATTAAAAATATAATACTGTATTTTTCTCTTGTATGAGCAACACATGGCTAGAAAGTCATTCTATAAAGTAATCTCCGCAGGCTTCCCTATCTCCTTGCCTGCCAGCGATTGTTGCTGATGATTCAAAATCTTCCAAGGCCCGTAGACAGAACAGAGGATAAGAAGACGAGATCACTATTGGGAGGATTGATTTAACTTCACCACACATTTATTCATACAAAATCCCCAACAGGCAACTGAAAATGCCAGGGTGGGATCAAGATGGACGCAGAAGGGGCCTCAGCCCCCCTGGCTACCCCTAGCTACGGGCCTGAGTCTTGCTCAAACGGGGCCTTTCTCATGTTGTGCAATTAATAATTTTCAACTAGATGACAGTTTTGTGACGATAACGATGAGATATACTTGTTGGCGTGTTGTTGAATGGATAGGTACAAATTTGGCAAGTGAAGGCTGGATGTATCTTTGTCTTTTCAATCTGTGAATGTAGATTCATGACAACTGATTTTGTCAGTTGAGGATTTCCAGCTCCATTTTTGAACTTTCACACATCAATCAGTTATGTTGAAGAAGTGCAGTACAGGAAGAGATCCAAAGGAATTAATTGAAGCTGCGCATCGATCATCCTCCTTTCTGACATCTTGGTTAAGCGACAACGCTAGACATAAGTTGAAATCTTTTCTTCGACGCTTGCTAGTAAAATAAACCAAGGCTGACAAATGAATTTCAAATATAAGTTAACCAAAAACATTTTGCCGTCGCAATCATCGGAAACAAACAGATATAACTCAGTATTGGTCTTGAAGTAATCTTCATCAGCATCCAGCATCCTTTGTCAACGTTCGTGTAGCTACGCAATGCATTCGCGAAAAAAATTAGGGAGTCTTGGACGCAAAGAAGTCCGTGAGTGCATGCTATAGGTCTGCCACATTGTCGAAGGACTTTTCACAAAGGTGGGTTGTCCAGGTAATAGAACAGTAGTAATCTCAGGGCGCTAGGCCCGGTGAGTACGGTAGATAACAGAATGTCTCCCAGTCAAGTTACTAAATAGTATTCTTGGTCGTCCTTGCATTGTGGTCTCTCACTGTTGTGCACCCTTGAGATTAACCAACACTGGCTCCTTTTGTTCAGTGTATATTGCAACCGTTGCAACTGTTATGAGTACAGGTCCACAATGATGTTGTGGCATGGCAAGAGCTCGTAATGAAACACTTGGTGATTAGTCCACAAGACACAAACATGATCTTGCGTGGATGCAGAGGTGTCTTGAGGTGTAAGGCACAGGGTTACGTGACAACAACCAATATCTGGTACGCTTGGAAGTCTCATACTGGATCCACTTTTTGCCACTCGTGAGCAGTCCATCAAATATGGGTGTGTTACGATACCGAGACAGTAAAGACAAACATACTAGTACTCGTTGTTCCTTGTTGGCTGTCACCAGCAGTATGTCAGGTACATATTTGCTAAACTTCTACAGCTCTATCGCTTTTTCGGTGCGTGAGTCACTTCGTTTTGTCTCTGTGAGCACTTCATCGAATGGTATTAGGTAACATTTTCGGTTACCTAATAATTTTATGGCGAATTAACTCTGATCTTAATAAACAAAAAGCAGGACATACAAAAAGCAGCAGATCTATAAATGACTGATGAACAGCTACGCTAGCGAGTGAAGCCAACCAGTACTGTCTTCGCAAACTGACACCGAAAACAATGAGTTATCAATCTAAGCTGTTTTCTCTTTTTCTTGATTTCACAACAGGTTGTAAGAGATGGGTAAAATGAATTTTAGCTAAGAAATTAAGTTAATTCGGAACATTTCTGACTTCGCACTGCACAGTTGCTCTTTAAGTACTATCCTCCGAAAATCAGTTCGTCTGGTCACCCTACTTAGCTACTATGCCTCATTATAATATTAATCATTAGTGCATTTTACCGATACTTCTTTTTCTTGTTTTGATGTTGGGAATCACTCCCCAATAAATTGTCACTTTGATAATGAAAATCCTGTATGTGTGGCAGTAGGGTTTTTTTTTTTTTTTTTTGCTTTTTTTGTTTGATGGTGAGGATGGTTATGATTATGAAAAAAAAAGTATGATAGAGATCAATTGATGACATTTTCGTCACCGCATTGGGGTGGGGGAATGGGATTCGTATTTGCTCCAGATGACACAAATCCTAGTTGTGGACCTGTTGTTATGTAAAACGATTGATGTAGCGGGTTTCCTAAACATACATTGAAACGTAATGAAGCAATCTCTCTCAAGAAACCAAATAATAATGTGTATTAACAAAATTATTTGGAAACCCCTTTTTCTCCTATCCTACTACTTCCTACCAGGGACGCCCGTAGGATTTTTCCAACGATACGATTGATGATGATTCAAAAGATCGATACATAAGCGCAGTCGCAAATGTACACACAATACGTCACATATAAAACTTGTTTTATACACACATACCCTTTTAAACTACAAGACTATTTAAGACATATATTTAATACTATAATGTGTGAATAGGCAAATTAGTATATTGGCATATAATTCCAACAACTAAACTTTCGAAAATTGAAGGGTGAAACTGTCTCCTTCTCCGTCGCAGCGGATGGCTATGCTACCTACATTACCTGATGCATAGATTGTCACTTAACTTCATAATTTGTAGCTTTTATTACAAAAATAAATAAATAAAGCATAACTTTCAGAACAATATATCTACATCACAAATAAATATATACAAGTAATGTCTTAAAACAATCATTTCTAACTGGCCGATCTATGACGTGTAAGCAAGCGTTTATAATTTAAGGAAAGCAAGAGAAAAGTGCAACTAGGGAAGGAGGAATTAAGAATAACCAAGTTTTGGTAGCGTACAACAAGTCACGGATCTATGAGTAGTCGACTACACTGCCAATGTTGTTGTTTGACCTTCAACACTGTTTATCCTGCTCCTTCTCTTATCCGTTTCGTTTTCTCCGAAAGGGAGCAGCAAATTGTAATGTCACATAGCAGTCAGTTGGAAATAACAGTCTTACGATTAAACTCTCTGTCATTACAGCCCAGGAAAAGCCATGACTGGCAAAATAACCTTCCGACTTTCCAGACAGAACTTCGCTCGATATCTCTTTATCTAGGTAGCTTCTTTCAATTATCTTACGATCCCATCCTAAATCAATAGCAAAAATCTATGTGCTCTGAGCGAGAATCAAACAACGTATTTGGACTAACCACTCAACTACGCTGTATCACCATCATGACATGCATATAAGTCACTGAGTACTATATCTGTAATTGAAGTAAATACAACTATGCTACCACAAGCAAAGTTAAAACAATGATATTACAATAAAAAGCAATAAGTAAAAGACGATAAATACAAAGAATAAATGAAAAATTCACATATTAGCGCTGAATACACTAAAACATTTTTCATTCTACTACTAGCTGAACCTGTGCTCTCTACACAGCGCATCATTCACATATGAACGTGAATTTCCTTGTCTTTCCTCACAACATATGTACAGATGGTGATCAGAAAAATGGAAACACCTGAACGAAATTGCAACTTACCAGATTAATATGGTGTCGGGCCACCTTTTGCCTTCAGAACAGCGTTGATGGGACGTGGGATGGAGGCATAGAGGTCGTGAATGGTAGCAAATCTTATTTTACACCATTCCTCGTGCAGGGCATCGGCCAGTTCTGTGAGAGAGGATGGAGGTGGAAATCGTCGCCGGAGTCGTGTTTCCAAGACGGACCACAGATGTTCAATTATGTTGAGATCTGGGGATTGGGCGGGCCAGGGGAGGTGTTGAACTTCATCCCGATGTTCCTCAAACCACGCTGCAACAACGCTAGCTGTGTGAATGGGTGCATTATCATCCTGGAAGATGGCGTCATTGTCCGGGAACAACATCCGGACCATAGGATGCAAGTGGTCTCCTAAAATTGCGACATAATCGTTGGCAGTGATTCGTCCGCTAAGTGTGACCACAGGACCCAATGAAAACAATGATATGGCGGCCCACAGCATCACCGAGCCGCCGCCATGTTTCACAGTTGGGAGGAGACACTGCAGATCATAAGCTTCTTTGGGCGTTCTCCACACATAAACATGGCCCGTGGTTGGGAATAGGGTGAAGGATGACTCATCTGACCATATCACATGTTTTCAGTCCTCAACGGTCCAAGTTGCATGGTCGCGGCACCATTTGCAGCGTGCGAAAGCGTTATGGTCCCTGATGAGCGGTTTGGCCCGTGCAACACGACCCCGTAAGTTCATGTCATGTAATTCGCGGCGGACTGTGATTGTCGAAACAGGGTGGGGGAGGTGCTGATTGAGTTCCTCCGTCACTTGCTCCGCAGTGGCACGACGGTTCTGCGTGACAATGCGCTTTAATACCCGGCGTGACCTGTCACTCATGATTTTCTTCCGCCCACTGGTCTGCTTCCCCGATGTGGTTTTCCCGTGTGTTGTGTAGGCCGTCATCACCTTCGACACTGTCCCACGCGACACACCTAACACAGTAGCCACTGCCATCACACTCACTCCACATAACCGCGCACCAACAATTTGTTATCTTTGAAAATCTGAGAGGTCTCCCGTTTTACACTACTTCCGTCTGCTGCAGCCACTGGACACTGCTGTTCCACTGCGCCTGACGTAGTATGGAGACCGACCTAACACACCACCACCAGCGGTCCGGCGCTGCGGGCGCCACGACACCACTGCCAACCCATACATCTGACGTGTTGCCAACTATAGGTGTTTCCATTTTTCTGATCACCATCTGTACATGTCCCTTTATAGACACAAGTGAAAGCAGTCTCGATAAAAATCGACAAGGGGTACCATAAAGGGGAGATCAATACACCTCGTCGTTTGCAAGATTTGAGCCTACTTCCGGTTGGAGTTTCTAACTCATGTATGATCAGTGTTTTCTTTCTTCTTGTATGCAGTATGTAATAAGCAAATACATTTCACACACAATTAATTATAATGTCAGTGATATATGGTATTCGTTAGACAAAACACTTCAAACAATAAAGATTCATCCTAGACTGGAGAAATGGTTATCCTTTGTTTTTCATTACCATTTGGCAACGAATCAAACGCCTGAGAGATATACAACCCAATCATACAACTGTGTTGTGTTGGAATGTATTTCATAGGATATGATCCTTTACTTTTTTCAGTGTCCCCCTAAAAAAATAAAGAAATAACGTCCATGTATTTTAAATATTCAATTAGAACTGGATAATCTACACAAAATTTAAAATTGACCCGTGAAAACGGCACGTTTCTAGCACTTGTGGTTTTCGACATATCACTGTCGAAAGAATTGCAGATAAACATAAACTTTTCTTTGGAGACAAACATATAAACCTAGCATTTTAATATATATAAGTATAACGATAAACTTTTGTTACATAAACTGAATAAACCTAATAAATCAATTACTTAAAGAAAATAGGTTTTTAATGCAATTCCTACGTATTTGTTCAATACGAATATAACTGATGTGGAAAATGTTATTTCAATCTATAATATTTGTACTTTCATAAAATAATTAAGTCACTTCACACTACATTAAAAGAAAAAAGAAAACAAAATGTTGCATGATGAAACAAATATGCGTGTTTAGCTTGTATACATTTATCATTCAACAGTTCCCACAACCGATTTAACAGTTGTGCGAAACAATCTGTTCTTAAATATTCTTAAAGCAGATGAGTTATTGCAGAACTAGAGCATGTATTGCATTTAATACGAAAATCAGAAAGGACATTATTTAAGTATAGATTTAGATTCAGCAGATTAGTCTGCAAATAAAAGATTAGAAAATTGTTCTAATTGTGAACAAAGAAAAAAAAAGTATTATACTCGTGGAGAAGAAATTGAGAGTAACTAATGCACAGGCATGTAAAGGTGGAACGAACTCGAAGTTCTCGGCATGTAAAGCTGTGGAACACACCTCTGTTATCAAGTCAAGCCTGGTCACCAAATATAGCGATTTTTAGTTCCTACGCGACAGGTTATTTGCACACTGAATTTCATTCAGATCTGGACAGTAGTTATTGAGAAATAAAGTACCACACACAAGATGAGACGAAACGAGACGACTCACGCCTGTCTGTGGCTGAACCCGGCTACAAAATATAGCAATTTTAGTTCCCTAGACCATGGGTTATTCGTCTATCAAATTTGGTTTACATCTGGCCAGATACTGAAAAATAAAGGATCATACACAAGACGAGACGAGCCGAGCCTGGGTACCGAATATGGCCATCTTTATTCCTTAGACGGTGGGCTACTTGCTAGCCGAATTTCGTGTAGATCTAGCTAGTATTTACCCAAAAATAAAGTACTACACACAAGGCGAGTCGAGCCGAGTCGAGCCCGACCACCAAATATAGCAGTTTTTATTCCCTTGATCGTGGGCTATTTGCCTACCAAATTTAGTTCAGATCCTGCCAATAGTTACTAAGGAATAAAGTACTACATACAAAGCGAACCAAGTCGAGCCGAGCCTATCTCTGACCAATCCGATAGACGACGGACTATTTGCCCACCGAATTTCGTTCAGATTTTGCCAGAAGTTACCGAGGAATAAAGTACTACATAGAAGATGACGGGACGAGCCCGGCCACGAAATATAACAATTTTTATTCATTTGGTAATGAGTAAACTGCCTACCAAATTAGGTTGAGGTCTGGCCAGTAGTTACTTTGAAATAAAGTACCACGTACACACACATACACACAGATGCACCTGGAATGAAACTACAAACTTCCTATGCTTACACCGGGAACAGGGGCGTAAATAAGGGCCCGCAAAACCCGAAATGCGAGAAGGGCAAGCCATCAGGAGACCCCAAATCGTGAAGTGGGGCGTAGAGAAGGACCTCGCTTCACACTGTCTGCCGGGGGGCCACTGAGCCCTTAGTTACGCCACTGACCGGGAACTAAAAATCAGAAGCATTTTTTCTTTCAATAGAAAGAAAGAAACTAACACCTTAAAAGGAATATATTGGATTTAAAAAATGTCCCAAGACATTATTCTCTTTGGTATAAGGGGTGAAATAAAACCAAAAATGGAAAGGGAAATAACCGTAACTCAACTGTTGAGATATTTCCGATAATACTCGTTTGAAATTTCCCTCCATGAATTTTTCCGTTTTGTAGTCCGCTATAGGCAAAACGAGGAGTTAGGCTAAACATTCCTATCCTAAAATTTGACACAAATCTTATCATAAAGCGCTCATAAAAGTGTCGAGAAATTGTGATGTGAACTGGCACAGGTTATATGACCTCTCCTGTGTGGGTTATTTTCTATGGGGGATATACGATCCGATCTTGCATTAAATGATAAGATTTGTGTCCATAATTTTAGGCGAAATAAGGATACTCGTTTAGCCTAATCCTCGTTTTGCCTAAAATGGCGGACTACAAAAAGTCACGGAAATTTCATGGAGGGAAATTTCGAAACGAGTATTTGCTTTTGGAGAAATATCTCAACAGTTGAGTTACGGTTATTTTCCTTTCCATTTTGAGAACATTAACATTAAATATACTTGTCATGGTTATATTAACATTAGATAAACTTAATGCCCTCACAGCATGTATAATGGCTATATTTGAGATGAGAGAAAAGCAACAAGTTACACAGAGTTAATTCCCTGTTATTAATTAATTATAGGTGAGTGTTTTTCAAAAGTAACTTGTTTGCAATTTCTTTTCAAATGTCTGATACTGCCAAAGTACTGCTAATGGGTATCTTAAAGGAAATATAGTTTGTGTAATCATAAACGGAAATATAATTTTAGATTTTACAATTCTGTTTGTTTGGTTCTTATGTGGATGCAGAAGTTATTTCATTGGAGATTTTGTTGATCTTGCAGAGAATTTAATTCTAGTTTCAATGCTTTATTTATTTTTTTTTCAGAAATACTGATAATGCATTATAAGGGATCCTGTTGTGATTCTATATAATTTTAATTCATATACAATTTTTAAACATTTCAAGCTAAATCTTCTTCCTTTCGAGATTTCTGAGAATTCGGTATTGTAAAGCAATTATAGCATTTTCTTTTTTTTTTTTTTTTCCTTTTAGTTTAAATCTCATTTTTATGCTCTGAAGCTCACAGCGGCGGTGATGATGACAACAAATTAAAATGGTGAGATGAAGAAAGTGGTCCCAAAATAATCCTGATGTTTGTAAAGTGCACTTGAGTGTACTTTGAAGTAAAATATAATTTTTGCGCTTACAATATTTTTCAAAAACATTCTTTTTCAAGATGAAAACGGTATGTATAATATGAAAATGTTTCATTATTTGATAGTTGTTCAGTGCATGCTTATTATAACTGCCCATTTTGTACAAAATGAATATGCCCATATTATACGTAATAATAATGTTTAGTAATTTGCAACATTGCAATTAGAATATAATCCGGTAGCTCCTTCCTTTGCTGTGTGGTAATAATGCAATGTCTGTAGATCAAATGATCTGACTTTTGTATTCAAAAGATTATAGTGCATGAATTCCTTATCCATGATACTGAAATTTACAAACAACAAAATGTACAAATCAAATAATGACAATTACTCTCCTTTGGTTTTCAAAATAACACAAAATAACAGCACAACCATCGTGCACATTTGTATCCAGCTTTTAACTAGTATGCACAATGTTGTCAACTAACTATACTTTAGTTAGATTAATTGTAGTACAATTAATACTCTGAAAACCTTAGTTCCGCTATGTTATCGAACTGCTCATATTACCCAAAACTATCCTAGTAATTGTTGAACACATGCGTGTTGCAATCAAATTGTAACAGGTGTGTGTGCATAATAGCATAATAGTGAATCTAAAGTACATAATAGTGATCTTTTTGTCTCCTGGACACACACACACATACACACAAGGATTAGACAAAACGAGGACCCTTTTTCGCCTAAAATGGCGGACACAAATCTTATCATTTATCTACTATAAAAGTGTCACACAATTGGTTAGGCGAAACGAGGATTAGGCGAAACGTGGTGACACGAGGATGTACAAAGTCTCAAGTCTATGAGAATAAGCTAGAAACAATTCGTGAATTAAAAAGTAATATTGTAAAAGTGGAGCAAAATTGGGCCTTTAGAGTTAATCTCATCCATGGAGAGGAAGACATTTGAACGACAGTATCTTCAAAACATAACGCCATTGATTGCTTTTCACAATATTATTATTATTATTACTATTACTATTATTATTATTATTATTATTATTATTATTATTATTATTATTATTATTATTATTATTATTATTATTATTATTATTATTAATAATAATAATAATAATAATAATAATAATAATAATAATAATAATAATAATAATAATTCATTGCTTGCAGTTTCATTTATCTCATCTTAAAGTTCTGACGCTTTTATGGTACACCTTTTATTTGTTTAACAATCCCTTCTCCCTTAGAATACTTTTTTCTTTGTTTAAATCAAAATGAATTGATAAATTTCAGGTCGACTCAAGTGCTAACAATCTTTAAAAAAAATCATTTTAAAAAATTCTACATTTCTACATTCAGTCATTTTCTAAATATAAAATGGGAAATTAAAATATTTTAGAAATTGACATCTAACCACGTTTAGAAAGGAAATTTTTGACAACGGTGGCCCAGATTACTATTTATTTTTAATTAGGAGTTTGCAGTAGATACCAAGTTTCAACTTCCTAATATGAGAGGTTCCGAAGATATTCAAATTTTGGTGTACATGTTTAACTTCTTCTTCTCCCTTAGGATAATCATTTTAATGAAAGTATCAGGACTATTAAAAAAAAAAAAGAAAAAGAAAAACAGCTCAATCAAAGTGCTATGTTCTGAAATTAATTTCAAACTGTTCAGCTGTTCTCTGTAATAATGACACACACAACATCGAAAATATAGAGAAACCTCCCTTTTCGCGTAGAAGTAGAATTTTCGACAAGACTTGGTCACATAACCACTTCTTTTTAATAAGGTGCTTATATACCGAGTTTTGTCTTCCTAACATGAGAAGCTTGTGAGATACTCAATTTTCGGATTACGTTTAACTTCCTCTTTCCCCTAAGGATACACATTTGATTGAAAATGACATAATAAGAAACCCAGTTGGAGCCATGATTCGCCATTTTCTTGTGACGATGCGACAGGAAACGTCGATGTCATTATCATATACAGTGAAACCTGCCTATATTGGCCGCCATCGGTTCCATTGAAAAGTGGCCAACTTAGACAGGTGGCCAACTCACAGAAAATAAGTGTGATTGGTGTATTTTTAGAATAGGATTCCTAGTATTACTTGATTGTAAGATTTTTGTGAGCAATGGCATGGCAGCTACTCTTAAATAATGTATATAGAGTAATTATAACAGTACACAGTACTAGAAAAAAAAATATGTATTTTATGGTGGTTCATTCTAGACGTAAATGTAAACAATCCGTCAGGTGCCAATAGTTGACAATTGAGATGGTTAGTTTTAACCTTAAGGTTCCCACTGGGGAAAGGAGCCTATATAGCCAATGGTTTTACTAAAACAGATTGGGTAAACAAATAAGTTCAACCAATTCCTGAATTCCTGTACGTGCTTTTTCTTATTCATATCTTCCTTCACCGCCCCTTTATCAGGATGGTGTTCTGGTCATTGACATTTAAGAACAAATCGTGGGAATCCATGCTTCTTTGTCTCCAGTCACAAATACATAACATCTGCCTCTCATATGGGAATACAAAACAGTTAAGAAAAATAACAAAATGGTATTTTGTGTGGTCAAGATACGCTCGTAAATTTATCATTATCATCATAGGGTAAACATTGCTTCAATGCGGCCAACTTTCAAGATAGACAGGTGGCCAACTTACAGAGTAGTAAGTAACGAATATCTTATGGGAAAATGCAGATTCAAGACGAACCAGGCCAAGATGAGCAGGTGGCCAACTTAGAAAGGTAGCCAAGTTGACAAGTTTTACTGTATTGAGAATAAAAATATAGAATTTCCTTCTCTTTTTAGAAGGAAAATTTCCTAAAACGCAGAGGTCTGGCATAAGTGGTTTTCTTACATTTGGCATTTTCGTAATAAATAGTAGGAAATTTTAATATTACAGAAATTGCTCCCTTTTCCCTTGTAGGTGAGGAACTATCAAAAGCGCTGAAAAGCACTTTCAGCAAATTTTAGTGGTATGTTTATATCCGTAATTTCATTTTCATACCTTCGATGATTCGTGAAATACATATTCTTAGCAAAATAATAATAATAATAAAATGAACCTCCCTTTAGGATACGTATACGTACGTAAACGTTCTTCCTTATCCCTTACTTTAGTGAGAAAAAGAAGTCTGTCCAAATTGCACGTACTACTCTATTATATAATAATTACGTGTGTTCGCTGAAGAAGCACCTTCGATGCTAAGCATCTCAATTCACCACTGTTTAAGTGTTACATTCGAGATACGCTTTCTCTGTGTAGAGAGAGCATGTGCTGTGCAAATTAAACAAAGTGTCAGTGTATTATCTGATAAGCGAGCGAGATACTTCTGTTCATCAGCTTTCATTCACAGCTTGTTAGACTACAATTGACTCTAAAAGCAAATGACTGTTCCTTTTTTAAACGATATAACTGATAACTGTCTCACAGAATTTATATATCCTGCGTGCTAGAAGTGCATAAACACAAGAGTAGAAAGTTAAATATATAAATTCGACTTAATTACATTACGTAGATAATATAATTTGGATATCACGAGAAGACATTAGATGAGTACATTTATTTTAAAAATCTAAATACGGCTTAAGTTCATTCACAGCCAAGCATAAAAGTGTTTTCCAAAATCATCGAGGGATCATTGGTTACGATATATTTCGAGTTTCCGCTTTTCTTTTTCCTGGAGAACCCGATTCAATTCCGGTCCACTGAGAGTCCATCTAGTTCGGATCCCAGGTTGAAATGCAAGTTCATGGTTGGATTAGGCTTTAGCTTCCCTTTTAGCAGCGATGCTATATGAGACGTGAACCTATAGTTTAACGTAAAAAAAAATAAAAGTTAAGCGCTGAAAAGGAACATTACCGTAAATTCCAAAGACACGAAAAAAATCTACGTTTTTCACAATTTAAATGGTTTGCACACACAGCCGCTCTTGCGAAGCATTCTCGAAAAATTTCCCATGTAGTAAAACTTGTCCAAATTGGTCAGTATGGCTTGCTCCAAAAGAAGTCTAATTTAATAGCTCTGTCTACTGTAGGCCTATATGGTTTTACAAATTTGCTGCCACTAATAAGAGAGTTAACCAACTTACAGCTTTTGCTGTAAAAATTGACTGTTTATGAGTTTTTTGACTCTTCTTACTATAGTTCAAAATAGGTATCACCTTACTCTTGCGTTGAATATTTCATTATTTCATAATTTCGGAAGAAAAGTTACCGTATGGGGTTCTGAGCTCTTTTCCATCACATTATTATTATTATTATTATTATTATTATTATTATTATTATTATTATTATTATTATTATTATTATTATTATTATTATTATTATTATTATTATTATTTCCAAAACATATGGATACAAATTTGATTCATAGATTGGAATTTACCGTCACTTTTTTAGAGAACCAAGGTCACATGAAACGGTACTATCTACTTAAAGTGGGTTTCGAATCACTATTCGAACTTTTATTTAAGAAAAGCGATATGAATTTAAATAACAAAAACTATTTTTCTTTTTTAAAATTATCTCACTATGTTATACAGTAAAATCTGTTTATATTGGTACAATCGGCTTCGTCAGCTTATGACATTCTCCTTTTTTTATGTGGAAAGAAATTTTCCTTTTTCGTTTAAATAATAACCAATATTTTTTTAAAAAAAATGCTTAATACGAAGGAGATTTGTTACTGATCCAAAGTACACCAACTTATGCATCGTTTGAGCGCAGGTGGATTTAAGAAACCTAGAAACATAGTACTCTATTGACGAGGTCTTGACCTTTGGTGAGCAACATTAGCGAAGGGTATACCTATACCAGAAATATTTCAGATTATCACAATCGTTATGTCAATACTGTGGGTGACAAAGAAAATCGTCCGTAAGATAAGAATGGTAACCACTCAATGAAGGAAACCACAATTTCATTAAATCACACACTAATTCAGCGGTAGTACCTTCCTACAGGCGTATGTGATTACGATTACCATTCTTCCTTCGCAACCGGGAGATTCTACGGGTCATAATCTGACAGAGATTATTCCAAGGTTTTCTTAAATTTCAATAGACCAATGCCAAGTTGGTTAGTTCAGTTTAGACTTTTAACGTCCCTTTGATATTGAGTCTGAGCTCCAAGTGAGACTAGAACTCGGGCCTCATGCAAACAATTTAGCCACAGGGACCTCTGACTCAATGCAGAGAAGGTACATTTAAATACGAGGAGGTATCAGAAAATTTGGGACTACTTTTGTTCACAAGAAAATATTTATCTACACTAGAGGTGGCGATTGGGCGTTCAAGTGGGGGGTGACAAGACATGATCTGAATATTTGTATATCAATGTTAGTTTTCCTGTTTTTCTTTCTAATACTCAGTTTCACAAAAGGTTGTGTAACTAGTAGGATACTATCTTTTTCAGTTAAAATACTATATATCGTCTTTCATATTTTATTAAGTAAATTCACAAGAGCAATGCAAGTAGGTACTGACCCTTTGTATCTTAAACAACGAAACTGTAAAAAGAGAGTTGATTCCTTGCTCGTGAACATCTTAAAATTCTCTTTGGAAAATTGTGTGGTCAGATTATTTAATAACAAATAAAATAAATAAATAAATAGCAAGGATAATATTAATCATAGTAATGAATAATCAGGCTTGTTTTGAAAGAGTTATATTGAAACTAGGAATTAATGAACAACTTATATTTTTAATTCCACACATACCATTAAATATGTGTTATTACTCTCAGAAAATGAAAGACGGTAAATACTACAATCTATACTACGACATTTAAAGAAATATGCAATTGCAATATTAATTGCTTTGCATTAGAATTAAAACGCAGTTTCTGTAGCTTTCTTAACTCCACGGCAAATATTATATGGCACCATTTTTTTCTATGAACTAGTAATACATGTACAAAAACTTTACATTTCCAAATGAAACTATGTACATTAAGGGGTCACTTCAAGAACTTGGGGGCAACTGCCTCCTTTTGTCCCCCCTAATCGAAGCATCTGGTCTACACTTACAAATTATTACTTTCAAAGTAGTCTCCTTGTCATCAATACACACTGAGAAAAAAAAATGTAGGTGGCATACTTAAAAACGTAGGTTACATTCGTAATTCCTGTAGTTTCTGGACTTAACGTACAACCGTATATAACATCCTGCAGCAAACGTATAGCTGAAAAAGTATGTATTATACGTACTGTCTGCACAAGTGCAATGACGTCATTCGTGTGACGTTATCTGCAGTAACAAGTATATACGGAGGTAATATCTAGCTTTGTGACGTCAGGGTCGTATGTAGCATGTGGGTTAATAATGACGACATACACTGACTATCAGGACGGAGCATGATTTCAAGAAGTATGCAATATACGTTCTGTACGTATGTTTCTTGCGTTCAACCCCGAGACAGCATCTATATTGTACTTGTGCCCCATACGTACGACTAGATACAGTATACGTATTGTACGTATGTATTATACAGATTTTCCTTATGTCGCACACAGCTTGTCCAGATACAGCATACAGAATATCCGTATGCACCATACAGAGTGCATATATGTAGCTTACAGACTGTCTGCATGCAGCATATAGATTATACGTATGTCGCGTACAGGTTGGCCATATGTAATGTATAGATTGGATGTATATAGCTAATAGGTTGTCCATATGAAATATACAGATTTTACCTGTATCGAATACGTATTGCCTTCTTGTAATGTATGGATCGGACATATGCAGGATCTAGAGTGTACGTATAGTGCACCATTATTAAAGTGCTGCAACATACTGCAAAGTGCATGATACATTCTTACTGTAATGTTGTCAAATATTGTTTTACTCTGTATGAAAACAAAAATAGCTTAAAATATGGTTGATCTCCTTTGTGCCAATAATAATAAAATTAACAATACTACACTTTTCAAATCTTAGTTTGGAGCAGTGAAACTGTCCAAAGAAATGTATTTACCTGCAGGGTGTCCTATAAGTTTGGGCTTCCTGCTAATTCGTTGGAAAGCTACTGCAAAGTCAAGTGTTGAAAAGTGACACAAGCGTTAATTTTAAAATTATGGGCACAAAGCAGGGGCGGATCCAGGACGGACTTCTGGGGGGGGGGGCGGTCGGCGGTAATACTGCTACTTTTAAGAGCTCCAAACTTGTTATGGATGGGTTTATTTATATATAAAATAAGAAAGTTTCCTCTTGTGGGGGGGGGCGATCGCCCCGATCGCCCCCCTCTGGATCCGCCCCTGGCACAAAGGAGGTTAACCATATATTAAACTATTTTCGTTTCCATACAGAGTAAATCAATATGTGATATATTACTGTAAGAATTTATCATATGGTTTGCAGTTAGTTAGTTGCAGCACCTCAATAATAATGCAAAATGCACAGCCTTATACAATCCTATATTCAAACTCAAACAAGATTTACGTACAATTATTTATTAAGCTGTTATCATCCATTGCTTGTACGATATAAAGATTATTTTACCTCATTCTTTTCCTTAATAGTATCTTCTACTAAAGTGCAGTTGTTACCACAAGAGGCCTGAATAGAATTTTCCAGAAATAACTTCTCTGTACATTTTAATTAACAGGTTTTTTTTTTTTTTTTTTTAATGTCGCAATAATTAAAAGTGTGGTGTCAGCCGGAAACGCATTCGCTTACAATATTATTCCTACTCAGTACTCGCCATTAAAAATGAAACACCAAGAAGGAGACTGGGTAGATGCGCCAAAGTTCCCAGGCCGATACCTAATAGTAAGTGCAGAATACTCTTAAACGTTCGCTGTATTCGCTGTGTGACAACGTGGTGACAGCGGAGGCGTTGTGCAGCCATCGACTAAACATATTTATTCTTCCCTGCTATAGACATTCTGCAAATTTGGACTTTCCTGGATGCATCCTTCTTAGTGCAACATTTTAAGGAAAGAGCAATTTAACAGTCTCATACATTGCTTAAAGAAAGAGCAATGATTCTCAGAATTACTCGGAAGATATATATACACAATAATTTAAAACGGTTATTTCAAACTTTGCAATTCAAAGCACGAAAAGAACTATAGATAAAGGAACACTGATTTTGGCCAAATAGTAATTAGTCAACTCAATCACACTCAGTACCATTAGTTGCTTGGTGTTATCCGTAAGTCAGAGATCACGGTATCTCATTTCGTATAGATTTTTGCATTTGTTTAACGCTAAAAATGTATTTTATCGCTAATTGAACCCAGTACCATATATATACCGACAGGACGTACCTTAGTCACAAGGTGACATGAGTGAAACACTAAACTATTCGATTGACACCTGCGGCCTTGTCAACACTAGAGAAAGTTACAAAGTGATTAAGTAAATACGGAACATAGTTCATACAAAGTATAGCGATGTATGAAGTCTCCGTTTCATACGACTTGGATAAAGGATACATCTGAAATAGCAACAAAGAAATATATAATGATTTCTCTGGATAATTTGGATTAGTCCAGAATTCGAACACACACACGCTGGTAAGTCCAACATTTTTTTTTTTTTTTAACTTCTTTCTTCGGATTCCCAATAAAGTTGACTACTGAAAAGCTGAGTTATAGATTCTGTATTAAAACAACACCTTCGCTAGAAATGTTCAGTATACACATTGTCTTACATACAGAACAATACATTAGTTATTAATGCATGTCTGAAATAATAGTGCTTCGTATAGAATTTTACTTCATCCAATCGCAATAGCACAAAGATAAAAAATATTGCTAGGGATAATGTTCTTATTACAGAGAAAAAGAATTAAAATGACTTAACATTAACAATCATTTTCTTTAAACAGAGATAATATTTTATTATAATTTATGGAAGAAAGAAATAATTTGTAGTACAGTATCTTTATTAGGGTTATATATTCGTACAAAATAATGTAAGTACAACTGAGTCTGTCTTCAGAAAGGGCGTACTTTTAGCCACAACCTACACTGCTTCTTTTGACTGTCTTTCAAGCAGAATCCTGGTTTGATGCACGAAATACCTGCAACAAAAATCAGAAAATATTTAAAATGTTATATTCAGTGTGCTTAATTTGGTTGTACTTAACAATACAAAGTATCTTAACATTTTTGAGATTAAATGGACAAAATCTGTTCGGTCAGGTATGGACTTTTGGGTTGCACGTAGAAAAACTATGAAGTGTTTATTGATGCTGAACAACAACTCAAAATGTATTACCATTCAAAAGTAAGTGGGTACCTCAATGGTGTTCGGGCTACCATGGGGTACCTAATGTCTGTATTTTTTAGATATATGAAAATATATGTCTCTAAAATGTAAGGAACTGACATCTGTTTACCGAAAACCTCAACTCGGTAAGCCTTATGGATATCGAGATATGGGAAAATAAAGAGCGACACTACAGAACTGTGGAGTTTGCGTACTAGATGGTGCAGTTTCGGAAACGTAATTACGAGGGCTTACAACAACCTCAAAAGTAGTTTCAATTAAATACACTACACACACGCCCTGATGGGGGTTTTCGGGTACCATGATATTCCCAGAACTCTCATTTCTAAATATTCTAAAATATGTCTTAATAACGTTTTAAAGAACGTTAGAGGTGTGTGTTTACCGAAACCGCAAGTCGGTACGCCTAACAGTTACCGAAATATGGTGAAATAAAAAGCGACACCATAGGTACGTGGAGCTTGCATATTAGACAGTACAATTTAGAAAATTAATTAAAATATGACTATCAAGATATTGTCAAATAAAGGGAGGATCCATATAGTTATGGGGTTTTCGTGTTAGGTGGTAAAATTTCCGAAACCGGTCATGTAAAGTTAATAAGCATCAGTAGCAATTTCATCTTAAAATAATTAGGTATTTCCATGGAGTTTAAGAACATCATGGGGTCTACCAAGATTAAATTTTAAAAGTTTTGTAAAATATATTTTGACATTTGTAAAGAGTATTAGAAATATGTATTTACCTAAAAGTTCCAGCTAGTACATCTAGCAGCTAGAGAGACACCATACAATAAAAGCGTATTAGATCTTGAAATTTCAGAAAACAATTATTGATCTTAACAAAAGTTAAATAAGATGGTACTTATATGGGTTAAGTGAGAACCTCAGACTCGTCAGTACAATTTCGATCGAAAGATTAATTCAGCTCTAAATTTTCTTTGGACAATTCCAAGCGTTCATCGGGCTCTGAAATAAAGTGAACATTTTTTGTCAATATCTAATATAGCAAGCGAGATATAAGGAATTATGTATTTTATGACGTCGTAAAAATAGAGACCCACATGGATTTGTACTTTTGAGTATTTGCTGTAAGAAGAAGAAATTTCAGAAAACAACCGTATATACCTTAATAGACAATTAAATGGGCGGGGGCACAGTGGCTTAGTGGTAGAGTGCTTACCTCTGGTGTATTGGGTTCTTGGTTCGATCCACGGCCAAGTCAGTTTGTAGTGGACATCGTATTCGTGGGTTTTCTCGGGGTACTCTCCTCCCACCTTTGCATTCCATCAATTCTGTCAACAACATTCACTTGCTTTAATCATAATCTCCCTGAGACTAAAATGCATAATCGTGGGTCGCTACACTGAAATATTTCCTTTTATTTAATTTTAAAATTAAATAGGGAGTTAAGTATGATCGTATTTCTATGGGTTAAGTGAATACTCCAATAGTTTCTGCAAAAAAAAAAAAAAAAAAAAAAAAAGATTAGTTAAATACCCTACCACTAAGCTACTGTGTCCCCGCCCACTGAATTGTCTATTAAGGTATATACAGTAGTTTTCTGAATTTTTTTCTTATAGGAAAGACCCAAAAGTACAAATCCATAAAGATCTCTATTTTCACGTCATAAAATATATAATTCCTTATATCTTATTTACTATCTTAGATATTGACAGCGAATTTTCATTCTTTTGCACAGCTCGATGAACCCTTGGAATTGCCTGAAGAAAACCTAGGACTGAACTAATCTTTCGATCGAAATTGTACTGAGGTACTGATTTAACCCATAGAAGTACCATCTTATTTAATTTTGTTGCGACCAATAATTGTTTCCGAAATTTCAAGCTTTTATTTCACAGTGTTTCTCCAGATGTTAGATGTACTAGCTGGAAGTTTTGGGTAAATACATATTTCAAATACTGTTTACAAATGTCAGATTATATTTTCAAAAGCTTTTAAAATTTAATTTTGGTAGACTCCATGATGTTCTAACACCCCATGAAGATATCTAATTACTTTAAGATGAAATTGCTACTGGTGTTTATTAACTTTCCATGACCGATTTCGGAAATTTTAGCATCTAACACGAAAACCCCTTAACTGTGTTGGTCCTCCCTTTATTTGACAACATCTTGATAGCCGTTAGTCATATTTTAATTCAATTTCCGAATTGTAGCGTCAAGTATGCAAGCCCCACATACCTATAGTTTATTTTCCCATACCTCGGTATCCATAAGGCTTACCGAGTTGCAGTTTTCAGTAAAAAAAAAAAAAAAAAAAATCAGTTCTTTACATTTTAGAGACATGTATTTCCATATATCTAAAACGCAGAAATTAAGTACCGCATTGGAACTCCATTGGAGTACTCACTTACTTTTGCATAGCAGGGTAAAAACGCCAGTGGTTCTCACTTTAAGGTTGAAAACATACTATTTTGTCTCTTCTCTGAGCATCGTGAATCTGTCGGAGCTGTACCATAGTTGGAAAGACTCACTGATCCTTCCTATAATGACCATGTAGTTAGAATTAAAAAAGGAGTAGCCGTTGGAGGAAAAACAATATTTTAAAATCCTTGCACCAGTAGTCGTCACCTTAAAATCAAAATGTTCCAGTAGTAGTCAGGATTTTCTACCAGTGTTCGTCACTCAAATAACTTGACATAATTTATTCAAAAACGCACTGTGTATCAGTTTAGGGTTAAGAATACAATATAAAGTAGTAAGCTTAATAACTTTGCATCACTTTTAGCACTCAAGAAATAAAATAAAAACGTTTTTACATACTTTTTAAAGCAATTTCAGAGAGAAAAATGTTAACTGAATTCAAAAGTTAACTGTATATCACTTCCACGTTAAGAGTACAATATTAAATACTATGTTTAATAACTATACGTCACTTTAAACTCTCAAGAATGAAAATAAACGTTTGTACATACATTTTAAAAACAATCTGAGAAACAAAATAAGTTAACTGAATTCAAAATTTAATTATACATCACCTTAAGCTTGAGAATACACTATAAAATACAGAGATTAATAAAAAATGAAATCTTTAAGTTTAACGTCCCACGATTATGCCGGTTAGGCTACAGGAGACGGAGATAATGAGAAATGAGTGAAATGGTGGAATGAAGAAAGTGGGAGGAAACGGGAGAACCCCGAGAAAACCCACGAGCACGGTGTTTGTCCACTACAAAGTCCACACGGCGCGAGTTGGGATCGAACCAGGGACCCCAAACACCGGAGGTTAACACTCTACCACTGAGCCACCGCGCCCCCCTGAGAATAATAATAATGCATTACTGAAGAATGAAAACAAAAATGTTTTAGCTACCTATAATGTATTTACATGTTACCGGTATTTCTCATTAACTTTTTTTTTTTTTTTTTTTTGATACCTCATGATCAAGTGTAGGGATGCGCAAGAGAAAAGATTTGAGATTGTCTCCTCTCGAAAAGGTGCCGCGAAAGTTATGTCTCGTCTCGAAAACTGGATCCGTTTCTATTGGAAGAGCTCTATCTCGTCTCGAATTTCGTACCAAAAATTCTGTCTCGTCTTGTCTCGTGCGCATCCCTAATCAGGTCCATAGCCAAAAACTTCATTTCGGAGGGGGTTCGATAGGGCTTTGGGATATCCGAATTTAGATATAGATAATCGATATTGACAAACTATCGAAACTTGTTCGAAATATCGAAAAATACAGCAATATCGAAATATAAACAATATCAAAAATCGAAAATATAGAAATATGAAAGAGATCAAAAATATGGATATATCGATCAAAAATGGATATATGATCTTGGAATACGATTTGGTGGAATAATGAGGGAGAAAAATAATCATTGATTAAATATTAAATTGAAAAGAAATAAGAGCCTGACGCTCAAATACTTATCTATCCGGCACCCATCTTGATCCCCATAAAATATCATGAAGTGCTTGATTGATTCTAAACTCAATAATAGTAATAGTAATTTAACAACAAACACAGAATATATAATTTACGCACCTTGAAATGTAGAAATTAATGATTGTAATCCCCAGCTTTCCAATAGACGTTTGATTTCTCCAAATGAAGATTCGGATATCTTGTTTCTTCTCAAGCAATAATGGGTTACAATAATCAGTTGCAGTCCAAAGCCAAGTCACTAAGTTAAGCATGAAAATAAAGAATTCATTAGTTAGATGCATACAAAATCCTACGCATATAAATCCGAATCTACTTGTATTAAATTGTAAATTTAAACAAACTAAATTATACTACTTTGGAAAGCGTCTCCAAATATAATGTTTTCATTCTAAAGTGAAGGAATTTTTAAAATCGGATGACCCGTTTGCGCTGTACACTCGCTATGCGTCCAATGTGAAATGAAAATGCAACATTGCCATTTACCTGGACCCACAACGTAAGTGAGTGAAGTTACTGTCTTTTACGCTAACATGTCGATGGCCAGCCCCCGTTTCAAACAGTAACTTCATTCACTTATGTTGTGGGTCCAGGTAAATGACAACGTTGCATTTTCATTTAAAATTGGGTGCATAAAGAGTATACAGCACAAACATCTCGTCCGATTTTTTTTAAAAAGTGTTCACTTTAGATTGAAAACGTCATATTTCGAGATGTTTTTCCTCTTACATTTTGTTGTAACTCTGATAATAACAGAGTTATCCTATGTCAGGGAACGTTTGAGACATCCTGTATACATCATAAGAAGTTCCTTTCTAAATTCTACACGGATGTGGTTTCATTGAATGTGAGGTGGGTGATACACATTAGGCCTTTTGGGAGTACGTCACACGGACGACCGTAATTTTGTGTTCAAAATTTTTATGAATTGATGGGATATGTGATACATATGGCCACGGACTAGAATTTTCTCAGTATGTCAAATATGCAATCAGATTTCATGCAGCTTAATTTGGTGAAAAGCTATTGCCAATTGAACGTTACATTTACCTCTTTCTTGCAGATGTTGAACCATGCCGTTAGCACGTGAGGAATGGATCGAAATAATCAAACTGTGGGGCGGGAGGAGTATATGTGCAGTGGTTGCCGATTGCAGTCATCCACAATGTGACTCTGTGTCACATGTTTCAGTGTCACAGTAATTAACTAAATTTGAGAAGACGGGGACATTCGTGAACATACATCGTAGCGGTTCAAACTCGCGGAACCTTTTTCCTTCCCCATTTTGAACCGGTACATGAAAATGCCATTTTCTCCATGTTTGCCTGCGCCGATTTTGAAAATTCCTTCACTAATCGATTTCTCTCGTCGAGTACTACAAGAAACAGTTAAAATCTCGCGGGCCCTTTTTTCTTCCACATTTTGAACTGATACATGAAAATGCCATTTTCTTCATGCTTGCCTGCGCCGATTTTGACAATTCCTTCACTAGTCGATTTCTCTCGTCGAGTATTACAAGAATCAGTTAAAATCTTGCGGCCCTTTTTTCTTCCCCACTTTGAACCGGAAAATGAAAATGAGATTTTCTCTATGTTTGCCTGCGCCGATTTTGAAAATTCCTTCACTAATCGATTTCTCTCGACGAGTACTACAAGAATCAGTTAAAATCTCGCGGAACCTTTTTCCTTCCCCATTTTGAACGGGTACATGAAAATGCCATTTTCTCCATGTTTGCCTGCGCCGATTTTGAAAATTCCTTCACTAATCGATTTCTCTCGTCGAGTATTACAAGAATCAGTTAAAATCTTGCGGCCCTTTTTTCTTCCCCACTTTGAACCGGAAAATGAAAATGAGATTTTCTCTATGTTTGCCTGCGCCGATTTTGAAAATTCCTTCACTAATCGATTTCTCTCGACGAGTACTACAAGAATCAATTAAAATCTCGCGGTCGTCTTTTCTTCCCCATTTTGAACCGGTACATGAAAATGCGATTTTCTGCATGTTTACCTGCGCCGATTTTGAAAATTCTTTCAGTAATTTATTTCTGTTGTCGAGTACTATAAGAATCAGTTAAAATCTCGCGGGCCCTTTTTTCTTCCCCAAGCCAATATTTTTGTATATTTTGAATGTATTCAAGTATGGAACAAAAGTATTATATAATTCCCTTAGTAGGTTTCTCAACTTCATATTTTTCAACTTAAATTTTATTTATTTTAATTATTTATTTTCTTGTGACTCAATATTTAATTGCAATCGTTCATTGGGGAGAAGGGTGGCCATTCTCAAATATATAAATATAGTATTCTTAAAATTTATGTGTTCTCGTACTATTAGTTTCTTCCACTAGACCTGGAAATTGAAAAATTAATACCTGGAAAACCTGGAAAATTCAGGGAAATTGAGTTCCATATTTATATATGAACACTGCTATTTACATTTTTTTTTTCGAATAGGGAGAACTGTACAAAAGGGTGTTTTGGGAATGGTATAACAATAGGTTTCTGGGAGTGTTGTTCGAAATGAAATCTTTAAGTTTTACGTCCCACTATTATGCTGGCTAGGCTAAAGATAACGGGGTGTTGCTCGCAGTGTTGAATTCAGACATTTACACCCGGGGGGGAATGTCAACTGCTCGGGGGAGGGTTATTTTTCTGTATTTTTTTCAAGAAAGCAGCATATTTAACAATTCCATTCACATACACATCTTACCTAATATTGAGACTAATTGCTGATAAATATTCAATGAGATTATAATTTTAAGAAAACAATCGTTTGATTTCATCTAAAACATTAAATAAAGACTGGCAAAAATAGTTTAGACTAAACTTTAACTGCTATTTACAGTAACTATTTTTATTATTTCCTATATTCAGTAATTACTGTTTGTTACTAATGTAAAAATTTTTAAAAAGATTTAAATTAACTGAAATATTTTTTCTCCTAAAACAAACATACTTAGGAATATCTTAATAAAAAGTTATCATTCTTTCTCACACTTCTGATTCTAAATCAATCATATTAGCCTTGGTTTCTTCACTGCATATACATCAATAGTTTAGTTGACGAAATCTTCAGTAGGATTAGTGCCGTGTCGTGGAAAATCAGCGCTTGGCGCGAGAGTATACGACGGCATCCCCGTATATATGAGTGAGGTCGACAGACCAGCCGCCAAAGGTGGGAAAATTTTAAAAAGTAAACCCTGCTTTTCCTTGATTTTGAGCACTTTTCATTACTTTTTTCCTTTCATTTTATATATGTCCACATGTATTTCATTCCTCTGTTTTTCTTTCCTTCTTTTTTCTTTTTCCCTCCCGAATTTTTCACCCCTTACTTCGGCGCCCGGGGCCGTCGCCCCGCTTGCCCCTTCCCCATGGAACGGCACTGAGCAGGATCTTGGCCACCTTCAATAGCAATCTTTCACTTATATACTATTATCATATTGATAAATTCTATATAAGTCTCTAATCAAGGAGGGATAACTGTTCCTCCCTGATCCCTCTAAATGACGCCCACTGAATCTCACCCTTTAACTGAATTATTTTTAATTAAAGAAAGATGTGTTTACTTTAACAATCGTAAAACACATTTACGTCTGTTACTTCCGATGCGAGAAATGGGATTTAGGCGCCCTATTTCAAATAATGTAGGAACTGTATATTTTCAAGAACTGAAGTCTGCTGACATGAGAGATTATATGGAATGATCGAAAGATCTTCCCTATCTTTCCTTTCGTATCTCAACCTGTGCTAGTGCTACCTACTAATATATAATATAGGGCGAGAGTATAGTACCTACTAAAATACAAACCTTTCTTCAACAGTTAACAATTTCATGTTCTGCCAAACTCAGTCATAGCGTTAAGAAATACAAGTTTTATTCACTATTTGGTATTCTATCTTAGATGTTACATGTTAACATTTATATAGAATGGGTCTGCGTCATTTATATGTATATTGAGAGATCGGATTTCGTCTGCACGTACACGGACAGAAAAGCAAATAATTGGGTGAAGTAATTTCTACATTTTGTGACTGAAATTTTGGGAGTTTCTCCGGGGGGGAATGAATTTTCTTCGGGGGGGGAGATTCCCCCCGGGCTACCCCCTGAATTCAACCCTGGTTGTTCGGTGGGGGTCAATGTTGCCAATTTTGGGTAAAGTCGCTAAATAAGGGGAATTCGACCTCAACGATAGCGTAGGTTGACCATAAAATTTTCAGTTAAAAACGGGACAGGTTCTTGCAACCCTAGACTTTTAGATCTACCTTTGTTCTTATCAGTGCCTTGATATCAGATTTCCTCCTCTCTCTCTTTGTTACAGAACGGGTACTTATGAAAAAGGAAAGACACGTTGAAATTTGTTCAACACACAACCAACTGCTAAAACCTCTGCTGCCTTTCGAGCAGTACTGCGAACTATAGAGTATGTTTAATATAGGGAATTTCAGTTCAATTTTTGCCTCTTTGTTATTATTAATTATTAATACTTTTAAAAGGAGTAAAGATACTGGGTTTGTTATTTACTTCTTTCATTTACATAGAACGGGACGAATACTACTTTTTCCATCTACTGACGGGACGGCCGGGACACGCCACTAAAACGAGACTGTCCCGGTCAAAACGGGACGTATGGTCGCCCTACGATAGCGACAAAAAATATTTTTTTCCGATTGGAGACTTTTTTGGGTGATTTTTAAATGACGATTTACCTACTTACACATTTAGCGACTTTCTGCTCCAAACAAAATGTTCATCTGTAGAGAAGCATTATTAGTTCAAAACAGTTTTTACGTTCTTTTTTTCTGTTTGTTTGTTTTAATCAGCGCAACTGATGAAGAGTTTGGAAATACAGCATACTCACTGCCCCACAATCCTGCATTGTTATGTTACCCTTGCCCTCTAACGAAGAACAACTACAAACTTGATGTCCTTTAGTTCGCAGAGTTTCCGTTGAGAAACACACGTAATACATCATTACCGATAGCAACAAGATTAGCTATAGATTGCGTGAATAAAGGCGAAGAAGATGTTTGTTATATTTGTCCTTTGGGGTCTTTTAATTATTCTGCACTTTTTCTTTTACAAAAAAATGATCCCTGAATTAAAGGATTGGTTGCGCCCTATTTACAAAGATGTGAGTAGAACCAGCGGCGCAAATCTGTCTTCAACATTGGGAGGGGGGGGGGGTAAGACCGTTACCATACTTTTTTTTTGACGATGTCCAAAATACTTATGAAGTTGAAAAACAATGTTGTGGAGGATCAGAGTTGTTTTCAGCGTTGGGAGGCTGCAGATTTGAGGCTTATCTGGGGGACATCTATTTTATCTCACGTTCCTTTGTAGCAATCGGACAAAAATAATCAAATTTCTCCCAAAAAACACATTTCAAATCGGATTATTGGGGAGAAGTCCCCCTCAGTTCCAAGATTGGAGGGGACATGTATCCGTCATCCCCCCCCCCCCCCCACGGATTTGCGCCAGTGAGTAGAACATATTGTTTAGTTTACATCTACAACTTTAAAACAATGCTTATAGACAATGAATTTCTCTATTATTTTTATAGCGACTTTTCACCCAAAATTGGAGTCGTCATATCCCGTTTCGCAAACTTATTGCCAACATTTTGGAAACTGGTTGCGAAGAGAGCTACAATGGATGAGTCGAGTTATTTCGTCGCTTCCGCTGTGAACCTAAGTACAAGATTCCAAAGAGATTAAGAAAAAATGAAATGAAACCTTTGAGTTTTACGTCCCACAGTTATGCCGGTTAGGCTAAAGGAGACGCTGATGATAAGCAATGAATGAAAGGTGGAATGAAGAAAGTGGAAGGAAACGGGAGAACCCCGAGGAAACCCACGCACAAGGTGTTTGTCCATCACAAAGTTCATTTGACGGGGGCTGGGATCGAACCCGGGACCCCAAGTACCGGAGGTGAACGCTCTACCACTGAGCCACCGCAGCTCTTAAGAGATTAAGAGTCACAAACATAGTCACTTTCAATTTTGTAATATATATAGCTCTATATATTGCATCACTGACTAATAACTAAAATCCTTGGATTGTATATATAAAAGTCGCCCCCTGCCCGTAAAAAGCTTCATTCGAACTCGGAATCGAACAATTGCATCTGTAAAACAGTGCTGATTTGATTTTAACGTTCCTTTCAGCAGCAAGGCTGTATGAGACGTGGACCTACAGATTAACGTGGAATCCGAACCACATAAGCTCCGGCCGGGAATCGAAAAAATGAAATGAAATCTTTGAGTTTTATGTCCTACGGTTATGATGGTTAGGCTAATGGAGACGGTGATGAGTAATGAATTAAATAGTGGAATGAAGAAAGTGGGAGGAAACGGGAGAACCCCGAGAAAACCCACGCACACGGTGTTTGTCCACCACAAGGTTCACTTGGCGGGGCTGGGATCGAACCCGGGACCCCAAGCACCAGAGGTGAACCTTCTACCACTGAGCCACCGCGGCCCCCGGCCGGGAATCGAACCCGGGTGTCCCACGCCAAAGGCGTGTTCACTAACCACTTAGCCACGAGGGAGCTCATCTATAAGGCAGTGTAAGCAAACAAAAAAACGCACACTGGATGTTTGCGCAACTGAGGATCAAAACATTCTCAATGGAGTATGAGAAATAGTTAACGCCAATCAAAGTGTGCTTTTGCTTATTTATTACTTCGTTAATACTTAATTCCTTCTAGAAATAGTGAAACTATACTATGAAGAAACACTAATAAACTAATAACAATTACGTTGTATTTCTTAGCACACCACGACCATTTTTACCACCCATAGAATTTGAACCTAGTACTATACTGCATTAGTCACGCCGTAACGAAAGATGAACATCTGGCACTCGTAGCTGTTGAAGCTACCTGTACATCACGCGGCCTGCGTTGGTACTCCTCAACATAAATACCTCACAGCCCAAAGCCAGGAAACATCACAGACAGAAGACAGGGGCACAAGCAGTGCCTGACACTTCACGAACTCTAAACCCGCCAAGACTCAACTCAACATGACCTTCAATTACGTTCTAGAAACCAAACCAATGCTAAGGCACAAGCTTACCAACTTCCTATATGAAAACACAAGAAAAAAAATCTAACTTTTTTGGTTCCAAAGTGATGACATAACAATAATACTAAAAAGGTTTTAATTTTCAGTAACCCAAACATTAATTAACTAGGGAACATAACAAAGCAAAAATAAATAAAAATAAAAATAAATTAAATTAAAAAATAAAAATCTGACAAGTAAACTCTCCCTGACTACTTTTTTTTTTTTTAATTTCAGTGAGGCTGTAAAATATGTTAGTATCTTCGTAAAATATATATATTTCAATGTAAACAAGTTCTTTAAACAAAAGAAAGCTTTGTAGTAGAGCGCTTACCTCTGACGCGTTAGGTCCCTGGTTCGATTCCTGCTCCCGACAAATAGCCTTTTGGTGAACACTGTAGGTGTGGTTATTCTTAAGACTTTCCAGTTTCCTTACATTTTCTTGATTCCACCATTATCATGTATCTCATTGTCACCTTCTCTCTTACATTGATGTACAATCATGGGGCGTTAAACTAAAAGCAAAAAAAAAAAAAAAAAAAAAAAAAAAAAATTGCAAATATCCTAGTAAAAATGAGTTTTCTAGACTACACAAGTGGCCCCGCGTAGGGTAGTCGCTAGCGCTCTCGCCTTCGGTGCGAACGGTTCCGGGTTCGATCCCGGGGGAGAACTCGGTCGAAAAAGTATCAAAAGATTTTAAGTCCAGCCATCCTGAATGAGGTTTCCTTGGGTTTTCCTCATTCACAGCAGGCAAATGCCGGAGTGGTACCTAACATATAGGTCCCAGGCCGTTTTCTTCCTTCCCCAATCCTTTCTTCCCTTCCTTTCCCCGGATAGTGTACTCGCCGAGGAAAGTCATCCCTCATATGGGGTAACAAGGCCATTGATGCCGAAAGCCCAGAAATCTAAATCCTAAATCTTCACTACACAAGGAAATTTCCGCGCTGAAAACGGTTTATTAGCAATTATGTTAAGCAGTCCTGTAGTAAATCTGCACCAAGTAATAAATCGTCACATATAAAATGGAATGAATAAACACATAACATTCATTTTGCTACCTTGAAACATAATATGTTTCAAAACATTAATATTCAAAGTTTTTTCAAAATTCAGATTCACCCATTCCATTCTCCTCAATCATTTACGAGTTACAATAGTAAGAATTGTAGTCATAAACTACATTACTTACTTAGTACTATATTAAAGCAAGTTACACTAAAAGAATATATAATTAATGGGAATATTTAACTAAAGTAATAGTTAACTATTGTACTTACCCAGGCTTCCCAGGTTTCCTTCCTCTCTTCTGTTCCGTTTGTAAACAACCTCGTTTCGCAAGCAAAAGACGGTAGTTCAATGACGTCAGCCATGGCGAAAGAAAGAGTGTCTATAGGCGGTCTGGATCTTACACACAGATGGACGTATATAACGTATAGCTGAAGTATTTAACATACGTATACGTATGTAAAATACAGAAGATTGTTAGATATCAGACATCCTGCAGAGACATGATGTAATATCTAAGCGGGTAAAAGGCAGTACCTATGTAGTATATGGATAAAGTACGCTCCGTACAGATTTCCTTAGTAAACATAACGAATCCTTGTATTTGTACAATATACCGCTGTCCGGATAATGGATTTTTCTCAGTGCAGCCGACCTGCTGTTCCTGAAATGCGTTCTCGAAGTATATCTTTAGAACCATGTTAAATATCATCTGTGATTCGCCCTTGATCTCCACAATGGTGTCAAAACAGATCTTATTCTTCGAAATGAAGATCCATTTTGAAGACTGAACAAAACGTAAAGAATCGAAGTAGGGTCTCCTTCAGACACTTTGCGTTCAACCATGCCAGCTTCAGAATTTAGGAGTAAACTGTGTTTTGCCTTCGTAAAGTTGGCATCTGTGTATAGAGGTCATGAAACGCGAAAATCTACAGGATTTAAACAAAAAATATCACTACTAGTACTATACTCGGATGAAAACCAAAAAAAATGAAGTTACAATAGTAGACATTGATAATGAACTTAGAAAGGAAATATTTTCTGATCCTTTTAACACGAAGTTCAACATCATTGTTCGTTGTGAAGGAAGGAAGGCAGTGATGCTTGTTACTGAGTGACATAGGATGCAATGTTGTACTTGAATGAAAGATCTTCTCACTTTAATCTAGACGCGACCTTGAGATCATGAAAACCCAGCTTCACTCCCTCACTCACACACATTGCTGTTCATCGGTTGTTTCATATTGTTGTTGATAATACCCAAGTTCATCCTTTAAGCTAACAAAAAAGGACAACTGTACTTGAATTTGAGACTATTATAAAAGTATCACAAACGATAAAATACAGGTACGAACCACATTGGCATAGCCTTTCATAAGCCACACACATACATAACTAAGTGATTGTTTAAACTTAAGATGATTATCAATTACCACTAATAGAACACCACATGCTTTCCTTATCTTTGCAACGTATGTCGTAAGAAACAGCAATATTCACAATAAATGAATCAAATTCAAAAGATCTATATTCAATTTCTCTCCCTCCAAAACACAATCTTTTAATGATTTTGAATTGTTTATTGCAGAGTGCACTTAGTTTAACTCTTCAGAAACATGCTCCCAATAGTGAAACTCTGACAACAAAGAAAAGAAACAAAATATCAACAAGTGGGCAGATTTTACTTTGATTAATTATTAAATTGTTTTTTTAGGGGAAAAAACTGAATGTTGATCTTTTCAATTTGATTCAATTATTGCGAATATTATCACTCCATTGAAAATACATAGGAAACGTGCTGCCATCTATTGGTTATTAGTGCTTCTTTAAACTCACCTTAAGAAATAGTAAAGTTCATCATCGCACAAACAAGTCCTGTCTCATATTTCCTTGTTGACATTTCCCACATTTCTTTGACAATGGCTTGAGTTCTGCTTATTTTCGACTTTCTTTTTAATCTCTTATTCACTTAATACGTATTTTGTGACACGCTGCTGTTTATCAAGTTGCTTATTACCTTTCTCTACTCGCCTCTACTACACTAAACATTCTTCTCAAAATTCTTACTTTCAATGGTCCTCAGCCTCTGACTATTGTTACTTATGATTGCTGGCCCAACCACATCCAACACAATACAACACGAACAGAATTATACAGGGTGGCGCGTATTGTATCTACCAGTTGCAGTTGGCAACCCTGATCAAATGCGCGTACGAATGCTGCGCATGCTTACGGCACTGAATAGCAGGGCCTCTGGCAATTAGTTTACCATGGAGCGGTGGTCTGTGCAGACGCGAATTGCGGCGGTGGAAGCCTTTATCCGAACCGGTTCTGTCAGTGAGGCTCAGCGGGCACTGCGACGAAACAGTGATGATCGCCATGTTGCTATACCCGAGAGACACAGTATTCTGAGATGGGTGAGACAGTGGCGGGCCACAGGTAGTGTTGTGAACCGGAAATCACCAGGTCGTGGACGAAGTGTTCGAACAAATGTAAACTTGGAACGAGTGCGCGTAGCGATGGAACGCAGTCCCAAACGTTCAGCACGGCGACATGCACGAACATTACATTTGACACGACGTTCATTGGGTCGTTTGCTGGGTGATTTGAAGTTCCATCCGTATAAACTGCAGGTGGTACAAGAGTTGAGAGCCATTGATAAGGAAAACAGACTCAATAACTGTCAGAACATTCTTGAGTTGATTAACCGAGATCCACTGTTCCTCCAACAACTTTTGATGTCCGATGAAGCAATCTTCCACCTGACTGGGTATGTTAATAAGCAAAACTTCCGGTATTGGTCTCAGGAGAATCCTCGTTCATTACATGAAAAGCCTCAAGGTAGCCCAAAAGTTGTGGTATGGTGTGCAGTTGGAATGTGTGGCATTATTTGTCCCTATTTTTTTGAGGATGACGCCGGACATGCAACAACTGTAAATTCCGACCGCTACTGCCATATGTTACAGACGTTTCTCATTCCGGAATTGCAGGAAAGGGGTGTGATCAATAACGTTTATTTCCAGCAAGACGGTGCTACGGCACACACGGCACGCCAAAGTATGTCTATACTCAGAGAAACATTTCCAAACCGCGTGATATCCCGATTTGGCGATGTCTCATGGCCATCCCGTTCCCCAGATTTAACAGCTCCTGATTACTTCCTCTGGGGATATGTTAAGGAAAGGGTCTTTGCCAATCGCGTGAAGACAATTGACGAACTGAAGACTGCCATTCGTCATGTGATAAGTTCCATTCCACAGTATACGTTAATGCGTGTGATGAATGCCTTCCCACGTCGCCTGCAGCAGTGCATCCAGGAAAAAGGCGGACATTTACAGGACGTTATTTTTAAAGTTTAGTGAGCTCCTTCGACAAGTGTTGTACAGTGTACAAATTGCCAGTCCATATACTTATATTCCATAACAGTTTTGCATTAAAACTTGCATAACACACCTTTGTATTTTCATTTGAAGTTGGTAGATACAATACGCGCCACCCTGTAGTTTAACTGTTTTTATTTAATTTTTGGTAATATAGAAGTTTACAAAGTAGTAATTACTTTTCTCGCCAAGAAATCTCTCTCTCTCTCTCTCTCTCTATCTATATCTATATCTATATCTATATCTATCTATCTATCTATCTATCTATCTATCTATCTATCTATCTATATATATATATATATATATATATATATATATATATATATATATATATATATATATATAATGCTCTCACATGTTACTGCGGACCAGTGGCGGATCTAGGGCCCCCAGTTTTTTGAATGACAACAATAATTTAAGCTATTATTTATAATTTTTTTTGAAATTTTATAGTAAACTCATGATATACCTATTATAGTCTGAGTTCTGGCTGCCCCCCCCCCAGTTTTTATCTTCTAGATCCGATTCTGCTGGGGGTTATATTTTGCGTTCTCCCTCCTAGGTCTTTCATATAGAATTTGTGTGATTTGAACTCGAAGTCTTGCATGAATTTCAAACACCTCCTATAGGCATCCCACTCTTAATTGTTTTCTCCCCTTTTAGGAGGTCAAATAAAGAACGCTAAAACACGGGTTTAATTGTTTTAAATCAAAAGTTCAAATAACAAACTTCCTGTCTCTAACCTTAGGGGATTCTGAGATACGAATCTTAGAACAATTGCAACTCCTATTTCCATTCCATCCCCCTTCCATGTGTAATTTTCAATAATATTTCCTTAATGGATACTTTCAAATATCTAGGATCAATATTAACAGACCAGAAACATATTCACGAAGAAATTAAATGTCGACTGAAAGCAGGGAATTGATGTTAATATTCAGTTTAAAAACTCTTGTCGTCGCGAATTCTGTGAATTCGCTGAATTTGAAGTTTAAAATATACAAAATGATAATCATGCTTGTTGTTCTGTATGGTAGCGAAACATGACTTACTTTGAGGGAAGAATGTAGACTGTAAGTATTTGAGAACAAGATCCTGAGACGAATATTTGGACCCAAGAGGGTCGGGAATGAGGAATGGCGGAAACTTCATAACGAAGAACTACATAATTTGTATCATTTACCAAACTTTTGTTTGGGTCATTGAATCTAGAAGGCTCACGTGGGCAGGTCATGTAGCCAGAGTGGAAGAAAGTAGGAACATTTTCAAAGTTTTAACTGGAAGTACAATCGGAAAACGACCATTAGGAAGACCTAGGCGCAGATGGAGGGAAGATGGATCTCGCAGAAATAGGAATACAAAGTAGAAACTGGATCCATTTGGCTGAGGATAGAAGTCAGTGGAGAGCTTTTGTGAACGCGGCATTGAATCTCCGGGCTCCATAGGCCATAGAGTTAGTTAATAGTAGCTTAAGTCACAATTCCTATGTGACTGTCCACATTTCAATTTTCTACTGGTAGCTTAAGCAGTTTGGCCTAGGCGTTGATGAATCAGTCAGAACTTCTTTTACATAGCCTAGGTATATTCGCTTCCTCTTTGATCCTGGTCATTCCAAAGCCTTGGCTCGCCTGCGAATTGGCTGTACGCTAGCGATATCTCTTGACGTTAGGTTGGAGGCAACGCAGCTAGCGACAACTATTAGCCTGACTGTAAACTATTATGAATTAGCGTGACTGACGGACTGAAGTGTCTTGTGTTTATAATAAGAATTAAGAATATCTCAATATTTTCGCCTAGATGGTTATGCAACCTGCAGCTCTTAAAAGTTTTTATGTTTGCATAGTGTTGTTACTTACAGACTGATACAACTTGCTATTATCATAAGGATTCATTAGGACAATCTCGTGAATACGATGTCTCGGTTTGTCACCATGTGCTTCGTCTTTATATACATTCGTTTGAAAGCAACTTCCTTACACTTCGCGAAAATCGGAGAGTTTTCTCCTAGCAATCAGAGCTTCTTAGGTTCGTATTTCAAGGCTGAGGTTTCTCATTTTCTCGTCGACCTTACCAGGGAAATGCCGGAAAGGCACTTTTAAATATTATATAGGCCATGGCAGACTTACTCGTAAATATTTCTTCCCTTCCCCATTGCTACATCTTAAGTAGTGTTGAAGAATATTAGTTGTACCGGTATTGTTACATTCTTAATATATTACATACATAATAGCTTATAGGCCATAGAGGTAGCGAGTGTTCACACACTGACCATATGCCGGTTGTTTACAACTAACGGATGTACACAGTAAAAAAATGAGTGTCAGTTCAGCCCAATAGCATTGTGTTACCCTAGTTGTGTTAAATTTTGACGCATGTTTGGTTTCAACTCCGTCAGATTTTGGAGTAAATTGTTAAAAGGTAGTGATTAAATCAACTACCTGGCATGGTCTTAATCGGTTGAAATACACCGAGAACACCTTGTAAGAACATCCGAAACAGATTACATCTGTAAATGTAAATTTTATCAGAAAATTCATACGCTCACAAAACTATTTACTTGAAAGACTACAACAAATATAATACGTTGATCATTACTTGGTACAAATGTCAAATATACCGAGTAAACTTTTGCTCATTGATGATACTACTACTACTACTACTACTACTACTACTACTACTACTACTACTACTACTACTACTACTAATAATAATAATAATAATAATAATAATAATAATAATAATAATAATAATAATAATAATAATAATAAACTAACGCAAATTCTCAATGTCAGTTACTTATTGATTCGACTGCAAGGAGAATATTCTCAGGGGATAACGAATCTAACAACTCCACTTGGCTGCAGCTCAAAATATTCAGCCAATCGAGCTGAAATTTAGTACAGAGAAGGAAACTAAAAAGTGCCAGGTCTTAAAGGATATTACTGCGTACATGTTAAGGGAGTAGTTAAAAAATCGCAGGAAACTATATTTTACATATATAAAAATATGCATGTAGGTGTATGTTCCAGCATAACTGTGGAACCTGGAGCGATTTAAAAAGCTTAGTATATAAATATGAGTTAAAACCTAGAAACAAATACATTAGGGTAACATACCCTCAGGAGATGGTAAGGGATTATATGTAAAAATATAAAAAAACAACAACCGATATTAGTGTAAAATTAATAATTTTGGGTGTCGCCGAGGTGAATAGTGACACTTCCGATGTCGTATTATGGGAGAAAGATACCCCTAGTCTCCTAGGGAGTGGGAGAGAGGTGACATGTAAAGATATTCAAAAACGACCGAAATTTGTGTCGTGTCGAACCCATAGCTCCGGGATCAATAAGATGAATAGTAACACTCTCGATGACGTTTAATCCCAAGTTCAGCCCCTATCGGCATGGGAATGACCGATATTAGAGTCAAATCCATAGTTCTCGGAGTTACTAAGCTCGTTGGTGACAGTCCAAATATCATTTAGGTCCAAGTTTAAGCAGGAACGGGCATGTCAGCTGACCCAGGTTGAATCCGCGAACTACAGTGGACCTCGACTCCCTAATGATCCATAGCGATCCCTTCAATAAGTAGAACACAGAGCAAAAATTGTAAAATTTTCTCTCGAAGACAGATACCGATCACTGTTACGATATGACTATTCACTCATCCTAAGGCAAGACATTGTTGAAAGTTGTCATTGATCTCGGTGAGAAAGAGATGCCTTTCGGAGTATCATATGTTGCTTTGTCTCTAGTCCGAAGGTTTGAAGACATCTTATTCCAACCAATGTTCCTTTACGAAAGGATCTCATTCAAACACTAAAATGTTCCAACGTCGCGAGGGATTCGACAACATATTCACAAACACTATTGGTAACTTGAGCGGTTCGTTCTCCAAACTCGAGGTATCAGAAAGTGAATCTTCAGATTCTTAGCATAATAACAACAAACGCAACACCAATTTCACGTCAATTGACGAAGGAGAGAGTATTTGAAATTCGGGCTCTATAGTCAAATCTGCGCCACGAAAAACTGCCCGCACAATTATATCAACTTGATCGCGAGTTCAAATTCGTGAATGGAGAGATAAAGACAGTGTTGTATTGAGTAGATTTTACAACAACAGTCTATTCAATTCGAAAATCCTCCAGGGCACACTGACGTCGCGACTTCTTTTCATTTGCATGATTTGATGGCACATTCACTGAGAATTCAGTTGTTGAATGTTACAAGCATGTTAACATGTTACAAGCAACAGTCTCAGACAACTTTCATGCCTTACATTCGTGTGAATCCAGCTTGCACGGTTATTTGGTTAACAAAGACTGAGATTATCCAAATCTTAACGAAATACTTAACTGTGATGTTAAACTTCATCTATACTGTGAGGACGAGATACAAGATCATTAGTGCTTAGTAATTTGCGACAAGAGAACGAATACAATAAACTGTATAGATTCAGGAAAAAGTCAAGATCACTCTACAAGGAAAAAGACTGATTGATTTCCGTAATTTCCTGGGAAATTGTTATCGAAAGAATATAGGGCAACGTATGCCTGCGTTTAAGCTCATTTTCGATAACCGTAGCAAATCATCACAAAGTTACAATCCTGATTGTGGCGTTCTTGTCATGTCGTTTTGTAAAATAATATCTTAAATCATGGCTGTTTACAAAAATGTGGTCATGGTTGAAGATATCTCTGAATTTCGTGCTTTGTTAGTTTACGCAATAATATCTCTAACTAATTTCTCCAATATCTCAGCTTAATGGGGCGTTTACACTTGGTCGATTTAGTCGCACGGCATGTATTCTTGGGACGCTGAAGCCATATGAAAAAGTCATTTCTTGGTCCCTCTCACGATTTTTGCTATATGAAGATTAATATTCAAACAGGAACTTCCAGTAAATTTCTACAGATTTCCCCAGTAATTGCTACAGAAATTTACAATTGTAGTAAATTTCTAGTTGTGATGGAAGAATAAAGCCAGAGCGATGAAATATATTCTTTGGACATTACAGAAAATTGCTCAGCGTAATCTAAGCTCTATCTTACCGCTTTTGCTCTATGGAAATTCACGGTGAGATCGGAAGTTGAAAATTTCTACCTCTTCCGGTTTTAGTAATGAGACGAGAGAGAAAATAGTATATATCTTTCCTTGAGATGTTGAATTGATTCTGAAAAACATCTTGTCGTTATATGTTACTGTTTTTGTTTTATGACGGTTAAGATTGAAACCGGAAGTTCTCATTTCTATCACTTTTGGTTTAAATGTAGGATTAACAGACGAGATGGAAGCGATTCTAGGGACGGTTAATTGACTGCTAGAACCTCTTTTCGCGATTTCTTGCCGTTTTTGTTCTATGTATATCAATATTCAAACCAGAAAAGCAGCAAATTTCTACCACTTTCGGTTTAAGTAAAGAATTGCGAGTGAAAATAGTATCTTTTCTTGAGACGCTAAATTGATTCTAGAAAACTACTGGCCGTTATCTGTTACCGTTTTTGTTCTATAGCGATCAACGCTGAAAGCAGAAATGGATAACTGCTACCACTTACACTACGAATAGAACATGCTTCCTGAGAATTCTGCTCGTCCGCGAAAACCTAATCAGTCGATTTCTTCATACAAGCAACCAGCAGCATGAAAAAGGGACAGAAAACCAGCAAAGTAACGTTACTGTTTCCACTTCGATATTTTTTGACATTATATCGAGTAGCTCAAGTGGAGCGAACTGCTTCTATGAAATGCAAGTCGCCATTCCAAGCTGATTCAACTCCTTGTGGGATAATTTGTATTTTTTCGTAGAAGACAGAAATAGCATTAGATGCTAATATGTAGACAAACATTTTGAAGAAGATGAGAGAACTTACGTTGCTGCAGAAATGAAATAAAAAAGAATGTTAACACGTGTAACTATACTATTATAGTATTGTCAAATTATCGTCTCGTTTTCTTAAATTTATATAGAAAATTTATGCCATGATTTTCTTCTTAATTTAATCTAAAAGCTATCATAATCCTTAGTCACGAGAAGTCCGCGAAGATATATTGTGTAGTGACTAGCGTATGTTTAAACGTTACTAAATGCTCTTCATTTTGTTTATATTTTTTATACTTCTACGAATCATATACTTAACTCTAAAAAAGAAAATTTGCGTGAACTGATATTGCCAACGAGCCTCGAAAAATATCTAGTCTCGTCTCGAAAACAATACGAGAATTACCTCGTTTCTCGTCTTGTCTCGAATTTAAAAATGCACTTCTCGTCTCATGATCTACACTACAAATACTAAGTTCTTTACGCGTGAGTAGGTATTCTGCCGAAAATATTTACCAAATCACTAAGCGCTTAAATTACTCGCATTACAATAAGGTAAATGAATGGTGAATTAAAGGAGCCAAAGATGACCGCACATCCTTTCCAAACCTGATTTTCACAACACACATACATAGATGTGATAGCAACTATTTTTACATGATTTCCTTTTCAAACCATGTCCTTAAATATAATTGCAGCCTTAATTTAACTTATTTCTCAAAATTCTACAATGATGAAATATTGTACAGCGACATAAGTCGGATGAACAATATTTTATTATTATTATTTGATATGTTTCTATGTTTATATATACACAGGGTGTTTCAAAACAACACCGACAACGTTTGGGAGGTGGTTCCTGGCACCAAGATAAGACAAAAATTATACCTGGTGCACAAATGCTTCCTTTCGGAGTTATAGGCTGCCAAAAACATGAAAAAATAAACCTTAAAGGTCCGTACGTCCAAAACTACGGGACCTATCGTAGTCGGGTCAAGACTTCACTTAAGAACTAGTATACTCCCTATCCAAATATCCATGTTTCAGAATCCTGTGGTACTTCTGCAACAATTTTTATAGAGGTAGTTTGTGAGTACTTCAAATTATATACTCATAGCCGAACTCCCTTTATAGAAACTGTTGCGTGAGTACCGTTGAATTCTGAAACATAGGTTTTTGGATAGGGCACATATTAGTTCCTAAGTGAAGTCTTGACCCGACTAAGATAGGTCTCATAGTTTTGGAGCTATGAACATTTAAAGTTCATTTTTTGTGTCTTTGCCAGCCTGTAACTCGGAAAGGAAGCATTTGTGCACCCAGGTTGGTCTATACTTTTGTCTTCATCTTGGTGTCAGGAATCACCTCCCAATCGTTGTCCGTGTTGTTTTGAAATATCTTGTATATTTTAAAGTTAGATCTCTTGTTTGATTTTGAAGATTGATACTAACTTTTTCGTATGCAACCAGCGCTACTCTTGAATAAAGCAGTATTATCTAGTACACAGGGATTAACCTTCACAAGTTCGAACAAAATTTCAATTTTTCGTTATATTTCGCAACACATTTGATAAAATAAAATAAATTTAAAATATTAAAAATATACTTTATTTAAAAAATAAACAAAATATAACAAATTGTACTAAAAAGAAAGGATGGCTGCAAGACCGAGATAGAGAGGGAAGTTTATAAATCGAGACGAGACAGAGGCTCAACATATCGAGATTTAGCTGAGCCTAGATCGAGACCGAGACAAACACTTATTTCTTTTGTTTCGAGTTCAGTCTCAAAAGTCTCAGTCTTGTCTAAAAAATTAACAGAAATGACTGAATTATATTTTCTTACTCAAAATTCTTCGCAAGTTATGTTATAAATCAGACAGTGGAACGATAGCTCTTGGATGGTTAGAGTCATAGGCGTACACACGGGAGAGAGGGGCGAATAGCGCCGTTAAACACTTGATACCTAGATCTATCGAAAATACAAACAGCACATAAATTTTAGGTGGGTTCAATATACATTTTTCTTGTTGCGAAAGGCGACAACACTGACTGTAATAATTTTATCGAGGCATTTCTCTTCTGTCAACATCCTATAAAATCCTTTAAAACATTCTATTAGCAACATTCACCCCATACGCAGATAAAATTATTGGATATTATCAGTGCGGATTTAAACGAAATCGATCAACTATTAACCAAATATTTACCATTCGACAAATACTCGAAAAGAAGTGGTAATACAATACCCCGGTACATCAATTATTTATTAATTTTAGAAGGGCTTACGACTCGGTTAGGAGAGAAACGTTGTACAACATTCTTACAGAATTTGGAATACCGAAAAAGCTAATTAGATTAATTAAGATATGTTTAAATGAATCCCAAAGTAAAGTCCGGGTAGCAAAATTTTTGTTCACGAGCTTTTACGTCGAGAATGGCCTAAAACAAGGAGATGCCTTATGGCCATTATTATTCAACTTTGTCCTGGAACACGCTCTAAGGAAAATCAAAGATAATAACCAGGGCCTAGAGTTGAACGGTATTCATCAGGTTATGGCGTATGTTGATGTAAATTTAATAGTGAATGATAGGAGAACAATATAAAGAAATGCAGAGGTCACGGTTGCAGGGACATGGGTTTAGAAGTAAATGCAGAGAAAACTAAATACATGAAAGTTCGTCGGGATCGTAATATGGCAAATTATGAATGCGTTAAAATATCGAATAATACTTTTAATAAAGTGGATATTTTCAAATATCTAGGATCAATATTAACAGACGAAAATCATATTCACAAAGAAATTAAATGTCAACTAAAAGGAAGGAATTCGTGTTATTATTCAGTTCAAAATCTCTTGCCGTCGCGAATTCTGTCGAGGAATTTGGAGCTTAAAATATATAAAACAATAATCATGCTTGTTGTTCTGTATGGCTGCGAAACATGGTCGCTTACTGTGATGGAAGAATGTACACTGAAAGTATTTGAGAACAAGATCCTGAGACGAATATTCGGACCTGAGAGCAATGGGAATGAGGAATGGCGGAAACTTCATAACGAGGAACTACATAATTTATACGGTTTACTAAACATTCTTAGGGTCATCAAGTCTAGGAGGCTTAGGTGGGCAGGTCATGTAGTTAGGATGGAAGAAAGTAGAAACGATTTCAAAGTGTTGACTGGAAAACCGATCGGAAAACGACCATTAGGAAGACCTAGGCGCAGATAGAAGGACAATACTAAGATGGATCTCGCAGAAATAGGAATACAAAGTAGAAACTGGATCCAGTTGGCTAAGGGTAGAAATCAGTGGAGAGCTTTTGTGAAAGCGGCACTGAACCTCTGGGTTCCATAGGCCATAGAGTTAGTTAGTTAGTTATACATTTTTCTCTTTCTAATCATAGTGGCTCAAAGACCATGTTGCCAAAATGTTCCCAAACTTAATTTTGTAAAGCAAACATGCAAGCTTTCAATTTTCACCATCATTTTTCCACAGAGCTTAGGAATTGTCCTGGAAACATATTATTATTATTATTATTATTATTATTATTATTATTATTATTATTATTATTATTATTATTATTATTATTATTATTATTATTATTATTATTATTAGAACTATTATTATTATTATTTACTGCAACTGCTCGTGTAAGTAATGTTGCATACCAACTTTGTTCTGAAACTGAGTGTAAAATGTTAAGATTGGAAGTGAGTAGAAGCAGGAATTTCAGAGTAGGACTGGGGAAGATCACAAAAGGAGGAAGAACATCAGATTAAACGAGAGAATTGGATAGAACCATGAAAATGTACGTAATGCAAATTGGGTGGTTGGTTGGAATGGAATTAGCTTTCCTCTGAGCAGCGACACTATACGAGGGGGATCAAAAATAACCGGAATTTCCTTATGAAATGTATGGACCTTATTATTAATTTTTGAATGCAACTTTTCTTTTTTTTAAAAAAAACTAATCGCTTTCAGTGTACTCTCCATTAGTACTTATGCACCTGTCCAAACTTTCATTCCATTATTGGAAGCACCTTGGAAATTCGACCTCTTTGATACCTACTACCGTCGTCATGACATTGGATTTGATTTCGTCCACATTGACAGAACGCTTTTCTTTCAAGTTCCTTATCATTTGATTTAACCGAAAGAAGTCCACGGGAGCCAAATCTGGCGAATACGGCGCATGGATTGTCTGTGACTACGTCCTTCATTGCTTCCACGCATCGATCCCTTTGCTCTTCGGTGAAAAGTATGGGCGAAAATTTAGAAACCACTTGTCGCATTCCCAAATCGATGTAGTAAACGGAGCTCCAGGATAACGCAGATAAAACGTCGAGTTGGTCGATTGTTCTGCGTGGATCCTCTCTGATGAGATCACGGATTTTGGCGATGTTGTCCTCGGTTCGCACATGAAGGACGACAGGAGCAGAACTGATTTTCAATGGTTATTTTCCCACCTTTTAAACCGAGCAAACCATTCATGAAATTGCATTTTACTGACAACATGTTCTTTGTAAGCTATTTGCATCATCACAACAATTTCTGCTGCATTCCTGTCGAGTAAAAACCAAAACTTCTCAGCTGCACGTTGTTCGTTAATAATTTGCCATTTCTTCGTGTCACGAGTGCATTACAGACACATGCACATAAACACAACTGAAATAAAAACCACACGTGTCGTCGTCGGTTGTCACCACTTGGCATACTAGAAGTCCTCCCACAGCGCCCTATTGTAGAAACCTTGTACTACAAGTACATGATGCACAGGAGTAGATTCCGGTTGTTTTGGGGTCTCTCTTCGTAAAAGATGTGGATCCACAGTTTAAAATGGAATCCGAACCAACGTAATTCGTTCAAATTTTTCATTCCTTGCTCATCGGGAATAGAATGTAGAATTCTGTAACAATGTAGAATGTGTTAGCCAGTAGACCAGAAAGTAATGTAAAACACTTGAGTTGATTAATTAGAGTTTAATGCCCGTTTTCGATACCGAGAATAAATTACACAAAATCTATTGCTTAAAACGGGATCTGATACATTCAAGGCTTAATAGATACAACGGGGATTGAACCCGCGAACAGATGAACAGAAAGCACGACCGTTAGCAACTTAACTACGAAGGAGTATTCTCCTAAAATAGTTCTAGTCAAGAATAAACTATTAAAAAATAGAGAAAATATACTGTAATGTGATATTACTTATACATTTTTAATTTCACACAATTTATTCCGAGACTATCGATATGAAATCGAGACTTGCCTCTCGAGACCGAGACCCAGGTCTAGAAATATGTAGGTTATGTCGATTGAAACGAGATCGAGATCGATACGATGTTTTTCGACTCGAGATGCAACCGAGACTTAGACCGTTATTTGGCAATTGAGACGAGACCGAGACTAAATTAAGTCTTGTTTGGTTTCGTCTCGACACTATTCCTACTAAGAAGTAAAGAATTAAAAACATGATTTCTTTTAAAAAAATACTAAATAACATAAAACAAGTCACACTAAAAAGTAAAAGAATAATTGTGTTTTCAACAAAGCTCAAAAATTTTGCTTCGGATTCTGAACAGAAGGTTGTACAGGTATGGGAAAACAAATGGAGAAGTTGAGGAGGTACAGTTCAAGTTCAGGAGAGGTAAGGGCACAAGAGATGCAATTTGATTGTTAAGGGTGATCGGTGAAATTTTTATAGAAAAAGGGAAAGAGGTATGTATGGTATTTACATTGATTTAGAAAAGGCTTTTGACCGCGTGAATTGGGAATAGTTGTCGGAAATTCTAAAGAAGGTTGATTTGGAATAGAATGGTCGAAGACCAAGCCCGTATTTAGGTAAGTGCTATTCTGTGCTCAAGCATAGGGCGGCAGAATTTAGGGAGCTGGGGCAGCGAATTTTTTTAAAGATTCACAATAAAGTAATATTTAAAACTAACAACCCGTAGAGTCCCGCGCAAGCCAGAGAATTTGTGTTAATGTTTTAACTCACTCTACCAGTTAGCTAGCTTATCTGATTATTTTTAAAAAGTGATCCTCTACTACCCCCACCCAACGGATGAGGATGAACTTGAACATCATGAAAACTGATGCCGTTAAACTCATCGACCTCGAAAACTATGAATTTAATACTAATACTCGTATCTGTCGTTTGCGATTACTTTTAAAATTTCACCCCCTTCCTGTTGCACCTTAAAGTTGAATTGGATTAAAACTGTAAGTATTCATTTCAGCGACCTCAAGAACTATGAATTCAACTCTAATATTTGTCGTTTTCGATTATTTTCAAAATACCCCGATATTATTCTTTATCTGGTATGTTTGCAAACTCACGGCTTATTTCCTTGTTTGAGACAGAAGTTTGTGCTGGGGTGGCGGCAAATTATTCAGAGCACAGTTGCGCACAATATATAAATACGGGTCTGTCGAAGACTCATAAGAAACTTATATATGAACCAACAAGTAAGTGTTAGAATAGGGGAGGAAATGACAGAGGACAGTGTAATTGGAAGGAGAGTTCTACAGGGATGCTGTCGCTCGACTACATTATTTAATATCTATCTAGAACAGATAATGAAAAAGAGCCTACAAAATTAAGACGACATTTCAGTAGAAGGTAAAATGATTGGGTGTATACGGTTTGCAGATGATATGGCGCTTGTTGCAGAATTTGAAGAGAGAAAATCAACAAAATGTTAGAAAACTTGAGGAAGGGCTGTGAAGAATATTGGATGAAAATAAATGTTAAAAAGACAAAAGCCATGGTGATTGAAACGAAGGGGTTTGTCATATATAGAAGTAGGATTGGGAATAGAACATATGACTAGTTTTCGATAGCTGGGTAGTATTATTAGTACTGATATGAAATGTGAACGTGAAAGAAAAGCTAGGATAGAAATGGGGAAAGAAGCCTTTAGGAGGAATAAAATACTGTTTTGTGTGACCTTGAATAAAGAATTGGGAAAAAGACTTATAAAATGCTTTGTGTGGAGTATTTTGCTGTATGGGTAAGAAACATGGACATTATGCAAAAATGATGAAAAACGACTGGAAGCTTTTGAAATGTGGGTATGGAGAAGAATGGAGAGAATTAGGTGGGTCGAGCGGAAAACGAATGAGAGGGTGTTAGAAATTGTAAAGGAAAAAAGAACAATTTTAAATATTGTTAAGAAAAGGAAGAGGAACTGTTTTGGGATTGGCTAAGAAGGAATTGTATCATGAGGGAGTTCGACAGACAAACCGCGAAGCGTCACCATGATTGGCGCAAAGCATAAGAAAATTTTCAAAAATAAACCCTGCTTTTCCTTGATTTTTAGCACTTATTAATAATTTTCTCCTTCCATTTTATATATATCTCTTCCTTTTTCCTCCCGAACTTTGCGCCCCCTTACTTCGGCACCCGGAGCCGTCGCCTCGCTCGTCCTCTCATGGCACGGCACTACCAAGGTCAACATGCCCAGGGACTTTGCTGAACAGCTGTATGTTAATAAGTGAAGCATTAAGATAAAGGAACTAATACTTTCAAAAACATAACATATATTCGTCAATTCTTCCAATTTTGTTTATTATTATTATTATTATTATTATTATTATTATTATTATTATTATTATTATTATTATTATTATTATTATTATTATTATTATTATTATTATTACTAAATAATGTTATACAACAGGGCCAAAGTCAATGCCCATATGAGCTCCTACGACAATATAGTAGAAATGTTTGTTTCTAAATGAAACAACTGTATGTATACCCTCCTCTGTTATGCAACCAAAAATTCTTTGAAGTTGGCATGTACAGTATAACATCCAGGAAATCTAGGTGAATTACTTTTGTTCCGCTTTATCAAAGTATGATAATTTATACTTTCGGAAACGAATATAGAAAAAATATTAAAAGAACTCTCTCTCTCTTTTTTTTTTTAAAGAAAAAACAATGATTTTATAAAATATACAAAATTGGAGAAAATAACTTTTGTTGCGGTAAAATGAAGAAATGTAACTAAGTCTATTTTATAAAAAGATTGTTTATAACTCTTGTGTCTCCACTGTTGGATTCTCTGAACTTTCGTTTAAATATTCTCATTGGTTTTTGTTCTAGCTAAAAACTTTTCTCCATTTCCTTCTATATCCAATTGTCAATGCTATTATACATACAGGGTGGACAATTTATCTTGATCATCTTCTATAACGGACAAACCAAAAGAGAGATAAAAGCGAAACTTTGCACGAAGCAACTATAAGGAGAGGGACATCTTTGTATGTATTAAACAGAAAGACCCAACAACACAATATAAAGATATATTTTTTCGAATGACACTATGTCAGATTGTTACATGTTTCAATTTGTAAAACAAACTTAAAAATACCACTTTTATTATTCATTGTTGTAAACTAAGGATGTTATAGTATCACAAACACTCAAAGTTCGGAAGCCTCTTACGCACATACAGCACAACAGAGATGCACAGGATAATGCACTTCGAAATTATTTTAATGTTGGATACCATGGTCATGGTATGACTGGTTTCGAATGAATAGGAATGAAGTTCCAGGGATTGAAAAGTTAATTTTTTTGAAAGCCTTTATTTCGAAAAAATGCTGATATAAGTATCATATCTAGTTACTTGCATGGTTTGTTATAGATGTGTAAATTATTTTGTCGTTTACAGCACTTCGATATCTCAAACTGTTCCGGAGACATGCTAAACATTGATGAAGTTTGCAAAACTGCTTGAATCGTGTAATTGCGAGACTTTTGTAAGTACAGCTAATAAAAGCTATTGCTGTAATGCTATAGAAGAAAAGAGAAACAACAATCAATTTAAATATTTCTCACAAATACAGCATCGAACGCAATACAGTGTTCAATGTTCAGAGTTTAAACTGTATGTCTTGTCCTATTTGGCCTCCTTGTTGACAAGCTACTAAATACGGGGAGGGCGCTGTAACATAGAGATAAGCGCTGATCTCTGGTGTGTGGATTATTGGTTCGATCCCTATTCGTGCCATATTGGTTTTGTGGTGGACACGCATGGTATGCGTGGGTTTTCACAGCGTTCTCCCGTTTATACTCACTTTCTTCATTCCAACATTTCTTTAATAATTATCATCACCGTCCCCATTAGACTCCGAGCATAATTGTGAGACGTTCAACTAAGAAAAAAGTACTAAATACAAATCTAAGAAATCGAAATAAATGCTACTTACAGAGACAAATATATTCTGTTTATCCAGTGGCGGCGATTAGATGTTAAAAGTTGGGGGGCAAGATATGATCTGAATATTTCTATATCAATCTTAGTTGTTTCTAATACTTTGTCTGACGAAAGGTTGTATAACTAATAGGATACTTGACGAAAGGTTGTATAACTAATAGGATACTATGTTTTTCAGTTAAAATGCCGTATATCTTATTTTAAATTTTATTAAATAAATTGACAAGAGCAACGCAAGTAGGTACTAGCATTTTGTACTCTTAACCAACAACTTGTAAGAAGAGATTTGATTCCTTGCTCATAAACATCTTAAAATTCTGTCTGGAAAACTGTAGGATCAGATTGTTTAATAACAAATTCGCAAAACAAAAAAATAGAAAGGATAATATTAATCTTAGTAATGAATAATGACATTTTAAAAACTGTCGATTTTTGTGCAATTAAATAATAACTTGTGAAATACTTTTCTTTTCTTTTTTTTCGAATTAGTTTCAAAGCGGCTGACTAACATATCGAGTCCTAGTAAGAAGAAATGAAAGTACGCTGGAATTGTTACGCTCCAATAGGTTAATTTTGGGGCCATTTTCCGTGGCAATTAAAACACAATTCCTGAAGCTTTCTTAACTCCACGGGAAGATAAAATAACCCATAAGTACTCTCGCAATGGCAAATATTATACTGCACCATTTTTTTTTATATGAACCAGTAATACTTACAAAAACTTTACATTTACAAATGGAACTATATATTTTGAGGGGTCACTTCCGAAAAGTGGGGCGGGCAACTGCCCCCTTTGGCCCCCTAATCGCCACTCCTGTGTTTATCATTAAGATAACTGAAGCCATATCTCGAGTTGACAATGGTAAAGATGGATTAGAAATTTGAAAAATGAAATCTTTGAATTTTACAGTCCACTGATCATGCCTGCTAGCCTACAGAGACTGTGATGATGAGGAAGGAATGAAAGGGTGGAATCAAGAAAGTGGAAGGAAACGAGAGAACTCCGAGAAAACCCCAAAACACGGTGTTAGTTCACCACAATACTTACTTGGCACGAGCTGCGATCGCGCCAAGGACCCCATGCATCAAAGGAACGCTCTATCACTGAGCCATCGCAGCCCAAAGGAAAAAGGTAAACAATCAGATTCTGATAATAGGCTTATTACTTCCGAATTTATTAAGTGTGATGGATTTAACTAAAAATACTCAACAAATTAAGTAAATAAATAAATGCACTGTGTTATTCGTTGGTTCTTTTCTTGGTTTCAAGAAGATATTTTAATCTGAAACATTCCAAAGAAATGTAAGATTTATTTAAGGGCATATATATGGAGAAGGTATTGTCTATTCTGCCTTTTGTTTCTTTGTTCAACTTAGTTTTCCGAAACAATTTCTATTCTAAGTAAAAAAAAAAAAAAAAAAGTTTTGCTGGAAGTATTAAGGCATCAATCTCCTTGAATGTTTCTTAAATTGCCACAACGATTAAATACTTTAAATAATAATAATAATAATAATAATAATAATAATAATAATAATAATAATAATAATAATAATAATAATAATAATAATAATAATACTATCATTGAGATTTTCTCTCTAGTGTTTCTTATAGAGGTGCCTCTGCATAGCAAATTCTACTCATGAGAATAATACATTTCATTACCATTTACTGACAATTCTATCGCAACATCAAATACATTTAAAAACATTTATTACTTATTAGCTTACTAATATTGATGTTATGTTGAACTAAAATGTGCTCAGCGTTCGATTTGTGTTTACAAATATATCGGTTTAAAATATAGACAGCATTGAATGAAATAACAGTACTTTTTTTTATTATTATGTTCTCTCGAATCGCCCTATCACAACGCAATAAGACTAGCGGCAGACGACAAAACGATTCGCAAAGCACATTGGGTAGAAAATGGCGGGAAATCTATTGATCGTCATCCAGCCAGCATCCCGATCTGTTTCGCTGGTGGACCTCTCCTTCTCTATCTCTCGCTCACGGGAAAGACCACACCCCCTTCGCTAGAAATGTCCTCCCGCACAGAAAACATCACGTCCTGGGCCAGTTTCGAAACATAAAATAATAAAAATTAACTGTCAAATTCTTAACTTTAGAGTATTACTATTATTATTATTATTTATAATGTACTTACCCGGAAAGTGTGTCTGCAAGATCTAATAAGTATGCAACGAAATCCACATCACTTCTGTAGGCCAGCTGACGTTTGAGAACGATCCATCTGCGAGCATTGCTTGCGCCGATATGAATGTTTTTCACGAGTCGCTTGTCGTCGGATTCGCGTCGCACCAGCCGTGACTTCCAACTAGTCCTTCGTAACGATGCCTTCCCGTCCCTACCAGACCTTCTTGGCATCGCTACATCGCTAAATGGTTCCCAATTTTTGCACAAAAAGGAGAGAAGACAGACACACTCCGCGTTGAGTGCGGCGCTATATTATCCTATCTTCTTTATACCCGAACACTATCGACCCAAAACATGGCGGATGTGTCCCACCACCACCAAACGCGCGGTGCGCTACAGTCCCTAGCGGGGGTGAGCGACGGGAAGGCAGAGGAATGGACGGGCCTTCACGAAAACATACTTGGTCAATTCGGATGTGTTCGGAATAGTTCGGCTGCTTCACTCTGTGCTCTACTGATAGAACGCCGACGGGATTTTCGCTAACGTTTCGTCCGCTTTAATATGCGTGCGCGCCTGTTAGTACGTCTGGTACGTAAAAATATACTGCACTTTTTGATTACAATATGCCACTTCCAGGGTTTCTAGATTATATTAAAAGCAAACTTTTCAGATAGGGAGCCACTTCAAAATCTGTGTAGAACACCAAAATGGCGCCTATTCAAGATGGCCGCCATCGACTTTTTAAAATTCACTATATCTCAAGTTCTATACTTCCGATTTCAATTTTCTTTTTTTACTTAAAAGCTTATAAAAAGAGGAAACTTTTTTGTCATTACACATTTTTTCCTAAACCTTAAGGTTTCCACACACTTTTAAAAAAACTAAAACAATCACCTTCTTCACAAAACATATTGTCTAATAACTTTTTTATAACTCGGAATTTCACTTTTCGACCTCAGTAGACAAAGAATAACCACTGTATCAGCTTTCCATCCAAGGCATGCAAGTTCCACTTCGTTGCCAAACTTCCTGGATAATAGGCGTTTAATAGGCGTTTACTTACGTATAAGTGATCGAGTGTATTTTCTAGTGAAATTCGCGGAAGTCTTATGTTAAAGATTTTGTGCGTATTTTTATTGAACCCATTTCAGTTCAATTAATGTTATTATTATTATTTGGCACTATTAATATAACACTGATTAATTATACGTGAAAAACTTTATTATTGAAGCTTAGGTTTTCCTTGTAGTCCCACACATCTTCATCGTGTGACTCACTGCTGGACACAGCTATTACTCTTTGACAAACAATTAAATGCTTGTAATGAACGATCGTACGAATGTCAGTAAAATTCATAGCTCTTGTTTTAAGGGTTCCCACATTGTTGGCCCTCATTACAGTTTGCGCAAAGTAGTGTGCAAGGAACTTTGGCCTTTAAACAAGAGCATCGAGCGCGACATGACACAGCACATTTTCACTTGACCAGTTCTGTACATGCTTCCCAAATAGAAGGCAGAGATGACCAAATTGGAGTCCATTCTCCATCAACCATAGTCCATCTCCATCCTTCCGGTCCTGGAATGTTGGCTCCGACTGAGCAGGCCCGACCCCAGACTTGTCCTGCCTGATATGCTGAACGGAGACAATGTTGTCTTAGTGCCTCTTTAGTTGGTGGTAAGCTTTGAAGATTTCGACCTTTTGAAGTAAAGAGAATTTTTCTCACACGGTTGACTGATATGTCTTCGCCTTCTTTGTAGTACAACAAAACAACGAACTTCTCCAGAAGTTTCTTCAGATATAGAATCTTCCGGAACAGAGATAGCATGAAAGGCTTTTGTAGCCTCTGGGAATGATTTCCATACATTCCAGGAAGCCTGTTTCCCTTTCATAGCAAATGATGAAGTTACATCTGATCCGGTAAATGCATGGAATCCTCGCAAGGCAACAGCTTTATCTTCACCAATACTTTCAAAGATGGCGTTAATACTGATGAATCTTTGAGACTTGCCAACTCCAAAAAGAAGCAATAACTCCTCAAGACCAGCACTTTTCAGATTAATGAAAAATGAGATTGCCAAAACAACTACATCGGTATCTACTGTGTAAATTAATATTTTCTTTGCACCATGAAGAACACTATCTTGAGCGTGTAGAAATATCCTTCCATCTGCTTCTTCCTGTTGTCTGCACTCGACTCCTTCATGTTTTTTCCAATCTGGATGAACGAATGATGCCATCAATCTCAGTGATTACGTGAGTCCAGCCAAACTTCAAAAGTGCTTGTTCTCCAAGTAACTTAAATAATTCTGTCTTGTTCTGACTGCATGAGAGAAAGTCATTCCATTTCTTGGGTAGCATGTTTCCTGGTGCTACTTGGCGACGAATTCTAGCACCTCTCTTCTCTCTAACAAACTTCTTTAGGCAAACTGTTGAGTGAGAATCCCATGATATATGTACTCTTTTTGCTTGAAACTTTGCAACATCATCAAAAATTATGTTTTTGAACTCCATGCCACAGTATTCTCCGAAAGTGCGTGATACTTTGGGTGGAAGGGTATGTACTAGTGCTGAGCCATCGTAAATAATTGTGTCACAGAAACCTTCAAACTGTGGAGACTCAGTACTTTCTTCTAATATCTTTCTTAGCAGAGATTTCTGACATGCTCGCAAAACTCCATTTGAGGAAAGAGAGGGTGGAGCAGAAGTGTTCTCATATTCAAAAAACTTGTCCAAATCTAACTCTCTGTTTTGGCTTACAATGAAAGCTCTAGAGAAAAGTTCAACATCATTTTGCAAGTCAGAAATAATTGCAGAGGAAATATTTTTCCGAACATATCCGAATATCTTTGTTCCAATCTTGCGCAGTGGAGCATATATACTAACATTTGCCTCTGTAGACAAACGCTCTTTCACATAATTGTTGTATAATTCTAAAGCAGTTTCCTCTACATTAACTAGAGCTTTCACTCTCTCTGTATCCATCACAACTTTTGTGTCCCAAACTACAAGATCGGAAGCGTTTAGTTCAAAAGGGTTTCCGAAATCAAGGAAGCTTTCTTTTAAGGCTTGTTTCTTGTACTGAAACTTTCTCTGGTAAGCAGCATATTGTTCATGGTGAGCCCTACGATCGGTCATGTTCGTTTTGTTCTGGGCCTCAAACTCATTTACGATTGTAACTAATTCTGGTCCAGCAAGCATCCATCTTGTTAACATTGCTGTGTCTTGCAATAGGCCTATGGCACCACCATCGCCTTTTATTACAGCATTAATTTGCTCATGAGCTTGGTCTACAGCGAGTGCAGAAAAGGGATTGTTTGTTTTGTGAATCACAAACTGGCCATTACAAAAGTATTTGTGTATAATGGGTGCTCTGTCTTTCTGCTCTTCCAAGTCTTTTATATGGACTGGCAACCAACGTGCATAGTGGTAATGGCCCATCAAGAAAAACCAAGGTGTTATCTTCTTTAGTGTTTGGATGAAAAGTTTATAGTTTCCTTGCCTAATCGACCTAACGAAACACAAGAGGAGTATCTCCAAGTTTAAAACTAAGATCCAAAATCGGAACGTTGGGCACTTGGAACGTTTTTCTTCAATCCATTGTTCAAATGCTACCTCTGGGTTTTCGTGTGCAAATGCATCCTTCAGTAGACTGTACAAAACAGCGGCTGTAATTTGATGAATTGTTCTTGCCTTTGTTACGTGAACAACTTTAAGAATTGCTTCTGATCCTGCTTCTGTCTTGATTCCAGAGTTTACCACTACATTAGTCCAGCCACTACCCTGGAGAATCTGCCCTAGCACTTTTAAAAATGCTTGTTCAATATGAAACGGTGCAAACATGACTACAAGCTTCGATTCACCATAAACTTCAGGCCAGTTCCACTGGATGGTTTTAGCCAAAGCAAGCAAAGGCTGATCCACACATATGACAGGAATTTGTCTGGGATTTAGAAATGTTGTAATTTTATTTATTTGTTCCATCGCGTGTCTCAGCATTGATGGTGAAGAACTACGGTTGAATAGTGGTAGAAGGGAACTACGAGCAAGTTCAACGGATGAAGTTTCTTCCCTTGAAGCATGGAAAGCTGCCCAGGAAATATCTAGAGATCCATCATTTCTTTCTGTAAGAACATGGTCTAGCCATTCTTGTTCCTTTCTCCATTCAGATCCAAATGTAGAAGTTGACATTCTGGAACAGGTGCTTTCGTTTGCTTTTGGTGCAGGTGGCTGCCTAGAAGGCAATGTTACAGATTTAACAACACTGTAGCTCTCTGGAAGTTCAGGCATTTTCCTCCTCCTTTCATCAACACACGAAATGTTGGAAGTAAATTTACGAGTTACTCCAACGTTTCCTTCGGCAGGGATTTGGAATATAGAAATTGCTGTTCCGTGGAAAGACGATTCTGATGTTACGCCTATACGCTTATACGTAAGTAAACGCCTATTATCCAGGAAGTTTGGCAACGAAGTGGAACTTGCATACCTTGGATGGAAAGCTGATACAGTGGTTATTCTTTGTCTACTGAGGTCGAAAAGTGAAATTCCGAGTTATAAAAAAGTTATTAGACAATATGTTTTGTGAAGAAAGTGATTTTTTTTAGTTTTTTCAAAAGTGTGTGGAAACCTTAAGGTTTAGGAAAAAATGTGAAATGACAAAAAAGTTTCCACTTTTTATAAGCTTCTAAATAAAAAAAAAAGAAAATTGAAATCGGAAGTATAGAACTTGAGATATAGTGAATTTTAAAAAGTCGATGGCGGCCATCTTGAATAGGCGCCATTTTGGTGTTCTACACAGATTTTGAAGTGGCTCCCTATCTGAAAAGCTTTATTGTAATATAAGCTAGTAACCCTAGAAGTGGCATATTGTAATCAAAAAATGCAGCTTTTAGGTTGTATTTGGCACGTACCAGACGTACTATGTCTGTTTCTATGCGTGAGTGCGTGTGCAATATCGTCTTAAAATTTCTGAAGTAGCTAACTAGACACTCAGCACTTATCCCGGAAGTAAAGTTATAGATTAAATAAACATAACCCTTAATGTTGTTAATACTAAATATTATTCTACATTCGTAACATTCAACAGGTTTTTGAAGATGACATCTCAAAAAGGACTAAAAATACAGAAATAGCAATATTAAAGTTAGTGCCTTACAATTTCAACTTACATTCAGTTGGAAAACATTCTGAATCTCTCATAGTGTTAACCCCATTTCTATTAAAGAAGTATTTATATTTCATTTGACACACTGGAATCGAAACAAAATACCTGCTTTAAAGACAAATTTATAAGTTCCCTTGTTCAAATCGATCTCTTTAAAATAATCACACGTTACGAATCACTAAGTACGATAACGCAATATTTACACTGCTTTAGGCGTTATTTTATAAAAATCGATAAAGAATGAAGTAAGACTGTTACGTTACGTAGAGTTTAGTCATTATTTACTGTTTAAGAATCACGACACCACCTCCAGATTTAATATTGTTTAAAGAGTTGTTTAATTAAAGGGATATTACTAAATACGTAAATAAATACACTTGCTTTTTTTTAGAATCAATCAATTTCTCAACCTTAACAAAACTGCCGGTGTTGCGGGATAGGTATACTGCCGGGAAAATATACCCCTGGTAAATCAGTCCTGGATCAAGCGTACCCCCCAGCTCTTGAGAGAAACCATGTCAGTGAATTAGTTGTATCCCTTTCTACAAGCTAAGGTTAATGTTGCCATGAGACGAGAAATGGGGGACTCGAAAAATTATTTCTTGTTTCATCTCGATTCTCGAAATATTTTTCATCTCATTTTGTAAATTCGTGTACAAAACTTACGCTTTAAATTTTTACTTATTTCTATCTAAAAGTTATCAGAATCCTTCCGTGTCACGAGAGATTTACGAAAGGTGTGACATAACAACTTTTTAAACTATATTTATTATTGGAGTATATTGTGTAATGACTTAAGTATCTATAAACGTTGATAAATGCTTTTCACTGTGTTCGTACAATCACTTTATTTATCAATTTACATTGTTTATACTATCAATCACGTAATACCAAAACAGCGTTTAGGATTTAAGACTTGGGTCTCGTCTCGATTCTCGTTGCCATGTATTTCGTCTCATTCTCAACATGAGCATCGAGGCAAGGCGAGGCGAGGGCAACACTGATCTTGATGTTTTTGAAATCTTCAACGATTTCTGACAAGGTCTTGCTACATTGTAATCTTTTAGGAGTCCGTCCGTCCTTATTAGCAAATATAATAGATAACGTCTGTGCTATATGATGCACCTGCTAAACTAAAAGGTTCACCTAACTGCCTTTAATTTGAGATATACATACACTTTACACTCGAATGTATTATTAATGACTCTATAACGTGGCATTATTAATTTCTCTATGAATAAATTCATATATAGTTTAATTTACTGACAGAAATTACCTTTGTTCGAATTATTTCATCGAAGACGTTTGAATGATACTGCTTATCTGCATAAATAAAAATAAAAGTGACATTATTTGTTGTCGTATAACTGGGGAACGGTTGAACCGTTTGAAATTAATTTTTGAAAATATTTAGTACCTATTAAAGCTTTCCAAATTGGTTTTATTTTTCCAAACTGAAAGTCGATCTTTATATTCTCGATTCTTCAAGAAACCGAATATCTAAAATGTCATGAGATATGAATAGAACAGGGTTTTTGTTATGTCACTTTGATTAAAATGCGTATCCTGCAAGGAGAAAATAGGTCAAAATTTATGGCAAAAACACAGTATCTCACGAGATCCTCGAGTTAGGAAGATAAAACTCCATATGTAAACATTTCATTTAAAAAGATAATCACTTATTACAGCGTTTTCGAAAGTTTTAATTTTAAGTTGGGAGTGAAGAGCAGTTTCTATAATATTTTGCTTTCCCACTTTGCTTTCATAAAATGACAAACATAAGGAAACTATTGAATCCTTTAAAATGATTTTTTGAACATAGCAGTTGGATTGATTTTTTATTATTATACTTTGATTGCAATAGGTATACTAAGGGGAAGAAGCTTTTAAATTTTCTCAAAAAGCAACGGCTGCAACATGAATTTTTCAACATAGTACTTGGATTTTTATAATTTACTGTGTTTCGATTTAAATACACATCCTGAGGGGGATTCAAATATATCTTTCAAATTTTTTCCATAAACTATTCTTCCCGTGTGGAGGACGGGCATTTCAGGTAGTGCTTAATAAATCAGGCTCTTTATTATTATTATTATTATTATTATTATTATTATTATTATTATTATTATTATTATTATTATTATTATTAACACCATAATTAGAAAGAGACAGACATGGCTGTAGGATCAGAACACATGTATTTATATCTCATTATTTTATGAGTAAATCTCTGACTTGTAAGTTCTAAAAGCGGGATTTGAGAACTATATATTTCACAAAATATATTTCCTAACTGAATTGTCTGTAACGTTACAGTTTGCTGCTCACCTTCACAGTAAATCACACGGAAAGGAGAAGAGACTAGCAGGAAACCTGGTATTGAGAAAGAGCGGCGGTAGCACACACTAAAGCATCGATCCTAATCGATGGTTCAACAGCCATACCACTTGTGGATTCACGAATACATGTTGCCAGTACTATCTTATTTTATTCTCTTATCTCATTCCCTCCTCTGGCGTGCTCTACATGTTTCTCTGTACAATTTATTTGATCCTGAAATCCTGCACCTACGTCGTAGGCTAGTTGGAAATGACTCTTCTAAAACATCTGTTGGATTTTGTTTTTACATTTCATATGAATCAACTGTCCTCAAAACTGTTAGCGTAAGTTAATGTTTGTTTCTCGAATGAATCATTTTAATTGAGACATCAGTATGCACGCTCAGAATCAATTTGTATGCAATTACTTGGGCACAGTGTACGAAAATAAGACTGTAGAACGTCAAGTAAGGAGAGCACAGGTATTCATGTTCACCATGAATAAACCTTATTATGACACATCGGTTTGCACACATACGTAAAATCAATCTGTACGCAATTTTTTGGGCATGCGATCGGAAAATTCAAGTGTAAAATGCCTCAGGAAATCGCTTGCAGTGAGAAAAGTGAAACAATATATATTCTTTTTATTTCTTTTAACTTCATGCCCTATTGTAAAACTGCACGATTACACTTCAGTACACAATCATCCGTCTATTGCTAAAATGATAGTGTAATATTAGGAAATTCTTGATCATATGGGAACTACCTCCTGGTTATATGGTTAACGTACGCCCCTTTGGTGTGTGAGACCCGGGTTTGATTTATGGTGGGATCTCATGTGTACGCGTCTCAAGTTAAACTGCAGGTGTGCAAGTCTTAAATAGCCTCTGTGCTGAAATGAATGCTAAACTCTAATCAAACCAAACTTAAACAATGAGAAAGAAATATCGCTCAAAAAAATGTAGCACTAACAATGGAATGTTTGACTAATTTTTCTGTATTATATTAACGTAACTTCCCCTACAGTAGAGGTTGAGTTTGAGTTTAACGTCCCGTTCAGCAGCGAGGCTATATGAGACGTGAACCCACTGTTTAACGTGGAATCCGAACCACATGAGCTCCCGCCGGGAATCGAACCCGGTTCTCCCACTCCGTAGGCACGTACGCTAACCGGTCGAAGGATATTGTGTAGATATATAAATGTTTGGTTTTCTGATCACACAATTAGCGAATCGTCCACTATTTACCTTATTTTAGCAGAATATTTTTTGCTGCTGGAGATAAATATGCTTTGATACGTAGGAATGTAAACTACAGAATTCGTCTTTGTGTTTGATTAATTTCTGAGTGACTTTTACGCGTACTAGTGATTCTCTTTGGGACTATAATTGTTGAAATATTTGCAAATATGTAATAAATAAATAAATAAATAAATAAATAAAATAAAAAATAAAAACCGGCTATTTACTTCTTCGGCTTATTTTCATTTTTTTCTTTTTTCTTTCTCCTCTTTTAAGTTTCTGCTTGGGGGTGGAAGCATCAAATCATTCGGTTAATGATACCTTCTTTTATTAACTTGAAAAAAGCGTATCCTGAGGAGGGTAGAGGGTTTTAGATGTATGAAAAATACAATATCTTATGTCTCTTTTTTATTGTTATTACACTTTTCTTTGAAATTCGTATCGTGAAAGGGAAAAGAGAGTTCAAATAATTTCCACAAACTTACTCTCCCTGTGCTGAGAAGAATAATTTCGGCTGCTTATGAATAAAGCACCATTGTAATGACCATTTACAATTTAGCTTTACCAAACTTCCGATACGATACATATCCTTTTATTTTTGTCATGGGTAGAAGCGGAAGAGGCCTGAAGTATGTAGAGGTTATGAAGGAGGCGCTAGGTAAACAAGATTGATAATCATTGTTTTAGAAGAAGATAGATAAAATAAAATTAAAGTAGATGATACAAGAAAGAAGATTTTCTTTTGTGAACGTTACAAAAATCATCAGATTACAAAAAGAAGTTACTTGTTCAGATCTGGCTGTGTGTTTTCGTTTCTCATCGAATAGAAGAACACAGCAGCTGACTCTCTGATGCGCTTTCAAGTAGCAGCGTGATTGATGAACAGAGTTGGGACTCTAGATACCAGGGGCGGATCCAGGACGGACTTTTCGGGGGGCGGTGGCTTGTAATACTGCTACTTTTAAGAGCTCCAAATTCTGGGATTTTTTTTATTTATACATAAAATAAGAAAGTTTTCTCTTCTGGGGGAGATCGCCCCCCGGATCCGCCCCTGCTAGATATTGATATATTATCCATATCACAATTTTACATGATCACATCAAACACTATTTTTATCTATTTATTTACTTTGGGTGTGGATTTCTTCGTATTCAATTTATATGATTTTGAAGGTAAATCTTACATAGAGTAGAGTGGGGGATTCCCGCCCGCTCGGACAATCCCACCTATCCTTCTAGCGATTAAACAGTGAACGAAAGAAACACGTGCATATTACTCCCAATTAGCGGAGAACAAGGCAATTTAGTGACAGAGAAGATAGAAGTGCAGAGGAAGTCGTCTTTGTTGTTTGACAAAAATATAGTTTCATTAGCTGTACTTATTACATTTTCAGAAGATTAAGATGTAAAGTATGTTACTTAATCTATCAGAATTCTTATGATTGTAATATATTTGAATTTATTTTAGTTATACGGCTTCTATCAAAGTTTGAGAAGCACGTGTATCCAGAGCCTGTTTTGGTACAACCGCCGTAACACCCATACTCTGGGGTTATTGCACCCGGCGAGGTACAGATGTGGCGTATGCTACGAATGGATTCATTCTGCTTGTAGTGAAGCAGAAAAAGCTACAGGATATGTGTGTGACTATTGCACCATGTAATACTTTTAGCCTTTGACTTGTGTGTTAAACATGTGAGAATATTAGATCTTAAAAATAATATGTAGATATAGATACTAGTGCTTGCTTATGTTCTGCTGTAATGTGTCATTTCTCCTCTCAAACTTTTTGTTACTGGTCATTTTTATATGTTTGTTTCATATCGTCGGTGAAGAAACAATACCACCTGACAATTCTCAAGTTTTACAGGACGGAAAGAAAAGACTGTTTGTCTGGATGTTGGTAAGAAACACCTGAAAAAGTTTTTTCTTTCCGTTCTGTAAAGCTTGAGAATTATCAGATAAGCGGTATTGTTTCTTTACGGACGATATAAAATTCTACAGTTTACTTTTCTTTTAAAAATACCCGTATATTTTTATATTTTCTTGTAATTCGCGTAGTAAATAAATAGAAAATATGTAAACATACATCAAGGCGTATTTATTTACAATGCATTTTCCTAATGGGCGTATTTTCCTCACACAGGAGGACAATTCCGCCCTTTGTGTTGTTTTTGTGTCTTTGAACAAATGTTATGTAATATGATACTTAAAAATGTGAAACTTTGTAATCGATTACTTGAAGGACCAAGATATACCGTACAACTAATCAGTTGATTCTCATTCAAGTAGTTTCTGAGATATGACCTGCTTTTTCCTAGGTGGGCGTAGTTCTCCCACTCTACTATAAAACATACACATTAGAAATACTTTTATCCCGATAACAACAGCTTGTTAATAACCTCTAATAAAACATACTTGTATTAATTATTGGTTGCACCTAAACCTTCAGCCCGCATTAGAGTACATTGTATGTTAAAATCGTCTTTAATTATAAGTTCTAATTGCTTTTCATTTAACATTTTCATTAATTTGTCCACCAACCATAATACAATTACACAAATATTAACACTCAAATTGAAATATTTGTACGCAGTCGTTCTTTCAGAAAAAATGTTCTGAGGGGGGGCACACTTAGTATTCTGGAGGCCCTGCTGGTACTTTTCTATTATTATTTTGGTCTCCTCCGGGGGGGGGCACTCTCAGAGCTCTCAGAGCAGTGCTCCCCAGAAAACTTGTCTGGAAGAAACACTGTTTGTACGGACTTGGAATTGCCCTATCTTGAAATTATAATTAAACTGAAGCATTATAGTTTTAAAGTTGTCATTAAATCACTGCCATAGTTTTATATTCGCAAATTACCTGGCTGCTAGCGACATCTATTGGTGTCAAACAGCCATGCAGCGCGGGTTGCAACACCTGTTAGCGTGATTGCATTTTTCTTTCATAATTACTACATACATGCATTTTATGGGGAACATTTGAAATTTCGTCGTGTCATCCATGTCGTTAAGCCGGTCTTCGGTCCCTCGTCTAATATACGTAATTCTACTTGATCGACCAATAAAAAAAGCGTGAAATAATGCAGTATATTTAAATGTTAAAAGGATCACTACAAAGACTTTGGAACGTCAATATCTTAAGAGATGGTACATACACCGGTAAAGCAAATTGTTTCAATAATAAAACTAACTAACTAACTAACTCTATGGCCTATGGAACCCGGAGGTTCAATGCCTCGTTCACAAAAGCTCTCCACTGACTTCTATCCTTAGCTAACTGCATTCAGTTTCTACTTTGTATTCCTATCTCTGCGAGATCCATCTTAATATTGTCCTCCCATCTGCGCCTAAGTCTTCCTAATGGTCGTTTTCCGATTTGTCTTCCAGTCAAGACTTTAAAAGCGTTTCTACTTTTTTCCATTCTAGCTGCATGACCCGCCCACCTAAGCCTCTTACACTTCACGACCCTGACAATGTTGGGTAAACCATATAAATTATGTAGTTCCTCGTTATGAAGTTTCCGCCATTCCCCATTCCCGTTCCTCTTGGGTCCGAATATTCGTCTCAGGATCTTGTTCTCAAATAATTTCAGTCTATGCTCTTCCCTCAGAGTAAGTGTCCATGTTTCGCAGCCATACAAAACAACAGGCATGATTACCGTTTTGTATATTTTAAGCTTCAAATTCCTCGACAGAATTCGCGACGACAAGAGATTTTGAACCGAATAGTAACACGAATTCCCTGCTTTTAGTCGACATTTAATTTCTTCGTGAATATGATTTTCCTCTGTTAATATTGATCCTAGATATTTGAAACTATCCACTTTATTAAAAGTATTATTTAATTTTTTAACGCATCCATAATTTGCTGTACGCCGGTCCCGACGCACTTCCATGTATTTAGTTTCCTCTGCATTTACTTCTAAACCCATGTCCCTGCAAGCGTTTAATAAGATCTCTGCATTTCTTTCTATTGTTCTCCTATCATTCCCTATTAAATTTACATCATCAACATACGCCATAACCTGGTGAATACCGTTCAACTCTAGGCCCTGGTTGCTATCTTTGATTTTCCTTATAGCGTATTCCAGAACGAAGTTAAATAATAATGGCGACAACGCATCTCCTTGTTTCAGGCCATTTTCGACGTGAAAGCTCGTGGACAAAAATTTTCCTACCCGGACTTTACTTTGGGATTCATTTAAACATATCTTAATTAATCTAATTAGCTTTCTCGGTATTCCAAGTTCTGTAAGAACGTTGTATAATGTTTCTCTCCTAACCGAGTCGTACGCCTTTCTAAAATCAATAAATAGTTGATGTACCAGGGTATTGTATTCCCACTTCTTTTCGAGTATTTGGCGAATGGTAAATATTTGGTCGATAGTTGATCGATTTCGTCTAAATCCGCATTGATAATCTCCAATAATTTCATCTGCGTATGGGGTCAGTCTTGCTAAAAGAATATTTCAAAGGATTTTATAGGATGTTGACAGAAGAGAAATGCCTCGATAATTATTACAGTCAGTTTTGTCGCCTTTCTTGTGAATTGGAACAATGATTGGCTCTTTCCACTCTTGTGGCAATTCTTCCTTGTTCCAGATAAGGTGAATGAGTTTGTGTATCTTGTTCCACAATTTTTCGCCTCCAGCTAAAATTAACTCGGCCGGAATTTCATCTACACCCGGAGATTTGTGTTTCTTTAATTTCTTTATAGCAGTTTCTACTTCTATTCGGTTGGATTCTGGAATATACGGTTCTGCGATGTGTATCTCCTTTTCTCCACCCATACTAGTTTTCGGTTGCGTATTAAGCAAATCGTCAAAGAAATCTTTCCATCTATTTAAGATGCTATCCGTGTCAGTGAGAACTGTACCGTCAGATTTCTTTAATATATAAGCACGAGGTTGATAGCCTTTCTTAAATTCGTTGATTCCTTTATACATGTCCCGGATGTTTTTATTTTTACTATTATCTTCAAGTTCCTTAATTTTAGCTTTCAGAAAATCGCGTTTCTTTGTTCTAAAAGTTTTGGAAGTTTCCCGCCTGATATCTGCGAAATTTTGTGTAGTTATTTCATACGGATTTTGTAGCCAGCGTAATTTTGCCTGTTTTCTATTCTCTGCTAGTTTTATGCATTCCTGGTCGAACCATGGTTTGTTCCTACGTATTTCCGCGTGTCCCAATTTTTCTTTTGCTGAAATTTTAATGCTATCTCTAATTTCAATCCAGGTATCCTCAACACTAGTGCACTCCGAATCTTCTAAGGCCGAGAATCTATTCGAGACTTCAATCTGGTATTTCTCTCTTACCTTTCTCTCTTCTAATTTCTTTAAATTGAATCTCTCCGCTTTCGGACAATGAATATTACCTTATTCAACGATAACCTCTCTCGTATTATCGCTGCTACCAGGTAGTGGTCAGTGTCACAATCAGCCCCTCTAAACGACCGGACATCAATTATGCTAGATTGCCTTCTTCTATCTACTAAAACGTGATCAATTTGATTATGTGTTTTCCCGTCTGATGTCCAAGAGTATTTATGAATGTCGCGATGTGGAAATTTTGTACTCTTCACGATTAAGTTTTTAGATGTTGCAAAATTCACGAGTCTAACACCGTTGTCATTACTTTCCTTATGCAGACTTTCGTTCCCTATAATCGGTTTGAAAATATCCTCTCGTCCTATCTTCGCATTGAAATCACCTAGTAGAATTTTCATATGGTATCGCGGGAGTTGGTCAAATATCCGTTCCACTTTTTCGTAAAAACTGTCTTTTATATCGTCATCCTTATCTTCAGTTGGGGCATGTACATTTAAAACAATAATATCACACCACCGTCCCTTAAGAGTAATAAAAGAAAGTCTGTCAGTGACAAATTCAACCCGTTTAATTGCTGGTAATATACGTTTATGAACGAAAAACCCTGTTCCTAACTGGTGATTTTTATTTCCTTCCCCGTAAAAGAACGTAAAATTTCCGGAATTCTCAGATCCATTTCCTTCCCACCTAACTTCCTGAACTCCTACTACGTCCATCCTGTATTTCTCTAACTCACTCGTTACGGATTTTAACGCGCCTGCCCTATAGAGACTCCTAATATTCCATGTTCCAAATCTCATGTCCATTTTCTTTTGCTGAGTTCGTGCCAAGTTATCAGTCCTTGTCCGAGGCTTTTGTGAGTATTTCTGAACAAGTGCTTTTTTTTGTACAGGATGAGGTTGTTAGTCCTACGCAAACCCCCAAGCTGGAGGACCACTTCTAGTCGGCTGTCCGCGACTGCTTATTCAGTATATTCGCAGCTAACCTCTATATCTAGATGCCTTCTCCTCGATCCGCAATCTGAGGACGCGCCATGCCGTGGTAATAGGAACCCACGTTACACGGTTTCAATAATAATAATAATAATAATAATAATAATAATAATAATAATAATAATAATAATAATAATAATAATAATAATAATAATAATAATAATAATAATAATAATAATAAAGCTCTTCCAGAGCTTATTAGCAACCCTTGATTTACGTAAAAAAGAAGGAAACAACTGCACCCTCTCGGGATGAATCTCTTCTGACGTTGTGCAGTGTTCCTACAGTAACTTCCTCATTTTGTCTCCGTACATCAAACTGATCATGTACCCTAATGAAGAGGGAATGTTATGTGCATTGAATAATTGATGGCCACTTCACCCGACATCAGATGAACATCTCATCACAAGAGGTTACAGGCAGCCTTGACGTCACAGTAGCCTACTGAATATTCTATGGAACAAAACTGTGTTTCGGTGCATTAGACAAAATAACGTAAGAACTCAGATTACAAAGTGGTATTATTAATTAAATGTCTCTGTATGCGTTAGGTTAAAGTAAAGTGAACATATAGGGTTAAAGGAGACGGATGATTAGTGAAAGTAAAGGATTATAAGATACTTGGTAGAATGACAATGTGGGAGAATGGGGCAACATCGAGAATTCCCACAAACACAATGTTATCCATCACAAACGCACTTGGTCTGGAATCAAATCACGCACCTTTATGACAAATATATAAGTTAAAGGAGAAAATGATAAATGCAGATGACCAGTGATGGAAGAATTGGAATGGCAGGAAACAAAATCCAGAGAAAAGCGAGGATTCAATGTTGTCCACCATAAACATGACCTGAAATCGAGGCAAGGAACTCTCCGCACCAGACGTGAGTGTTCTACCACTGACCTACTGTGCTCTCACATCGAAAATACAACAGAATACATGTTAAGCAAGGTGTTTTTTTCCACTATAATTTTAAAGCTCATCATAACTACATTACGCTTATGCACTGATGAATCAATTAATTTACATGTATGTATTGATCATTGCTGTATTCACAAATGATATTTTACTCCTTTGTTCAGCCCATTTTACATTTAAAAAAAAATCGTAACATATCAGTCAGAGCAAAAGCCCGAGTTATGTCCGATGTAAACATTTCATTAAGCATATGAATATTAATACATTAAATGTTTCGAACTACGTTCTTTGCTATAGTTTCTTTTCCTTATGCCACCTCGAAGTATTAATAGAATTATTTCAATTAATTAATTAGTGCATTTTATAAACTTCATTTGAAACGGATAAAGTTCCCGTTTTGGGTAGAAGAATCCCTTCTCAAAAGAAATAAAAAGGAAAAAAAAAACACTCTTTGAAGTAAGCACCCATGTTGGAGAACGATGCACCCCATATAATATTAAATTGTTGTCTATTGCCAAGCAAAACAATATATTACTTTCTGAATTTTAAATTAATGTTAAAAGGGAAATTTTAATTCAAGGAAATGCAAAAATCAGATTTCAAGTCCTCAGTTTTTTTCAGAATATACAAAAATATTACTTTGGTGGCGTGTTGCAAAATGTCGTTTACAACAAGTGAGAAGTGAATCTACGTTTAAGAACAAGCCAGGAAATTTATGCACAAAATGTTGCACAGTGCGTCCTTTCCGAGTAATAAGCCACCGAAATATCGTGAAAATGAACAACTGCTGCAAAATCCGCGTAATGTTTGTTTTCTGAAACGAATTGTCACATGCTACGAGTGTTTTTTTTTTTTTTTTCGAAACCCGAATATGCAAAAACAGAGGTTCAGCGAGGACAAACTTCCAGAACTGATAATCAAACAGGGCCGTTTTCAGCATAAAATCATGCTCTGTGTGTGGTGAATCTAAGAGGGGGTAAATTATTTCGACTTTGTTTTTATTGGTCGCACCACCAATGTCAACTTTTATTCTGATCAGTTGGAGCGGATGTATGTTGTACTACGCCAAAAATATTCTGCATTACTGAACCGCAAACGTTCCCTGCTGCAACAGGACAACATAAAATCACACTTGGCTCGAAAAAAAAAAATGAAGGAGCTAGATGGAATCGAACTGATGTCACACCCAACATAAAAACTTCTTCAGATTACTCGCTGTTTCATTCCATGGCGCACTTCCTGAAATTACGATGCTTGATCCATCAGCAGGAGGTGACTGGCTGCTTTGGTTTTAAATACAAGACGTGCAATCGTTGAACTGGCAGGAAAGTGGCAGCAGACCACAGTCTAACATAAAGGGCTATACTTTGAATGTTAATCTGGTTTCGTTGTACTGTATTAAATACAAGTATATTGTGTACAGTGGCGTATTTTGTGGACTACCGGGCCTACCGGCGGTAGCCCTAGAATATTACAAAATAAAGTTATTATAATGTAAACTAATGTATATTACTAATTTTATACTTTAATATCTTCTTTCAATGATACAAGTTTGAGAACTTTTTGGATTTAGAAATATCCAATAGTTTCTTTGCACGCAGTCTGTTTCGCTTCTTAAGAGATCGACATGACAAACTATAGTGCTGCCAAAATGTCTTGAGCCGTGTCAAAAATGCGAACTAAAGCTCACGCCCTCGACATATCTACGCGTTGATCCAATAAGGGTTCAGCTGTTGCTAAACGAGACAGTCTTAGCGAAAGAGAGTGGAATTCTTTCTGCCGATAGCAGCGCTTGGAACGGAAGACTAGGTGTCAAGTCAATGTGGTATATCTATAGAAGAAACCTCTCTCTAGTACTCCAGCAAGTATCGCAGTTATCAGCGCATTCCTCTCGCTCCATTCCTCCAACTTTTCCCACAGCCTACGAACGGGCTGCCAGTTTCCTCTACAGAAATCGGTTTCTTGTGCGTGAGCGGAGGGTTAAAGGGAAGTTATACGAGTAATGCCAGTGCATTTTGGAGGACTCCGGGAATTTCCCCGACATCTTGAGCCTCTTTCCGTAGCGGTTTGCGTCAAGTAATGCAAATGTTATGTTTTACCAAGACCAAGATCTAGGTTTTACAGTATTTTACGATAGTCGGTATAGCAGTTATATATACTTATCTCATTGTTTGCGTTATTTTGCAAAGGCTTCTACAGGCTGAGGTTCCTTCATTAACTAATCACCTATTTCAGTGTTCTTTATTACTAGCATAACTTCCACTTACTCTAGTGAATAGGGTTTAGAACGATAAATATTCCTTTTAATTCAAGTTCTAGCCCTAATTCGTTAATCTATCTCAATGAACTATATCATTATACATACCAACTAACGTCGATTTATTCTTTCCTTTATACATATATTATGGATCAATAACAACCATACCGTTTTATGTACGTATCCTCTCAATAATTATGTTTTCCATGACAACATGTCCTATCAATAACAAACTAATAATCTTACTCATGACAACATGTCCTGTCAATAACAGCGTTCTTTCTTTTAATTATATATAAGCTATATGCTTAATTATTGCGCCTCTGATCAATGTTGATAATATAGGTATAGATTAATTATAATAGGGATATATCGCTGTAAATGTCGCCCAGAACGGGAATTCCGTAACAGTATTACAGTGAAGGAAAGAACCCTGTATATTTTCAAAACATTCACTTTTTGAATAGCCCTCGTACTAATTATTATTACATCAATCCTCGTATTAATTATTATTATTACATCAATATAAATATTTTTCTTTTCTCTTCTTTCTCCATATATATATATCAATTCATTTATAACAACATTTTTCTTTTATTACTAATCACATATCATAAAACGTCGATTCATTAAAAATATTATTTATGGGTCTATTCAAAATTATAACTAACTGATGACTTACGCAGAGTTACTAGTTAATTGTTCCTTTTTACATTGAGCGATAACATCCATATACAAATGATATTTACAATTAAGATTGTCATCTTATCAAAACAACAACAAGATCAGAAGGCAATAATTACATTTAAAGGCTTCAATTTAAAATCAATGTCATAGATTTCAAGTTAACATAATCAAATCTCTTTTGAACATGTAAAGTAAAATAAAGGTAAATATAACACTCAAAGTTAATACAAAGATAAGATAAATTAATCACATCATAACATGTTGCAGAAATATAAAGTCCAAATGAAGTATTCACAACACAACTCATAACATCTGAGAGAATAAATTAGGAATTGTTATCCATCCGTAACTCAAATCTAAGTTACATGGCCAAAAGATTCAATCAAGCTAAACGATAAGTCACAAACGGGAATACAGCCATCTTCAACTACATCTATGCTAAGAATTTGAGCACAACTCTTAGCAAGAATAAATCCAATTCCTCCAATGGCACAACACACATCTATCAAGGAAGTCTCTTCATCTTCAACCATTTCTGCGATGGAAGTATGAAGCATCAAAGTATTCACTTGAAAATAAGAATCTGGAGATATTCGGAAACTCATGTCACATATAGTTTCTTTCACATATTCTTCTGCGAACAACAAATGCAGTGGTGGAGGTTTCTCACCTTTTTCCTTTCCAATGAAGATCTGGAAATAGAGCGATGTTACATTCAAGCAGTTTCCTTCTCTGTTTCGGACATAATCTTTCAAATCATCCGTAATCTTCTCTATAGACAAACACCTCAGAAAACCTGCAAGTCCTTCATTCTTCTCTTTTCTTTCTTCCGCCCAATTTGTTAAATCTAAATTCCTTCTCGGCAACAAATCCATTAGTCGCGTGAGTGAAGATTTTATTTCTTCAGTATTCTTCTTCAACTGTTCTCTATAATTAACATCCCACAAAGGTATTGTAGCCTGTTTTATTCTGTCTTCTACGGATAACTGAACTTTCGCCTTTTTATAATCCTTATCAACAGAGTTTTCCAATTTTCGCTTACGTTGATCAGCTTCGACAACTTCGGCTGAAAGAACTCGCTTCTTCCAACTGTATCCATTCAAAATCTTTACTGCCATCTGTTGGTCTTCTTCAGTTTTGAAGATTAAATAAATCCAAGAACTCGCTCTTTTCGGCGACTTAATAGTATGGCTTCCCAACTTCAAATCATCAGTCAACAATTTCTTCAATTTCCCTAACCGGTATAATCTCGGCAGACCTTTCACTTCAATTTTGAATACGCCAGTAGTAGTAGTGGAGGTTTCCTTGGCCGGAGATGACGGTTCTTCTTCAATTGTAGCATCTCCCGCATCACCATTCGTCACAGGTTCAATTGTTTCATTTCCATCCTGTTCTTCAATATTTTCATTTCGTCCATCGGCTTTCTTCTGACTTTCTTCCGGTTCTACTTTCATATTCACATCAGTACCGTTCACCTTTTTAATCAATACATGCAAATCCTCTTTCAAATTATACTGTAGATGATCCAAATTTTCTTGTATACCTTGTATTTTATCTGCAAGAGATTTATGCTGCACTAGTATCTGTTCTAGCTTTTCATCGTTCAATTTTTGCTGCTGATCAAATTTAGCAGTTAGTGTCTGTTCTAGCTTTTCATGGTTTGATTTCAGCTTTTGATCGTTCAATTTCTGTATCTGTTCTAGCTTTTCATCGTTCAATTTTTGTTGTTGATCAAATTTAGCATCTAGTAGTTGACTAATCGTATCAATAAGATTAGAATGAGAACGTTCGGACACAGTTACGGCATTTCCAGATATGGTTTCATTTAAAATACTGGGTACTTCTTCAATCTCGGAATCCTGCATATTGCTAATTCTTTGGATTCTCTTCCCACTTCTCAAAGTAGTGAAACTCATAAAAGTTATATATATGTATACACATAAACTCAGTTCTTACTATCCTTCAGAACTAAAGGTTTTCAGTATAGTCACGGGTCTACGGCACCAGATAGAACGATAAATATTCCTTTTAATTCAAGTTCTAGCCCTAATTCGTTAATCTATCTCAATGAACTATATCATTATACATACCAACTAACGTCGATTTATTCTTTCCTTTATACATATATTATGGATCAATAACAACCATACCGTTTTATGTACGTATCCTCTCAATAATTATGTTTTCCATGACAACATGTCCTATCAATAACAAACTAATAATCTTACTCATGACAACATGTCCTGTCAATAACAGCGTTCTTTCTTTTAATTATATATAAGCTATATGCTTAATTATTGCGCCTCTGATCAATGTTGATAATATAGGTATAGATTAATTATAATAGGGATATATCGCTGTAGGTTACAACCCATCCAAAGCAAAATGTAGGGACACTTCATGTAGAAAATGAAGATAGAAATGTACGATCGTTTTTCCGTAATAATAGCTAATAAGATAGTGAAAGTCTTCCTAGTGAAGAGCAAATCATGTTTATTTACTTGATAAAAGGTAAAGTTGTAAGGTTTTCTCTTGTTTTGAAGATTGTATAATTACATGAAAACTAAATGCCAATAATAATAATAATAATAATAATAATAATAATAATAATAATAATAATAATAATAATAATAATAATAATAATAATAATAATAATAATAATAATAATAATGTCACCAAACAATAAATATGAAAGTCGGGATAATTTAAACTCGCGACAGAGCCACTTCGGAACAGGCTCATTTTCTGCGAAGTCAGGATTGTCTCGACAAGCTCGGAACGACAATGAATGATATACAAGTTATGGTACCTCTTGTAGGAAAATGAAAAAGTTACAAATTAATTAAAGAAACAAAGTGTTTGTTTTCATTTTTGTCGTGCAACAGAATGGTTACAGAAGGAAGTTTAAAAGTGAATGAAAGATTGTAAAGGTAATTTTCAAGTAACAAAATCTGAAAATCATTTTTTCAGAGTGTAGCAAACAGTATGTAAAATAAATAAAAATAAAAATAAAGTGGTGCAAAATATCGTCAGAGGAGGCGATTAAATTTGCACTTTGTGTTTTGAAGTAGGGTTCTGTTCAAGTGTAAAACCTGGATCTAAGCTAATAAAATGTTCACTTCTGTTGTGACATTGTGGGGAAGAATGCCAGAGCAAGTTTCAGGAGGGAGTTCTATTGACAATTACTGTATTATAGAAAGTTTATTAAATATACAGTCGTTCATAGTTATAACGATAAACTAGAAATTGTGAAAATGGCAAAAGCAACTCCTGACTTAAATTTATCTAAGGATGTAAGAGAAGAACACCATGAGTACACACGTCATTTTATACTATGTTCGTTTAATTGGTTGTGTGGTAGCTCTAAGTTGTCTAATCTATTTTATTGGTTGTATGTTATTCAGCAATTCAATTAAGTAAGTAATTGATTTATAGCAATATTATTTGCAAATTACTACGTATTTTTATGCATTATTGTTATTCTTGTTTGTTTGTTTGATAGAAATGTCCCTTTGCAGCACCGAGGTTACATGAGACATGGACCGACAGGCTAAGGTAGAATCTGATACATCGTAATGTGTTCAACACTCTTCCACCGAGAATTCAATCCGGGACCATGTGCAGCAAGGGCGCGCGAGCTAGCGACTAGACCAGTAGGGAGGACGTAGGTGTAACTAGGCCCCAAGCAATTACTAATGACTCCAAAGACGGAGAGCTCGTATTATTATTATTATTATTATTATTATTATTATTATTATTATTATTATTATTATTAATGTACAGGTGTTATAAAGGATAGCGGTAGTCCAAGCCATCAAACCAGTATACGCCACTGATTGTGTACCAGAATATTACAAGACTTATGACTATATGACAAGACTTTAATTGAACAATACAATTCAATTAAATCATCACAATATATTATTGCAGAAAGACACAAATATCAGTGTTCAAATCTAAATATGATTGCGGCCTTGTTCAGTGGTTTATCTTGGAGGGTTGACCCGGCTGAAATCCCACCTTAGTTCACTAATGTTGAAAACTATTCTGCTTACATGTAATATGTTCCATTTATGATTTCTATGTTACAACGTTATTTTTTATAATTTATTTCAAAAATAAGTATTCTACAGTCATATTAAAAATACTTGAAAGGAGTTTTACATTTAACCCTTCATAACAATTCAAATAATAATAATAATAATAATAATAATAATAATAATAATAATAATAATAATAATAATAATAATAATAATAATAATAATAATAATAATGTTTGAAATATGTTTATTAGAAGCAGACAGCAATACAGCCACAAGTGCCTCTTACAAGAAAAAAAATGTTTTACATAGAGCGTATGCAAATAGAATAACATCATACAACTGATTATAGAAAAATGGATAAAAAAGATAAAATATTTGTTGAAAAAAATAAAAACATACAGCATCTGTTACAAACTGAAAATACAAAAATAACAATAGTGAAAAAAAAAACATGATTAACATGCATATATAAAAATGGTATAGCATATAGGATTAATACACAAAGTGAAATTCAAAAATAAATTATTATTAACTATGTAGTAGTAACAGTTTAAGAACAATAAAAGAGAAAAAATCAAAAATACGCTTTGTAGCTGTTTATACAATATGAAAATAAATGTTTCTAAGTTGAAGGCTTCGCTAAAATACACAGATTAACAAGGCTAATAAAAACAATAATAATAATAATAATAATAATAATAATAATAATAATAATAATAATAATAATAATAATAATAATAATAATAATAATAATAATAGTTACGTGCTGTATTTTTCAGTGCTTTTTCTGTAGTATACACGTAAAAAATTATCTGCGGGTGCAAATTAAAAGTATTTAAAAATGAAATTATTGTTTTCAGTTTTTAAAAATATTACTGAGCTCCTGCTTAGTTTATACACGGAGACTCTATATCCAGGTCACGAAATTTCAGTTCTACTCCCTATTTTTTCTCTGTCACAGATCTAATTTTGCAAATGCCTATTATTATTATTAAGTATTCTCTCTTTTAGCAGGTGCTGCGACTAATGAGGTTTTTCTTTCCCTTCTTCTACTTAATTTTCAGTTTGGGTCTGGAATTTTTCTTCCATGTTTCTCGATTTTCAGCTTCCTCTTTTAACTCCCAAGATTTTCTTCTATTTTTCAAATCATCAATCACTTGTGTGGATGGAAGTAGAAGAACACAAGTGATCGATGAAATATCTATAGCCAAACTAAAATATTTGGTCATCAATGGCGACCTGACGATCAAACATTTCGCGCTCTCTCTATATATAACAGTGTATCAAAAACTAAAGTGAATTTGTCTCTAAAATCAAGAGGTTTATGTGAAGATTATTATTATTATTATTATTATTATTATTATTATTATTATTATTATTATTATTATTATTATTATTATTATTATTATTATTATTATTATAAGTTGCATATATGAAGGTGAAGGATGTATGATAGCAATTACAGTCTTCAACTCCAACCCATCTGATACCTAGAACAATTTAAAATTGGCACATTGACTTAAACAGTACTACGCGCATGGTACTATATGTCTTTTTTTGGGCCAAGGAACAGAAACCATCTGACATTCATCCAGAATTTCTGGAAGTCTATGGAGATACAACGCATTCGCAAGTAGTAGGAGGACTATAATAGATTATGACAGAAGCAGAGATGGAATGGGTCGTGGGTCAAGTGGGTGAAGATTTGTGAGTAGGTCGTGGGTCAACAGGACATAAGCCACTGCCACTCACCGTGACCCACTCTGACCCACCGATCTACTACGACCCACCGACCCACTCTGCTCAGTGTATTGTAGACAGCAGCTAAACACTGGTGAATTTGTCTACAATTTACTTTCAAGGCCTCCATTTTTCTTCGTTTTACATTTGTTTTTAACCTGAGATGAGTATATCTAAGTGAAAAAAAAACTTCAGTCATTTTTTATTATTAATATTTGTAGCAATATGACTTACTACTTGGCTTTCAAGACAGTCGAATTTAAAGTTTTTTTTTAAACATTGGCCTACTTCGAGACTTTCAAATTTCATCCTATTTTCCACTAAAAGTATCTGTAATTCAACAAGGAAATAATTACATATGATAACTAAATTGAAATTCATAGTAATATTGCCAAACACTATATCGTAAAGTTCAGGTTCACCGGTATTTTAGCAGCGGTGTTTGAGTGATTAACCGTAGAAATTTTAACTCCGATTAGTGATAATTTCACAGCATTGTTTTATTACAAGTGTAAACTCTTTATTCAGTTGAGAGGAAGGTGTGGATCTGGGTCAGGGTTGATGATGATGGGTTTTAGTGGGTAGTGAGTCAGAGTGGTGCCTGATGGGTGGTGGGTCGGAGTGGGTCACAGTGGGTCAGAATGGGTCATGGTGGGTGATGGATCAGAGTGATCACGTTGGGTGGTGGTTCATGGTAGGTCGTGGGTCAGAGTGAGTCATGGTGTTTCGTGGATCACGGTGCGGGTGGATTATGGGTCAAGTTTTCATTGTCACAAGCCTCTTTCGACAGAAGTTGCAGACCAGTCACCTAGAGAAATGTATGTGACATCAATGCGATGATTCGTGAAGACAGAAGAGTGAGGTTGCATGACATTTCATGTGCATTGCAAATCTCATATGGTTCAGTGAGGAGTATCGTCCACGAACTTCAGAAATATGTGTGTGCACTGGGTGCTAAAACATCTGAGTGAGGACCAATATCCTCCGAATGAACATTTCCATCACCCACCTCATATGCCTACGAAATAAATCTTTTCTTTCAGCGCGTTATAACGGGCGAGGAAACTCCAATACCTCTATAGACACCTGAGTCAAAACGCCAGAACATGACATGGAAACATCTGTCGTCACAAACGGCCAAGAAATTTGAGACCTTAACATCTGCTATGAAAACAATAGCTACTGTGTTTTGGGACCGTCAGCATGTTATTTATGTTGAGTTTCTGGAAAAGGGTACGATTATTACTGCGAACACGTACTGCCAAACCATAAATAGGTTGAAAGCTGCTAAACGTCAGAAACGAAAAGAAGCACTGCAAGAGGGGAGTGTTGTTATTGCACGAAAACGCACAACCACATGCAGCCCGACCGAACCGTACAGATATAACTGGGAAATTCTTCAGCATCCTCCGTATAGCCCTGATTTAGCCTCTTCCGACTACTATTTATTTGGATCCGTAAAGAAACACCTCGATGGGTTCCGTTTCGATACTCGGCAAGAGGCACGGTTACGTGGTTAGGAAACCTAGAGTAGTATTTCTTAACAAAATATATACACGATTTGATGTTACGATGGAATGCATGTTTGCACCAGAATGTTCGTATGGTACAGTTTCAGATATTTATCTCTTCACGATTTTCCGAAAATCGAAAATGTTCATCGGAATCTCTTACAATTAGAGATATGATAAGTGCGAGGCCACAATAGCCGAGAAAATGGGGTCTGGGGGTAAAGTTTTCAAGTAGGTCGAAGTATGTCCGAAAAGTTACATGCCTATTCAATGTGGCAAAGCGACCAGTAGCACTTAGAAGGACTGAGATATTCACATCCATTTCTCTTTTGCGAGCTGCAGAAGATATAAAAGAAAAGAATGTCGAAGGGAGTTTCTAAAGTGAATTTTAACAAACTTCGGGGTGGAAAAAGTACTTTTACACTAATAAGCACTATAAAACGTTGGTATTATTTTCTGACTAAAAGCACAAAGTTGGAAAAATGTTTGTTAGAAGATAACCTGAAAAAAAAGTCTGCTCTTTTTTCTGTCCTTGTCTGAAAGAATGGGTAAATCTGAAAATCTCAGTGTTCGAACGTGATTTACTAGGTTGTTCTTAAATGGTTTTTGTTAGTATATTGTAAACAATGCAAGATCTTGTTTTACTTCGTCAAAATCTGAGAATCTTGAATTAAATTCATTCATGACACTAACTGTGTCTGTAGTACAGAAGTCAAATAAATAAATAAAATAAAATAAAATGCTTCTTCGAAGTGTAATGTTAGACAACTGCGACTTGGAAATTGTACTAAATTAATTTTCCCTCAAGCAGAGTAGGAAAACTACAGCTTGCTTCAGATCCATTGATATGTCCAACAAGATCACAAACTATTTGATCTCTGCGGCTTTAGGATTTTAATTTTGGGAAGGCCCGCTCCCTCACTTATGAATACATATACACATTTGACTGATAAATGACAGTAGGAAATTACTTTTACAGTAGTGATTGATGCTATTTGTTAAATAATTATCTAACATTAATATAAATAATGGAAAATATATTTACTCTTTATTGTATCTATTAACGTTTATATATTTTTCAAAATTTTTGGGTAGGCCCGTGCCTACCCTGCCTACCCGCTAAAGCCCACTATCTGTCCTGTAGTTTTATGTTCAGCTCATTTAAATACCCAGGAACATTATTACAGGGATTTCTACTTTCATTTCAAAAATCGTTGAAAGCGATTTCCTGCATTTAATCACCTAACGCAGTTTAAAGAAATAAGTCTCTATACTCCGATTATACGTCCTCCAAAAATTGACGAAATTGAAGATGTAAAACAAAGGGGCATAACTACAGGGTGTTGGATTGGCAAAGGCCAGGGGCCTACCTGTGACCCGGTACACAGAGAAAAATCCGTTCTCCGGACAGCGGTATATTGTACAAATATACGTTATCCTCTTGCTTACTACAGAAATCAGTACGGAGCACACGTTATCCATATGCTACATAGGCACTGCCCTTCGATGTTACATGATGCCGTTGCAGGATGTCTGACATGTAACAGTTTTCCGTAGTTCACATGCATATACTTATGTTACATTCCTCAGCTGTATGTTATATACGTATATTTGTATGTGAGATGCTGACCGTCTATATTGTTTCATACGGAAAGTACGTATTGATGGAACACTTATACAGAAAGTATTATAAAACATGCGTTTTCAGTTATACGTCTGCTGTACGTTAAGTCCAAAAACTACAGGAATTATGCATGTAACCTATCTTTTTAAGTATGTCACCTACAATTTTTTTTCTCAGTGTACACTTGTTTACTTATTGCTTTATATTTGTTTCCAAGAAAGCGTTCTTAATATTAAAGGAAGTAAACACATAGTACTAAAATCTAACTATTATAGTGCATACCATTCTTATATCTTAAGTAACGAACGCGGAAGATTTAGTCTTATGTATGAGGAATATCATAATGAAACACAGTGATTGATTTTTGGACCCCACATCAAGCGGTCTAGTATACTCACGATTCCTTTGTCTAACACTGTAACTCTGAAGAAATGTAATTCAACAAGATAAATCGGGAGATACTACACAGTTTTTGTTTTAAAAGTAGATTTCAAAACATAAGTCGGTTAAGTTCCAATTCTGACGGAATAAATTAAACTGAAGCACTGAAGAAGCATGTTGAAAATTACATTTCTTGATGTGATTTCAGAAACTTTATTTACTTGATGTTTTTCCAATGCAAAATATTGCAATCAACGTTATGTCTAACGCACTTCAATCGAAAAAAAATGCATTTACCAAAAGGAGTACAAATGTGCCTTGAACAACTGAAAAATTATCTAAATTAATTTGAAGAACTGAAGCAGGAGGCACACATAGTAGCAAATAGCTGGTCCATTCAATCTGAATTTCTTTATACTTGACATAGGAAAGTGCGACTTCGCTACAATGGAATTTCTCAGCACGAACTATCCTGAAAACTTCTTTCTCGTAAATAAGTCTTTTCGAGTGCTAGATTGATCACAAGTCAAATACAACGTTTCAACACTTTGAGTGAAGTGATATTAAACTTTAGGTGCTGGAACCTAAAACACTAAAAATCTAAGTGACACTGGTCAGCATTGCTGATGAATTCGCAGTGTAGTTGTACGTTTTAAAAAGTAAGACTATCTGGTACAGTATAGTGTTACACAATAAAAATTTCTTAAATTGTGCGCTTGATGAGTGAATTGACAGGCAACTGCATAGGATATCTTCTTTTTTATTAGACATTATCTCGATGGATCTTCCATTGTGGAAAATAATGAAAGATTAAGTATATTTAGTGGAAATTCAGGATCGGCCATTTTGAAAGAAAACGTACTATATATTGAAAACCACTCATCCAATCATTAATATTATACTTGTGATATCATTTAGACCCCGCATCGGTTTTCAAACGATGCAATCTTCTCATTTAACATGGATGCAGGCACTAGCAAAATAAACTGTAAATTTGCGAAGGAAATGCATTTTATATAAAGAAAAGAATACACAACTGTTTTCGCGGTCTACTTCGTCCATGGATAAGTTTAAATGCAAGTTTTCAAGAGATTTATAGATCACACTCTATGTTGTGCGAATGCCCCGTTTTACCACTTAAATTAATTTCAGATACAGATCTTATTTATAGTTTTCTATCTTCTTTAATGATGATTTAGAACATCGGAACAGTTGTAAGGGCTTGGAGTCCACAGGAAAATTAGTCAAGCAACGTCACTTACAGTAGGCAAGGATCGTGGTAGGTATATGAATAGCTTACATCTGAATGGTATATTCATGTGATTGAGTTCTAATGAGCATTTTCGTAGCTATATATAGTTTCAATCATCATATTTGTATCTATCATAGGCAGGTCCGTATTTAGGTAAGTGCTATTCTGTGCTCGAGCACAGAGCGGTAGAATTTTGGGGGCGGCAAAATTTTGATTTTTTTTTTAAAGATTCACAATAAAGTAATATTTAAAACTAGCAACCTGCAGAGTCCCGCGCAAGCGCGAGAAAATATGTTCATGTATTTAATACGCTCTAATTAAGTAGTTACTAATTAACTAGCTTATCTGGTTACTTTGAAAAGTAATCCTCTCCCACCCCAACCTCAAGGATGAGGATGAACTTGAGTATCGTGAAAACTGATACTGTCAAACTCAGCGACCTCAAAAACTATGAATTCAACACTAATATCTGTCGTTTTCGATTTCTTTTAAAATCTCGCCTACTCCCTGGGGAGTGGAGTATGACCTTGAAGTTGAATTGGATTAAAACTGTCACTATTCATCTCAGCTACCCCAAAAACCATGAATTCAACACTAATATTGCTCGTTTTCGAGGGGGGCGGCAAATTATTTAGAGCACAGAGGCGCACAATATATAAATACGGGCCTGATCATAGGTCTCTTCAGTTTAAAGCAGGGGTTCTAAAATTATACAGCGTGTTACCCTTAGAGTACATTAGCTTAGTTACTGAGACCTGTAAAATTGCACTTCATATTAGGATTTTAATGTAATTTTGGCTTGTGATCTCTATTAGGGATGTATAGTTAAAATCCTGAGAACTAATTTGTAGAACTTATACGTCTACCAATTTACAAAGAGAAAGAGCGCTCATCCCTTGTACGTGAGGTTTCTGATTTGATCCTAGACATGTGATTTTATGGTGGACAACATCGTGTCCGTGGGTTTTCTCAGGCATCTCCCGTTTCCTCCCACATTCTGATTCCATTAATTCGTAAATAATTCACTTTTATTAATCATGTCTCCTTTAGACCACAGGACTAAGCGCGGGACGTGCTTATTGAGAGATTCATTTTCATTTATAATTGCAGAAATAACATACTGTCTTGTCCAAAAGATCTGATCACTTACTTCTCTTCGAAAAGCTATGCTCTCTTACCAACAGCTGGAATTAAATCAAACAAATATAGATTTTTTTGGGAGGACGATTGATCTTTATTAAAGGTCAAAGTATTAGGTTAGACTGCCAGAATATGACCTAAAGCAAGATGGTTGGATAAGATTTATTGAACAAGACTATACGTACTTTTTATATAACATTTATATTTAAAAGTAATTTCTGTATTATTTGGTTGATAAAAAAATGTATATTTTAAAAATAAAACTTGTTTATTATTCTAAATTTCTGTGATGAAAGAATTCAATTTAACCCCACTGTAAACAGATTTCGATCAACGTAAGCTTTGCAGAACGCGGACATTTCATGGAAACAGTAACCCACGTTATACAAGGTATTAATGTACTTGAATTTCCCACTTTTATTATTATATTCGTTCCAAAACAACTTTTATCATTCACTTGGATGTATCATCCGTCTCCTTTAGTTTGCCATATATGAGAAGCGACACCAAAACTAAATAAACATTTCAGTTTATTAACTACAAAATTTAACAACTAATTAATTTCAGTAATAAAACTGTTAATGCTTAAATAATAGTCTCAAACCGCCTTTTAGGAACAAATACCACATATATTGTTGTTGCAAAATTTGATGATAAACAGGGCTAACACAGAGGATAACGTATTAATCTTTAAATTTCTGATAATATCCTGAATCCACATTTCATCATCTGTGAACTGATACATCACCGTTAACCCAAAGTAAAATTATCTATTTGAATTTCATCTACTTAAAGGAATAATTGAGAAAGCACTTCTGAAACAAATATATCAACCTATTTATGATTTATTTAATGTATTAAAGTATGCTTCTTAGAATTGTTAATACTAAAAATAGAAAGATATAAAAGTATCAAACTTCGTTCCCAAAATGTCAATGTTAAATTTTTAACAAAGCAAGCTGTGTTAAAGTTACATACGAAGAAAGTGAGTGTATGCTTTTTAAAGTTTTATCATTCGCTTTGTGAAGCATTCCAGCTAGATGAGCTCCATCACAAGAGGCCACAGCAGTAGCTATCTAAACTCCGAGCTCCTCTAATTCTTTCAGTTACCATGGAAACGGGAGAATTATTGATCCCTTTCATTCACGGCGCCTGTAACAGCCTCTGTCTCTCTTGCTTGCTGCCTTTCGCATAGCACAGCATACAAAAGCACCATTTCTCTTTCAGCAAACTCGAAAGTCAGCGAACTCAAGGTGAATTTCAAACAAGCAATGGATTCAGTTTTACTACAAAGATTTAAACGAATATTTTCTTTGCACGGATATGTACTATCTTACGCCAGTAATTATGCAGTAATCATTGTACTTATCTGAACTAATATTGGTTGTTAAGGTGTTTAAAATGCATAGAGATACAATCATGGTCAAAATAATTTCAATCTTAAATACAGTTATATTCAGGGCAGCAGTATGTATTTATACTCATTTTCTGAATTATTATACAATTTAGCGGCGGCTCCTTTTGATCATTTCTGTGAAAGATCGAACATATGAGCAAAAGTGTGAGGTAGTTGGACGCTTTGAGCTAATTGCTTTTTTAATTCAGCACTATTTTACACAATCACGTTATGATAGAAAAGTATATGTTTTCTGATAAAAATCTTTTTCGTAGGGCTGATTTAAATATTTACGTAAAGTAGAACATATCCTTCTTAAATCAGACCACTTTCTCTTTAATCTACAGAAAATTTATCTATTCGCTCTAAATTAAATTATTATGTTGTATGAAGTAAAGAAGATGTATTACAAAATGGAATTGAATGGTGTTGAAGAAGTGATTGAATCAACCGGGAAGCCAGAAAATCCACTGAGACGAAGTTATCTACTGTACCACAAATTCATGAGGATCTGAGATTAAATCAGATACTGTTCGTACCAGGGAGATAGAAACGCACTAGAACTGAGGCACTCCTCCTTCTATCCGTTTTAAAGATTCTAGACTTCGAAGATAAATTGTAGTATATAATATTATTGGAGTTTTTTTTAATGAAAAAAGAAGTCAACTGATGAGACACATACCAATCGATAGATCTCACTGAGCTGAACAAAATGATAAAGATGGGTATATATTCTCATGCGTAGATTTCGAGAAACTCGGGAAAAGATTTTTGTCTTTGTAACCCTAAAAATTGATGTGCGATAACCACGCTACCTATTAAGATGACACTGATTCATCTCATGAATTGAATATGAACTATTATCTCATGAATTGACTCTGAATTAGTACCTCATGAATTAATTCTGAAGTATTATCTCATAAATTGATTCTGAAGTATTATCTCACAAATTGATTCTGAAGTATTGTCTCACAAATTGATTCTGAAGTATTATCTCATGAATGGATTCTGAAGTATTATCTTATGAATTGATTCTGAAGTATTATTTCATGAATTGATTCTGAAGTATTATTTCATGAATGAATTCTTAAGTATTATCTTATAAATTGATTCTGAAGTATTATCTTATGAATTGATTCTGAAGTATTATCTCATGAATGGATTCTGAAGTATTATCTTATGAATTAATTCTGAAGTATTATTTCATGAATTGATTCTGAAGTATTATCTCATGAATTGATTCTGAAGTATTATCTCATGAATGGATTCTGAAGTATTATCTTATAAATTGATTCTGAAATATTAGCTCATGAATTGATTCTGAAGTATTATTTCATGAATTGATTCTGAAGTATTATCTCATGAATGGATTCTGAAGTATTATTTCATGAATGGATTCTTAAGTATTATCTTATAAATTGATTTTGAAGTATTATCTTATAAATTGATTCTGAAATATTATCTCATGAATTGATTCTAAAGTATTATCTCATGAATGGGTTCTTAAGTATTGATTTTGAATCTTAAGTATTGATTAACTATTAATACTTCAGAATCTTTTGAATTGATTCTGAAATATTATCTCATGAACTGATTCTGAAGTATTATCTCACGAATTAATTCTGAAGTATTATCTCACGAATTGATTCTGAATTAGTGTCTCATGAATTAATTCTGAAGTATTATCTCATAAATTGATTCTGAAGTATTATCTCACAAATTGATTCTGAAGTATTATCTCACAAATTAATTCTGAAGTATTATCTCATGAATGGATTCTGAAGTATTATCTCATGAATGGATTCTTAAGTATTATTTCATGAATGAATTCTTAATTATTATCTTATAAATTGATTCTGAAGTATTACCTTATAAATTGATTCTGAAGTATTATGTCATGAATTGATTCTGAAGTATTATCTCATGAACTGATTCTGAAGTATTATCTCATGAAATAATTCTGAAGTATTATCTCATGAAGTCACTCTGAAGTATTATCTCATGAATTGATTCTGAAGTATTATCTCATGAAGCTTTCTATTATGACACTTACAAGACGATATAGTACGGATAATGAGACACAATCCAAAATTATGATTAAATCTTTAACTTTTGTACAAGATTGCCTAATGTTATATACAAAGATAAGCAATCGATAAAACACAATGAGTTGACAAAATGATATGTTTTGAGGATAAATTCTTATACGTATTTATCGAGAAAAACGAATTCTTATGATATTAAACTGTATATCATTCGTTAATGTGAAACAGATTATTCATCTATATACCAAAAATACACTGTTCAAAAGCAAATTGTATTTATTATTATTATTATTGTCTTCTGCTAACAATGACACACAGACTCCTAATAGAGGTACACACATACTACACCGTCCGACAATTAAGTAAAGAGACTGATTTTATTCTTACAATACAGTGAATGCATGCCGTAAGCCAATATGTGCGTTTAAATGAGCGATCCCTCCACTAAAATCTGGCAACACTGCATTGTCGCACGCGACGCCACTGGATGGCCCTCGTCACCCTAGCAGGACGGAGCAGAGAAAGAATATCAAATTCTGTGTTAAACTGGGTAAAAGTACCACAAAGACTGTTGATTTGATGTGAAGAGTGCATGGGGATACGTATTAGGTGGTAAGGAGATATGGAGAAACTGCGACTTTAAAATTCAAAAGTGAAGTCAATGAATGCTATTATGTTTCTACGACAGTAAGAGTATCATTCTTCATGAATTTGTACCAGAAGGTCATACAGTGAATGCCCAGTTTTATTTAAGTGTTTTGGAGCGTTTCATGAAGGGAATTCGTCGTGTTCGGCCTGAATACTCTGCGCGAGGTAGCTGGTTCCTTATCCATAACAAGGCACCCGATCACCGGGCAATACTTGTTCAGGAATAATTTGGCCCAAAAACAAGTGTGTGTGCTGCAGCACCCCTCTATTCTCCAGATATGTCCCCCTGCGACTATTTTCTGTTCCCTGAACTAAAGTTACCATTAAAAGAATAACGTCTTGATAAGTTGAAGACATCCAAGCAGCTATGATAAAGGAACATACCAGAAACTGCCGCGGTGGTTCAGTGGTAGAGCGTTCGCCTCTGATGCATGGGGTCCCGTGTTCAAACCCTGCGCCTGCCAAGTGAACCGTATGGTGGACAAACACAGTGTGCGTGGGTTTTCTCGGGGTTCTCCGGTTTCCTTCCACTTTCTTTATTCCACCATTTCATTCTTTCCTCATCATCAACGTTTCCTTTATCCTAGCCGCCATAACCGTAGGGCGTAAAACTTCATTTTCATTTCATTTTCATACCATAAACTGAGTTACAGAGGTCGTTCTACTTCTTGCTTGATAGTGCCATTCGCTGTATTGACTCAGGATGGATGTACTTTGAATAATAAACAGGTATCATTACATTATCTTTGATTCTTTGGTTACAATAAAATAAGTTTCATTACTTAATTGTCGGACGGTGTATTTGTCAATAAATGACTAATTAGCTAAAAGCATTATTTCACAATTGTTTCATCTATGACAGCGAATAAATTCATTTTCAGGAATACCTAGGTACTATGACACAGTCCCTGTGCTTATTTTGTTTACTACAAATATTATTTCCATATTAGTCAAGTAAAAAGAAATGCTTATTCTTTATTTTTTCCTGTAAAAAGTACTTACTTATACCGTGTTTTGTCCACCCTAAATCGTACATGATGTAACTTGGGAATTTGTCAGGAGGATAGATTTAGTTGTATTCATGAAAAAGTTGCTACCGTTATTTCTTCGAAAAGTCTAATACTCTCGACCATATGTATAACTGAGTGAAACAAAGAAGTATTTTCTTGATCTCTTTAACTTCTATATTAAAAAGTTACGTATTGAAATAATTGATCTATGTCAACGACTAGGAAGTTATATAAATTAAAATGAAATGTTACCTTTTAAAAAACTTGACCAATCCATAAAAAATCGTATGAAAAACCACAAAAACAATATTGAGCAATTTCATAGCACATTTCTTACAGATAGAACTATCCGACTTTTGAAAGAGGAGACATTATTCCTGAACCTTGCTGAACATATTAACCGAAAAGTATGCACCAATTTCGTTTAAGATATACAACATTGTCAGATCTGACCAAACTTTATGCTCTATAGTACGAGGGTAAGTCAATAAGTATCTGTAATCAATGTTTATTATTTATTACCACAAGAGACAATGTTTTTATTCATATATCTCTTTTCAGCATAGTCACCCTGATTTTCAATACACCTGGTCCACCATTGCACAAGCTTTCCTATACCCTCTGAAAAAAAAAAAGTTTTTGGTTGGGCAGCAAGCCCCGAATCCGGTGGTGCAAGATCGGTACTGGATGCTCCAACACCTCGAAACGCAGCGTCTGAAAATTTTGAGCGGTGAAGTCGGCGGTATGAGGATGCGCATTGTCATGCAACACAAGAACGCCTTCCGACAATCGACTTGACGACTTCAACGTTTATTAAGAATTGCTAGCTTCTACTTGCCTACCAGCATATCACTGTGCCTTTTACTGTTTGTTATTGACCTCTTTTCCAGGTAATATTCTAGGATTGGCCCTTGTGAGTCCCAAAACATTATAGCATTATTTTTCCCTGCAGAAGGTTGACTCTCGAATTTCTTCTTGACGGGAGATTCGAGGTGCTTCCATTCGTTTGCTCTCTGGTTCAATGTGATGAACCACGTTTCATGTCCATTTTTGATTCACCTGAGAAATACTTCATCTTTGTTAGCATAATCGTCCAGTATGTGCTCACGGATTCTCACATGGTTTCACTTCTGCTTTCCATCGAGTTTTTCGGAACCCATCTTACGTAGACGTGAAAGTTGAACCTGTTGTACATAATGTCAAATGCAGATCCATGAATAATCTGCAACGGTTTGTCACTTCATCAACTATCACTCCTCTGTTTTTCAGAATCAAGGCACGGACTCGTTCAATAATGTCATAAGTTGTTGCTGTAGCTGAACATCCTGCTCTTTCTTCATCCTTCATGCTCGTTCGGTCACTTTTGAACTGTTCAATCCACTGGTAAACACTTCACTGTGGCAACACATTATCCCCGTATTGCGCTGAAAGTCTTCTACGAATTTCCGATCCGGGTTACACTTTCAGACCATAATAAACGGATGACAGAACGTGTTCTTCTTTTGTGCATACAGAGAATAGCGCGGCCATCTTTACTTTGCAACAACGTAAAGCAGACTGATGTGATAACGCTGTAACCTACCACAGGCGAAGCCCACGGTGACACCTAACGTCTGATTAGCACATAATGTCATACAGATAACCCGGAAAGAAATATATTGCAGTTACTTATTAACTTATCATCGTAACTAGTGTGTCTTACATTCGTAAAGGTAGAAGTAGTATTTACCACGAGACGAGACGTAAAACGTGATAATTCTCATATTGTTTTCGAGACGAGAAATTCTACAAACTCCGTGGACAACATTAGTTCATCTAAGTCTTAGATCTCAAATATTGCTTTAATGTTACATGATTCATAGTATAAAAACTACAAATAGATAAAGTAATTATACAAACACAATAAAAAGCATTTACCAACTTTTTTTTTTAAAAGATGTTAGTCATTACATAATATACAGGGTGGCCTAAAAGTAGGTATACACCTCTGCATTGATCAAGTGTAACATTGCAGCATACAGGCTTCTTTACTTCGGCTGTTCCGATCTTAACATATAAATAAAAAGACATTAAGAACAAATAATAAAGAAACTAAGTCTACCTGATGGATTACAATAAGAAATAATATTAAATACAGTGAGCTGATCAGTACGGGACTGTATACCTACTTTTGGGCCACCCTGTACTCCAATAATAAATTGAGTTTAAATGTTGTTGTATCATATCTTTCGTCGTCCCCTCGTGATGCGAAAGGCTCCTGATAACTTCTAGATGAAACTAAAAGAAGGAAACCAGGGTATACATTTTGTATACAAATTTACAAATTGGGATGAATTTTCGGGACGAGACGAGAATTTTTTTTTCGAGAATCAAGAGGAGACGAGAAAGAATTATTCTAAAATCGAGATGAGACGAGACGAGACGAGAAAACCTTATTTATCACCTCGTCTCCCCTTATGGTTAACACTAAACACAAACTTCTATTACTAGACGAATGTGGATAAACTATTATAAGGGATATCGCTTCGAAATAGGGAGAATATGGGCTCGACTTCCAGCTGACGGATCTTACTAAGATTGTATCCAGAGTTTTCTCCTAGTCCCACCACCAGGCTGATTTCTTTAAATATAGGCGTTGGCCATTTTTTTTTTTAATCCTTTTTGTATTTCATTGCTAGCTCTTTCCATTATAAAATAACAGGTTTACAGTTCAGGAATCAGTTATATCTGAAGGCCATGCCAATAAATAAACTACAGAATAGGTTATTAAGCCCAATAGAATGAAATTTTATTTATAAATTTGGTCTACCGAATTTTATGTTGAATGTGTGCGTTTTGTGTTTCAGATGAACCAGAACACACACACACACAATCTCTCTCTCTCTCTCTCTCTCTCTCTCTCTCTGTGTGTGTGTGTGTAAAGAAAAAAAAGAAAGAAAGAAAAATAGTAGTTATTTTACGCAGTATAGAGTGTTAATTTTAATTCTACGTACAATAAAACATAGGGATTATTTAAAACATTTATTTTATTAATTAATTTATTTTATCTTTAAGGTAAATCCTAAGGCAGAAGTATGTGGGTTCAACACCAGATGGTACAACTCTCGATGGTTCTTTTTTTTTAAATCAATAGTTAACAATACAACCAACTGAAGTTCTTTAAAGGGGAACAAAGGTGCTATTGCCCTTGTATACAACTGGATCATGATATACAGGATGACCCAAAAGTAAGTAAACAGGCCAGCATTGATCAAGTATGACATATTAATTTATTAAGATAATGAATTTATTTGCTTTGCTTTGTTCCGAGTTTAAGGTATAAGTGAAAGTAAATTAAGAAGAAATAAGGAAGAAATTAAATCAATACCTATATGGATAACAATAAGTATATGATATAAAATGTCATGACCGATCAGTACAGGACTGTATACCTACTTTTGCTTTTGCCACTCTATAGATTTGTAGAGTGATGGATTTGAAATTAATGAACTTAAATTAAAGATCTAAATTGAAAAATGCCCTAAATCCACCAAGAGGAACAAGAAACATAAACTAATATTTAATGTTTTTGTTTGTAAGTGCTTTTTTATTTGTTTGATTATCTTCCTTGTGGTCCCTCTAAAGTTTCAACTGCGTAAAACATATATATGAACGTGAAACATATGAATTATATATATATATATATATATATATATATATATATATATATATATATATATATATATATATATATATATATATATATATATATATATATACAGTAGAGCGTCGATTATCCGAAGTAATTGGGGGACATGGGTGTTCGGAAAATCGAACTGTACATGTTTATTTGCCAAAAAGAAGTACTGTACAGTAAATTTAGATATTCATAAAAACAGGCATCTCTTTAAATATTACAAAGTAACGTACAAAGGCAACTTTAGTAGGAATATATAATATAGTATGTGTTACAATTCATTAAACAAAAATATGTACATATTACATACACATACATGGCGACTACTGTGGGAAACTTGGTTTGGGAGTGAGGGGGATGATGGACGGTAGGGTGGGAGAGTAACAGGTGCGAGCGAGTGCACAGTTCGGTTAAGCGGTCGTTCGGATAATCGACGCTCTACTGTATATATATATATATATATATATATATATATATATATATATATATATATATATATATATATATATATATATATATATATATATAGATAGATAGATAGATAGATAGATAGATAGATATAGATAGATAGATAGATAGATAGAGATAGATATAGAGATAGATATAGATATAGATATAGATATATAGATATAGATATAGACAGATAGATAGATAGATCCATGGATTTCGGGTATTTTTCAATGTAGGTACTTAATTTGAAATATTTTTATGTTGTTAAGTACTATTACATGTCCAAAGTGTGAATTATTGGTTACACTTCAATGTACTAATGAAAAAGTAAAACTCTATTTTTATCGGATTAGTCTCCTCCCCCCAGCAAATTCTGAAATTACGCTACCGTGCTGTGTTATAATATTATTGAACATGGGCGCCCGAAGAAAATTTCTAGTGGGAGATCTCCCTACTTGCTGTATTATGTTTGGTATTTTTCATTTGTATTAAGAAAATCTCAAGAAATTTAATACATTTTCGTGAATGATTGTTGTGATTTCCGTATTGTTGTGATATTACATATAAAAATATGAAAAAAATCAAACAGAAAAAAAAGAAAAAAAGAAAAGAAAAGTATTGCCGCACCAACTTCAAAAGGAGAACGAAAGAGTTCAATAGAGTTATTAAATATTTGAGAGGCAAAACTTTAGTTTCTCGTTGTTTATGACTAAGGTAAGGCAAAGTATTATAGCCGAATAAAATTTTTCTGTTATTAATATTTTCCATTACAATTATGTGGTTTGCCTGAATTAAAAAAAAGGCCTAATCCCTCAACCGAATTGAATAACATTCCGAGTCTTTTGACTTAGGATGTTATTACATTCAGCTGAAATTATTGTATATTAAAAAGAGGATTTTGAATTGGACTTAAGCTGTAATATTCATGCAAGTGAATAGCCCCTGGAACATAGATGCCGACGAATAAAAATAATACTAATAAACTGAAAATACGAAAAAAAAGTAAACTTCTTTTTTTCTTCGTATGAATGTTTTTCGCTTTAGGGCCCCAATTCAAAATATGATTTAAAATAATCTTTGTTATTTTAACTGAATTACCGTGTATAACTAGGTGACTTTATGGATTAAGTAACCCGGTGGCTTATCGTCATAGAAACAAAACTTCGGAATTTATCCTACCTCGTGCCAAGAGAATCCAACTAAATGTGTTATTATTCTTCAATGGGACATATAGGACTGGCACTAATGAGATTATGAGGATTTAGGGGTGCTTACACTAATAATTTCTTATGAATTGTTTTCTTCAAATCTGTTTCTTTCAGCTAATATTTCTTATGAGCAATTCGGTCGACGAAGATCATTAATTAATCAAGGAATATCACTTGTGCCTAGTATAACCTTATAGGGATTTTTATTGAGTCGCTAATATAGCGGCCCTCCAACTTTAAATTTATTCGGAAAAATTAGTTTTTTTTTAAATTGAGTTGGTATGTGAGCTTGAAGAAGAATATTAAGGATTGGATTACTGTCCTTTTTAGTGCTGCATACAGACTTTTATTATTATTATTATTATTATTATTATTATTATTATTATTATTATTATTATTATTATTATTATTAGTAGTAGTAGTAGTAGTAGTAGTAGTAGTAGTAGTAGTAGTAGTAGTAGTATTAATAATAATAATAATAATAATAATAATAATAATAATAATAATAATAATAATAATAATAATAATAATAATAATAATAATCATAATAATAATAATCATAATCTTGTTTTTTCTAGAATCAATATTATCAGACAAAAACCATATTCACGAAGCAATTAAATGTCGACTGAAAGCAGGGAATTCGTGTTATTATTCAGTTCTAAATCTCTTGTCCTCGCGAATGCTGTGAATTCGCGGAATTTGAATCTTAAAATATATAATACGATAATCATGCTTGTTGGTCTGTATGGTTGCGAAACATGGTCCCTTACTCTGAGGGGAAAATGTAGACTGAAAATATTTGATAACAAGATCCTGAGACGAATATTAGGACCCAAGAGGAACAGGAATGAGGAATGGCGGAAACTTCATAACGAGGAACTACATAATTTATACGGCTAGGGTCATCAATTCTAGGAGGCTCAGGTGGGCAGGTCATGTAGTCAGGATGAAAGAAAGTAGGAATGATTTCAAAGTGTTAACTGGAAGACCAACCGGGAAACGAGTATTGGGAAGACCTAAGCGCAGATGGGTGGACAATATTAAGATGAATCTCGCAGAAATAAGAATACAAAGTAGAAACTGGATCCAGTTGTCTAAGGATAGAAGTCAGTGAAGAGCTTTTGTGAACGCGGCATTGAACCTCTGGGTTCCAGCCATAGGCCATTGGCCGCCATGTGCATAATTCTGATGCACAAATAGTGTGGTCCAAAATACCCCCAAAATTTGGCTTGGCGGCTAACGTGTCAATAATAATAATATTGTAATATAAAGTAATGTATACATGGTTAGTTATTAATGCTTTCACATTCTGAAACAGGACTTTCGGTTAGCTTTTAATATATAAAATCCAGGACTCCTGTAAAAGTTCCCATAAAAAAAGTTCTCTTCTGCCTTGCTCTAACGTAGTACGTACATTTCACGTTTCTATTATCAATCCATTATCCTTGCTTGTTTTTAAATACACCATTTACCGTTATATGGTCTTCTTCAATTGTCTTTTCCAAGACATTTTGAGTTAATTTGAGTTATGTTTGCAATTATAATTCTTATTAAAGATCTAAATTATAAATTATGGTATTTTTAAAAGTATTTTAATACATTTCGCTTCTTTCGTAAAGGATAATTTAAAGTTAACAGTATGTTCGGGATTACCCCGACCACTGGAGCAATCCCGAAAATAGGTACATGTTTAAAACATCTCAGTGATTTGTTGAAAAATATTACTTTTGACTTTCCTCTGAACTTTAGTAAACAGGGAAAACTCCAAGCTTTCGATACACAAGAAATTTTAATTTTATCTCTAAAATCAATAATACTTATTTATAATCATATAAAGTGTTCGTGAATACCCCGTCTCCCCTATTATGATTTTTCAAAACTTTCGATTATATAACTTATTAAATACTCGTTAATAAATTAGAAGAGTATAGTCAGTAGATTGCTTTGGAATGGTTCAAATTATATTTATACATTCGTAAATAAGTTGTCCAAATTCTTCATATAAATGAAACAAATAAAATTCTGACAAAATAAACTGCAATGAACATACTAGTGGAAAAGTTATTCGACAAGGATCAGTTCTCGGGCCCGTCCTCTTTCTTTTATTTCTTAATTATCCTTAAATTTAGAAAAGAGTATTGCACACCTTTCTGCTGATGGTACCACACTAAACGTATCTGAAAAAGACAGAATGAGTTTGCAAGAAGCTGTTACTCTTAGTACAATATCCCAACTTATGCAGTGATTTTGTGCAAGTAAGCTAAAACTAAATGCAGATAAAACAAAGTGCGTTTACTACCACTTATCACAAAGCAGAACATCTACTACAGCAGGTAACCATGAATCACGATTAGGTATGTATCTAGATAATAAATTTTCATAAGTAGAAAATATTGAGAAGCTAAGCAAAATATTATCCCCAGGCTATATACGTAATACAAACTCTGGTCCCGATACTAAATCTACAATCAATTATATTCCTGTACTATGCCATTTTCTATTCTCATATTGAATATGCTACCGCCTTCTGGGAAACTTCGCCACAAAAATGAAAAGTCACATACGTATCTAAATGGGTTTAAAATAAGCTAATTAACTACATGGCTATATAAAGGATATTATACAAGTAAATTTGCCTATAGCGGAAAAAAATCTTCCCTCATTGATTTTTAACAAATATTGATTTCACTGCATTTACTTTCCGTAACAGCTTTGTTAAGTCGACGCCCAAAATTTGGTGGCCAATAACTCCAATAAAGGTTTCCACTTGACAAATTTGAAATGTTGATAGACTTAACAAGTTTAATACTTTTGTGAAACACCGTAGTGTGTAGACATTTAGTTCTTGACTTGAGCTCAAACTCAAACTTCGATGGCAAATAAGTCGAGGACCAAAAAATCTACGCAACATAATATTTTATATGCGAGTAAGCTCAGAAAGGTCTGCTACAGTGACAAATTTGGTCAAGATTGGACGAGTTCCATTAATTGCTTTTAGTGAAAGTTCTTGACTCAGTAACTTGAAAACTAAAGATCGGTAACCTAAAATATATCTTTCTGTGCCTGAGTGTGTTCAAAGCACGTCAACCTTTAACACCATACCAAGTTTGGTCAAGACCGGAGGGGTTCTATGATTCGATCGTGATTTAATAAAATTTCTACATTTCACTAAGTCCAAACGGAAATTTGATCAATAAGTCGAGAACGACCCATCCTAAATTTGGTCAAGATTGGGTTAGTATGTCGATAGCATACCATATATATAATGACTTTTCATCAAAATCAAACCCCAACTTTGATGCCCAATAACTCAGGGACCAAAGGTCTATTCGCCAAATGTTTCATATGTGTACTAAGCTCGTGAAGTTCTATCATCCCAATTTTGGATAAGATCGAATGAATTTAATTGATTGCATATAATATGTACTATCCTGATACCAATTCTTAAAAGACAAAAATGAAATGAAGGAAGAAAAAGAGTTCTTTTGTCAACTTTATATACAAACTATATTAAATAACACATTCTATATGGTATAAATGAATATCTAAGAAATCCTTTGTAATTCTCAAAACTGATTAAATTACATCTTGTGTATATTACCTAGTAACTACACATACATATATAGTAATTTCAATAACGAGTTGAGTTGATTTTGAGTTCCACGTCCCTTTCAGCAGCGAGGCTGTATGAGGTGAAACCTACTGATTGACGTGGAATCCGAACCACATGAGCTCCCGCCGGGAATCGAACCCGGATCTTCCACGCCAAAGGCGCATACGCTAACCGCTTCGCCGCGAAGGAGCTCAATTACAACAATAACTAGCAGTAGAATCTATGTATATAATTACCATTATGTAGATTGTAGAAATGATTTTATGTCTTGAGTAGAGTTGATTTTGAGTTTAACGTCCCGTTCAGCAGCGAGGCTATATGGGAGGTGGACCTACTGATTAACGTGGAATCCGAACCACATGAGCATTTACCGGGAGATCTTATGTCTTCTTTAATGAGTTGTTAAAATAGAAGTATTGTATTGTTCTAACGTAAGTGTCGTATCTGTTTTAAACATTGATGTTTATACCATTTTGTACAAACGTACATGTAATATGGTCTACACAATAATGAATAAGTTTAATCAAATCAAATGAAATCAAAGCAGATGGTATTGATTTTAGTTGTGTCTGTGTGAAGATCCGAAATTCCTAAATTATGTATATATTTTGTACTGGTATTTTGAACAAATAATAAAGGAAAAAAAAATGTCACCTTCGAAAGGAATATAAATATGATATGCATAATTTAGTAGGAACTTGTTTATGTATGAAAAAGTTGTATCTTTTCAATTATATGGATACAAACCAATGCACCCACGTATTACTATGAACAACACGTTCAAAACAGCCCTCAATGTCCCGTATTACATTCATGGAAGTGAACTGCTGATTTGTATTCTCTGAAGGAGGAAAAAAAAACTACATATAAAATCCAAAAACTTCGCTTCTTTATGTCAATACCCCAGCAACTTCATGAATAGTAAGAAACCTCATCATTCCTTGAAAAATAAATTTAAGCCGTTTCCCACCTTGGGAGCTGAATTTCTAGAAACGCTCAAACATACGTTTGTTTACTTTAAGAGTCGGTAATGCCTGGGTGCAGTGTTGTCCACGAAACGATAAATTTCTCATCTCGGAAACTAGAGAGAAGTGCGTTTTCAAATTTAGATGAGCTATATATATTTTTAAAGTTTTACGTTCCATGATTATGCATTGAGACCAAGGGAGACGGTGATGATGACATAAATGATAACGGTGGAATGAAGTTAAGTGAGAGGAAACAGGAGAGAATCCCTAGAAAACCCACACACATTAGGTTTTTCCACCACAATGCTCACTTTGCTCTGGCTAGGATCAAGCCAAGAACCCAATGCACCAGAGGTAAACGCTACACCACTGAGACACCGGTTTAAGATGAAAGAAATATCATGACACGTCTCGTCTCGTTTTCGAGAAGAGACCAGAAATTTTCGAGTCTCGTGGGTAATTTTAGTTCAGCCAAGTCTTAGGCTTCAAATACTGTTTTTGTGTTACATTATTTATACTATAAAAACTATAAATTGACAGTGCAAATTGAATATACATAATGAAGAGCATTTATGAACGTTTAAAGATGCACAAGTCCTTGTACAGTACCGCATATTTCAATAATAAATATGGTTTAAATGTTGTTATATCACACCTTTGGTGGACCTCGTGTGACACGAAATTATTCTGATAACTTCTACATGAAATTTAGAAGAAAATTAGGGCTTAAATGTTGTACGTAAATTTACAAAACGAATTAGAAAGGATTTGGAGACGATACTTGAAGATGATATTTGGAGAGACGAGAGCTTTCCAAGAATCGAGACAACACGAGAACTCGAGAAAATGTACAAAACGAGAATTCGACAAAGGTATACCAGACGAGAGGAGAAACAAGTCTCTTGTGGGCAACACTACCAAGGAGACATTGCAGGAAAATTGTTTAAAAAACACGTTGACATGACTTTTTTAAAAAATTTCTTTTTCTTTTGTTTTATTTCTTTTTAAGTAAAATGAAGAAAATTTTCTACAAGTTTGTAGAATACGGACATTTACACCAGTTCAACGTAGTTGACGGAACATCGTTGACTTTAATTTTAGGTTTTATTTGATTATTTACTATTAATTTCGAGTAAATTCTTTTGGAATTGCAATATTTATTTCAAAATTAGCTTCATTCAACCTGCTGCACTGCGATCACTTAAAGGAGATAACAGATAATAATCCTCATAGCCAAAACCGACGAAAAAATGTCAAAATGCCCACACAAACGGCCGATACCCCACACACAAATGTACAAATTTCCCAACCAAAGCCAATCTGAAAAAGTTTTTTTCTTTCTTTTTTTATGTAAACAGAATATGATGTGAAGTCTGAGTAATTTCTTACAACTACATAATGTATGTCGTATGGGTAATCTAATATTCCAGGGGTTTACTGTTTCATCATCATATTCAATGAACATTTGGTGATTAATTACTCAATTTGTGCATACGTAGTTGATTATCAAAGTGAAATTATTATTATTATTTTTTTTTAAAAAAAAGGAAGGCCCCACCCAAATGGTACGTTCAAAAAATCATTTCTAATGGCTCAGCATTCTTGTGAAAAGAGACATACAACGTCGATTTCATCTTAATATAAAGATATTTGAAGAGAGCAATGTAAAGTAATGAATTTATTATGTCATTATCTCTTACAAAAGTTAAATATTCATGCCTTTAATGTCACACTTCTTACAAAATGTCTCACTGTTTTATTATTATGAATGAATACATAGTTATTAAACTTCACCGTTTTAAAACATCGGCAAGGGATGATGGCTCAATGGTAGAGTTCTTACTTCTAATGCGTGAGGTCATGGTTCAATTCAATTCCTGGCCAAGTAAGTTTGTGCTGGAGAACATCGTGTCCTTGGGTTTTCTCGGGATACTCTCGTTTGCTCTTACATTTTCATTAAACCAATTATTTCATCATCATCCAATTACCTCAATCATCCATCTCCCTAATTCTAACGGGCATAACGTAGGACGTCACACTTAAATAATAAAAAATTAAAAATTGACTCTTTTCTGTTTCAGCTTTCTCCAAGGTGCTGCAGGCTCTTTACTTAGAGGTTGAAATATAACGAATTACACGTCTGCAACTTCCGAGACTCCAATTTGATCCGGGGGCGCGGTGGCTCAGTGGTAGAGCGTTCACCTCTGGTGCCTGGGGTCCCGGGTTCGATTCCAGCCCCCGCCAAGTGAACTTTGTGGTGGACAAACACCGTGTGCGTGGGTTTCTTGGGGTTCTCCCGTTTCCTCCCACTTTCTTCATTCCACCATTTCACTCATATCTCAACATCACCGTCTCCTTTAGCCTAACCGGCATAACCGTGGGACGTAAAACTCAAAGATTTCATTTCATTTTTTTCCAATTTGATCCTTTTTGCTCACCACCAATTAATAAATTCATCCCTTCGTCCCATATGTTTCTCTTTGGGAATTTAATACTTCAAAATGCTCAAACAGATGTTCGTTCGTTCTTAATGAGAATTTCATGTCCTGAATTTCACGTTTCTAACTTCAGTGACTTGTCAAATATATTTATCTTTTAAATAAGGAATGAATAAAGAAAGAATAAAAAGTTTTTCTCTCCTTAGTTTCCAACTTTTCAAAAAGTTCTTTATTCTTCGCCCATATCATAAAAGAAGCATTAAGTGCTCATTTCAAGTTTCACAGTACACTTTACCTATAAACAAGTTACTTTAGTCCTTTAATAGTTCAGATAAGTGACTTTGCATTAGTACTAGACACATGTTTCAGTGGACAACATCTTGCTTTCTTCCTTCTTACCTTTCATATAGAATTCCTCGGAACTCGAAGTCTCGTAAAAAATTCGAATGTCTCATACGAGCATCTGAAGAAACATCTTTTTCCTTCCATTGTCGATCAAACATCTGAAACTGCTGAAACATGAGTTCAAGTATTTTAGATCCAAAATGACGAAATTGAAATATGTATTTATTTTAAATGTAGTGTTCAAACAACAAATTTCATGTCTCTAATCTTACGGATTTCTGAGATATGAATATCTTTTATCTTAATTACAACCCACCATCTTCTTTCTTTCCACCTCTTTAGGGCAAATATAAAAAAGTAATGAAGCACATGTTTAATTGAAAAGTCCAAATACTAACTTTCATTTCTCTAATACTAAAGGACTCCGAAGTATGACAGTGTTGTTATAATATGGGCATATGATAATAATTATAATCCCACCGTTATTTCATACCCACCTCATTCTTACCCTTCTAGATTAAATATTTCTTTTTGAAAATGCTGAAAAATGTGTCCAATTGTTTTAAATGAGAAGGTTCAAGTTCATGTCTCTAATCTCAGAGATTCCGAGACATAGACATTTTAATATACCAATTGCTACCCATATTCCCCTCCTCACTTTCTCGTCGAATTTCCAAAATCATTCCTTAGTGGTTCTTTAAGTCACAAGAACCACGATGCACTGTCCAAATTTCAAGTTTCGAGTTTAATTAGTTTAGTCTGAATGTTGATTAGTCAGTCAAACAGGACTTTTTTATGTATAGAGATTTAGTGGATTGATTCAGGGGTAAAAGTGGATCTGAAAAAGTAAGGGAACGCACGACGTTACGCGGTACCCGATGCCTATCTTTGTCCATTTTTTTTCGAAAGTGGGGGTAAGCCACAGTTATTTTCTGGAAGTGGGAGGACGACATCCCCCCGCGTTCTCCCCCAATTTTACCCTGGATTGATTACATTAGAAATTATATGTGTAGTTTGATTAATTACTCATTGGTACATTTGCAGATGGCTTAAACACACAAGAGTCAACGAATCATTCCCCAATGCACGATATAAATTTGCAAGAAGTCTAGAGCTCCAATTTGCTCTTGGGTGCAATAGCACTTAACGCCGAGACAGATGCCTTCAACTGCAGATGTCTCTGGGTAAAGCAGAGCATCAGGAGGGTTCTCTGTAGTGTAAGATACTTTAATCACGGCTGGAATTAATGCGCCCTAGCACTCAGTACGATTTCCACCGACTTGCTTACTAGATGCGTTTCTGTCTTTTCTCACGACTCTCTTCAATAGCGTTGCCCACGAGATAATAAACGTCTCGCGCCTCTCGCCCCGTCTCGAAAACATGGCGAGAGACGAGACGAGAAGTGCGTTTTTTTTTTTTTTAATTCGAGGCGAGATTAGAAATTTTCCGGGTCTCATGGGGATACTAGTTCATCTAAACCTTAGGTTTCAAACAATGTTTCAATGTCGTATGATTCTTTGTAAAAGTTATAAAGTGATAAATTGATTATACGAACACAATGAAGGCATTTATTAAGATTTAAAGGTACGCAATATACTTCTATAATAAATATGGTTTAAATGTTGTTAAATCGTATACTTCGTGGACTTCTTGTGACACGGATGAATTGTGATAACTACTAGATTAAATTAAGAAGAAAAATTAGGACATAAATTTTGAATATAAATTTACAACAGGAGGCGAGACGAGAACAACATTCTGAGAATCGAGATGAAACGAAAACGAATTCTTAGGGAATCGAGCAAGACTATTTGTCAAAGAATTACGAGACGAGGCGAGGACGAGGCAACATTACTTTTTACGGGAATACTTTATTTGGACCAATACTTCGTGGGACGGGTAGTAGTTATTGTAGTATGCTAGCTGTCTTAGCTCTACACTTTACCGCATCCTCCACAATCGACAAATAGAAGTGTTTTAGGGAAGGTAGTCTGTGTTGGGGAGGCTATTTCAAATAGCTTTTTTTTTTTTTTTTTAATGCCAATGGATTGCACAGTTCTTGTCATTTATTTCTCAAAAACGTAAAGAATCATAACAATCTCGTTTTAATATCATCCACATCACAATCATCACAAACATACAATATCTAGTCATTCTACCTAAAACAACCTTTGAGAAATTAACTTAAATATCCACCGTCCCATGAGTATGTTCAAAGCTTTAATTATTCTAAATAGACTTTTCATTGTAACAATGGCACTCAAGATTGGAATTGATAGAAGAAATTATTAAATATTATTAAAGGGAGCAATTCTTACGACAAAAATAAGTGTCGGAGATTTGTAGTACATACAAGTTTTTAAGTGTGCGATAAGTGACATACCAGTTCAGTGATGGCAGAACACTTATGATGATGATGACGAGACCCTAGAGACTCTGTATAGGTTGAAGAATAGCCAGAAAAAGCCTTGAACAAGACTATTAAATCAAATAAAAATGAATACTTCACTTTTACCTTGAAGGTTTCAATTTTGTTGCTTTTTATTACAGAGGTTGTTCAGTCTACATTTGGCCAATTTCGACTTACCTAAAAATTTAGAAGAATCCATGGCGCCAGGTCCGTAAGTGCTCGATGTGTTTCCCTTGGTTCTTAACAATAGCCCGACAGCGTAATTTACACTGTAATAGGCTTCTCTGAAGAACTGGGAGGGGAATCTTGTCCCATTCCCTTTGCACAGCTTTCCAAAGTCCTTCTACAGTTGTCACACGCCGTTTTCCCAAAGCCTGCTTCAGCAATCCAAATCCACAATAGTCCATAGGACTTGCATCTGGAGATTTAACATTAAAAGGTGTCACCTGTATACCACTTTCTTCCTCCGTGTAGAATGCGAGAGACGATCGTGAGGTATGTGATGAGGCCTTTTCCATGTGAATGCGCACCAGATTGCCGTCATTTCCGTACATTGTTGGAATCTCATGCTCGTAGATCGGCCGATCATCTGCTCCTGAAAATAATGCAAATTTTTTTCAGTTCTTCGCCACCCTACGAATCTTCAGTTTACCTCGGTAACAATAGCCAGTAACGACCATGAACCCTTTTGGAAAGTATTCTTTACAGACACGGACCCACCTTCTGAAGTTCTTGGCGCCTTTCTCTTGGTACATGATGGTTCTCGGTTTTGCCGCAGTCGGAAAGGTAAATCCAAGCTTCATCGAGCATTAAGACGTACATCCACCTTTGTTTTGCCAGATGCCGTTCGTGCAGCTTCCGGGCGTTACACTTTCGTTCCTTTTGGTGGGCATCCGTGAGAAGATGGCCGCGAGCTTTCATGACTTTTTCCAGCTTGAGTTGATGGTGTAACGTCCGGCTCACAGTCCGCAAAGACACGTCAAGACGATTAGCCATACACCTTTGTGTTGGCAGATTTTCTTGCATTGCCATTTTGCGAAGTTTCCTCTGCATGGTGGAGGTGGGCTTGGTGCATTCCCGCTTCCTAGGCAACTTTGTTGGTGATCCAAATGGTGGAGCTTCGTTGCCCTTGTACTTTTTAATAACATTTTTTATTCCATGTTGGAACCATTCTTCTTGCATTGTTTTCTAATGACAGAAACACTAAAGTGGGCGTCATAAAGAGCCGCAACATATACTTCCCAAAACCGGCTTAGTTTGGGCGGCATTTTGGTCACAGAGAGGAAACCCACACACTTAGAAACAAATTTAACACAACACTGACAACAATGGTCCTGTTTTGTGAGTTATTGTTGTCCGCGCGGAAAAACAACTCCGTTCCCACGAAGCCACTGCACAACACTGCAGGACGCTACGAGCCAGGAAGGGTGAGTCCATTCTGCCCGGGAGGGGGAAGGAACGAAATCGGCCAAACGTAGGCTGAACAACCTCTGTAGACCATATATATATATATATATATATATATATATATATATATATATATATATATATATATATATATATATATATATATATATATATATATATAGTGCTGTAGTAATAAAATTTTCAAAGGGTATACGCTGCTTTGTGAACATCTTAAATTGGCATAACAATCATATATGACAATAGAAAAGGCATTTTTAAAATGCAGGTATTAATAATTTCATTAAAATATAATGACCGCGATATTGTTTTGTAGATAAAAGCATTTTATGTTATTTTCATCAAGACCATCAACTATGATATTGGGACCTAAGATTCGCTGACCATTTATTCAGATGAACGAGCATTTTGCAACCGTAGCCTTCGTAAGCCGTAGCATTAGAGCATTTAATGAAGGTTACACACATAGTACGTAGAAATGTTACAGAATATCATTATAAAAGGGAATCATCCACGTCTGTGAGTAATCCTAATTCTTAATTGCTCCGCTATGTTCGCTGCCTGCCTGTCTTTATTTGAAAGTGCTAATGGTTAGTGAAGTGCTATTTATTATTAAGACAAGGGCCATAATTAATTACTCGTACATAAAATTCATATATATTTAGTTTATCCCGAGTAAGTACAATATAATTTTGTAACTAAGCAACATAAGCACAGTATATAAACTACAGACAGCTGTTATTGTTTACCGTTAGGACAACGCAATATTTAACAAGCTTCAATTCAAACCCACAAAACTATACTATCATGAAGAGACCATAACTATATATATATTTGAAAAATAATGTTTGTGTAACATCTGGGCAAACTTTAAAAGAAAACCGAAAAATTAAAAGAAAGTAAAAACAGTTCGATGAAAGAATTATAATGTTTCATTATGCACAAATTGAATCCAAATAACAGCAAGCTGAAGGGTTGAAGGTGACAACTAGTAAAATATAAATACACTGTACTATCTGTTATTAAAACTTTTGAAAAACAATTTTTCAAGTTTCACCCCCTACAGATGATTTCACTTTACAGCTGAATAGTAGGTGTAGTAACCATCTATCGGCACAATTCTGAACTACTTCATGATAGTCAATATTTCCTCAATAGATGGAAGCGCAGTCGATCAGGTTTAAGTTTTATGAGCTGTTAAAGGCTGTAAATAATAATAAAACTGATATTTCCTTGTGTTGTCTTTAAAAATTAAATAATTAAAGTAATAATAATAATAATAATAATAATAATAATAATAATAATAATAATAATAATAATAATAATAATAATCTTTATTAACGTGTTGAGAATAGCTGAAAGCAAAAATAAAGCACCTAGTTTTATAATATTCAATGTTATAATTGTAGTACCATACACGGTAAAAAATATAGGCTTTGACAATAATCAGCGCCAGTTCTTAAACTACATTAAGAAATAAAAATCAAATGTCATTCTAATATATATATAGTTAGTTATAGTCTCATAATTAAATCAGGTTTCCACTTATTCGGTTAAAACCAGTTGTTCTCAAACTTTTTTGACTGACGACACACTTCAGTGAGCGTCCAGGCGTCTAGGACGTCGCGACACACTGGTTTGATATTGTTATTAAAAAAATAATAATAATATATTTTATAGTAGTGAAACTAATTAGTTTTTATAATGACTCTGTATTGCATTGAGAATTATTGCTACCATTGTAGATGTTGAGTGGTACAGTCTGTCTCGATTTTAACTAATTATTCTTAAATTCTTCATGTTTTTTTTTTTAATTCTAAAATTTTCCGACAGACCTTAGGGGACTGCGTGACACACCAGTGTGTCGCGACAATTCGGTTGAGAACCACTGGATTGAAACAATCTGGCCCTTGTATCATAATTTGGGGTTTTTAATTCATCATTAAAAACAACTAGCAAAACAGCCGTTGTCTACTAACTTTTCCATAAAATTAGAATCCAGCAATTTCCTCATATCTTCTAATGGTTCAAAATATTTTCTCCAGTAGTCTGACGAATTGGAATGATAATCAAAGCCTAACTTAAGCACAGCATAACATTCTAATAAAACACTTTTGAACCATTTCAACTTTGTTCACAAGTGTCTATGTTAAGCTATTCCAGACTATTGATGGATATTCTAATTTTGACCATACCAACAATTTGTATAGAAGTGTATATGTATCCGGTTAACAAAAAGCAAGCCACAGAGGTAAAAAATAGCCTATCATTTTCTTCGCTTGTTTACATGTGTTTTATATATGTTCGCTAAAATGTAAACATATATGAAATATTGAAAACAGTAGCGTAGCCAGGATGTGTGTTTGGGGGGGGGGGCAAGTGCTGTTATAGGTACATATAGAAAAATTACAAACAAAAAATATATAAACATAAAAATATATAAAACATTGCAAACATCAAAGTATCAAAGTACATTGTCGGACCTCTTTGGGGGGGGGGAGGCCCCTCCGGGCTCCCCCTTCCCTACGCCACTGATTGAAAATATTGCCATGTGTTTGATATTGACTGACATAATACTGAGATTAATTACTACATAAAACATTATTATTATTATTATTATTATTATTATTATTATTATTATTATTATTATTATTATTATTATTATTATTATTATTATTATTATTATTTGAAGGACATGCTGGCTTAATGATATAAATTCTCATTAAACAAAAATGTTGTTATGATCACACTCAGGTACGAGGATCTCTAGTTCAAACCCAGACCATGTGATTTTGTGGTGGACAACAACGTGTCGGTGGATTTTCTCTTAGTTCTTCCGTTTCCTCCCACATTTTCATCTTACCAATTATTTAATAATCGTTCACTTTCATTAATCATTCGTCTCCCTTAGTCTAAGTAGGATAAACGTGTGACGTTAAACTAATAATTTCATTTCATATTCATTTTTAATAATGATGCAAGACAAAGCTTTACAAACTTATTCTGCATTGCAATTTCCCTGCATTGCAGCATGATCTGATTATAAAGCTTCCTCATGGGTATGGTTAAAAAGTTAGCATACGAATTTTCGAGGCTGGAGATCTGGTACTATGTTCGGTGGGAAATCATGTGGTTTATAACTTATATTATTAAGTGTTTGAATTAATATTCGCTGTTTTGCAACGAAGACTTATGTTTATTTCAAAAGAACGGTAGTAGGCGTACATCATGTTTTATTGAAAGTCTTGTTCTGCGGAAGAAACAAGCTTTTTCCACTTTTAGGGTAACACATGATTGCCATGATTAAAAAAAAAAAAAAAAAAAAAACGTTGTTTTGAGACGATGCACCCATAGAACCATTTTTTGATATACTCAAAAGATCTGAAATCTTGTTCACAAAGACCATGCTGCATCGACGGAAACAAATGGTAATCTGAAAGAGGAAGGTCTGGTGAATAGACAGGGTGGGGTAAGGCACTCCATCGAAGTACCAAAGTACCTCCAGGATTTCTTTCAATAGATTTGCAATTTGTGGTCTGGCATAATCATGCAGATCATTAGTTTAGTCATTTTTGTGGCATATTGCGAGCGTTTTTCTTTGCGTTCCGGCTTCAAATTGAATAATTATACTCGGCTGCGCTCAGCATTAATTGTTGCAACAGTACATAATAGACCGACTTGATCCCACCAAATGCATAGCATGACCTTAGTTTCATGAGTTTCCTACTGTGGAGTTGATATTAATGGTTATCCGAGACGCACAAATGATAGCATGCGCTTTGGGTTGTTGTAACGATTCCACTTTTCATCGCCAGCCAAAAATCGATGCAAAAAAGATTTTCCCTTTTGTCTTTGAGGCGGTAATTCACAAACAGTTAAACGTTTTGTAGCGTCTCTCCTGTGAATTCATGTGTCCCAGTTTCCTCATTTCTGGATAATTCCCATTGCTTTTAAATGTTAGCTAGCAGTTGACGCATCGACAATTAGTGTTTCAGACAACCCTATATGCGTCAAAGATGATAATTTTTTTCCAGTAATGTCTATAATTTTCCATCTTCATATTTTTTTCGGCTGACCAGGACATTCGTCATTTGCGTCAAAATAATAGTCTTTGAATCGACTAAAGTAATTTCATTAAGTTCACGTAATCGCGCATCGTAGAAACGTGTCAAGTGTGTGGTTTTTGTGGAGGTTCTGACACTGTGAATCGTATTATACCGAAATGTGCGACACAGAGCCCTGGACCCATCACACTGACGAGAACAGCTAGAAATCGGCCTTCTATGAAGAGAACCCTACCAGTATTGTGTGTTTTTCGGCGTATGGAGATCCTCGAAACTCCTCCACACAACGTGCAATAGCCAACAAATGCTGCACATCGCAGACGACAATCAACCGTGCCATTGACAGGGATTTACGACCCATGGTCGTTCACAAGAGCAGTGTGCACCTTATGAAACCGTATTATGCGGCTGTGCCAAAAGGAATTGCAGGAGGCTGTGTGAATGTCATCTCAGGGGTGATCGGTAAAAGTTTGTTGTTATCCTAATGAGCTGTGGATTTACTTCACAGACTGTAGTAATTTTTGCCATTACATACAAATCTGTTGACACCAGAGGACGAAACACGTTCTTCCACCAGTGCGTAGGGAGTTTCTCAAAAGAGTTAATGATAGTGAACGGTTTCTCGTACAGGGGCAAAACACACTTCCAAAAGGTGGAGTGAAGCGTCAAAATCAGTGCTGCGTACTACAAGATTAATGGAATGTACTGACTTAAATGTACCACCATGAAATCCTAATTGTACGAACAAGACGTAAACCAAGTTGAATTGCACCAAGGCAAGGCACCCGGTCACACGCCAGAAACATCCCTGGAATTATATCGCCGTTTGAAACAGAAAACTGGAATTTAGGCAATCTCATTCTCTGACATCCGTGTCAATAGTCCAGATGCCGACCCGATGAACTATTATGCTTTCGGACTCTTCAAAAGGTGACTAAACCCATCGAGTCTACAGCATATCAGGGTTGTGGAAACCCTGTAATGAGGAGTGGGATGCAATACCCATATCTAACTGCAAACACTAGCGGATCCAGAAGGATTGTTTGGGAGGGGCGGTTCGCTTTGTCGAAGATGAGCGTAGCTTCAAGGTGACCAGTATTTAATTTGCAAGAATGGGACTCATATGAATCCGGGGCTGGAAGGGGTTGGAAAAAAAAAAAGATTCCCAGATTCCACTTTGGGACCCGAAATTGTATTTACTTTCTTTTTTTTTCTTTTTTGTAATGGGAGTATTTTTTCTGTAGATTTAAATTAAATACGTACTTCCGTTTCGGAGACGTGACGGTGTCATGATTCACTTCACACACAGTCACCGCAACATATGAGATGCACTGTCTGGCACAGTACTTGCACAAAAGAAAATACTGTATTGACGATATCATTCATTTTAACGAAAGAGTGTACAATTTGCTCTAATCATTTATATTTTGAGTAACTTGCGGGACAGCAGTTAGAAAAATTAATACAAAATTAATCTATCTCTATAAATGTGTGGGGTCCAAGAAACATAGTATAATTATAGTTATGCTTACAACAACAATAAAATTACCTAGGTATATTATACTAGCTTTCGTCTAGGCGGGGCTCGCCCCAGATCCCCAATCTGGTCGACATACGGCCGTAGCAGATGTTCCTACGTGGTACTGTGGCACAATATTTCGCGTTCTTCCTTCTGCCTTTCATATAGAATTGGATTGAGCTAAGTCTGTGTCACGAAATTCAAACACCTCGTAAGGCATTTTAATGAACCAGCCCCACCTTTTTTCCTTCTTTTCTACGTTAAGTGAAAAAAAAAAAAAAACGTTCACATAAATGTTGAATTATTTTAAATGAAAAATCAAACTACCAACTGTCATGTTTCTAACCGCAAGGGATCCCGAGATATGGCATCTTATAATAATAATAATAATAATAATAATAATAATAATAATAATAATAATAATAATAATAATAATAATAATAATAATAACCCCACCCCTTTTCTTCCCTTCTAGGTAAAATATAAAAAATGCTGCTATACGTATTGAATTATTTTAAGTGGAAAGTCCATATACGAAATTTCATGTTTGTAACCTTCAAAGATTCTTACATATTGATATCTTATTATAATATTTGCAATCGCCGCCACTTTTTCTTTCCATCTCTTTTTTCTCCGTTTTACTATATCAAAAAAAAAAAGTTCAAACGCGTGTCAAATTATTTTAAATGAGAAATCCAAATGCCAAATTTCAAGACTCTAGTCGTAACGGATTCAAAGAGATGGCCATCTTATTAAAGTAATTTCCACCCCATTCTCCCTTCCTTTCTTCGAATTTTTAAAAAAAAAAAAAAAAAAAAAAAAAAAACTTCCTTAGTAATACCCTACGTAACAAATCTTATATACTGTCCTAATTTCAAGTTTCTAGCTTATGTGGTTTGGCCTGTACGAAGTTACTCACTCAGGATTTCGTCTTTTATGTATGAATTACAATAACAAACTTGTGTTATTTCTCAAGAAAATATGAAATGCCATTTGAAGTCATAATAAATCCCTGGTCCCTTCCTAATGTTTCCGTGTTGAACTCCAAAAGTCACGGCTCTCTTTGTTGATCTAGTAGCTAGCGAACGTACCTTTGATCTTTGATGCAAGGGGTTCTGTGGTTTGATTCCCGGTGAGTGAGCATCGAACGCACTACAGTGGTTCAGATCCAACTTTAAACTCTAGTCCTCGTTCTGTAAAGCATCGCTTTTGGCAAATGACGTAAATACATATTAATCAATCAATCAACTGAAAAGTCTCAGTTTCAGAAAGCTTTCCGGTAAGGAGCGCTGAAGATTCTATATTTCTCTTTACTCAAGGTAAAGGTACTTGAAGTTTCAGGACCCGAATTCCATTCCCATAACCTTTTTCTAGGACACAATTTTAAAATATACGTTTTTAGTTCAAAGAGTGAGCCGTCTTACCCTCCTTCTTACAGCTGTTCGTCCAACGAATGAATCATATTCTCGCTCCCTTGGGGTTTATGGTGACCGCCCCAAGGAAACGTATTCACAATTCAAATATGTCTGTTAAGTACTATTAAGTACCACACATTTTGATTAGACTCTGCTACGCTTGTCACACATATTAGATCGGTCGGGGAAAAGACCATGTTAGTATTTCCCAATGATAAATGCTGAAAGTTCAAAAAACCCTTTGGAGGGGGCGGTCGCCCCCTCCGCCCTCCCCGTGGATCCGCCAGTGACTGCAAAGCAATCTCTTGCAAGGAAGTCCGATACCGGATAAGTCAGTAGAGGTGAGCTGCAGTTTGAACACAACCGATCCCGGTGGTGGAAACACGGCATTTTCTAAGTAAGTGGCACATTCAAATTCAGATCAATATAAATGTATTAACCTTTGTATAAGCACGTTGTAGACTGAATCCTAGTCATGTTATTAGTTTGTTTGGAATAAATAATAATAATAATAATAATAATAATATAATGACAAACTCATAAGTTAATTACATAGTAATAACATTAATATTAAATTAACTTACACGCTTATCATAGAACCGGTTGTTAAATAATTTGAATGACAGCACTGCGTAGTGACAGCGCCGCTGTCGATCTGATCAAACCCACCTCAAAAATAACTTAAAATCTCTTTCAATTCAGTTCCCAGTCGACTCATCGCCTTTGACCAGGAGGTGGTTCAGTCGAAGTCTTATGAGGCGTTTACACTTAGTCGATTTGCGTTCGATTCAGTTGAATTGACGTCACTTTCAACTTAATCGACCGTGTAAACGGGACTTCAACTTAATCGCTTGTTGATCGAAGGCGACTAATCGACTGGCAACTGAATTAAAAGACGTTCTATTTTCTGTGGTTGAAATAATTGAACAGATCCATCAATCTGATTCGGCTTAGTTGCTTCGATTTAGTGGCAAATGCAGTGAGTCGATTTAGTCGTGCGACTAAATCGACTAAGTGTAAACGCCCCATTACTTTCATAGTCGACTAAGTCGAAAGTAACGACAGTTCAACTGAATCGACCAGAAATCGGGTAAGTGGAAACCCCTTAAAGCCCTGTATTCACTTGTTCGACTTAGTCGCATGGCTAATCGACTCTCTGCAGTTGCAACTAAATCGAAATAACTACGTCGAATCCATTCTTTTGTTTCTGTTCAATTATTTCAATCAAAATTAAAAGCAGCTTGTCGATTTACCCGACCAGCAATTTCAGTTCAAAGATGTCCCAGCGGAAAGATACTGTAACAATACGTTATGTTGTAGCAGAATAATTACAAGATGAAATTTTAAAAAAAAGAAATAAAAAGAAAACGATGTTTGGTAAAAGAATGGACTTTGAAAAGGAAAAAAATTGACTTTGAGATTAAAAGGAGTATATGTTCGAATGAAAGAAATTTCAATAGAGTGCACAAAACAACCATAAAATTTTCCAGCCAATTATTAATGAATCTCTCTCGCTTAAGCATTTTGGTTGAAAACACAAATGAAAATTTCAACGGCGCAATTCACCAAGCTCAGCACAACTGTTTAAGCTTAATTTGAATCTTGTTTGAAAATATTGGATTGGTGGTCATTTTCACCTGACTGCCAAGCCAGTGTAGCCACTTTATTTCCATTATTACTTATTCCGATTCATAATGCAAAAGAAAATTTGAATGGCATAATCCAGCACAAACGTAGCACATTCGTTTCCAAATCATTTTTTAACATTTTGTAATATATATTTTAAGTAATGGCGATTTTCACTTCATGTCATCCCAGCATCATTATCTATTCTTTATTACCGATCATTCGTACTGACAAGAAAATATGAAGCAATAACACAATTCAACACAAACGTAACACAAATGACTAAGACTAATTTGGAATTGATTGTGAATTATTTCAAATTCTGACGATTTTTATTTGACTATCAACCCAGCATTACCACTTTAGTTCGTTTATTATGTATCTCGGTTGGTAACACATATGAAAATTTCAACGGATCAATCCAGCACAAACGTAGCCCAATCGTCCCTGTTGAAGCTGCCCTATCCTGTTGAATTCGATGAAAACAAGTAAGATGTTTCTATTGGCAACGTAGTCGACTTCGCCGGTCGATCTGATTGAATCGAGGAGAGCAAGATGGTTCATTGGTAGAGCGTTTACCTTTGGTGCGTGGGGTTCCTAGCTTGATTCCCGGCCAAGTGAGTTTGTGGTGGACAACATTGTGTTCGTGAATTTTCTAGAGGTACTCCCGTTTCCTTCCACTTTCTCATTCCACCAGTTCTACTATAGTAAAATCGCTCGAACCATCCCCAGGCGGCTACAAAGGGAGCAGAACACAATTGAAGGAAACCACGTGTTTCTTTGTTACGTGGGAGGGATAATTCATCATGTCCTTCCAGTTGAGGGTGGCCTGCCAGTTGACCTGCTGAAAAAGAAAGCGATGTTGCAATTTTCACCCTCTTGCTTACTGATTCTTCAGTAGTCTTCGCAGAAAGACAGATTTATCTAGTTTTTTCGTTACTTTTGTTTTCATTGCGTCCTCCTTCTTCCGTCTCCTTTAGCTTGAAGGGCATAATTCTGGGGCGTTAAACTGAAATATTTCATTTAATTTGAATTCGTTGTAATGAAGAGAAAAAAGAAATCAATCATTAGTTTCATGATATGTGCTTATATTACTCTTAAATATAGCATATTGTTAATATTATGTAACTTCCATAACGATAACGCTTGTACGAACCAAACATGTTAAGTAGTCGCCCCTGTTCTTCCCCCCGCAAGGCTGTGCCGCAGAAGCCTGATGAGAAAAAAATACAATCTTTCTTTGCCGCTCAGAGAAATCCGTCCTTGACCGCTCCTGTCCATACTATTATACTGAATTCCTTTAATGATTGTTGATTTTTTATTATTATTATTATTATTATTATTATTATTATTATTATTATTATTATTATTATTATTATTATTATTATTATTATTATTATTATTATATAATGTATCCATCGATAATAAAAGTTTAACGATGGCAACAACGTATTACTTCGACACGGAACACGTGCCGTTTATGGCTTACTTGGAGTATTATTTATGAGGGCGGTTAGGGTAAATTTTCTGCTTGAGTACAAAGGAAGCCGGTTGGGGACCGATAGAACGTCTCGACTATACTATTAGTCATAGTCATCGTCTCCCTTAGCCCAAAGGGCATAATTGTGGAACGTTAAACTGAAATATTTAATTTCATTTCATTTCTGATCGAATCGACTACAAAAAATAGAACTTCTTTCAATCCTGTTGCCAGTCGATTCACACAGACGATTCAGTCGAACTCCTGTTTACACAGTCGACTGCAGGCCGAGATTAAAGAGGGGCTTAGGGGCTACGGCCCCGGGTCTCCAGGTGGATAGGGTCCTCCACTCAGATCAAAATCTCAACTGGCTATCTAAAAGGAATCATGAAGATGCAATCATCATCATAAAATAAAATATGACTATAAATATGAAACATATTCCCATAACATTCCTTCTGTACTTTTACAGGAATGTATTAGGTTAAGTTAGCAGGGGCCACATATTTTTTCTAGACCCGGGGGCCTCCAAATGGGTTAATTCAGGTCTGGTCGATTGAATCGAAAGTGACGTCAGTTCTACTGAATCGATGACAACTCTACTAACTGAAAGAACCCCTTAAGGCAGGGGGGGGTTAATAATGATGAGATGAAGAAAGTGGGAGAGAACGAGGGAGCTTCGAGAAAACCCACACTCATGCTGTTTCCTCAGCACTAATTTCTCTCTGAATTTATAGTTCAACTTTAAATAAACAAAGAAGACTGTTTTATTTTCAATGTTTCAAACAAATTTCAATTTTGATCCAACAGCTGTACGATCCAACAGCTTAACTCGTAAATAACGAAGCATTAGTCATATTCGAAAAACTGACTGAAGTTCAGCGATAGCCCATTTGCCGCTTAAGCCAAAATAGTGCAATGTAAAATGCAACGATAGTTGAGCTGTAGCTCGTAGAGGGACATTGTGCAACCGGCAGTAGAACAGTGGTTATAGGGCCCCATTCCATAATGGATAACGTTAACGCAACCCAAAATTGTGTTTCAGTTTGTGATAGTAGACATTCCAGTTATAATTGTTTACTACATTATTTACGCTCGTGCGATCTGCAAATTTAGCGAAGACCACTGCGGAATGAAGCCAACAGATACCCGAATCATTTCATTTCTCGTTTAGCGCTTTTTGTATCCACGTCTTGGCAACAGTGTTCCCTTTCTGCTTTCAGCGGATAAGGCACCGAAAATGGCTGCAGCGAGGAGAATATCAAAATCGGCAATAGATTGGGTTGCACTGAGTGAAAGAGTACCACCAGCCCAAAAATCAAGCTATAATGCATTTAAAGCAAGAAGCGATGGCTATTTGAGGAGGTGTGTGCGTATTTTCTCTATTGTAAATACTTAGTTTTAAGGCTTACGTAAGAAGCCCATTTTACAATTCTCTGAATTTGAAACTAGTTTTTCTATATTCGATAATTATTATGTATGTCAAAATACTCCAGATTTAGTGTATGTTAAGTTCAAAGACACTATTAGAAATAATTGTTGAAAAATTAAAATTATTTGTCCTTTCATTCCTATGGAAAATATTCTTTCATACAGTTAGGCTACATTATCCGTTTTAAATATAGGTGAAGTTAGAGCGGGCCTCTCTTTTCCTTATAATACAGCTTTGAAGAGAGAGTTCCAGTTCATGTACAGTTTTACTATACGAATCTATAGTGTAAGTAGTTGTAGGACCAGGGGCGGATCCAGGACGGACTTCTTGGGGGGGGGGGAAGGGTTGTTATACTGCTGCTACTTAGAGCTACTTTTAAGAGCTCCAAACTCTGCGATGGGTTTAATTTATAAAAAGAAACTTTCCTTTTCTGGGGGGGGGGGGGGTTGCGTCCCTCCTGGCTCCGCAACTGAGTAGGACTAACAGTAGCAGTAGGAATGGGTTAGAAGCCCTGCAGGGGTTCGTTGGGGGTTAAGTTTAGAGTTACCCCTCCGCTTTTTGTAAAAATCAGGAAAATTTACTGGAGAAATGAGGTAAGAAAGGATAATTTGATGTTTAGGAATGTAACTTCGGCAGGAGTTATGTTTAATACGAGAAAAGATATATGGAAGTTAGTACTATTTACCGGATGCGGAAGCATTCGCGGAAGGTTTCAGCAGCATGGTAGTTGTAAAATATGGCGAACAGGTGTAACGGATGCGCAAAAATAATGAAGAAAACCTTTTAAATTTTTGTGAAGCCCACGGAGTACTGAAGTTATGTGAAATGTAACAATTTTTAATATCAGCACTGTTTTTTGTATGTTGCAAAGTCCAAGGGCAAATCTGGACTGGAGGAGCACCTCTAAACTTAAGCCTTCGTTGGGTTCTGTTCTCGACATAAAATAGGCAAATTAAGGACTTACCCAATTTTTTCCGTACATTTTACAATCTGGATCCTTATGATAAAACTGCACCTCAGTTCAGATTCATAATGGGAACACGACTTCATACAGATTAAGAACAACAATGCAAGGACCGGGTTAAGTTCTGTATCGCCGGACCAATTCTAGGAAATTTACCGGGTCAATTGGATAATTTATTTATTTGTTTTGAAGAATGAGTGAAAGTCTGGTCAGGGGAATAGTAAAAGTTAAGAAAGTGGTTGTATTTGTTGGTGGTTTTTGATGTAAGCAGCACTGTGTGGAGGCGGATGGACTATTTCGCGGAGAGGTACACTTGTTTTACTATACGGATCCATAAATTGTAAAGTGTACAGGGAGTATGTTTAGTACAAGGGGTCCAGAGGCACGTAAAAAACACAAAATTTACAGGAGAAATGAGTGATGGAAGTACTTAGACGTAACATAACGTAAACAAATCTAACCTAAGCTACCCTGAACTAACCTAAACTAACCTAATATTAGTAGAAATAAGCGAAATTCTATATTTTTTTTTTTTTTGGAAAATTATGCGGGACCCCTACACTAATATAACTTAAGCTAAACTGACCTAACCTATCCTAAACTAACCAAACCTAAGCTACCTAAACTAACAGAATGTGAACAGAAAATACCAAAATTGTAACATTTTTTAGAGAAAAGAGCTGGACCCCTTCTGTTAAACATAGGCCGTGTACAGAAAAATTTGGGCAAGTCTTTTAATTTGCCCATTTCATGTTGAGAACAGAACCAACCCAGCCCCTGCGGGGCTTCTAACCCGTTCTTACTACTACTTATACTACGGATCCGTATAATAAAACTGCACGCCTAATGTAACGTAATCTAACGTAACATGATGTAATCCAATCAAATATAACCGAGTGCAGTAATTTTTCGTACTTTTTTTGATTTTCAAATTGGTCCAGCGATACAGCACTAATGCCAGAATAAGAATACAAGGACCAGTATATAAGGGGCGATCAACTGAAACCCGTTCAGTAGTCATAATTCGTGAAATAAATTTTATTTCGAGCGGACACTTGTAAACTATCTAGAGGCGTCTGTGGTTTGTGTGCATTAAAAATATTGACATTATTGCTGTATTGCCGGACCAATTTGAAAATCGAAAAAAAGTACCAAAATGTACTGCATTCGGTTCTATTTGGTTCGATCACATTAAGTTACGTTAGATTAAGTTATTCGATGGGTAGTTTTAGTATACCGATCCATAGTATAACTAGTAGTAGGAGTAGTAGTACACCTTAGTAGTAGTGGTAGAAAGGGGTTAGAAGCCCTGCATGAGTTTGTTGGGTTCTGTTCTCGACAAGAAATGGACGAATTAAAGACTTGCCCAAATATTTCTCTACATTTTAAAATGTACGGATCCGTATAGTAAAACAAGTGTACCTCTCTTCGAAATAGTCCATCCGCCTCCACATACAATGCCGCTTACAACATCAAAAACAATCAACAAATGCAACCACTTTTACTATTCCCCTTACCTTACTTTCACTCATTCTTCCTCACAAACTTAAATTTTCCAATTGACCCCGTAAATTTCCTAAAATTGGTCCGACGATACAGCACCCAACCCAACCCAAAATATTGTTCAGAAGTCACCATGAGCGTTGAAACACTTGTCCCACTGTGTCACTAACTTATAAATGCCGTCCCTGTCAAGCAGGGTTGGACCCACCTGAAAGAAGAAGAAGAAAAAAACTGTTTTCGAGCTTTTCGTGAGTATATTATTGGTACAGCCGGCAGCAAAAAGTCTGCAACATGAGCATGTAAGTTTATTCTGAAACCACGCCTAACAGCCCAGAGAATCAACGTAACGTTTAAGTAGCTCGAATCTCGCCAGGAGAAACCTCAGTGTCCTCTCCTGCACACTTATTTTGGAGCAAAAGACTTCGTCGTTTCACAATAAACTTACATGCATATGTTGCAGGTTTTTTGCTGCAGACCGTACAACTAAGGTGATCACATTGAAAGTGATTTTTGTTAGATTTTGGACTTTCCTTGGGCGAATTAGGTGCTTACACGTTAAGGTATACAACATTCAACGTAAATCCTTTATAAAATTCTGAATGCACTGAATGGATTTTAAAAAGATGTACCTTAGTTTGAGATAATTATAGAACAAATTAATGTATGGATTGTGCTTATAGCCTATTTGAAGTAAAATATGCAATTTTATATTTTAGAAAATACTTCCCGTGAATAGTGTACTCGCCCACTCGGCGACGCCGAAGGATGTTATCCCTCATACACCTGATGGGTATAGGGCCATAGGTGCTGGTACTACTACTAATTATGTAGTGTATTAATAAAACTATTAGTATTATTTTTATTGCCTTTGATGGTAACACAAGTATTCTTCAGTAAAATTTGGTTTTCCAACAACAGTTTAGTTCAGTTATTTGTTGCTATTTTTCAAATGAGCATTCTGTAGAATCAACAGCAGCAATAGCGTAAAAATTCTTGTCAAATTTAAGAAGCTTAATGCTCAGAGTTTCGAGGAGTATGTAACGCTTACTATTTCAAGTGCTGGATTCAAACTTCCGTACTAGCAGAAGTTTCTTTGTACAGTAAAGAAAGCTTCTATTTTCGGGGGAAATAATAATAATAAAAAAAAAAAAAACTTCGTCGCGAAAGAAGTACTCGGGAAATTCCCGCAACTGAACGCACAAAGCATCGGAACTGGATACCTTAACAATAAAACTATTTGAAAAAGATGAAATGAAATCTTTCAGTTTTACGTCCCACGATTATGCCGGTTAGGCTAAAGGACACCGTGCTTATGAGAAGTGAATGAAATGGTGGAATGAAGAAAGTGGGAGAAAACGGGAGAACCCCGAGAAATCCCACGAGCACTGTGTTTGTCCACCACAATCGACACGGCGCGAGCTGAGATCGAGCCAGGGACCCCAAGCACCACTGAGCCACCACACCCCTAATAAAACTATTTATTTTACGCTGTAAGATATTTAGTTTCATTTAAGACATATTAAAACATTAACTTTATGAAATACGAATTATACAGGGTGTTTCAAAACAACCGACAATGATTGGGAGATGATTCCTGACACCAAGATAAGACAAAAAGTATAGACCAACGTGGGTGCACAAATGCTTCTTTTCGGAGTTATAGGCTGCCGAAAATATGAAAAGATGAACTTTAAAGGTCTATAGTGCAAAAACTATGGGAACTACCTTAGTCGGGTCAAGACTTCACTTAGGAACTAAGATGTGCACTATCCAAAAATACATGTTTCAGAATCCTGCGGTACTCACGCAACAATTTTTATAGAGGGAGGTTTGCTACGGTCATATAATTTGAAGTACTCACTAAGTACCTCACAACTACAAATAATAGTTCAAAAGGGTAGACTTTACAATACACGCTCCAGCTACGCATCGGTAATTAGGGCCGCTTTAAAAAAGATATAGTAAAGTAGAGTAAGGGTGGAAACGGGTTAGCTTAAGGTTAGGGAAGTTTTGACTGTATGGGGAAACCTGCGTTCTAGAACCTTCTCCATCATAGCTTCCTTAGAGACTACTACGTGGTTAAAAGCGCAGGTATGGTAAATTTTTTTTTAACGTTATTGGGGATGCCAAAGACCCTATATATATTTCTCTTTTGGAATAGCATTAGGTATTTCGGGGTTAGTTCATTGGTACGCTGAGATGGGATGTAACTAAGGTAGTTCACTAATGTTTTTCTTTTCTTCTTTTTTTTTTATCCCACATATAGATGTAGTTTCTGTAAAATAAATAAAAATAACCTTTTATTCCACGTATCACTAGAAATCTCATACTTCAAACTTTGCAAAAAATTCAAAATTTAAAACATTATAAAAATTGTTGATTTACGTATCAGTGCTGTTGTCTTAGCCGTAATGAGTGTAAATAATGGAAAAAAAAAAAAAACATATTTCACCCCCTTCATTCTAAACTTCGGCTGGAAGAAGTGAAATTTGGTATACATATAAGGGCTGATATTCAATATTTTCCCCAATCTTGCACACATATAAGATCTCCAATGTTACTTACTTAATAAAATATAACTGACCGAGCGAAGGGGTTAGAAGCCCAGCAGGGCCCGTTTTCTTCTGCCTTTATCACAATTTAGACAAAACAAGATACTCTGTTCTGGAGCCGTGAAACGAGTTGGGGCAGTACTAAATGCCATCCATATATAAGTTTACATGTGTGCAAAGTCATTAATTGGTACCAAGTGCTGAACAAAAGTAATCACCAGTCAGTAATGAGCTGAGATTTTTTTTAATTTGCTGCTAATATGGTAATAGTATATAGAAAATAAGAATTATTTATATATTTTTGTAATCACTACATATAAATTTACGCAAAGGCAAAGTATGGTCGGCTACAAGGGAAGGAGGAGGCCAGCAAGAAAAAAAGGAGAGAAAATTTATATTGAAGTCAGGAAAGCTCAGGGGAATTAAAACTAGTATATCTGCAGAATCCCTCAAAACTTATTTCTTACTTTCAGTAATACCCTGTGTGTTTCAGATGACAAGCGGTATGACCTTGAATAGGCTTCACGCGGCGTCCAATTGGCTTTGAGCGGTGTTGACAATTCGCGACAAGCAGTTCTGCACGCTGACTTCTCGCGCTACTGCGAATCTTGACAATAGCAGGGGCGCTTATTAGAAATATTGTATTAGCACAGTAACTGCTCACTTTACGAAGTAGAGAAAAGAAGTACGAACATATACGTGAAAACTATATCTTTTTATGTCAACTGGTTGTCATGATACACACTTTTAAAGGTTTCCATATAAAACAATTAGTGAAACGAGCGATGAGTCCCGTGTCTAATTTCCAGTGGACTTTTCTTCGATTTGAAATAGAACTACACTTTTATTACAGGACAATCAGGGGTGTAACTAGCGGGTTGTTCTAGGGGAACGTTACTTTCAGGGGAGGAAAGCTTTTCACACATTAAAAACAGAACAAATGACCTCTTTCACAATATGAAAGCATTTTAACTCACCATACATACTATACACATATTATATTTTCACGATGCTACCTTATCAAAAGACGGATCTTGACAGTACTGAAGTTGAAAACCGGATTGTAAGAGATGAATCAATAAGCTATTCATAAGAAAACAAACGCTGTTTATAGCAGTCTGTTTATCTGACTTTGTGTTTATATGGGTTAAAATAGTAAAGGAAAAAAAAACTGGAAAAAATATCAACTCAGATATTATTGTGCAATAATATAGTAGAGAGTTCACAGTGCGCCAAGTTAGGGATATGAGAATATAAAACATATGATTAATTTTAGTTGTTTTAATTAGGTACAGAAACCATATTGATGATCTATTTTTTTTAAATATTCATATTTTATTATAAACGTCTCTCATTTGCATTAACACCGTGCTCGTGGGTTTTCTCGGGGTTCTCCCGTTTCCTCCCACTTTCTTCATTCCACCATTTCACTCATCTCTCATTATCACCGTCTCCTTTAGCCTAACCGGCATAACCGTGGGACGTAAAACTCAGATTTCATTTCATTTCATTTGCATTAACTATTAAATAAGTTTATTAAACCTATGCCAGCCAAACCACATTTTGGAGCTGTAAATATTTTGGAAAGACAGGGTCCCCTATTCCTCCGTGGCTACAAATCTGATTCATATATATATATATATATATATATATATATATATGCCTAACATCGTAAGAACAAAGTATGGGAAGTTCGTAATATTATTTTGAAATTTACTTCAAGATAGATTCTTCCTTATTCTACAGAAGAAACGCAGTATGTTTTCTGTTTCTTTTTTCTTTGACGTTTCACTGCCTTATTATGTTCGACTTTTATTCCCTCTTTCCTCCTCCAGAAGAGATTCAGAAGCATAAGGCGACTGAATGGTGTCATAAATTATCGTAAACCAAAACAAACTCGAACATGTCGAGTTGCTTAGGAATCAGACGGATTGCTGTTGTGACACGTACACCAAGTTCAAGAGTGTTATTTGTTAATGAAAACTGTTAAGGAAACAAAGGGGCTAGTTATGTAGGAACGTAACTTTTCTTCTAGCATAAACAGAATTCATAACTGTCTGGGTTGCTTTCTTTCATGGTAGATCGTTTGTTCTCCAAAATTATAGTTGACAATGTATTTAAGCAAACCGAGTACAAAGCGGAGTTTTCTTTTTTTTTTTTTTTTTAAAAAAAAAAAAAAAGAAAAGAAAGGCAAGTGCTACGAAGTCAAGCTCGAAGAATTATTTTTTGTGTTTACAATTTTTGGAACCCATAATAATAAATTTACAAGACTCAGATTTAGACAATGACGAAATATTAACTGACATAGACGATAGCGAAAGTAGTGTTGAAGACGAGTGTTTAGCATTTCCACTGGAATAAGTTAACAGGTAAGTAGGCCAGTCTATAAAGGATGATTTAGGGTCGAATAAGGAAAAAAAAGGTGGAAAGGTGGAACAAATTTTATTTTCTTTATATAAGTGTCCGTAACAACATCATACTAATTTTGCACCACTCTTCTACCACCCCAGATTTGGCTGCCATCTTGGAAAAATGGCGCCAAAAGTTAGTTTTTTGCAAATATCTCGCATGGGAAGCATTTTAGAGCAAAACATGTTATTACAAAAAATGATCTACATTAAATTCTCTACAAGAAATGTTCTCTTCATTTTTTTCTCCAGAATGCACCGTTTAGATGTTATAGGCGTGCCAAATTACGCATTTTTCTTTCAGCTAGTGTTGTAAATAGAAAAAAAACCGTTCGTATTTTTTCAGAAATGTACTTTTTTTTTAAAAAAAACATTGCCTCTCGTTTTTTTTTCTAAATTTCGTTTTTTTTCAAATAGTTATTTGTAATGCATCTTACGTCTATTTAAGCATGAAATATTTTTATGTAGGTGTAATCACCGTAAAATGCAACATAAATCAAACGCTAGATACTAATACGCTACAAATATTTTACAATTTACATGAATACCATACCTATTAACAATTCGGGTTTCGGCAATTTTCATCAATATCAACTAAGAAATAAAAGTAGAAATGAAATTTTGTTTTTTCCTGAAAGCAGGCCTTTAATATGTACGAAAATAATGTCACAAACAGTATTCAATTCAAATAACTTGTCTAAAGGTAAAAACTAATACTAATTTGCTAATAGTATTTTTCTAAATATCATATATAAATAATTTCTCTACTAGATATATATGATATGCAGAGCCGGCTCTACCATACCTGTAACGTGCATTTGCGTGGAGCGGCAAGTTTGGAGGGTCCGGCAAAATCTGTTATAAGTAGAGACCGGATGTTTAGGCACTAAAAACTTGAAAAATAGGCAGGCAAATAGGCATTTAAAATTTTAAAAAATAAGCAGTAAAATAGCACTAAAATGTAACTCGAAATAATGAAGATAAATACTCAATACAATTTAAAAAATAGATTAGTCATAAATAGTGTTCAAAGAATATAGCAACATACCTGTTTGTTAATGTCTTCTTTCATTCTATATGTAAAGAACGAAGCTTGATATGTATTTCATATTATATATAGGGAGAGAGAGATTGTAATGTACCATGTTCTTGTGTTATTTACAGTATATAAATTATAATATTTCCCAATTAAATCTTATTTCAAAGAAAATGCATAGAATACGCAACATTAGGCACTAAAGCAATTATTTAGGCAGTGAGAGGCGAAATAGGCAAAATAAAGTTGGCTTAAATCGAAACTATAATCCCCGATATAAACTTTAAAACGTTATTTTTGATTATATCTTTAGCATTAAAGAACAGGCATTTTGCTTAACATCCGGTCTCTAGTTATAAGTAGGTATATTATTTAAATTAAATATTTCTTGTTGGAAACAGACTTCATGATGATGGTAGTTACATTTACTAAGCTGATCTATTTGAATACTACATTCATAAATTATGTTTAGGTTGCATTAGTTTAAGGTTACATGGACAATGCTAAAGCAAATGGTCGAATTCATCCGAGCACAAATTGCTTGATTGTTTTCAAATGCAAGAATTCAATTCTCGAATAGTATCGAATATCTGTTCCATTTAGTAAGTTATTACAGTTTTGATATGACAACTAGTCTTGTTTTTGTCAGAAACAATTTCGTTATCATTGAAGATAGAAACAAGTTTTTTAAATAATGTTAACAAGATGTAGAAGAAAAATCAAGAAATAAAGATAAAAGAACTAGTTGCATTCTAATTGCAAACCGATACATTGAGATTGAAGCTCGATATTGAATTTTATAAAGAGGATTACCATCTTTCTTCTGCAGGTGTGTTTGCTTTATCTTTCACATAATAAATTAATATTTAAAGAAAAAAACAGACACAACGGGATTGCATTTTTAGTAAGTATTTAAGCCTTTCTGAGTGCGACTACACTTACCCTCCCCTTCGTTGTTCATGCTGGAGTAGCATACTTAAAATCATGACTTTTAAGATTTGTTCTTTCTGGAGAAAGGGGGAGGCGGCAAATTATGCCATTGCACGGGGCGACAAATTGCCTAGGGCCGGCCGTGTGTATGATGATGAAAGTTAGCAGTTGATAATAATGGCACTTCTTGTATATGTAGGCCTATGTACAAGACATGAATATAGGATGACTGAATTTGAAGTAATGCAGGGTGTTTCAAAATTAATATTAGGGTTTTGAAACTTTGTAGTATCTATTACAATTAACTTAAAATTATAAATATTATATCAAATGAAAGAGCAACTCAAACAGTTTTGTACGCACGCATGTACATGCATTGTTTCTTCTGTCTGCCGTTAGAAAGAGCAAGTAGCAAAGATGGAGACTAGAGAGCAGAAAGCTTTTTGTGTTATAATAAAGACTGAATCTGTAGTTACAGTGCAACCATCTGTGTGAAGAATATTAAGGAGACGCTTGCAACTACGTCCTTATCGTTTGCAGTTGCTACAGGTCTAAAGCCTACACAAAAGACTACGGTTTACGTGCCAATTTCGCAAGTGAAATATTGCTGCATAACAATGAAGATTTTTTGGATCGTGTCGTCTTCAGTGATAAATCGACATTTCACCTAATGTGAACACTCATAATGTTTGCATCTGGCCGTCAGCAAATCCTCAGGAGATGGTACAGTTGAAACGAGACTCCCCTAAATTGAATGTGTTTTGTGCCATATGGCGGAAGGTTTATGGGCCTTTCTCGCCTATCGACTAGATGTGTACCATGTGACGAATGAATCTCACATCGGACACTTGTAGCAAAGACTGTTTGAGATGCTCTTTTATTTGATGCATTGCTTATAACTGTACGTAAAATATAATAAGTACTACGAAGACTTAAAACCCCGATATTCATTTTGAAACACCCTGCATTTCTCACCAACAGTGTTGGAGCTAAGATGTAAACAGGAGAGAAAATTTTCCTTATAAAGTTATTGTTTACAACAACGATATTATTATTAGTCGAGATTATAACTACAACAACACGGGTTAGTAGTAAAAAAAAAATGTAATCAAATGTACACTAGGTGGCCAAAGTGGCACACACGGTGTGTCACTTTTTTAATTCGCTCCTGTGTAGACACTAATTAAGATATCGGGATATTATTCTTGCCAAATATGGTTGGGCCATAGTTTATCATATTAATTTGTTTTTCTTCTGGTGTCGAATTTTCTTCTCAAATTTCACCCGTCAAAAATTCGAGAATTTTTTCGAATTTCCTTTACTTCTTTTTTCCCGGTAGCTTCCTTCGTTGTAGAAAGACCTCCTTAAGACTTACCAGATAGATACCTCGGATGGATACCTAACTGTTGACATCAATTGGACGGGCCTGCGCGTAGTGTTGCCAATTAGGGAAATTAAAACTTCCTTAAATTTGGCAAAAAAACTCGAGATTTTTGTTTATAAATCCGTACCTATATGTCCGAGTGCAAGTCAAACTTAGGCCAATCGAACATTTGTCCTTAACAAACGCAAGTACAGATCGTTACAATGGGGTAATTAGGGGGCGCACGAAAAATTCGTATTTAGGTTCTAAACCTTGATTTTTCTAGTTTTTCCCTTTTATGTTTACCGTAATATATTTTTGATAATTAGAAGCTTTGTTCCTTAAATATCGCCATAATACTTGTAGGATATATTAGTGGTGTACCAATGTTTAATTTAACATAGTTTCCGCCTGTCTGGTAGCAGTGTTGCCAGCTACAGAGAATTTTAATTCCAGATTTTAGGGGGAACTTTTGGGAAAATTATCTGTTTTGTCTCTATAATTTCCCTCTTGTTGGCTACATCGGAACAAACGTACCAGTATCTGGAAGTCTCGTCTTTTCCCTACACAACATACTATAGAAAGTTTCAATAGGATAATTAGAGGAAGTCCAGTTGAGGTTTACAGTAGACCTTGTTCACTAATTGGAAAGATAACTGTGATTTTTTTAAGGTAGAATGAGATTTTTTTATTGACATGCTTACTTTATTAGATATCGTCAAAATACTTGTAGGATATATTAGAGGGATACCAAAGCTTATTTTAAGATAGTTTGTGTGTGTATGATAGCAATGTTGCAAGCTACAGAAAATTTTAATTCCAGATTTTAGGCAAATTTAAAAAAAAATCCCTTTTTGTTTCTATTATTTCCCTTTGGTTAGCTACACTCGAACAAACATGCCAGTGTCTAAAAGCTTCGTCCTTAGCCTACACAGCGCATCATAAAAAGTTTCACTAGAATAATTAGAAAAAGTACAGTTGAGGTTTATAATGAACCATGTTCTGGAAATGGTAAGAAAATGGTGAATTTCTGAGGTAGGATGAGATATTTTTTAAACTTTCGTGCTTATTTTGTTAGATATCGCCATGATACTTGTAGGATATATTCTTGGACTACTAAGGTTTATTTTCAGATAATTTTCGTCTGTCTGATGGCAGTGTTTCCAGCCAAAACAATTAATTCCCGATTTTAGGTGAGAAATTCGGAAAATTTCCCTTTTCCCCTCTATTATTACCCTCTTGCTGGCTACATTGAAACAAACGTACCACTACCTGAAAGCTTCCTCTTTGCCCTACTGAACGCACCATAAAAAGTTTCAATAGGGTAATTAGAGAAGCTGTAGCTCCGACATATCTCTTGATTTTTGCTTCTGAGGCGTAAAAAGTGTCAAAATTTCATGTGTATGATGACAGAGAACTTTTTCTTTCCCTCTTTGAATGGAAGCCAGCGACTTCACGATTTCACTGTACCTTGTCAACACACCAAAGAATTTTTTTAGGTGACTTGAACTCATATAACAGCAGTGGTGCTAGATACAAAAAAAATCGAAATTCGGTTAGGGAATTTTTTGTAAATTTTCACCCCTACATTTACCTCAATAATTTCCCACCCGTTGGGAACACTGCAAAGCAACTTACACCAAAACATAGCCATATCCATTTTCTAAAAAACAAGGTCTTAACCATATCAATCGAATGAATGGTTTTTGAGCAATAAGTCACTAACTGAAAATGTAGGAAAACGCCAAAAATGACCTGGGTCCGAAAGGAATAATCACACAATTTTGCTCGTATAGGTACAAAGAAACAAACGATTTGTATGTTACGAGGACTTCGACTCAAGTTCTGTTGATTATTTCAATAATCTGCAACATAAATCAATAAATAATAGTTGCCAGAAAAAAAACAGACATTTGAAAAAAAAACATGAAAAAGAACAATGTTTTTTATTGAAAAAAAAACTTCACAGAAAAAAAAAACGTTTTTTTACAACACTACTTTCAGCATCGCTTTATAGCAGAACCTTAACGAAAATTTTCTGGTACTATTTTGTTTTAATGATTTTTGTTATATAAAATATAAATTAATATATTTTTCATTCATTGCAGGTGTAACTAAGGATAAATAATCAAGTCTATTAGATCATCTATGTTCAAGATGTCAGCTAAAAAATGTTTTATCTGTGAGAAACTTCTCGGTGATGGTGTTACTTGTATAGTAAAAGAACATTAGTAGACTGCAGTATTAAAGTGCAAGATGGAAACGACTGTCAACTTAAGGGACTGAGAAGTGTTACACTTCATCAAAAGAGGAGAAAAGTTTACACAAAGCAAGAAGTAGCAAAGCGTTGCTATTACAACGTACTTCATCACCTACTCCGATAACCCTTAGTTCAGAAGTACTAAGATTTAATTTTCAAGAAGCCTATCTGTTTTGTGGACAATGTTAATCAGATGAATTATTAAAGGGACAGGATAAAAAATTTGTGAGTGAGCGTGAGAGTGTTCATCGCGTCGAAACCATTCAAGTTAAAGATTCTATTATGGAAGGTAACAAGGAAGAGTGCCAATTTTCATTCAATGACTTTTTTCAAGATTATAATGATGCATTACCAACTGAAAAAAAAAAAAAAAACAATAAGAACTAAACTGAAAGAAAATTACTCAGAAGATATTATTATACCAGCAAACAAAAACATGAAGTCCATAGTTTGCTTCCGTGATACAGGGCATAAAATTCTCACGGATGCATGGTATGATAGTCAAAAGCGTAAGTATATGGACGAAGAGATGTTGAGAATCATAATGACAGTTGAGCAAATAATTGTGAAGATACCAGATCTCAGGTTTATGAAACTGATGAATAGCCATCAGCAGATAATCTTTGAATGACGTTGGTTCATTCATTCCTGGAACCTTAAAATGCCTTCTCGATACTATTATATTGAAAAACAAGACAGGGAATAGCACAAAATGGGGAGGGGAAGTATGACAATTTCTCATGTCATAATTGCAGCAACTACACCAAAATATCTATCAGCCTCATCGCAAGTAGGACTTGCGGTGCATCTTAATCAAAAGTATGGTAGTAAGCATTTTCTTAATGTTCTCTCTTCGTTAGGACTGTGTGCACCGTATTCTGAGGAAGCTCTCTTTCAAGTTTCGGCTCTTCTGCATCCTGCATTCTTTGTTTGCTGATATGAAAATATCTTCTGATTAATTTTCTTTCAGTTCTTATTGCTTTTTCAGTTGGCAGTGTATCATTATAATCTTGAAAAAATTCACTGAATGAAAATTGACACTCTTCTTTGAGCTTCAAGGTAGTTGAAAGCATAAGCCATGACATCTGAAACAACATTATCTTTCGGACGACCACGTTTCATTCTAGAAGAAATCTTGTAGAACTTTTTCATGCATGAGGAATGATATCTGGCTTCAGCAGCAACTAAATCATGAATATTGCCAGTCATAATAGTAACAGTCGTCATTTCTTCCATAATAGAATCTTTAACTTGAATGGTTTCGACACGATGTACTCTCTTACACACTCACAATTTTTTTATCCTGTCCCTTTAAAAATTCCTGATTAATATTGTCTACGAAAGAGATAGGCTTCTTGAAAATTAAATCTTAGTACTTCTGACCTAAGGGTTATCGGCATCGGTGATGAAGTACGTTGTAATAGCAACGCTTTGCTACTTCTTGTTTTTGTGTAAACTTTTCTACTCTTTTGATGAAGTGTAACACTTCTCAATCCCTTAAGTTGACAGTCGTTTCCATCTTGCACTTTAATACTGCAGTCTACTAATGTTCTTTTACTATACATGTAACATCATCACCGAGAAGTTTGTCACAGATAAAACATTTTTTAGCTGACATCTTGAACATAGATGATCTAATAGACCTGATTACTTATCCTTAGTCACACCTGCAATGAATGAAAAATATATTAATTTATATTTTATATAACAAAAATCATTAAAACAAATTAGTGTCAGAAAATTTTCGTTAAGATTCTGCTATAAAGCGATGCTGAAAGAAAAATGCGTAATTTGCCACGCCTATAACATCTAAACGGTGCATCCTAGAGAAAAGAATGTAGAGAACATTTCTTGTAGAGAATTTAATGTAGATTATTTTTTGTAATAACATGTTTTGCTCTAAAATGCTTTCCATGCGAGATATTTACAAAAAACTAATTTTTGGTGCTATTTTTCCAAGATGGCAGCCAAATCCGGGGTGGTAGAGTGGTGCAAAATTAGTATTGTTCCGGACACTTATATAAAGAAAATAAAATTTGTTCCAGCTTTCCACCATATTTTTTCCTTATTCGACCATTCATTGACTGGCCTAATTAATTTAGTTGCTATATGTACACCTTGTCTCAAAAAGGTTGAGCGCATTCTTTATTGCTGTTTCGAGGCATAAATTTTCTAAGTCAAACTTCGGGTATCTTCGGGAAAAAGTAAACCAGGTTCGAACCTCGAAGCCAACCTTTGCAATCGGGAAAAATCTTGCAGATGTGTTTTTCTTCTTTTAAATATAATAAGACTTGTTACCAATTATATGTAAAAAGCAACATTGATTGAAATACTTAATCATACAATATTTCGAAACTTTGTATTATGTCAGCACATGCTTGTTTGTCATTTTGCTCTCCATACTTAATGGAACATTTAGATACGTAAACGAATCTTTCCATATGTAAAAGAATGGTGAAAGTTAAGATATAGAACATTATTCTCTCCTGAGTACTAAAATAAAAGTCAAAGTAGAACAAAAACAGCATTTGCAGTGGATATGAATGTAATTATTATCTTAAATACAGCTATATACCGCTAGAACTATTTTTCGAAAAGCGCTTGTGTTAGCTCAGTGGTACACCGATGGATTATAAATTGTAAGGCTGAGGGTTCGATTCCTATGTGGGCCAATGCTTCTTTTCATGAAATTTTATTTTTTGCAATGCATGAAAAATTATATAAAATAATTACATTAAAATACGTCAGTTGTATATATATAACATATAATCATTGCAGAACATAGTGATTATTATGTTTAAAATATAACAGGTGTTCACAGTACGTTGGTATTCTATGATATATGTGAATGTTAAATACAAATTAAGAAAATAATATCATCGCAATGAATAAATTATGTAGTGTATTTATTTGCAGCTATTTGTCATCGGAAGTTACTTCTGAATTTTCTCTTTACAGCAAGTGATTTACGCTTTCTGAAAGGTAAAGAGACTATTCGGGTATAAACAGAAATTATTATACAAACTCCAATCTTCGTTACAGACACAAAACTCCCGATCCCCAAACCATGTAAACAGGAAATTTACGAACATGAAGTCATGTCTAAGAGACTTATTTATACTCGAGAAAGAAGGCAGAATAGGATTTCTTTCCAAAGGATTTCAGTTCAATAATCTGCAAGGCTTTTGTATATGGATGTGGTCCCTTTCTCGCCGTCTCTAAAATATATATATATATATATATATATATATATATATATATATATATATATATATATATATATATATATATATATATATATATATATATATATATAAGTAAAAGCGACCGATATTAGTGTCGAATCCATAGTTCTCGTTGTTGCAGAAATTAATAATTACAACTCCGAAAGCAACTTACAGTCCAAATTTAACTCTCATCGTAAAGCTCCTTTGTGGTTAAGCGTATAGCGCACACGCTTTCGGTGTGGGAGACCCAGATTCGGCCCCCAGCGAGAGCTCATGTAGTTCGGATTCTACGTTAATTAGTAGGTCTACGTCTCATATAGCCTCACTGCTGACGGGACGTTAAACTCAAAATCAATTCAATCGATTCAACACCCATTATTATGGCGGACAATAAAGGATGAAAAATAAAATGTCTCTAGTGTCAAATCCATAGTTTGAGTTCGTGACACTATTACAAACACAATGTTATTGAATGCCACGTTTTGGTATGAGCGACTATGCCACCTGGATTTTGAATTTACAGGAGCAACATCGAAAGCATTGCTCACACAGCTCCAAATGTTTTGATGTATGTATACGTGTATATTCCAGCGAAACTCCGGAATGTCTGGAGCAACTTTTACCTAACATGGGAGACATATTACTTTCAATCTAAGAAAAAAAATATTGTGGAATTCAGATACCTCAAGGGATGGAAGTTGGGAGGAGTGACATGTAAAAATAGTGTAAAATGACTGATTGTAGAGTGTTATCCATTGTTTTCTGGGTCGTTGAGATGAGTAGTGAGGCACTCAATGGCGTTATATCCGAAGTCATCCCCATCTTCACAGGATGAGGGGCTTGGAGATATGATTAATAAAATGTAAAAACTTAAATATTTGTCGAAGTAATAGTTTTCTGGGGTCGCGAAAGCGTTTCTAATAACTTTGGAATGTAGTTTGTAACCACTTCAAGATGGGCTCTTTAATCATATCAATTTCTCACCTTAAGAAGAAATTACCATCTCAACTCGTATATTTTATCCATGAAGCCCGTTGACACTAATAAAAGTCTGAAACGATGAAACAGATGTCAACACCGGAAAACATGTATTTTATAATTTGAAAGGTACCCCGTGTCGAGGAAAAAGATTTGCCCCAAGGTTCCCCGGAGGGTCTCAGGAGGGATGCAACTCAAAATTTGAAAATGGCAAGGGGAATCAAGTAGTATGAAATTTAAGAGTATTACTAATTTTTTTTAAATGGTAGGAGTCTCGAGTCTTTATGCTAACTTGTGCAAAATAGCGAGCGTTCAAGATGGTAATAAATCCTTCATTGAAAACTCCGTGACCACCTCTACAAATGTGAAACTGTGAAACTACCCAGAAGAGGTAAAAACTTGTCTTACCATTGCAAAAGTATAATGCACCAAGGTAAAACAAGAAGCCACCCATTATGGGCTTATTACATCACTAATATTAAATTCTACGTTCCACGATTGTGTCTTTAAGCTAAAGGACAGGGTGATTTCGAATTATGAAATTAATGGTAGAATACAGAATGGACCCACCACCAACTATGAACCACTCTGAACCATTGTGACCAACTCCTACCCACCAACGTAATCAACTCTGACTCATGATCCACGTCATTCTCCCCATTGACTAAAGAGGTTACACTTGAAATAAAACAAGACTGTGAAATTTTCACTTATCGGAGTTTGAATTCCTACCGTCAATCGCTCAAGCACCGCTCTGTTACAATACCGGTGAATCTGACCTTTACGATATACAATGGTAAAGTGTTTCTCATCTTTCAAATTAAGATGAATTTAAATTTATCATATATAATTATTTCTTTCTTGGCTTACATATACATTTCAGTAGAAAACAGGATGAAATTTGAAAGTATCAAATCAAGATAAAATAGACCAACGTAAGAAAAAAAGAAAGAAAAACTAGTTTTCCATATAATTAAGCATGCCGTACTAATTTAAAATGCCCATGAAATTAGGCTTGGAATACAAATGTTATGTCAATTTTTCTCACAACTTTATGGTTTGATTGCCTTATGCTCTGAACGATCCATATATTAAACACCAGCTTCAGCAATTATTATAATAGAAAGCAGTGGGTATAAAATGCAAAGGACTGTAGTTTTCATTCCTCAATTAGTTCCTCAACTAATATCAATTGTTTTCGATAATTTTTACAACAAATCAACCCACTACCAATTTCCAATATATAGAAAATCCCCCCCCCTTCGCTCATAAAACACATTTTTAAAAATGCCAGGACACGTTCTGTTTATTTTTATTAAAGAGTTATATACTGAATTTCAGCTCTTTAAGTTGAACGGCTTGTAAGATACTCAGTTTCTCGCAAAAATTCGGACACCTACTCCCTACTAAGTATATGTGTTATAATGAAAGTGATACGCGTATGATAACTTCCCAGTTGGGATTGGGGCCTGATTATATACCAAATGTCGTTTCATTTGACTTTGCAATTTGACCGTGATAATCACGCAGACATAGTTACTTTCAGTTTTTTATACTAGGTATAATAATTCATATATTACAGGTGATTCAATTTTTTCCAGCAGTTAGCTCCTCTAAAAGCTCACAAGCTGTATCTCAAAATTGAACTCCTATTGCTATTGCCACTCTTACAATTGCAAATATCAAAAGCCAAAAATGCCTGAGCTTTCTTCATTAGAAACAAATGAAAAAAGAAGAAAAATGGAGATCTTGAAAGTAAAATGTAGACAAGCTCACCAGTGTTCAGAAGATGCTGTCTACAATGCGCTGAACAGAATGGGGCGGTGGGTAGTTGGGGGTCGTTTCGTCCAAAGATATTTCGTCCAAAGGATTTTCGTCCAGAGACATTTAGTCCAAACACATTTGGTCCAGGGACATTTGGTCCAAAGGTCAATTTGTCCAAAGAACATTTTGTCCAAAAGACAATTGGTCGAAAGGACATTTAATCCAAAAGACAATTGATCCAAAGGACATTTGGTCCAAAAGACATTTCGTCCAAAACACAATTGGTTCAAAGAACATTTCGCCCAAAAGACATTTCGTCCAAAGGACATTTCGTCCAAAAGATAATCGGTCCAAAGGACATTTCGTCCAGGGATGTTTAGTTCAAAGCACATTTCGTCCAAAGAACATTTAGTCCGGTAACGCTTGGGGGTCAAGGGTTTGCTTCTCTTAGAAGAGTAAAAGTGATGCATATAACATTATGACTCACAAGTAATACCTCCCAAGTGTAACACTCCAATTTTGAAAAAAATAGGCAGGTAGATACTACACATAAAATAAACGAATACGTGTTTTTCTGCGGAAAAATGATTTTAGGGAGGGCAAAAACCCCTACTCAAAATTTTGAAAGTTGACGCCCGAAAGGCAAGAAGAAGTAGACGAAGTGAACGAAATTGTGCACAGATATTGCAGACATAAAATGAGGGAATACGTGTTTCGTATTTTCCTGGAAAAAATGGTTACGTGGGGCACAGACCCCTCCAAACCTTTGATCACGAAATATCAAAAGTACTTATAATTGTATGTCAGATGTGTGTAAAGAACATGAAGAATTGCAACGAAACTTTGAGTAGGGACAATACGCAATAAATAAATAAATACGTTTTTTATTTTCTGTGGAAGAACGGTTTTAGGGGGCAAAAGCCCCCATCCAAAAGTTTGAAACTTGAGGCCCGAAAGGTCACAAGAAATGAACCAAAGTGAATGAAATTGTGCAGAGATATTGTAGACATAAAATAAGGGAATACTGGTTTCGTATTTTACTAAAAAAGAAAAAGGTTTGGGTGGGACACAGACCCCTACAAAACTTTGATCGTGAAATATCAAAAGTGCGAATAACAGTATGTCAGAAGTGCTTAAAGGACATGAAGAATTGGAACGACACATTGAAACAACATTACGCAAAAAATAAACGAATGCGAGTTTATTTTCTGAGGAAAAACGGTTTTAAGGACAAAATCCCCCACCCAAAATTTTAAAATTTGAGGCCTAAAAGGCAAGAAGAAGTGTACAGAGTTGAATGGAACTGTGAACAGATATTGTAGACGTAAATTAAGGTAATTGGGTTTCGTATTTTCCTTAAAAAAAAAAAAAAAAAAAAAAAAAAAGCGGTTGCGTATATCACGGACCTTTTAAACTGTTGATTACGAAATGTCAAAAGTGCAAATAATTATACGTCAGAGGTTCTTAAAGAGTATGGAGAATTGCAACGAAACCTCGTATAGGGACAATTCGCAAAACAATAAACGAAACGTGTTTTAATTTGTGCGGAAAACACTGTTGGGGCCTAGGCCTCCTCCGAAAAAAAAGTAAATATTACCGTAATAGCGCAGGAAGTAGTGGACCAAAGCAAATGAAATTGTGGGTAGACATTTTAGAGACCCTATGTAAAGTAAGGTCTTTCGTGTAAGAATATATTTCACACATGTGTATTTTTCTATTCTCAGTATTTCTTCAAAGATACTTGACACATAATTTTTCACTTTTCTAACACAAGGGTTTGAATAACTAATATTTAGCTTACTCAAATTTAAACTCCATTAATTTTAGTTACCGGTACTTATTTTAGAACTATTTCATTCACAACATGAAAATTTTAGATGTCATGTTAGCAGTTATTACAGCAACATACTTCACACTGCAACCTTTCCCTCACTCCTGTTGTTCGGCCATATTGTTTTCAGGCGTTTACGTTTTTCTGAATATCTCAGCATTATTTGTTCTATCGAAATGAAAATTGCGGAATAAATCTCTATTTCAAATTTTCTTTAGAAATAAGAAGCTACTGAGTCATAATGTTATATGAATCACTTTTACTCTTCTAATAGAAAAAAACCCTTGACCCCAAAGCGTTACCGGACCAAATGTTCTTTGGACGAAATGTGCTTTGAACTAAACATCCCTGGACGAAATGTCCTTTGGACCAATTGTCTTTTGGACGAAATGTCCTTTGGACCAATTGTATTTTGGACGAAATGCAATTTGAACCAATTCTCCTTTGGACGAAATGTCCTTTAGACCAATTGTCTTTTGGACGAAAAGTCATTTGGACGAATTGTCTTTTGGACCAAATGTCTTTGGATTAAATGTCTCTGGACGAAATGTTCTTTGGACGAAATATTTTTGGTGAGTGAGTGGTGTTTCGCAGTAGGTCACGTCCTTTTGACCCACGATCCACTGACCCACTCACAAATCTTGACCCATTTCACCCACTTACCAACTGACCCACTGACCCACTCCATCTTTGATTTTAACATGTCTTGTTTCATTTAAAAGACGAGACTCGGGTTCGATTCCCGGCGGGAGCTCATGTGGTTCAGATTCCACGTTAATCAGTAGGTCCACGTCTCATATAGCCTCGCTGCTGAACGGGACACTAAACTAAAATCAACTCAACAACTCAACTCTCCTTATTAGATGTGCTGGGGGATCTCACTCCTACTGGAAGTTGAACTTAAACTTAAAGGTAATCAGAACTGCTCCCAATGAACTTGGCGGCCACGAAAGATATGGGTTGTACTGTATACTAACATTGGTCATTTTCAATTATTTCTACATGTCGCAAATTTCACAAACTCCTTCATTGTGTTAATGAGGGCTTAACTTACATGGCATCTGAATTGCCACTCTTTATCTAAGAGACCCCCAAAATTATAGATTCGACACTAATGTAGGTCTTTTTTTTTATAATTTTGATGTCAGCCTCTTTCATTCCTCCTAGGACAGCAAACGGATACCGCCACCGCTAGGACTAAATTTGGTCTTAAATCGCATTAAAATTTCTACCAATTAATTTAGCGAACAGTGCTGCATTTAGAAGCTCGGCGTGCCTACGCACTTTTGCTCTCGGCGCCCCCAATAACTACATATTTCTCCGCCCCTTGATCCCTAACTTACAAATAAAACTTAATTCGAATATGCTTAATTAGTGAATTTATTGCAGTTAAATACCACTCACTAGATGCTACAGTTACAACTACGTAACAAAAAATAAATGGGAAATATGTTCTGAATTTTTTTTTTTGTATTTCTTACGCTATCATTAAATATATTAGAATAGTAAAAGAGGATTGCTCATGAAATAGTATATTTGCTCTCGATTTTTAAAACTTTTTCATACGAAAAAAATTAAAATTTTAAACTTTGCGCTCTTCAAATATGTTGCCCTCTAGGCACTGGCCTAGTTGGACTAATGGGAAATGCGGCACTGAAAACTTACCCTACAACTCTAATATCGGTTGATTTCGATATTTTTTTGTCGCTATGTAACCACCCTGGATGCTAATGGGAGCTTAATTGGACTTGAATTGAAAGTAGAACTGTTTACCTAAGCGACCACGAAACTATGGATTCGATACTAATATCGATCTTTTTCTAGCATTTTTAATATGTATCCCGACAGTATTCTTTTCCAGATTGTAAGAAATATGGTTAAAATTGCTCTAGACATATCAGAATTATGTCGAAACACACACATACATCCACTTTCATATATATAAATACAGAGTGAGCGAGCGAGAAAGTGAGAGAGAGCGACCAAAGGCATCACCACTTGCACATTGCAAAAGCATATCTCAAGTATTGAATTGAAAATCTATGTAAAGACCTTCTGCTGTGGCATGCTTCATAAGGACAATTCCAGTCTGCTCACGTGACCTTTGGGGTTCATGAATTTCTTGCGAGCGTTCCGACTTTGGATTCTCTGTTTATACCCTCTTTTTATGCCTCGGATAATTTTTCAAGAATATCAATGACATGCTGTAATACGAATGTTGAGAAGTAACCTCTATATGACAAATACCTACAAATAAATACACTACATAATTTATTTATTGCGATGTTACTATTTTCTTAATTTGTAATTAACATTCACATATATCATAGAATACCAACGTACTGTGAACACCTGTTATATTTTAAACATAATAATCACTATGTTCTGCAATGATTATATGTTATATATATACAACTGACGTATTTTAATGTAATTATTTTATATAATTTTTCATGCATTGCGGAAAATAGAATTTCATAAAAAAAAGCATTGCCCCACATGGGAATCGAACCCTCAACCTTACGATTTGAAATCCAACGGCGTACCACTGAGCTAACACAAGCGCTTTTCGAAAAATAGTTCTAGCGGTATATAGGGGTATTTAAGATAATAATTACATTCATATCCACTGCAAATGCTGTTTTTGTTCTACTTTAACTTTTACTTTAGTACTCAGGAGAGAATAATGTTCTATATCTTAACTTTCACCATTCTTTTACATATGGAAAGATTCGTTTACGTATCTAAATGTTCCATTAAGTATGGAGAGCAAAATGACAAACAAGCATGTGCTGACATAATACAAAGTTTCGAAATATTGTATGATTAAGTATTTCAATCAATGTTGCTTTTTACATATAATTGGTAACAAGTCTTACTATATTTAAAAGAAGAAAAACACATCTGCAAGATTTTTCCCGATTGCAAAGGTTGGCTTCGAGGTTCGAACCTGGTTTACTTTTTCCCGAAGATACCCGAAGTTGGACTTAGAAAATTTTTGCCTCGAAACAGCAATAAAGAATGCGCTCAACCTTTTTGAGACAAGGTGTACTTCTAGGATACACAGTCAAAATTCATAAGTTTGTGTCAATATATGTGTCATAATATCGACTGAAGGAAGAGCGAGAAGGGAAAGGGGAGTGCCATATCCGGCAACATCGCGCACCATTGGCTACTGCCCATGATGCTTTACATCTGAAACACACAATAATACATTATACAGTATTATTTTTGTTGACGCAAGCTTAAATAATGTTCAGATTGATGATATACCTATAAACTGATATGCTATAAAGAAAATAATATTGCTGTGCAACACGCTCTAACCTGTGTTAAGTGGTCACTAAAAGCAAGAATTTTTATCTCTTGTTACAATTTACGGCTGGGCGTAACTGGAAAGCCAAGTGCTAGCGCGCGGATTCGTTTATAGGGAGTAAGCTAAGTGGGCATGTGCGTAAATGTAGTATTTTCTTGGAAATTACAATTATTTCTTAGAAACTACAATCATTGCTCTTATTAGATCGTAGTAGTGCTTTGTCTCCCGTGCTCGATTTGCATAACACGAGATAAATTCATCTATAGGCCCACTTGCAGAAATTAGTTATCCCTCAATCTTCATTAAACCTGGCATAAGTTTCCAGAAGAGCACATCCAAAACAAACTATTCTCACGCAATCATTATTTCCATTGGAAATAATACAAACCATACAGTCGGAATACAGTTTACCAATCGTTTTTCACGAGCAATATCTGGTAACTGCATTTTTGATTAAGTTTTTGTTACGAGCGTTCACCTCAGGTGCGTGGGGTTCCGGGTTCGATCCCAGCCCCCGCCAGGTGAACTTTGTGGTGGACAAACACCGTGTGCGTGGGTTTCCTCGGGGTTCTCCCGTTTCCTTCCACTTTCTTCATTCCACCATTTCATTCATTTCTCATCACCGTCTCCTTTAGCCTAGCCGGCATTACCGTGGGATGCAAAACCCAAAAACTTCATTTTTTCATTTGGTAGAACTATCACACAACCACATGCACATTACATTCACCTGGTATTTTATTTTATTTTATTTTATTTATTTTTTTTTTTTTTTTTTACCTTTTTTCTTCCTACTTGTTCCTCTCTGTCTGATGAAGTGTTTAACCTTTTCAGGACCAACGGCTCAACCCTTGAGCCAGCAATTCAAACCTCTCTAGCTCAGCTCCTAATTAACCTAGAGATATGATCTTGGTATGTATCTCTTCAGAAAGGATGGATCTTTCTAATCCTGTGTATATCATTCAAGTAGTGGGTCCCGCCGTGAAGGGGGAGGGAGGCAAACTTGGGTGTTTATAGCTTTCCCTCTCTCCCTTCAGAATTTGGGGGGAGGTACCCCCTGATGGAGCTACAAGGATAAAAAATGACATCCATAGAGACAAATGAACATACTTACTAGCCATACCCAGTCCATGACTTTTGGGCTTGAGAGGAGTGAATAGGAGGGGTATTGAATTTACCCTTTTTCTTATTGTATATTTTCTTATAAAGACAAAAAAAAAAAAAAATCAAATTTGAGGAACTCTGGCAACATTGTTATTCATCGTACGCAAGAAAAAAAATCTCACATTTACGACAGATATTTGGGACAATGATACACAAAAGTCAAACCCGTCGGTTCAATACGAATGGAAAAAGAAATTCGGAACCCCACACCTACGTGACACATCCTGTATATTATTCAATATCCACTGTAATGTACTCTAACGTTGACAGCCCTAGCGACATTCCTAATTATCACAGACTCACAAACTATACCTCGTTGAAAACCTTATAGACCAGCCATTCCAACAATGTAACTTTTGTGTGTCTCGGACCAAACCAGTAAAAGAAGAAGAAGACGAAAATTCAAAATTTTGGGTGGAAAATCAAATTTTTCGAAATTTGTCGGAGTATGGCAACTCTGTTATTTGTCGTACGCAAGGAAAAGAATCTCACATTTACGCCAGACATTGGGAACAACGATATAAAAAAATGAATGGTGTAGGTGCAATAGGAGTGAAGAAAAAAATTCGGAACCTCGAACCTACGTGAATCATCCTGTATTTTGCTCGAGAGATTGTGGTATACGCTAATATCGGAAGGCTTGACCACGCTCCTAATTGTCACAAGCATATCAGCTATACCTCGTTGGAAAGCTTATGGAACAAACATTCCAACAAGGTAACTTTCGTGTCTGTCGGGCCAAACTAGTAAAAGAAAAAGAAGACGAAAATGAAAATTTTGGGTGGAAATTCAATTTTTTTAAAATTTGTCGTACGCAAGGAAAATAATTCTCACATTTGCGCCAGACATTGGAAACAACTATGTAGAAAAATGAAGTGTTTAGGTGGAATAGGAGTGAAGAAAAAAATTCGGAACGCAGACCTTACGTGAATCATCCTGTATGTTTTCGAGAGATTGTGGTATAAGCTAACATTGGCAGACATGGACACGCTTCTAATTATCAAAAACATATCAGCTATACCTCGCTGGAAAGCTTATAGAACAGATATTCCAACAAGGTAACTTATCGAACACACACACATACAGAAAGAGAGAGAGAGAGCGAAAGGAAAACAGTTATCACCTCAGAACGCACCGTTCTATTTTTAGCCTGGTCAAGGTCAGCTATAGTTATCAGTTGAACCTAAGGGTCGTAAATATGCAATACATTTCTTTGAACTCCAAAATCTTCCTGCCGAAGCAAAAGGAAAGAAAAGCAATGATCTTTCGACGAACAATGTTAGGTGAACCAATGCGAGTTTATTCTCTGCCGTTAGTAAAATAGAATTTTTCTGCATTCCTACTGCACTTACACGGTTTATTTTTTGCACAATTGTTCACAATAACGGGGATAAATGTGAGAATTATTTTTCTTGCATACGACAAACAACAGGTTGCCATAGTTCGACAAATTTCGAAAAACTTGATTTTCTCCCTAAAATTTTCATTTTCGTCTTCTTTATCTTTTACTTGTTTGGCCTGACAGACACGAAAGTTACTTTGTTGGAATGTTTGTTCCATAAGCTTTCCAACGAGGTATAGCTGTTATGTTTGTGACAATTAGAAGCGTGGCCAAGCCTGCCAATGTTAGCGTATACCACAATCTCTCGAGCAAAATACAGGATGATTCACGTAGGTTGGGTGTTCCGAATTTTTTTCTCCATTCCTATTGCACCTAAACCCGTCATTTTTTATATCATTGTTCTCAATGTCTGGATTAAATGTGAGAATTTTTTTTTCCTTGCGTACGACTAATACCAGTGTTGCCATAGTCGGACAAATTTGGAAAAAATAGATTTTTTCGCATAAATTTTGACTCGTCTTCTTCTTTTACTAGTTTGGTACGAGAGACACGAAAGTTACTTTGCTGAAATGTCTGTTCTATAAGGTTTCCAACGAGGTATGGTTTGTTTATGTGTGACATTTAGGGGCGTCGCCAAGCCTGCCAACGTAAGGGTAGACGAAAATTTCTCGGGAAAATAGGAACAGGATGATTCACCTAGATTCTATCTTCCGAGTTTTTTTACCTAGCTATTGTACCTTTGCCCTTCATTTTTTGGTATAATTATTATCAATGTCTGGCCTACAGGTCAGAATATTTTTTCTAACGTACGACTAGAAACAGTATTGCCAGACTCGCACAAATTTCGGAAAAAATAAATTTTTCATTTTTTCTCTCTTCTTTTACGGGTTGGGTACGGTAGCCTCAAAGGTTATCTTACTAGAATCTTTGTTACATAAGCTTTCCAACAAGGTATAATTCATACCCATGGAAGAATTAGGAGGGGTGCTAGGACCGCCAAAGTAAAGGTCTACGATTTTCTTGAAATCCCTGCCCGTCCTGAAAAGGTTAAGCGAAAGAGCTTATGAACTGGTCTATATTGCCTTTCTAAAAGGACGCTAAGAAAAACTGTACACTGGAAATCCCATTTTGAGGCTTACCGAAATAAACGTACTCAATAAATTCCACTGATAAGTTGAGTGTCTAGGGGAATAAGTTCAAAAAAAAATCTCGCTTCATATTCATTTAGAAACGGACTTGCCAACAAGAATGAAAACTGAGAATATGAAAACATATTTATTAACGAAACCATAACAAAACAAAATAATATACAAATATAAATGCATAAAAATACCAAGCAAAAGTAAAATATAATTGTCCATCTCGAAGTACGAAGGAGAATTTAATCAAAGAAATTATTGTGCTAAGTAGAGATTTCTTTATAGAAAATGTTTATAAAAAATCTACAAGTAAAACTGAACTCTTTTTATATGGGATATCTAAGCTAAAGGAGAAGGACTACTATTTTTTTCTTTCATTTTAAACCAGTCATTTATTGCTCTTATTATAGTCAGCACTTATACTTTCTGTCACCATTTAGTGTGTCTGAATCCATAAAGAAAATCAATGTTTTATCATTTAAAACTGTCAAGATGTTAGGAATTTTCACGGAACATTTGGTTTGTATTTTATGGATGATAATACACGTCTGAAACAATTACATTTTCTGTCTGCATCTTTAAAAACAGAAGACAGTACCTATATTGAGTGACCTGCATGGTCATCAGCTTATGACTCATATTTAAGATGCTCGTGGGCTAAATATAGCGCACAGTAACCACTACCACCACGAGTCTTTCTTGACCTGAGAAAAACTGTCTTAAGGTAGTAGCCCGTATCCCTCTGTGATTGATCTCTAGTTTTGTGCAGAACATAGAAGAGGCAAAGTATTATAGCTTTTGTCTGTTTTAAGTGTTTATATACCGTATTGGCTGTCTTAACCTGTCACGCTAAAGTCCGTTCTGATGGGGTTTAATGCTATCCAGATTTAAGAACACTGTACCATTTATTTAATGTTCATTTTCGTTATTGAATCTCTCTGTTTTTGTTTTAGTCTACTTTGTTGTCTTTTAAGCTTTTTAAGGTTTGTGAAGCAGAGTAGTTAAAACAAAGAAATCCTAGCGAGGGCGTATAAGAAACTAGAGATATAAGAGCTGTTATGTGAAATAATAGACAATAAATGACGTAGCGAGGCATGAAGAAAAACAGAGTTCCTCATGGCTGTATGGTTAGCGTACGTGCCTTTGCCGCAGGAAACCCAATTCGATTCAAATGGGAAACCATGTGGTCCAAATACCATTTCACTCTTATGTAATCGCGATAGCGAAAGGGGCCTTAAGCTCCAACCAATCAAAAAAAGAAAACTTGTTTGAAAGAGTAGTGAATTGAAAGATGAAGGAAGTTGGAGGAAAATAAAAAATAGTCGAGGTAATGAAAATATAAAAATGGTTAAGCAATAATGATAGTCATTGCCACCATTTATTATTATTCAAAGATAAAAGCTAAAATCTACCATCTAAATTGACTTTTGTGTGCCCTTTTTTATTTCCTTCGTTCTAACTGTATTTTTGACAACATAATCCTAGGACGAACTGTTATAATTACGGTTCAAACTGAAATATGTGACTACACCTTCAGTTGTCTGTTAGGCTAAATTCGGTATTAGTTCTAAGAAACAAAAAAATTTGAGCCTAATAAGATTTGTTTCTCCCATTGTAGCCCTGCATAGCATAGTCGCTGACGCTGTTGCATTCAGTGCGAGCGGTACCGGGTTCGATTCCCGGTGAGCGCACTCTGTCGAAAAAGTGGCCAGGCTTCCTGAATGAGGTTTTCCTCTCAACCAGGCATATGGCAGGATGGTACCTACATATAGGTCCCAGGCCGCTTTCTTCCTTCGCTGTCCCTGGATAATGAGCCCACTGAGGGACGTCATCCCTCAAACGTAACGGACTAACATGCCGAAAGCCTAGAAATCTTAAATCCTAAATCCTCCCCCCCCCCATTTCTCCCATCCTTCTATTTGTATAGTTGTCAGAACGTGACACTGACAGTAAAATGCTATGATTATGTACAATCACCCAATAATAATAAATGAATAAATAAGTACATAAAAAATTTAATACTTCTCACCTATTTCTTTCCCAAAATCATAAATAGACAAAATATGGACGAATCTGAGTTCAGGTCTTTGACATACTCTGTAATTAATGTGGAAAAGCGTGCTCAAATTTGTCCTTTATTCAGACGATAAGAAAACATGTAGGAGGTGGTGGAGAAAGGGCATTTTGTTTAGATACATTTTCTCAATTTTTAGTGACTGTTTTGATCTTCCATCCATGACGTACCTGTTGTAGTTTTTTTTTTTTTTTTTAATTTTTTTCCCATTTTGTTTGTTTATTTTCAGGGTACTCGCCAACCCGGAAGAGCCACCAAAGATTGATTGGAACTTTTACAAGACTCGCGTACAGATTCCTGGTTTGGTGGATGGATTTCAGAAGGAATATCAGGCTCTAAAAGTGCCCTATCCATCTGAAAATGTAACGCCATCCATTGACGCCCAGCAGAAGGAAGCAGTAAGATACTTTCTGTATTTATTTTTCAAATATTTAATTTATTAGTACTAGAAACCGGATGTTCGACGAAATGTCTAATGGTAAAAATGAACATGTTGAAGTTCATTTCGGGAATCTATACTTCAATTTCAGCAAAATTTATTTTGCCTATTTTGTCCTGAATTCCGAAAAATAACTGCCTACTGACGTCCTTTTTATTTTTTCACTCTAGGACTTTCTAGGAATAATCACATAGGTCTTGTTTAATTCTTGTACTTACATGAAAAAACTTTTATTTATTGAACTGAGTACTTCGGCAAATGGTTCTTGGCCATTCTCAACATAGGTCCTTTATTTTCAGTTCTTTTGGAAATGGTATGGAGGGGGGGGGGATTCCATACTTCACTAGCAAAATTGAGCGGACAAATATTTGACACAGCTTTTATGTTTTAAGAACTGTATATTATTTCAGGGTGCCCTAATGGTAAACGTTTTACTAAAATTAGCCTTTTTTTTTTTTTTTTTTTTTTTAATGCATGGTGTGAATTTATTCCAAGGTTCATTTGTACATTCGTCTTCGTATGGTAATATGTAGCAAGAAACTTTTATCTTTGAGCCAATCCCTCTAATGGCGAGGAGCTTAAATGGTATTATTTATCCCCTGCCCCTCACAAAAAATGGAATTGCTGAAATGTGCCCTTCGCGCAAAAATTATATTTCTTAGCTGCATTGATTCCTTTTCTTATAGTGATTCATTCTGGACCATAAAGTGCTTGCATGTAGATATTATTGAAACATGCAACAGTTGTTTCTTTTTGTTCAGAAGGTTCGCTTTAAATGCTTGGATAACTTTCGGGTTTTATAGTTCCGAATTTTACACAGGAATTGCATTTACTATTAGGAGAAAAGGTATAACTCACATAGTAATATTTTATCTTTTTATGTGTAGGTCATCAGTGAAATTCGAAGAAAAAGGAAAGTTGCTTGCCTGTTTTACGTTTCTTGGATATTGTAGCTTAATCCAGACTATTGTGAAAGAAATGGTGAATTAATAAAGTTGGTACTAGGTTGCTATGGTGCTTGCGTCATAGTGAATGTACGGAAATAGTACTAAATGCAAAGCGGACGAAATAGTGATTAATAGGTTTCCTGATTAAATAACTGTAAATGTGGTTTTACATGTAGCAGTGCAGAACTTAATAGCGCTTAAAGGAGTGGCTCCGCGTGGCATAATCACTAACGCTCTCGCCTTTGGTGCGAGCGGTCCCGGGTTCGATTCCCGGTGGAGACACTCGGTCGAAAAAGTGTAACAGCTTTTTCAGGCCAGCCTTCATGAGTGGTTTTCCTGGGTTTCCCTCAGCCAAATGTCGGGATGGTATCTAACATAATGGTCCCATTTCGCTGCCTTCCTTCCCTTTCATCGGATATTGTGTTCGCTGAGGGACGTCATCCCTCATATACATAACGGGCTAAATGACCTAGCTGCCGACAGACCAGAAATATAATTCCTATTCCTATTCCTAGCACTTAAAGGAAGCTTAAGGTATTACTTTAAAATTTGTAAACTATTCCTCTGTAGACTTCAATCAGGATTCATTTCGAACTAATACACTAAGAGTGCGGTAACTATGTTGCATTCGAAGATAAAATGTTGAAAGTTCGACGATACCTCTTTATAAAATTAGTAAAGTCTGTGCAAGGATTTAAATGGAGTAAAACTCTTACGCGGCAGAACGTTGCGACAATCATTTGCACTTATGCGCCGGGTCGAACAAATGTTGAAATTTTAGTACAGAAGTTACAAATGAAATTTGTGTACAGAACGAAATTTCGAATACACAACACAAGTTCGCAATACAGTGGTAAGAGTGAACAATCTTGAAATAGAAGAGAATTTTAAGAGGAGAATTGATTCAACAATATATTATCGTGTAATGAAGAGAGCCCATTCTTCAGTGATTGTTATTTAAAAAATGCTGGTCTGGGTGGGGAAAAAGAATAATGCTTTTGATTTTTTTAAATTTTTTTATATTAAATAGTATTTACGTAGCAAGGCTCAGTAAAAATTAAATTACAAAATGAATAAGGTAAATTTTGCAATTTCAAGAAACTAGTTTGTTTTTGTAATGAAAGATCCCTTAATTCTCGTTGACATCTGACTAATACTCTCGTCTGTACAGTCAATTGTATTCTTCATATAATTAGGATTTACGAAACACTACGAAATAGTATTAATATGATTCATTATATTAATTCCTACGACCAAGTTACATCACATAGTCCTTGAATTTGTTCCTTTGTGTCATTATTTAAAAGTGACTTACTGTAAATATTTTCATTTTCAATATTTTATCATTGTTCTATTTTAGGAACGTGAAATAGAGGCATTCAAGAAAGAATCGAATGATCGCTTAGCTAAATACAGCGCAGAAATTACACGATTGAGAGAAATGTTGCCATATGAACAGATGACTTTAGAAGATGTGAGGGACAATATGCCAGAATATGTAAGTAGAAATATTGTAAAGAATTTTAACATTTTAAATGGTATTTGTTTTGAATGAAAACTGAAACAACAATAGAGTTAACCGGTATATTGTACTTTTGTTTCTAGGTCGTAAGGTTGCATTGCATTGTATGGATTTTTTTTTTTTTTTTTTTAAAGGATACAGGACATTGAATGTCATACTGTGGACAATGGGTAGTTTTTAATATAAGTGTAAAACAACATATAGTAGTCATGTGGAAGAAATTTATATATATATATATATATATATATATATATATATATATATATATAAGACTTCCTGGCGAAAGAAATCATTTCGGAACTTCCTCTTCTCGACTATTGTTTGTAATAATATTTGAAGCTCAAGTATTTTTTTTTTCTTCTGTACTGTGTATATTAAACAAAATACTCTTATTAGTTATATTTTGTGGGCAGTTCATGACAAACCTTGTTGTTAAGTGTCTCATATTTTTTATGCGTTTTTCTCCTATTTATATTATAGTGTCTGTAGTTTAATTCAGCTTTCTTTACTTCCGAACTAAAGTATGTGTACCTAACAGTTTAAAAAATGAGCCTCCAGGCCAAGGATCGTTTTGATAATGTCACCGGCACATATTTACAAACCAGTGGTGTGTGGTGAATTCGATTATCATTCTTGGTCCAAATGCATTGTTGATATTTTTCGTGGCTAGGTATGTGGAATGTCCTGATTTGAACTTGTAAGGGAAATTACAGTTCCTCTGTGCAACATCTCTGACCTACTGAGCACCTCAGTCTAGACATGTACCGAGTTTGTGATGACGGATGCATGACCTCGGTCTATCCATTGGTACAATAGGTGATTTCCTACCAGACGGAAAATTCGGCAAGTTCAGTCGCACCAACCCAACGTAATGGGAGATCTGGAACAGTGGCAGAGCCAAGGGAGGGCCTGGGGAGCCAGGCTCCCTTGCTCAAATTCTTGGCCCCCCATAGTGCCCCCCTAACACACACAGACTGATACTGCTGGAGATATCAGGAGTTTGTGGGACTGGTCCACAGATATTCCATTCAGTAAGTTCAGTCAGTTAATAGCCACTTTTATCACATTTATATTTGTTCTTCGTCCAAATATCCATTTCTGAGAAAATTAAGCATTAAGTATTTCTGAGAAAATTACATTGTAGAAATTATGCAGAACAGTAAATCAGTGGTGACGCAATTTCAACAGAATGTACTAATTAATACCCCTCCAAATCTAATCTCAAAACTAACAATATTAATCCTTTAACCGCGATGAGGCATCAACGCTATGCCTCACTGTTTTTATAAATTTGTGCCGCTTGGCACTTATGGGTGCTTCACACTTTGTTTTCCCTTCGAAGATTATACACATGCAGTAAGCAAAACCGGTCCAAATACAATTAGGAAAATCAAAATTACGTTTTGATCCTAGGGAAGTTTTTGCTAATACATTGTGGCAGTTAAAGGGTTAATTTAGCATCGACTACAGGATAGTAGCGTTAAGTTACTTCAACTACATTTGAATTTATTTTAAGGCTTTGAAACATCCGAGGCTCAGGGGATAGAAATGAGGGAAATGAGTCAAAAGGGCGTTAAAAATTTTCCTAGTGATACCGAGGAAGAATCTTGGTAAACTCTTCAGTCGAAATATTGATCCATGAGGGATCGATCACACCATCTTCCGAATCTTAAGCTGATGCTCTACCGCTTAGCTTTGGCCATTCGTTGTGGGTATGAAATGTTTGTGTATTTGAGTTCACGACAAATTTTAAAGAAAAGAAAAGAAAAAAAAAAAACTAGTAAAGGTAAACAAAAGAAAGAGAAAGGCCACGTATACCTCTTTTGTTGAAGGAGTTCCCATTGAAATGTCTGTTATGACACTATTTGATATTAGGAAAAGGAAAACATTTCCTCTTTTTTCTTTCTTTCTTCAGTGTGTGTTCACTTCATCATTTTAATGAAGTGAAGGCAAATTCATTACTCAGTTTTAGAGCTCAAGGGTAAAAGTAACCAAAAATATTTAAACTACGGCGGGATCAAAACAAGAGGCTGCAACCGAGGTAGTTGCCCCGGGAGCCAGCAAACTAATCTGTGTGTTTATTGGTATAGATGTAAATGAAGGGGGTGCTAATTGCAAAATTTGCCCTGGGCGCCAAATATCTAGTTTCGTCACTGATTAGGCTACCACATTTTCAGAATGTGAAATCGGGACATTTTTCTGAAATATTAAGAATACATGATGATTATTGGCAATTTACTTTAAAGTGAAACTTAAGCTTCAAGAGCAAGGCTTAAAATTTAAAGTGGGCTGGGACGTCAAGTCAATGTCCTGTTAGAGCTCAGTTCCTGTTTTCTGTGCGAGGTTTGTCTTAACATTTGTCCTTGTCTATCACTTTTTACTTTATTATTATTATTATGTGGTATTAAACCAAATCTGGAACTTGTGATATTTATTTACTTCCATCATTCCATCCGGCAAATTAGTGTAATCTGTACAAGAGAAAATGTTTTCGCGGTCTTAAAATTTGAGATGACTGCTGTCATGCTATAACTTTAAGCTTCGCCTTATCTCAAGTAGATGCAGACATATCGGAAGGTTTGATTCTTGTAGATACACTAGTTCAAACGCTGTGGAAAAAAAAAAAAAAAAAAAAAAAAAAAAGATCTGGGGAATATGACTCTCAACGAACAACATTCGAACAAATTTATCAATAATATTTGGAGATATGCAAAGAAAATGGTCTTGAAATTCCAGAGTCGGAAACAGATAGACTATAGGGGTTCCTTGTGGAAACGAACTAGACATTCGCCATCGAAATATCACAAATTCATTTTGGATGAATCTCTTCCTTCATTGGAGGCAGAAAACAAATGTTCTAAAGATAATATAATAAGAGATTTTTCTGCCTACTATTGATAAGGCAACCACTGAGATGGAAAACTGCTTTGAATCGTGTGGTAAAATCATTAGATCAATCACCGCTCTACATCCAAAAAGTGAAAACTTTCTAAATTACAACATTGTGGAGCAACGGCGCCGACTTTCCAAAATTTATGGGGGTGCATATTAGGGTGAGTCGAAAAAAAAAAAACTCTAGCATGGATGGATGGATGGATGGATGTTAGTTAGTTAGTTGTCATTCATTGGAGATGGCCTCCTCAATTTTCTTGGGCTCTTCATTGGCCGCCCTTGAAAAAATTCTAGCAACGCTACTGATCTGAAATGAATAATGAAGAAAGATATACAATTATAGTAATTTGTGAATGCTGTAGATGTCTATGGTTGAGGGATTTATAAACTTGTATCTCGTAGGGAAAATGGATTTGAATATTGAAGCTGAAGATGATTTTGCTGAATAAAATGCATTTGCACAAAATCACCGGTTCCTTATTTCTCACTGGAAAATATGAAACGAACAACTCTGATACCTGGTACTTCGTAGAACTCACTTCTCATTTTGCTTTACTTGGCTATTAGGAAGGGAATATTTTATAAAATAAGTCCGTTTTGCAAAACTTCTTTGTCTATACACTCTCACATTATATACATGTATATGCACAGTTCATAAAAATCCCCTTTGGTCGGGAAAAAAGTATGGTTTCTTAAATTATATATAGACCAGGAAATTTGTAAATCGGGATTTGGAAAAGTCAGGGAATTCGTGCTTGCAAATAAGTAGGAACACTGAATATTAATCCAGAAGGTTTTTCGCTTTATATCAGACCTATTTTAACGGGTACTCATCTTAAGAGATACCGCGCGGGCACCACCGATTATGTTGTTTTGGAGCTTCAGCATTGTGGCCTATTAGATGGCATCGCAGTTCCATTGCAGCAATCTCTGGCAAATGACAGGCATGGGAATTCTGTCCCCTACAGGCTTTCCATAGGCCATCCAGGATGTGCGGGCGGCGATGTTGACGACGACGTTTCATCAGTCCAAATGCGCAAAAGCCATTGGACTGGCATCTTGGCTTTTCACAGGAATGTCTTCAAATGGAATGACACGAATTCCTAATTCTTCTGCCATTCCCTGATAAAAAGATAGTGATGTTCTGGCGGTATGACTGGAAGCCTTGTCCATATGGATCATCACTTGGTTCGCTTCCATTCCGTACAATTGTGGGAATTGTCTTACGTTCGGCAATGTGATGCGATAGCAGATGGCGTACACAGGCCTTCCACACACATTTCAACTTGAGGCACCTGCGAATTGTTTTGTTCGCGGTGCGAGATGGAATCTGTGGCCCATATCACGGTTCGTCGAGGATTTTCGTGGCACGCCAATCGACGGATCCCCGTAGCACTACGGTTGTCACTTTGCGTGCAGCCCTTTTGGTGGCTTACGTTGGAAAATATTTCGTATGGGGAGTCTGTTGTGTGTAACGGGCCACAATACCTTTCATAGTAGTCACCGCGAGTGTTAACCCATTCTCCCGACACTGTTTCACAATGCGTACGTACGAAAACAGCGTGGAAAAGGGGCGTTAACCCTCCCAATACCGGTTGATTTTCGGCGCCATTTGATAACATTCACTACCAACCCTCACGCACCTACTAGGTCAGACATAATACTGTTCCCGCCAGCAAACTCATAGTTCCAGCATGATACGCCAGGTGGCAGCACCAAATCGAAAATGATCGTATATACAACGAACAATCTTCTGTACGCCTGCGTTTTATTTATGTACAAGAATATGATTCACTGTGGGAACTGTTGTACCTGATGTAATTTTTAACATCTATACGTATGGATAAACGAGTTATTTGTCGTGCAGAAATTCGAAATATGTCTTAAATATGATCCTGATTGTCATCTTACTAATTTTTTGATGAATCTGTTAATGATTTGACCTTTTTCTTGCAGGCTTTGGATCCAGTGAATAAACCAACCTTCTGGCCACATACTGAAGATGAGCAACTCGGCTACAAACGAGAACAAGGTGAAGCAGGGGGCCATTAAATTTTGAATTAATGGTTCTGTAAATAGTTTCATAGAATGAAAGGCAGACTTTACGATGCACACAAATGTACCCCTGGTTTAGTGATGGTAAATAAATGTTATGTTAAACTGTAATTTTGTGTTTATGTAGATTAATTAACCAAAGAAAATATCAACCCTTTCCTCGTTTAATGTTTGTCCGTTTTAAAGGTCCCACCATTGTCTTGGCATATATCGTGGTAATTGTAGAAAAACCTGTTTTGAATTCTTAAAATGCGTATATCCCAAGCTCTGGGGGAGGAGAGAGTCAAAAATTAAGAGCTCCCGAGTTCCTCAAGTTAAGTAGATGAAACTTGTTGTATAAACTGCATACTAAAAATAAGCTGAAACGTGTTAAAGCATTTTAGAAAATTCTGCTTCTAAAAGCTAAAAGAAGACAATTTCTATATTTAGGTTTCTCATTTTTTCAATAAAATGGCAAATACTACAATAAAATTATTATTTATTTATTTATTTTTAATAAATAGATCTTGAATGGGACTGGGTTTGTATCATTACACTAATTGAAATTTGCATCCTAAGAGGGAAAATGATGAATAAATTTATAGCAATAACGACTGCTTCGCTTGAAATGAAGTTTTGAACATAGTTAGCATCCATTTCTCTATGAAAATAAGGTGCTTGTACTCACTATGAATATATTAGTCTGTGTATAGTTGCGTATATAATGTAGTATTCTGATTAGTTGCGAGGGCAAGTATCAAAATTTAAAAATTAGCAGTTACTGCCGTCTATTTATCGTATTACCTTGCAAGTATGTAATATGCTGTTGTACACTCTTCAGATCGATTTAAATTGAAAAACACAAAACAAAGACACACACGCACAAAAACAAAGAAATGACTAGAATTAAAGAAGAAAATTCCAGGAAAAGGTGTCTTACTACTTACGGCAAAAAGGCGCAGATTATCACTTAGTTTGAACTGGGGTTTTTCTCACTTCATTTCGATTCAAATACACATTAAAGGGGGGAAGGAGTTCAAATATTTACCATAAACGTATTCTTCCCGTGGGAAGAATAGGTATTTCAACTAGGGTTCATTATCCAACTCACATAAATCAGCATTAACCTTCTAAAAAGTGTAAATTTAGAATATTTTGTGAGTACAAATCCAAAAGTTTATGCCTGAACTAGTAAAATAAAATCTGATTTAGTTATCAATAATAGTAACCTGTTGCTAGCGGTGATAATGTTCAATGAGAAAAAGCAAAAAGGCTACTACTCACCGCAAAAAATATGTAGCAGAATATTTGTGACCGGTAAAAAATTGGTTAAAAGGTTAAGATTTTTTAATACATATTTTAACCTTTTAACCAATTTTTTACCCTTCCTTCATGTTTTAAATCCTTTTCGAGTCTTTAACAGGCCGAAGTAGGAAATAGCATCTTCTTCCGAAAGCGCTACCTGTTGCATGTAGAAGAAAATTCTGCTACATATTTTTTTTTGCGGTGAGTAGTAACCTTTCTGCTTTTTCTCAATAGTAACTTGTGTTTATTGTTTTGGCAATTTACTTTTGCCTTGATCAGACACTTTGTATGAGATGTAAAGTCTAATGAAGGCAATGATAAATTGCCGAAACTATAATACTGCTTTCTAGTTCTGCTATTATCACTACCGTTATCATAGTGAAGAAGAAGGTTTCAGAAAGCAAAATTTGAGTGAAGTGACTAAACTTTAATTGAATACCGTAGGAAAATTATAATGACCTTATTGGACCTTAACTCTGTAGTAATCAACGAAATGCTACTAGCAGATTCAACTGGCCACTCGTTTTCGATCTGGATAAGGTTGAGTAACTCTTACTATGTTCTATGCCACTTGAATGAGAATAAAGTTTGACAAAGAAATGAAATATTGAAAGAACGAAAAATGTGTTGGCAAGTTTCGAGATTGGTCAGTATGTTAATTCCAGGGTTTCCACATTCTGAAAAATCAGGGAAATGAAAACATGCCAGGGAAATCATGCATTTTTCGTAAAATGTCATGGAAAGTCTGAAAAGTAAATGTGCAAAACAATTCGTGAAGTGTAAATTATGTTTCTTCAAAACTGTCACAGCAGAGTGTGAACCATTTTAAAGGAAATTCCAGAGTCTTGAGTCATTTGTTTGTCTCCTGTACTCAGAACTTCTATCTCTTACGGAATCTAATGAGTCGTTGTGTCAAACAAAGCATTATGAAACTTGCTGACAGTGCAGTAAAGCTTCTTGCTTCGGGTTTGACGCAAATGAAAATTTACTAGAAATAAGAAAGGTGGACATTGGCTTTAAGACAGAAAAACTACTGAAAGAACTGAAAGCATCAGATAAAGATAAACTAGATTTCAGGCTTGACTGTCGAAACTTTTTGCTGGGTACAGTCAAGAAGATTGTGGAAAGGAGCCCTCTGAAGTACAAACTAGTACGTGCTCTATCAGTTTTGGACCCCAGGCTACAAAAGAACAATCTCGAGCTTGCTCAGACTAGGATGTAACTCATCCTATGAACTCTACATGAGCATAACAGAATATGTAATTCTGTACCTGAGAAAGCAGTGTCAATTTGTCTTTCTGTACTGAACTCCAGGGGTCTCTCGCAGTTCACTTCATAGAATACGAGAAGAAGATGGCCAGCATCAGGTTAGATGACTTCTTTGCAAAGGCAATGTCCAAGAAAAAAATATATTCCGATTTGCGACATGTTGTGAAAATATGTTTAATGTTATCTCACGGCAATGCCTCAGTGGAGGGCGGGTTCTCAATCAATAAGACACTTATTGTAGAAAACCAAATCGAAGATTCTATGGTAGCATAATGTATTTATGTACTATGGACTTGTGGAATCTGCCTATTGATCGAAGAATGCTTCTCTCAGTTCATTCAGCTCGGAGACGCTATGATGAACACCTTAAACAAACGAATCCAAAGTGCAGAGGAAAGTAAAATCAAAGATAAAAGAAGAAAACTAAGTGCTGAAGTTAAGATATTGGAAGAAGGAAGAAACAAATGGAATTATGTTACAAAGAAGAACAAGACGCTCTCATAGAACACATTCAAGAACTGAAAGCAAAACAAAATTCTGTTTAAAAATGTAAATGTCAGGATTAACGTGTCTCAGAGTTGGTAGTATTAGGCTCAGGTAGAGGTGGCAATATATTCTTGACTACTTTTTATTGTTTTTTAAAAAAGTGTAATTTGCAATGTCAAGGTATGTGTTGCTGTATCGTCCATATATTATTATATACTTACATGTTAAATTTTGTGTAAATAACAATAACTTATATTGAACATTACAAATATGTAAATGGTAATTAAAGGTATGTGTTGGCCGGCTATGGGGATGGAGGAGGCCATTAAAAAGTGTATGATAGAACTTACCACATATTTTCCCATTTATATTCAAGAATTCATATCAGGGAAAACAAGAATTTGTGTTAGGGAAATCGATCTTCACTTTTTTGTGGGAACCCTGAATTCGTTTCTCTCTCTAGATTAAGATTCCATCAAAAATACTAACTTCCTCATGTTCATAAGAGTAGGTGTCAATTTTATAAGCGGAGGCAGTTGCAGTAAATCGATTAGTGTTGTGTTGAAGCACCATCACTCCCGTCCGTCTGCATGGAATTTGGACTTGTCCGAATGAGGCGTCATCATGAACACATGTAACCATGCTGTGTTGGAAATGGATAGATTTCTGTGAAGCTCAAAATGTCACCAAGTGGAACACCCCAGATTCTGACCGAAGCATACGGTGATACTTGTATGTATAGAGTACTTACGTCTTTCATTGACATGGATGTTTCGAAGGGAAGGGAAAGTGTTCAAGATAGTTATCATTAAAGTAGGCCACAGTTTTCAGTTACACAAACATGAAACGTGAGGTGACCGAAGATTGAGAGTGCGCGAAGTGTCTGAACTAGTAAACTTGGGGGAGGGGAGATCCTGTTCGGTGGATTATCACATAGTAGAATTAAGTGTGAGGAAAACCTATGCCAACCATGTGTCGAGAAATCTCTCCCAGAAACAAGAAAGCACTACTATGACTAAGCAAAATGCAGCTGGAGGCAGGTAGAAAGAATGTTGAGGAGTTGTTTCAATGTCAGTAAGATTAAACTATATATTTTAGGCATCAAGCGAAAGCAGTAAGCGAGAATGGGAATGAAATTCCGATGCTGAAGTAGTAGTACAAGAACAACATATAACGAAATGATGAACAAAAATGTAGGCAATATTCCTATTGAGCTTTATTAGGATACAGAAGGGAGAACGAAATATTTGGAATTTGTAATCAAATGAAGAAGTCATCATAAAACCATAGAGAGAGTAAAAGTTTCATTAGCTAAAAATGAAAATATATGACTATAGAACTTGTTTAAGAACAGCTAGTAGGAACTAATGGGTCTGGTTCAGACTTGCACATAAGGCGATCTTAGATAGTACTGGTCCCAACATGGCACCCAAGGGATATCCTGAACATGTTATACAGTACTAAAATACATTCAGTACTTAACAGCATGTGTAACGTGTTACTGTAAATCCTGTACAGTAACTAGCGACTGTTCGGATGCGCAGCCAATCGTGCTGATGTGTGTCTAAGAGTGATGGGCAAACTGCGGTCCACGGGCCAGATGTGGTCCCCTTAAAAGCAATATCTGGCCCGTGATATGATCCCTAATCTGACGAATGAAGATTAGGGTTAATTTGAAAGAGTTTATTATAGTCCAGTCTGTACGGGTCGGAACCCGGAAAAAGTAACTTTTTGAAAGTTGGGGTATAAGTTCCTTTCATCCAAAGAAGTCACATCTCTAAAGTCCCCATACCTAAGAGTTGTGCGTCATTCAAAATGGCCGCCATATTGAATATGGCTCCCGCCACATATCCCAAAATTGTTCTTCATCCTTTTACATGTTTTACATCAATCTCAACAATTCTTTATGTGTTGCACATAAATGTCTGGCGCATGAGTTATTGTAGTTTGGCAGTAATAGAGCAAGCGACAGTGTTTCTATCTCAGATTATTTGTAAAAAAAATATACAATTTTGAACAAACTCAAGTATTTTTGTTTACTGATACTGATGATAATACTACAAAAAGTACAAAGAACATATCTTTAAAATTACATTTTATGTTGTAAGGATCCCTACATCACGACAAGAGCACATGTTAACACAACACGTGCCATTGATTGTAAACAGCCTTGCAGACAAGAAGCCGGCACAAAAGACACCGAGGAACGCCGAAAGAAGACTGACCTCACGGGAGAACCCGAAGAGTATGGATAAAAGCCGGACCACCGAGGAACCCAGGATCAGTCGTCCAGCTGATCAAATAACCTACACCGCCCTGAGGTCGCACTGGACTAGGGGTACACCTATCCAGACAGCAATTTAAACTTGCTGCAAGTTGCCACAAACTTGCTGTCGCAAGGTCAATTAGCTTGCTGCAAGCTTGTGGCAAGCTAGTTAATTACATCTGGGCAAGGCTTGGGGCAAGCTTGTCTTTACAAGTTAAACACAAGCCAAATTATCTCAAGCGCAAGCCAATTATAAGCGTATTCTCATCAATGGCAAGCTTTAATAAGCTTATTGCAAGCAAAACACCCCAAACAATTTATATGGAAGCTTGCAATAAGCGAATTTAGATAAAACAGTATGAAATCAGCATAATTTAACCGTGTAACTAAATCTATGGTAGAATATATTGTTCCCTCAACTTCCCAATTATTAAAGCAAATGCACAACCATGAAAACACCCAAGTTTCCAAGCCGCTTCTGCAAAACATCAAAATAAGCATAATTGTTACGTTTTAGTTGTGACAAACAACGCGCCGTTGCTTCTTACAAATATCTAATATGTTGTTATATTAGCCACGAGTACTTGAAATTTCTACCTTTTTATGTAAAAACGCAGAAAAATGTTTATACTTTAAACACAGCGTTCAGATAAAGTTTATACTGTAAGTTAAATTTGAAGTTTATATTAAAATATCTCCAACAGTTCTGTATTCCTTTGCGAAATAAGTAGGCTCAAACCTGCTGTCATCTATGTTCACATTTATGCTTTATACATAATTACTACAATTCGTTATGCCTCATGGTTACTGAAATATGAAGAAATAAAGAGCGACATTATAGGTACGTGGGACTAGAGTACTAGACGGCACAATTAAAAAAAAATAAGTTTTTCCTTTATTCAAGCTGAATACTAATAAGACGTTAACAACGCGAACACTACCTTGTCGCCGAAAGTTAAGAGGTCAGCGTCACGTGGTTTTTGAGAACAACTGAAAATCTAACGCGCGCTGGCTTTTTACTTCAATCTAAAGAAAAGCGTCTCGCAAGTGAAGCGTGGGTTACCCGCACTACAGCTTGCGCTAAGCAGAAATAAGCTTTTGTGTATAAGCCAAAGCGAAATAAAATAAATAAAAGCGGCAGGCAAGCTTGCGGCAAGCAAACATGCTGTCTGGGTATCCTTACCCGAGGTGGCACTGGACTAGGGGTCCTTACTACAACCAAGCCTCGCGAAGCTGCCTTGAGCTGAGAGGGCTGTCCTTCAACACTCACCAGAACCAGCAGGTGCCTTGGAGACTGCCTTGAGAGAAGGGGCCTATATTAGATGCAGAATCGTTCTGACGCTTGATTAGTGCTATACTAAAGAGTTCGACTAACATATGTTTCCTGCAGTAGTCAGGCCTTTAGTATTATGCTAATCATACTTCAAAACGACTCTGCATAAGGCGGTATTTTACTCTTTGTAATCAAAGACGTCTTGTATTTAACAAATTTTATAAGAAAATGGTGAAGGGGATAAATCTCGGTCTATTATTGATTCTACCAGTCATTACATGGTGATAGGCACCGGAGTTTGTACAGGACGCTCTTTTTATTAACATTTTAGCAGGCACAAGGTCAGTATCAAAATTTGTTTTCCTATTAAATTCAACTATATATATATATATATATATATATATATATATATATATATATATATATATAAACTCCCTCCCTCCCTTTTCTCTCTTCCTTAAGTGCGATTTATACCGGAAACTAGATCAGGTAAACAAACATACAGATCAGGAGAGAATAACAGAAATATGACAGGGTGCATCTAATATATCCTTTAATATGCCACATTTAACGAAGTATGTGGGACACGTGAACGAGGACCCGGACAGGTTTGTCATGCTATTTGACCATATGGAAGCCATGCATTCATGGTCACCGGCTAAGAAGGAAATTCTACCGATATATTTACAAGACAGCACTAGATCTCGTATTGCAGCTTAAAAACAAAAATCAATTTGATACGATATCCTATGATGATCTAAGATCTAAGTAGCATTTTGTAGGCCAAAGGTCCCATCGTATAAATCAGATCAGGAATTATTCGAGATCCAACAAGGAATGGATGAGTCCAATGACTCATACTTTTTACGTAAGCTCCGAGCAATAAGGCAGTTAATACCGGAAGTGACAGAAAAACAAAAGATCCATCATTTATCCTTGGGATTACAGAGGACCTTCCTTAATAAGATAGCATTAGAAACGTTTGCAACGGTAGAAGCTCTACAGCCTAAATTAAACAGTTTGGAAGCCGCCAATAACCTTTTCAGGAAAAGAGAGCATGCAGAGCTATCACAAAAACTGCACATGCTATACGGCCAGAATGATATACCTAACCCACAAAATACATCCTATGGCTTACCAACCGAACCGAAGACAATGTATCCGGTACAACAGCTATATCACTATACCTATCCTGTACAAATGCAACCTGTGACATCTATTCAAGCTCTAATTCAACATGAACGTAGTAATTTACCAAGTCATTTTTCTGAGTTACATTCACATCATGCTTTCCCATGGACTATTCTCATTATCTCTTGTATTCTATTTCTTCTCCTTGCCATAGGAATAGCTTTACATGTCCTGTATAAACGTCTAAGAAACCAACAGTACTAATGTCGCCGTTTCCTTTCCAGAATTATGTTCCAGCTTCTGCTATTGATGATTCTTGGTTCTACTAACAATAACTTACTTGTGCCTAATATTTAGCAAGTAACGTTACAAAAACTCGGCTAATCGACTCCACATATCCCTACCGTTAGAAAGACTCAATTCACCGGCGCCTACTATCCAGATAGAATCTAAACTAACACAAACTATACATACAGAGTGCGACGTCAATAACAACACCGACCCTAATAACCAACAAGATCGACCGATGCCTACAATCAGTGAAATTGTATCAGTGATGACACTTCTGCCCACTTTGAGGGAAATGATAGACTGCCTTGATCTTGTTTAGCTGGGGCGGAACTACAGTGCTATTACCATTTCATGTATATATCACAACAAGTTTTACAGTGATTTTTCAGTGTATCATAGTGTTTATGGTGTTTTCTAGTGTCTATACAGTGTCTCCACTTGTGTCAGTGTTGTGGTGCCGATGAATACCTATAATCACAATTGTATATTTTTCTTAAAATAATCTTCCAGATTATTTTTTTCCAGTGTGGAGGTGTAATGATCCCCACATCATAAGAGCACGTATCAACACAACACGTGCCATTGATTGTAAACAGCCTAGCAGACGAGAAGCCGACACGAAAGACACCGAGGAACGCCGAAAGAAGACGGACCTCACGGAAGAACCCGAAGAGGATGGATAAAAGTCGGACCACCGAGGGACCCAGGATCAGTCGTCCAACTGATCAAATAACCTACACCGCCCTGAGGTCGCACTGGACTAGGGGTACACCTATCCTTACCCGAGGTCGCACTGGACTAGAGGTCCTTACTACAACCAAGCCTCGTAAAGCTGTCCTGAGCTGAGGGGGCTATCCTTTAAGACTCATCAGAACCGGCAGGTGCCTTGGAGACTGCCTTGAGAGAAGGGGCCCGTGCAAACACCTACTTCCTCTCATCTGAATAATAACAAGACACTATTTTACTCTTTGTAATCAAAGACGTCTTGTATTTAACAAATTTTATAAGAAATTGGTGAAGGGGATAAATCGGTCCATTATTGACTCTACCAAAGTCATTACAATACACTTTACAACGATGTATCATATGTTGTTATATAATTAGAAGGCTCCCAGTAGCCGCACAAAATAAGGTCTGCAGACGGACATCAGATGGGTAAATAACTATAGTTTCACCATTTATGTAGTGTATTTTTATTGTTATATAAGTTGTGTTTACTATAACGGTTTAATTCTGAAAGTACACTCATGTCCAAAATTATTGTCGCATGTCTATAAATATGTTGTTCCAGGAATATAACTTGATTTCGAATTCGCCCGGTATTTCTTATGTTAGTATGTGTATAATCGACAAAGACATGTATGTGGTAAATTTCATGTCAAAAAAGCAGTAAATAAGAACAATAAAACGAAAATAAAACTTTCTTATCCATTTAGCAATATTTTGTTTTACTCATTTTAATTTTCGTATTTATAATTCTTTTCTTATGAAATTTACCACAAATATACATTTCCCGATTGTACACAGTATCAGTATTAAAAGTATCCTTCAAAATCATTTTCAAATTATATTCTTACAAGAAGACAGTTATAGATATGCGACCATCATTTTGGACATGAGTGTACATTCTCTTTCTACTTACAGGTGCATAACGGTGTTGTAAACTTAAAGTTGAAGGTACGACATCGCCCATTTCGCACTATAGAACTAATGAAAATTGATACTGTGCGGGAAGCCCTTTGGGAACGAAGAAGTCGAAGTCGAGCAATTATAAAAGCAAGATAGGTGATGGAATTGCGAACACTCTCGAGCAGCTCCAGTCATTGGTAATTTGTAGTGGATGCCGTATAAACTATACACGTCCCAGTTCAATAGCATGTTTCCAGAAGTCTGTAGCTGCACAAACTGTAAAAGATGAGAATGAAGTCAACAGAAGTACAAAATCAGAATCATCCCAATTCCACTTTAAACTGCACTGCATCTTTTGTTGCGAGCCAGCTGATAGTGAAGCTGTAAAGAAGAGATCGTCAACTTACAGAAACAATATCAGTGTTGTAACACGCCTGTACGTGAAAGATATCATATCCTCATGTGCACAGGCACGCAATGACCAATGGGAAAAGGCTGTACAGGCAAGACTGGACAGCATCATAGATTTGGATGCAGCAGAAGAAAGATGTCATCGGCAATGTTTCCAACAGTTTAGTAAGATGAATTCATGCCCAGCGCCGAAGTAGTCATGAAACATCCAGTAAGTCTGGTAGACCTACGTGTCAGCTTTCGACATTTGAAATGTGAGAATTTCTTGATGAGAATGATGAATGTCAGTATACTATAGACGAATTGATTTTGAAAAAGAAAGGTCTATGTGGACATGATGTATATTTAGTAAAGCAGCTGAAGACTCAAACCCTACTACGGTGACAGTCTCATCATTGCAGACATTCCCGAAAGAAAAAATATAATTACTCTATAAGATACGGGATTTCAAATTTTGAATATAAAGTGGTATGACGAATTAAATCAGATCCAGCTGACGAAAGGCGGCGAAATTCTTGTTTCGTGACACTTGATCAGACCTTATACCTCGTCATCAAAAATAGTCGAGACAGAAGCAAATTAGGATTTGTGAAATGTAGTTCTAAGACTTGACCGATTTCACCTCATGTTATTCACAGGTGCTGTCAAATACATGATGTCTGGTAGCGGCCTGTAAGCCCATGGTTCTATTCCAAAAATGATCATCGTACTAGCTACTCAAGAGCTCTTCGTGCACTTATTAACTCAGTTGTCTATTTTTATTTTTACAGGGAAACAGTGCAACTTAACCGAAGAAATAATAGAACTGTAGAAGCTTGCCTCCAGTCTTTTCTCTCGCGAAGAAGCAATCGAATCTATCATTTCGTCCTCAACTCTACGATGCAATGACTGTAGTTAATGTTAACTGTAGAATGTTAACGTCTTCCAGGTAAAACTCCATTTCTGTAAAACACAAGACGAAAAGTGCAATCAACATATGTATATAGAATACAATGAATAAAAAACTGAAAACGAACGAAATTTTAAATAATAATAATAATAATAATAATAATAATAATAATAATAATAATGGTACAATACTTAACTGAATATTAGTTCATCTCTTGTTTAATTGATGATCCAATTCAAATCCACGTCTTTTGTCGCTCTCTGCTTTTTCTCGCTTGTTTCTATTTGCTTCAGCACCTAAAAAAAATGCAATTAGTTACCGTATTACGACTTTTCAAATTACAAAATATAATTTATAATATTCAAAGTAGCGCTAACGTTCCCAACCACATTCGCTTTGCATGTGAGACACAAATTCGATTCCGGGCGCGGATTCTGCTGACTTCGTGTCCAATTTAAGTTTGTTCTTACACAGTAAAGTTTATACCATTTATAATTATATATAACTAAAAAGTAAACAGTGCAAGCATAAAAAGATAGCGTACAGTTTTTCACGTAAAACACACCTCCTTCGATTCCCGGTAGTGTCATGGCTCCTTGTCTAATATAACTTCCTTAACATATACTTTATATATACCTGTTATACGTCTTACACAATTTATAGCTAAGTATAAGTAACAAAGTCTGCTAAGCAAAATGTTTTGTGCACAAAATTTCCACGTAAGTATCCCGTTCGATTCCCAGTGAATCTTAACTTCCTGTTCAATATAAGTTTGTTGTTACACAGTAAAGTTTATAACATTTATAAGTGAAAACGTAGTGCAGGCAAAAGGTTTAGCGTACGGTTTTCCACATAGGGGAATCCTGGTTCTAGTCACGGTGCAATGAACAATGTTGATTCCCTGTAGCCTCCATATTACATTACACTATATCCTAGTTTATTTATAATTGCATATAAGTACACCGAACAATATGGTTTTTGGTGCCGTAAAATCCACAATCAATTCCGGGTAAAAGACAAAGACTTCCGTCTCCTTATACTTCCGACAATTACAATGAGTTTTACATGTATTTCATTTACAATGTCACTTCCCATATAAAAATGAAAAAGTATAAAACAAGAAAACTACAAAGTTAGTACTTAACAATCTTCCAATCTCCGCTGTTAGTAAAATATATTCTTCCTAAAGTTAACACTTGGTCTTAATACGTTCTTCTTGCAAAGTGTACAGATCATGCAAATGAGTCGATATTTATATAACTAATAACCTTGAGAGCAATCTCGACAATTCTAGAATCTTCTTTCCCCCTTTCAACGACCAACATTCGCAGCCATGCTCAGAAAGCGATGCTAGATGTCATGCATATAAATAAAACAAAAATATACTAACTTGTTATACGTGTGTGATCTGCATTTTTCGTTTCTAAAGGTAATTTATATACTGTTTATCAAATTAGCATTTCTTAAACATTCGAACAGCAGAAATCATTCATTATACGTCAGATTCTCTTTCCATGTAAAACTCCATACGCTTCGTAATTCATAGCCGCATATATTATCATGTTTCTTCGGTGTCATTTACATATCCCATTTATTTAAATGAACAAAATGCTTCATTACGTATGCGCAAGAAGATGTATCATTTATCCAAACTTTCATACTATAAAAGGACCTCCCGTGAATGTAACCACAACATATTAGGAAATATATCATTAAGAACTCTTACAATATCAAAAATATTCATGAGTGTCGAAAACTGTCCTTGCCACTACTCGCCTTCTCCACGGTGAACAGCTTCTCGTCGGTGAAGAGAATGCCTCCCTGACCTGCGGCCCGGCGCTTGAGAATGTGGCATCGTTCGAGTTGCACGCGCTTGTTCTCGTCAGTGAGCAATTGAACTTTTTGGAGTTTGTACGCCTTGAGATTGAGCCCTCTTTGATCTATTCGTCTCACCGATTTGTGGTTGATCTCGTATCACGAGCGATTTTTCTCATCGAGACCCTCGGCTTTCTTGCACTCGATTTTGATCTTGCGGTTCTTGGACGTGTTGACGGTCCGCTTTCTTCCTCTTCCTCAAGGACGGTCGTCTTGATGGCCGAGCTCCTGAATCGCCGAACTGCGTCTGAGACTGTTGCTTTTGGAACACCAGGAAAATGAACAATTTCACACTGACGCTTTCCTTGACAGAACAGTTTCAAGATTGCCTTGCGTTTGGTTGACATTGTGAGACAAAAGAGAAATTCGTCTTTAGGAAGCCGAAAAAGCATGTACAGATACACAAATATCCAAGAGAACAACACTCATTTGGGTACACGACACTACATTCCTGGCAGGATACGCGAAACTACGGGTTATTTCTTGTCACCCTGTACAATATTTCACCGTTATTTTAGTACATTTATACTAGAGACCTGCATGGGCCGGACTCGGCCCGAAACCCGGCCCGGCCCGCGGACCGACTCTGTTCTTTCTTTGGGCCGGGCTTGGGTGGGCCAACACTGATTTCTCTTCAGGTCGGGCCGGGCTGGGGCCGATTAATTGCAATTTTTTAATAATTATTGACTTCCGTTAAACGATAACTAGAATAAAGGCAAACGTTGAAGAAGTGTGTCTGTGAAAAATGTTACAAAATGAAACTTTTTAAATTCATCGGACCCGGGCCGGGCTTGGGCCAAGAATTTTAAAAATCTTATCGGGCCGGGCCGGGCTCGGGCCGAAAATCTCCAAAACTTTTCGGGCCCGGGCTGGGCCGGGCCTAGGTACATTCGGGCTGGATTGGGCTCGGGCCGAAAAATTCGGCCCGTGCAGGTCTCTAATTTATACATATAAGAATAATTTCAGTTACACAATGCGATCCGCATCATATCGCAATTTTATCCTGTCTTGTTATGCAACGAAGAAACTTCAAGGTTTGATATGTGCAGTATAACATACAGGATATCTTCGTAAATTATGTTTCAGATTATGAATACGATAATTTCAAAAACTGAATGAGTGTGAAAACATCTTATAGCAAAAATTACAGTACAATAAAATAAAATTTTTATAAAATGTCGAAAAGAGAGTTTCTTTGTGGATGAAATGAAGAAATGTGTCCGAAACAATAAAAGCATTGGGCGCAATTGATTATAATGGATTATAGCGCAAAACTTAGAGCCAGTGAAGCCATATCTAGCATCTTGGTGCTAGATCTAGCATAATTCATACGCATTTAGCATATAGCATCTTGACTAGCATCTTGGCCAAATCCAGCATAATTTCACTCTTCCCTCTGGAGAATAGAAACAAAACGAAAATTTGGATGGTTCAACGACCGGAATCCCTTTTAGTTGTAGCGATGGTTGGAGCAATAAAACCAGTTAGTATTTCCGCTGTTGCATTCACAGAAATGTTCAAAAATTAGCAAAACGTGACTCTGCACAAGATATTTACTTACCCATAGTTTTACTTCTGTCAACTGAAACCTGAGTGTGTGGTTATCTGGGATGTTTCTGTCCCTTCTCACTTTACAATTTGTGAGGGAAGGAGGTATGAGCGTCAGGGGACCACTATAATGCATGGAGTTAGTGTCAGAAACCACCAAAATATTTCACTTCCGGCTTCCAGTCTGCAATTTTACACAGTTCTTATATGTATACCAAAGAACAGAAAACTACCGGGAGACACTCGATCCAATGTCCAGAACTCGTGTGATGACGTCATCAAAATGGCGGACAGCTCGATTCAAAAAATAAGCCATATCTCCGTTATTTATGGACCGATTTTCTTCAAACTTGGCTCATTTTAAAGGAAATTAAATTTGCAATAAAACATGTAACCAAAATATTTCCTCTAAAATTAACCGTTTCGGAATTATTTAAGAATTTAATAAATTAATGAGTATTTATTGAAGAAAAATACAAAATAACTGCGAAACCCTTAGTTTTAGACGAAACACTTAGGTAACGTGTTATATTGTTAATTTTATTACCTTTAAAATGAGCTATTATTGAAGAAAATCGATCCATAAATAACTGAGATATCCCATATAACGTGTTAATTACATTATTAAAATGGCGGTCACAACTTCTAACAGATAGCGACAAATTCAGCCAAAATACTTCATTTCCATATACCAGTTCCAAAAATTGCACAGTGTTTATATACATAATAAATAATTTTATAATACCTGGGAGACACTTGATTTAACGCGCTGAACTCCTATGTTGACGTCATCAAAATGGCCGCCGGGATTAAAAACATAGGTTTGCTTAAATACAACTATCTCTCTTACCGATCATTTTATTGAGTCTTCCAATTGTTCCATTTGAAAGAGCATGAAATATGCTACAAAAATGTTATTCGATTTAGTTTATAGGTAAATAGTTTATGAACTATATATGGCGATGACAACTTGGAAGTGGATGAAAAGAAGATCCGTACATTTTCTTCTAGTAGATGGCAGAAGTTTCTGCTTGAAGAAAACGCAAAAATATTTCTTTTGTTTTTGCTAGTGGTGACTTCTGTTACTTACCGAATTTTTAGAAAAGAAACAAAGTACTGGAAGACCACCAGGGTGCTAGAATGTCTCCTTTTAGATTATGTCCGCAGCATTCGACAGGGCAGTTTGATAGACTTTATTTCTACTCTATAGAAAATTTGTCCATGGATGTATGCTCTCGATCATACTAACTATGCGCGATGGCTGCCAGTGTTTTTGTACAACTTAAAGCAACTGCCAAAGATGCATCCAACAATGATCTGTGAGTTTCAAAACGGAAATATATCTGGCTGAAAAACTAAAAGAAAATTTTCCAGGATGGCACATGACCAGTTACATGAGCCGAACAACAAACTAATTAAAAATTCTTCATTTAACCTATCCCGTCCAAGTCAAGGGGAGGGATTATTGCAATGGATGGTTGCAGGACACGAAGTTACCGCATGATTGGAGAGTTCGAAAAGGATCGGAACCTGAAATCTAACATCACTTCCGAGGAGCATCATGAAAATACTCCGTTTTCATAAGAAATTCCAAAACAATGTTTCTGCCCTTGTTGAAGTCTTTGAATCACACGGCAACCCATTCGAAGATGACGAGTTAACTACAGTCAACAGCAGTAGAATCATTCTCCCAGAAGAAAATGCTATGAGCGTCATGTCGGCAAATGCTACAGGGAAAAGCCAATTTGATACATTTGACGAAGATCGGTTGATCCTTAGAAAAGTTTCCATCCATGAAGTCATCAAAAGAAATAACCTTCCCTTGATGAGTGCTAAGAAAGTTACAGTTAAGTCCAAAGACAAGCAGAAAATAGTAGACCTGAGAAAAGACAGTTTTTGCCAAGTTGTACCTTGCTAGTCAATCAAGGTCAAAAAGTTTTTTACCCATGAAAATAGCTCGTGTCCACCTTCCATATCCGACCGCAGTAAGCTCGGAAAACCAATAAAAAAAATCCGACGTGGTATCCTGTATCGTCGACTCAAGTGGAGTTCGGGTGACCACTGCTCATGAGCCCGAAGTTTCTTCGCTCATAATCGATGCAGCAGCCTTGATACATATGCTTGTCCCTAAATCCAGCCGGACATTTCAAGAGTACTGCAACCAGATTGTTAAACCATACATTCTAATGAGAATAAGATCTGTGGAAAGAGTTGACCTAGTTTTTGACCGCTACCTAGAAGGAAGCCTAGAAAATGACGTAAGACAGTCGAGAGGGTTTGGGCTCAGAATAAATGTAAAATCTAATGTTGTCATCCCCAAATCTTTCAGTAAGTTCCTTGCTCACAGTAAAAACAAAGAAGAACTCTTTGAATTTTTAGCTGAAAACCTGGTCAAAATGGATCTCCCCGCCGGGAAAAAAGTCATTTGCATCTACAGAGACATGATAATTGGATCGCAAATGGAGGCGATATTTGAAGCTATATCTTCCGAATTCCATGGAGAAGCCGATGCCCGTCTCCTACTTCATGTATGGCATGCCATGGAATACTCGGGTTGTTCTTAGGTCATAGTGGTAACTGTTGATAGTGGTAGTAATTGCTATATATGCCTTTTCTAGACTCAATACACTGAAAGAATTTTGGATTGAATACGGCAGTGGAAAGCACCTCCAATACCTTCCGATCCACGAGTTGCACAACAAAGTTCCACGAGGAGTTCCAGATCTTTTGCCTTTCTTCCATGCGTTTACGGTGGCTGACATTGTGTCAAGTTTTGCAAGTATTGGTAAAACCACTGCATGGAAAACGTTAATGACTTTCCGAGATGTAGACAAAGCTTTTTCGGCATATTCTCAAGTTCTGGACAACATCTCTGAAGATGACGACACGTTTTTACTCATTCAACGCTTTGTAGTTCTTATGTACCATTCATCAAGTTCTTCAGAGACCGTCAATGAGGCCAGGCGGATTCTCTTTACCCAGCAAAACAGATCAACTGAAAATATTCCACCAACCAG